>NC_133134.1:149893418-150518418 GCF_048418815.1 Hemitrygon akajei | reverse complement strand
TAATGCTAAATCATCTAAGTACGTAACTATATATAATTATATTTTCAGTTGAGATTTTGTACAAAGAGTACAATGTTTGTTATATAATGTAGCTTTGGCAGCATGATTTATGTACTTCAATGCAGACTGATTAGATTATTCAGCATCATCAATATATTTCAGTGTAGGAGATGGTATGCTGTGTTAACCTCAGTCTGTGGGTGCAAACATTTTATAGGAAGGCATAGCAGTTAGCTGCTGCCTTACGGTTCCAGGAACCCAGTTGTAATCCTGAACTAATGTGTTGCCTGTGTGGAGTTTGACTGAGTGTGTTTTCTCCAGGTTCTTTGACACCCCCAATCCCAAACCCCATACCTCAAATATGTGCTGGTAGTTTAACTACCTCCTATAAATTGCCCTGAGTGTATATTAATGGGAGCTATGGGAGATAGAGTTACAGAGATGAAAAGGAGCAGTGAACACTGGGAAGATTCCCCTGGTAACTGCTATGGGCCCAGTGTGCTGAGTAGCTGCTTTCAATGTTGTATGACTCTGTCCAGGTCTCTTCTGTTAGGTTGGTGAAGAATATTAAATGTAAGACATGCCTTGAACAACATGACATGAAATCACTAAGCCAGACCACTTGTAACATTTTGGTGTCATTTTATTTTTTAATAGTGACAGCGGCCTCCAGGAAGATCTTGAGCCCTTGGTCAAGAGACATTCTGATGACATCTTTACAGATAGCTATGCTCGATACCAGAGGCAGATGGCAATTAGAAAATACTTGGCTGCAATTCTGGGCAATCAAAGGTATAATTCAAACTTAAGTCAGTCAGCATTGGAAGTTTTAAGTTTCATATAGAATGCATTAACTTATTTGAAGATCATTGATTTTGATTTCCCCATAAGCCACAAAGAAACAAATTATTACTAACGTAAGACAAAAGAAATTATACTTCATGCTCAAGTAGCAAAGGAACTAATCAATACAGAACTAAGATGCAATCGAATAGGAAAGTACAGGTTAATTTTGATAATTCAGGTGAATATTCAGCCATTCAATGCTTAGTTTTAGAAAAGATGATAGAAGAAGAAGTAATCTGATAGGGAGGACAGTGGACCTTAGGGGAAAGGGAAGGAGGAGGGAAACCAAAGGGAGGTGATGGGCAGGTGAGAAGAAGGGAAGAGGTAAGAGGGGAGCCAGAATGGGGAATGGAAAAGAGAGAAGGGGAAGGAGGGAGAAATTACCAGATGTTAGAGAAATCAATAGGTTTGAGTCTACCCTGGTGGAATATGAGGTGCTGCTTCTCCAACCTGAGTGTGGTCTCATCTTGGCAGTTGAGGAGGCCATAGACTGACATATTGGAATGGGAAGGGAAGTTGAATTGAAGTAAGTATCACAGGGTAATCCTGCCATGGTGTCCCCCAATTTGCTTTGTGTTTCAACAACTTAGAGGAGGTCACACCAGGAGCACTAGATATAATAGATAACCCTGACAGATTCGCGGGTGAAGTGTCTCCTTACCTGGAAGAGCTGCCTGATGAAGGACAGTCATTCAAAGGATTTTAATCACAATAATCCATTGCCACACACACACCCTCTGCATTATGAGATAAGACGCCAATGATTATTTGATAGAGAACTGATATATTAACAATTGATGATTGGGCAGTTTTTACCAAAAGCAGTGTGTTAGAAGTCACAGAGTCATAGAAAAGTACAGCACAGAAGCAGGCCCTTTGGCCCATCTACTCTCATCGACCTACAATGGGACCATAGCCCTCCATACACCTACCATCTATGCACCTATCCTAACTTCGCTTGAAAGTTGAAATCAAGCTCACGTGCAGCAGTTGTGCTGGCAGCTTGTTCCACACACTCATGACCCTCAAAGTGAAGAAGTTTCTCCTCATGTGCCCCTTATTTGAATTGTGCTCAAATACTTGAATTAAACCAAAGACATAGTACAAATAGGGAACTGGAACAATTGTCTTCAGTGTTCCGGGAACCGGAAGGAGGAAAGAGAATCCTATTGGAAGAGAATGTTCGTGCGTATGCCTCAGGCAAGGA
The DNA here is from genome assembly GCF_048418815.1 of Hemitrygon akajei. Classification (NCBI taxonomy): domain Eukaryota; kingdom Metazoa; phylum Chordata; class Chondrichthyes; order Myliobatiformes; family Dasyatidae; genus Hemitrygon; species Hemitrygon akajei. The sequence continues at coordinate 150,516,365 of NC_133134.1, read as the reverse complement.
AAGTATGTGTCATAGCTGTACTTGCCTGCTACCCTGCATGGTAACTGGTGTCACCACCAGGAAGAGAAATGCCCAGTGATAATGGGGGTACGGGACAAGGGAGTGGTTTGAGATTGAGCAGGCACATTCAGGAGAGGAGATGAGAAAGGAAGAGTGAAAAGGGGGGATAAAAATAAGGAAGTACATGATAAACAGAAAAGCCCAGCAGGTCACGGAGCATCAGGAAGCACTGTTCTCTAAAGATTGTCTGTACATCCTCCCTGTGGAATGCATGGGGATTCCCCAGTGCTTCTGTTTCCTCCCGCAGTCCAAGGATGTACCAGGTAGGTTAACTGGTCATTGGAGATTGTCCTGTGATTAGGTTAGGGTTAATTTGGGTTGTAGGGTTGCTGGGGCAGTTTGGATTGAAGGGCCTGAAGGCCCTACTCTGCAATGGATCGCTAAATAATAAAGTCTGTGGAAAGAGAAATAGGCAACATGATGGGTCTTCAAACCCTTCTCAAACCAGCAGTATTAACTGTTTCTGTTTCCACAGATACTGTCTGATCCGTCGTGTTTTCCCAATGTTACTTGCTTTTATTTCAGATTCTGAGCACCTGATTTTTTCAGCTAGTGCTGTACACAGCTAACTGTTCTTAGAAATCATTATAGAAGCATGGTCATATTAAAAAAAAACAGATTTAGTATGAGGAAATTTAAATTTTGGACTGGAATTTATGGGTTTTTTATGATTTATCTCAGACTTGGAAATTTAAATATTCGGCAGCTACCTGACAGCATCTCTGCAGTGCTGGAAGCAGATTATGGCACCAATCCCACTTATGGTAAGTTTTCTATTATTGAACTTCACTTCAATTTCCTTTTCTGAAGAAACAATTGCTTTCTTCAAATTTCTCCACTCGTGATAGGTGACTTTAGACAGCTAGTATGGTGCATGGTTTAAAAATGAAGCTGACTGCATTATGATTTGTGATCAGAGAACAAAGAGTCATTCTCACAGCGGATCCAGTTCTTTAAAATTTTTAGATAAATACTCCATCAACACCAACTGAGCATATAGTGAGAAAGACTGTGGTGATAGACAGCATCATTTGTGATGAACTAAAGTCCTTTAACCCTGATGAATTCCTGTCCACTTAGCAGTGTTGAGAAATGGAAAGCCTCTTCCAGAACCATGTGTTCTAGAACATGAGCATACTGCAGATGCTGGAATTCTAGAGCAACACACATACCGGAGGCCCTCCATTGATCGGGGTCGACCATGAATGTTGCGTTCTACACAAGCCAGGGCAGCATCTATCGAGTCAATGTTTTGGGCAGAGACCCTTCATCAGGACTGGAAAGGAAGGGTGCAGAAGTCAGAATAAGAAGGAGGGGGAAGGGAAAGGCAGGTGATGGGTGAGGCCAGCTGAGGGGTAAGTTGGATGGGTGGGGGATGGGGGGGATGAAATAAGAAGCTGGGAGGGGATATGTGGGAGCTAAAGGGCCAAAGAAGTAGGAATCTAATAGGAAAAGGCCAGTGAGCCATGAAAGAACGGGAAGTTGGAGGGAAACCAAAGGGAGGTGATGGACAGGTAATCAGAAGAGAAGAGGTGAGAGGGTAACCAGAATGGGAAATGGAAGAAGTGAGAAGGAGGGAGGGACAGAAGTTAACAGAGCTGGAGAAATTGATGTTCATGCCGACAGGTTGGATTTCTGCATTGTAACTGCCTCAGTTATCCAGGATGCAATGTCTTCTAGGTTGACTTGTAGAGAGTCAAGCTTCTGCACTAGGGCAATGGGTTTCCAACTGGAGGGACAATTCTTTGATGGAGTATTATATGCTTCCATGCTATGGTCTGAATATTAGTAGTTTATTCACATTATTAATGTAGTTAATGCTGCTGTACCTTATGATCTTACTCACTGCCTACTGCCCATCCAGTGAGGTATCATAACAGTGACTATTGGTTGTCCAACATCTAATATCTCATGGGTAATATTATCAGAAGACCCTACCTAGCTTAAAGTTGGCTCCAGACAACATTGGGAGATAGACCCAAAGCCTTTTTTCTGCAGTAGATACATCAGCTATCAATAATACCTTCGATTTTAGAATAATCAGCTTGCTTAATTAATTATTGGAGTCTGCAATGAAAAACAATCCAATAATTTCTCCCAAATAGCTCCAAATGACTCTGAAAGTCTAGCAGTGTGTATCATCAAAGTTCAAAGTAAATTTATTATCAAAATGTGCATACTGTATGTCACCATATAGTACCTTGAGAATCGTAATGGTCTTAGTTGAACAAAATGCAGAAACTTTGCCATAATCTTGAATGGTTAAGTGGTCAGTCTTAGTTACAGCATCCACATTAGTACTTTTGTGTAATCTGGTGGGATCTGAGAGTTTTGGTTTTGCAAACTTGGACATAAGTATTTGGAATTGGACAGCCAGCTGTTTTCCTTTTGTAAAAATATATAACATTCTGTCAAATTCACACAACGCCTCTCTCTGCCCATCCCCAAATTTTGCTTAAATCTCAAGTCACAATTTTGTCTTTAGTACAAATACTGAATGCAAATTAATATATTTCTCTTTTCCTCACAGGTAACTAATGAGCTGATAGAAGAAGTGACAATCTCTGCCCTGATAATTCATGTATTTTACTTCGGAGAGAAATCTTTCATTAAATTATTTTTGATGTACATTATTATGCACTAAATTTATTGTTAGAATTGGCAGGAAATGTTAATTTGGTGTAGTCAATTGTCCTCTGCTATCATGTTAAAGTTGTATGTGCATGATTGTTAAGGCCAAATTCCTTTTCACTCACACTTGTAATTAGTAAAATCCTGACACTTACATTCATAAAAAATTTACTACATTATTTCAACATTATTCATGACTTTCATCAAAACTTTCTAATTTTGTGGTAAATGTTGACAGTCTAATTTGTAATTGAAATGGGGTGTTCTCAAACTTAGAATTCCTTCACAACAATACTGATTCTGATTTAATAATTTTGAACACCTAATATTGAGGGAGACTAACTCTCTCAGAGTGATGTTTTTAAGATAATATCACTATTGAGACCTTAAAGTCCATCACATTGAGAAAGATTCTACCACATTTAAAATGGTGATGACTTCTTTACTAACTAAACTCAAGAAACTTAATATGGTGAGCAAGTCCCACAAAAATCTGATGAAATCCAAATATCCTAATACTTGAATAATAGTACATGAGTTATCAGCTTCCTACTCCAGTGAACAGGTATCCTGTACAACAAATTGGATACTATGTTTACCCAGAGGTTATCTCATTTTAAATAATAGTGCAAATATGCGCACACTTAAAAGTAATTCTTACAATGCTACTTACAATTCTATTCAGAAATACAACTTATTTTATGTGCTGCAGTTTTATTTGTAATTAATCACATCCTGTCTGAAGGAAAATCTATATGATTGTGTGATGAAATATGTGTTTGAAATTATATAGTCACTGAAATATCATTGACGAGCATGAATCTTAATTTGTGAATACAAAGCATCTATTTGTTATTTGATACGTTCTGGTCTGTTTATTTTTCAATGGTTCAGTTTAGTATCAGAGAATGTATACAATCTGAAATTCTTACTCCTCATAGACATCCATGAAACAGAAAAAACAAAGAATGAATGACAGAAAACTTCAGAACCTCAAAGCACCCCTCCCCTTTCACACAAGCAGCAGCAGAAACCTCAACCCTCCCCACTCCCCCTTCCCCCACTTGCTCTAGCAAAAGCATTAACCCCTCACCACCCATCATGCAAACAATAGCAAAGCCCCCAGAGACCATGATATGGAGCCCATCAGAAACTACTATTCATCCCAACACTTCAACATCACAAACAGGCTCTCTCTCACTAGCAAAGGAGAGAGAAATATCGCTGCTGCAACAGCAAGAGGGGAGTCCCACAGCTTGCTGCTTCAATGTGACAATTAGTTGCGGCGTTTGACTGAGAGAGAGAGAGATCGCTCGAGTGCAGAGGCATCTGGCAGCTGTGCGAATGTTGTCTGAACACATTTTTCAAACAGAATACTGCTCTGCCTCTTGTACAAGTGAACATCATGTACAACAAGTTATGACAGAATTTTAAACTGAGAATGTAGAACCATCTACAATTACTTAAAAATTAATAACTTCCAATGAAGCAGATATACTCACTTTATTAGGTACACCGGTATGCCTGCTTGATAATCAGACAATCAGCCAATCAGCCAATACCTAATCAGCCAATCGTGTGGCAGTAACTCTGTATAAAAGCATGCAACATGGTCAAGAGGTTCGGTTGTTCATCAGAATGGGGAAGAAATGTAATCTACATGACTCTGACCATGAAATGATTGCTGGTGACAGATGGGATGGTTTGAGTATCTTAGAAACTGCTGATCTCCTTGGATTTCACACATAACAATCTCTAGAGTTTACAGAGAATGATGTGAGAAGCAACAAGTATCCAGTGAGTGGTAATTTTATGTGTGAAGATGCGTTGTTAATGAAAGAGGTCAGAGGACCATGGCCAGATTGGTTCAAGCTGACAGGAAGGCAACAGTAACTCAAATAACCATACATTACAACAGCAGTGTGCAGAAGAGCATCTCTGAATACACAACACATCGAATCTTGAAGTGGATGGGCTACAACAGCTGAAGACCACACTGGGTTCCACTCCTGTACCTAATACAATGGTCACTGAGTGTACGTTTATATATAAAAACCATTGAAAGGATATTTTGAACTCATTTGATGACGAGCACTGTTATCTAAGCAGTGGATTTCTCTAAGTTTGCTAAATAATTAGATAATAAAATGATGATACATCTCAAGTCATCAGTGATAAATTCTAATGGGTCCCATTGGTCAGGAGAATGAACACCAATAATACAGGGTCTAGAAGAGCATGTGCCACTTCTGAAATCAATATAAGCCTCTATAAGTAAACACAAGGAAATCTGCAGATGCTGGAAATTCAAACAACACACACAAAATGCTGGTGGAATGCAGCAGGCCAGGCAGCATCTATAGGGAGAAGCGCTGTCGACATTTTGGGCCGAGACCCCTCATCAGTCCTGACGAAGGGTCTCGGCCCGAAACGTCGACAGCGCTTCTCCCTATAAATGCTGCCTGGCCTGCTGCGTTCCACCAGCATTTTGTGTGTGTTGCTCTATAAGTAAAAATCTATTTGCATTTTACATATGTAGCTCACAAAAGCTTTTGAACTCAGCCCAACACAGCTCATGTGAGTCATTAAATTATTTATTCCTGATACACTATCAAATCCACCCATGTTGGTAGGATAACTTAGAGAGTCTGATTAGGTTCCTTAAGGCTGTTTTAGCCAGGGAAGTAGTGGGAATAAGCTCCCTCTACCTATTAAATGCCCCCATTGGCATGCAATAGAAATAGTTTCAGACAACTAAATCCAACTCCTGGCCTTCACATTTCTACTAACAAGAGCAGGTTACTGGCACCTTAAAACTAGTCGCTTTGGGCAGATGGGCCTTTCCAGCGTGGTTGGCAACTCTTCTAGGAAAACTCTGATCTCAAACTTTTGCTGACTTGCGGTTATAACCACTTATATGGAAGGCTTCTGGAGTAAGCCTTGAGGAAAAATCCAGAGTTAGAGACCCTGAAGTAGCTGAGTTCAACGCTGACTGAGAACTCCTGTGACCCTGCTGGTGGCAAACTGTATTGGCCTCTGACATTCCTTTGAATTCATCAGCTGAGTGGAGAGAGGGAGTCTGTTGTGTGGGCTATAGCTTACTCTCCATATCACACTGCCCTGGCTTGCGAATCATGTAGATAGCTAGGACACAACATCCATGATTGATCCTGACCGACAGAGGGTCATTGTCTGATTATCCCATAGTAGTACTTTGAAGCAACTTGTAGATCAAATAGAAACTTCAATTAAACAGCTGAAAAGAGGTCTGTAGCAGTTACTTGAAAACAAATCAAAACCACTCAGAGACTAAGCACGAAGGTTGACACTGTATGATGCGGTTCAAAATAATGAAGTTGCAAATTTCAAAAGAGTACTTTATTAAGAAACCAGCAAAAATGAACAAGCTTGTAATGAAAAAAAGCTAATGAAACAATAACTAGCAATATAATGAGATAAGCAACCTAAACACCAGAGTTAACAATCTTAGCATATTTAAGTGGTCGACAAAAAATATTGACCCCAGCCTACTCCCTGGCTCTAACCAGACTAAAATGAACTTAGACAAAGTGCCAAAAAGATAACTATGCTCATTCGCTTCTGTCACCCCAAAACCCACGTGGCTAATTAACCATAATAAACACTCAACACAAAATACAATACAGACAGAAAATAGATACATGGCTCTACAGAGGTCTTTTGCAAAAATATATATTAAATCAGTACATCACATTTGTTTAGAAAGTATGTAAGCTCCATAAGGTTCTGAAGAGTTTCTGAACCAACATAATAATTATAAATTATTATTGACTTTTTGTTCTCTTAACAATTACCTAATGGAAAGATAAGTGCAGCCATTAATTCAAATTGTTGAAAGTAGATCTGTAAAATCTTGGATGGGAATTCTAATGAATAGATCTAATAACATTATAATTGGACAGGAGCTGCTCTAGTCACTCTCTCTCACCATCACGTCACATAAAATGATGTTTAATATAATGTTACTGTTCCCTGTGCATCTAACCTACAGCCAATTACAATAAAAGACAAAGACCCGTGTTCAATGGGTTGCAGTCCTGTAGGATTGGAGGGAAGATAATAGAGTAAAACAGCATAGAAACAGAACCGTTGTCTCAGCTCATCCATGCCGAATATATTGCCCGATGAGAGTGTCCCATCTGTTCACATTTGGCCCAATTGTTCCTTTGATGGAGAACCAGTTTGTACTGTTGCTAGGCACATAGTTATTATTCATGGAACTGTCAGTCTTTGCAAGCTGTCCTCCAGGACATACATCATCTTGCATATGAGACCATAAGATATAAGAGCAGAATCAGGTCATTTGGCCCGTCTTATCCACTCCACCATTTCATCATGACTGATCCATTTTTCCCCTCGGCCCCAGATTCCTGCCTTCTCACCTCATGCCCTAACTAATCAAGAATTCTTCAACCTCTGCCTTAAATATACCAAACGACCTGGCCTCCACAGCCCCCTATGCTAATGAATTGCACAGATTCACTACTCTCTGCCTAAAGAAATTCACCTCACCTCTGTTCTAAAAGGATGTCCCCCTATTTTGAGGCTGTGCCCCACCAGAAGAAACATCCTATCCACATCCACTCTATCGAGGACTTTCAACATTCGAAGGGTTTCAATGAGGTCACCACTCATTCTTCTGAATCTGAGTGAGTAGAGGCCCAGATCCATTAAACATTCCTCATATGGCAAGCCTTTAAATCTCAGAATCATTTTTGTAAACCATTTTGTCAACACCTCCTTTCTTAGATAAGAGGCCTAAAATTTCTCAAAATACTCCAGATGAAACCTCAACAGTGCTCACCTCAACATTACATCCTTGTTTTTATATTCTAGTCCTCTCAAAATTAATGCTAGCATCACAATTGCCATGAGAACTCACTTTTTACATCTATGTTCTTCTGTAGCCTCTCTACTTTCTCAAAACTACCTGCTCCTTCCCTATTTTCATATCATCTGTAAATTTTGCAATAAAGCCGTCAGTTCCATTATCCAAGTCATTGACGTATAACGTAAAAGAAGCAGTTCCAACATTGACCGCTGTGAAGCACCACACTAGTCACTGGCAGCCAACCAGAAAAGTCTCCCTTTGTTCCTACTCTTTGCCTCCTGCCAATCAGCTTCCCACTAAGCTCTATCCATGCTAGCATCTTTCCTGCATTACACCTTGTCAAAGGCCTTCTGAAACGACATCCACCGATTACCCTTGGTCTATCCTACTTGTTATTTTTTCAAAATTTCCAACAGACTTGTCAAGCAAGATTTTCCCTGAAGGATACCATGCTGACTACAGTCTATATAATTATGTGTCTCCATGTACCCCAAAACCACATTCTTAACAATCGACTCCAGCATCTTCCCAGCCACAGAGGTCGGTTTAACTGGGCTCTAAATTCCTTTCTTCAGTCTCACTCCTTTCTTAAAGAGTGGAGTGGAATTTGCAATTTTCCAGTTCTCTAGAACCATGCCAGAAATCATTGATTCCTGAAAGATCATTACCAATACCTTCCCAGTCTCTTCAGCCACCTCTTTTAGAATGCTGGGTGTAGACTACCTCATCCAGGTGACTTATCTATCTTCAGACCTTTCAGTTTCCCAAGAACCTTCTCTCCAGTTTGTCCACCATTTCCTTGTCCCCATTACTACCTCTCCAGCATCATTTCCCAGCAGTTCAATATCTACTCTGCCTCTCTTTTACATTTTATATATCTGAAGAAACTTTTGGTATCCTCTTTAATATTATTGGCTAACTTCCTTTATAACCCATCTTATCCTTCTTTATGACTTTTTTTTAGTTGCCTTCTGTTGGTTTTTAAAAAGTTTTGAATCCTCTAACTTCCCACTAAGTTTTGCTCTATTATATATCTCTATTGCTCTGTTATATCTCTGTTTCTTCCTTGCTGTGTTCAACACAGTAGGAACATCTCCAGCAGGGGTTCAAGAAAGTGGCTCTCCAAATCATCACTAGGGAATCCATAAATGGACAGTATATTCTGACCATGCCAACAATGTTATTGATAGGCCGATAATAAAGACAGATCCAGTTAAGAAAGGCTATAGAAAAAGCAAACTATTTTGTTCACAATACACAATTATGTCCTTGTGAGTAAGCCAGCATAAAAGCAGAAGAAAGGGCATACAATAGAGCAAATATTAGTGGGAAGCTAGAGGACTGGAAAGCTTTTAAAAAACCAACAGAAGGCAACTAAAAAGCAATAAGAAATGATGAAGTATGAAGGTAAGCTTATCAATAACATAAAAGAGGGTACTAAAAGTTTTTTCAGATACTGTATATAAACAGCAAAAAGCAAGAGTGGACATCAGATCACTGGACAGTGAAGTTGGAGAGGTAGAAATGGGGGACAAAAAAATGGCGGATGAACTGAATAAGTATTTTGCTTAAGACCTTCCCTGTGAAGACACCAGTGGCATAGCAGAAGTTTGAGAGAGTCAGGGATCAGAAGAGAGTGGAATTGCTATTAATTAGGAGAAGGTGCTTGGGAAACTGAAATGTCTGAAGATGGATAAGTCACCTGGACCAGGTGGACTACACCTTAAGGTTCTGAAATAGGTAGCTGAAGAGATTATGGAGGCATTACTAGTAACCTTTCAAGAATCAGTAGATTCTGGAATAGTTTCGGAGGACTGGAAAATTGCAATTGTCACTCCACTTTTTTAAGAAGGGAGAGAGGGGAAAGACAGGAAATTATAGGTTGGTTAGATTGACTTTAGTGGTTGGCAAGATGTTACAGTCTATTATTAGGGTTGAGTTTTGGAGTACTTGGAGGCACATGATAAAATAGGCCAAAGTCAGAATGGTTTCCTTGAGGGAAAATCTTGTCTGACAAGTCTATTAGAATTATTTGAAGAAATAGCAGGCAGAATAAACAAAGGGAAGTCAGTGGATGTTGTTTACTTGGATTTGCAGAAGGCATTGACAAGGTGCCACACATGACGCTGTTAAATAAGATGGGAGCCCAGGGTATTGCGGGAAAAAATACTCACATGGACAGAAGATTGGCTGACTGGCAGAAAATAAAGAGTAGGAATAAAAGAGGACCATTTCTGGTTGTCTGCCATTGACCTGTGGTGGTCTGCAGAGGCTGGTGGTGGGTCCGCTATTTTCCATGTCATTGGATAATGGCATTGATAGCTTTGTGCTTAAGTTTGTAGATAATGCAAAGGTAGGTGAAGAGGCGAGTAGTGTTGAGGAAGCAGGGAGTCTGCAGAAGGATTTGGACAGATTAAGGGAATGGGCAAACAAGTGACAAATGGAATACAGCATAGGGATATATATGGTCATGCACTTTGGTAAAAGGAATAAAGGTGTAGATTATTTTCTAAACAGGGAGCAAATTCAGAAATTGGTTTTGTAATTGGACTTGGGAGTCCTTGTGTAGGATTCCCTAAAGGTTAGCTTGCAGGTTGAGTCTGTGGTAAGGAAGGCAAGTTCATTTCAGGAGGACTAGAATCTAAAATCAAGGATATAATGCTGAGCCTTTGTTTGGTAATGATCAGACCACATTTAAAGTATTGTAAGCAGTTTTGGCCTTCATAGCTACGAAAGGATGCTCTGGCAGTGGAGAGGATCCAGAGGAGCCTTACCAGAATGATCCCTGGAATGAAAGAGTTAACGTATGAGGAGTGATTAATAGCTCTCAGTCTGGAGTGACGGAGAATCTCTCTGAAACCTATCGAATATTGAAAGGCCTTGATGGAATGGACATGGATAGGATATTTTCAATAGCAGGAGAGTCCAGGAGCAAAAAGCACAGCCTCTGAATAGAAGAACATCCAATTAGAACAGAGATGAATTGGAATTTCTTTAGACAGAGGGGGTGAATCTCAGCTGCTGGCTGTGAACTCCAAGTCATTGGGGATACCTAAGGCAAAGGTTGAAATGTTGTTGGTTAGTAGGGGCATCAAATGTTATGGAAAGAAGGCAGAAGAACGGGGTTGAAAGGGAAAAAATATATAAATCTGCCATAATCGAATGGTGAAGACTAGATGGGCTAAATTCCCAAATTCCTCTTTTGGGTTTTATGGTAACATGTTATTAGTGCTTCTTTGAATTCTATCCTGTAACAGGAAAGGTTCTAAGAAGATCTACTTGATAAATACCTATAATGTCAAAAATAGGGATAAGGAACTATTTTTCATAACAAAATGAACACAGGCATGGGAGATTTAATAGGAAGTTTGAAAGTTAGGAGACAGCATTAAGTGATACTTTGAATTTGAGTGAAAACAAATGGATATGCATTCAAACCATGCAATCATAAAACAAAATAATATTTGAAATATCTCCCTGTGGACCACAGAGTTTTAGATTAACTGACATCTCTGAATGCAAAATGTTGGAGGGAAGATGCAATTTTTCTCTTGACCCCCCCCCCCACCTGTCAGAACTGGGCTAGGGTTTGTAACAACCTGTTTATTAACTGGCCTTTTACTGTTCCATCTTTTTTGTATATCTGTGCGGAAATCGAATGGTGCAAATGAGTAGAGAGCACTAACGTCCTTTCACTTGGGGATGAAAATCCAAACTTGCATCAGACTGCTATGATGAAAATTTGAATTTCAATGTATGATGGCTGTTAATAAAATGAATTTCATCCATCTCAATTTCAGTTCCCAGGGAACGTGGGACCACAATGTAACCCTCAGCTGGATATCTCATTCAAGGAGTCAATCGTGCAAAAAAAAAGGGGGAAAATGTACATTCCTGGGAATGAGTCAAAATGAACGGATATAATATTTTGCCAAATGTTGCATATGTGATCTTTGAACTGGGATCTATTCTGGCACTGGGTGGTGAAAGTCAGTGTTTCATATCCTAGTGCTAAAACCTTAATACCTTGAATATAAAATTGACAATTAGAACAACAGGTGTTGACAACTCAGAGAAAATCATTTGACTGATTGTTTCTGTGCTGGTTTTCTATTAGAATAATTCAAAGTTAATCCACTGCAGAGCTGTTTTTTTTTGTTTCCCAGAGCTGTTTAATGCTCTGCTTCAAATGCTTATCCATTTTTTCCCTGAAGCATGGAATAATTTGCGCCTCAATTAATCCTTAAGGTAGAGCGTTCCATGTTCTAACAGCTGTCTACATGAAAATAATCTCCATATCCCAAAGACAATTTAAAATGAATGAACTCTTTTTAAGAGAAAGTAACATTTTTGTACACATGCCAAACAATTCTCTGTAGCTTTAAACAAGCTCCCCAATCCTGCCCTAGAAAATGCAATATCATTATTCTCTTCACCCAGGTGGCAGCTGCCAACAGCAGTGGTAAATTTTTAAAAGTTTGATGAAATTCCTACGGTCTATTGAGCATTTTTGGAGTTCAGTTCTAAAAATTACTTTTATAATTCAAGACTTATAGACTTTCACAAACTGTTTCCTCCCACAGAACAAAGACATGCTGGTTAGTTGGTAAATTTATCATTGTCCTGTGATAGGTTGTTGGCTGGGCTGGAAGGACCGTTTCAGTGTTGTATTGCCAAACAGACAAACAAACAAATAAACAAAGAAATGGATGTTAATGTCACTATGGCATCTGCATCTGCCAGCACCCTGACAGCAGGTTTTGGGCATCTTCCCCCTTCTATGGAAAAAACCTACCTCACTCATCTCCCTTAAACCACACTCCCCCCCCCCCCCTCCTTGAAGCTCTGTTATCTCATGTTTGACATTTCTACCCTGGGGGAAGGGTGGCAGGGTGGAGAAACCTCTCTACTGAAGGAGATGTAAGGTGCTCCTTCCCTTTGCTATCCTGCAGGTCACCCTTGGGCAAGGTGTAGCACTGCTAGCCCATTTGATCAGGGTCATGAGAAGCCATGGGTGCAGGTGGTGGATGGTGGTATGAGCAGCTGGTACATATCACAAGACCTGGTTACGCAACTCCCGATGCCAGGCAGACAATCTCCGAAGGTGTATTGATAATGGCTGGGGTCACCCGTCTTGTAAAGACACTGTCCAGAAGAAGGCAATGGCAAGCCATTTCTATGGAAAAATTTGCCAAGGACAATGAAAGTCATGGAAAGACCAAAATCGCCAGATCATGCGACATGGCACATCACAAATGAACACACCCTGGGAAAGACACTCTATTTATCTTTTCTATGCCTGTCATTTTTTAATAGATTTCTATAGGGCCTCCCTTCAACTTCTGATACTCCAGATAAAATAATCCATAACAGTGGGACCTCCCTTTATAGCTCATGCCCTCTAATCTAGGCAGCAATCTGGTGAGCCTCTTCTTCCAAAGCCTCCACATCCTTCCTATAAAGGGCTGACCAGAGCTGCACACGGTATTTGAGATTTCAGCCTAACTAGAGGTCTATACAGCGGCATCGTTACCTCCTGATTCTTATACTCAATGAATGCATGCATCCCACACATTTCATTTCTATCAACTTCACTTAACTCTTTCAACGGCTTGGACCCCAAGATCTTACCTTACATTAGTGCTCTTAAGGGTCCTATTATTTGCAGGGTACCTTCCCTTACATTTTACCCCTCAAACTGCAACACCTCACACTTACCCATTTTAAACTCCACCTGTCATTTCTCCAACCATATCTGCAACTGATCTCTATCATTCTGTATATCTTGACAACCTGCATCACCATCCACAACTCCACCAATTTCCACATCATCTGCAAACACACTAATCAGCCCACTGACATTTTTTATCCAAGTTATTTTTATGTTTCACAGACAACAGTGGCCACAGCACTGATCCCTGCAAAAACACCACTTGTCACAGACCTCCAGTCAGAGTAACAACCCTTCACCACTACCCTCAGTCTTCTCCGAGCAGGCCAATTATTAATCTGGTCTACCAAACCACCATGGGTGTCATGCATCTTAATCTTCTGGTCCTGCCTACCATGAGGGGCCTTGTCAAATGCCTTACCTTCTATGAGCAAGCCCATTTTGAATCCGGCCTACCAAGGATATCATGCAATACCATGAGATTGAAGTACATTTATTATCAAAGAGTGTATACAGCCTTGAGATTTGCTTGCTCAAAGGAAGCCACAAAGCAAGAAACCAGAAAGAACCCAATTAAAGAAAAAAAAGAATAAAATAAAAATACAAAGCCAACACTCATGCACAAGAGAAAGAAAAAAAAACACGTCGTGCCAACAATTGAAGCAAATTACGGCATTCTGAACCAAAATTGAGTCCTCAGATCCGATTCCCATAGCAGCCTGGAGTAGGCCCAAAGTCTTGATTCATCATATTAGTGGGCATGGTGTACAGCAGCCAGTGTAGTCTTCATAGCCTCAGCACCATGCTGATGACCATCACCGAGAACGAGCGAAATCGGCTCTTGGATGTTGGATCTCATGCATCTTAACCTTCTGCTTCTGCCTACCATGAGCGGCTTGTCAAATGCTTTACCAAAATCATATAGACAGCAGCCACTGTTCTACCCTCATCAATTATCTTCATCACCTCATCGATAAACAGAGCCTGCCCTCACAAAGCCAGTGGACTCGATGATAATTTCTAAGAATATGTCTTGAGACACTTGAACAGCAATTCGCCTTTACTTCCTCCAAATCCCCTGTGTTCGGAGTTCCAATCATTGCTGTCTGACTGTGGGATGTTAAGTATTACTCCCTTTACACAGCTTTCTCTTTGACAACTGAAGGGATTGCAGAAATGTGTGATTTATGCCCCTTGTGTAAAACATACTGTGTGTTGAATATGGATAAAAATACAAATCGAAGATAAGTCTCTAATTGCTACTTATTCAGAATCTGGATTTCTCAAACTTTTGTTGTCCTTGTCTTTCTAGAGGTTGAGGATAAAGGCTTGTTTTCTTTCCCCGTTGATGTATGTTGCTTGTTATTTTCTATTTTGTTGTGTTTCTTGTTGTTCTACCGAGCACTCTGGGGCATGTACGCTGGCATCGGAATGTGTGGTGGCACTTGCGGGCTGCCTCCAGCAAATCCTTCAGTCGTGTTGGTTGTTATTGCAAACAACGCATTTGAAAGGATTCAGTTCAAAGTACGTCTATTCAAAGTATGTATGCAGTATACCTGAGATTCATCTTCCTCACAGACAGTCACAAAACAAGGAACTGTAGATCCCATTCAAAGAAAACAAATAATCCCCCTCACCCGCCACATGCACAAAAAAATCAAATTCGTGTAAACAGCAACAAAAAAAAAACCTTTGTGTGTTTTGATGTGCGGTACATGTAACAAATAATTGATTCTGAATCTGAATCCCTGATTTGAGCCTTTGTGGATAGTATACGTATTTTATGGAGTCAGGATGTGAGTTAGTTGCCCAATATTCCTATCCTCTGACTTGTGCTTGACACTACATGTAGAACTGCAAAAGCTACAGAATATAAAAGAGTGAATATTACTATATATTCAGAGTGAGCTAAGGTCACAGCTCATCTGTAGCATTGTACTCAGTGTTAAGTTTTGGAAAGATAATGGGGGCCTTGTAAAAGCTCAGTTATAATATCAGGAATAGCAGGTCTGACGAGAAACTGGCTTGATTGAATTATTTCCTGTGGGGTTGAGGAGGTAAATAGGTGATTTAGAGGTTTAGAATAATGAACAAGCTGGATAAGAAATAATTGTTTCCTTTGCTAAAGGGAAAACTGAAATGTAGCTAAAGTGGTTAAAAGTAAATCTAGGAGCATATTCTTCACATAAAGACTTGTTTGGGCATGGAATATTTATTTATTTATTGGTTTTATTTAGTGATACAGCGCTGAGTAGGCACTGTGATAATAAATGTACTTTGAACTTTGAACTTCCGGCCTTTTGAGCCACACCACCCCAGCAACCCCTGACAAACCTGAACAAGCTGCATCAGAAAGATATGAATATTTAGGGTCAACTTAAAGCTTGAAAAGGAAGTACATTTGTAATTGCCAAGCGTAAGGTATGAGGGAAAAGGTAGGACTGAAGTGACAAGCTTACCGCAAAGCATTATGTTAAAAATATTAAATTATCTAGGTCCTAATTTCACATGCTGCCTGTCCTGCTGAGTCCCTCCAGCATTTTGTGCTTGCTCCTCTGGATTTTCAGCATCTGTAGAATCTCTTGTATTTAATACTGGATTAGCTTAACCACAGGAGCCCACTACAGATTCAGCACATGGAAACATGTCATCTTTGACCATGGATCCTGCTCATCAAGAGAATTTGTACAAAAGGACAAAAATGCAGAATATTCATTTCTCTTGTTAAATAGGAAGACAACTGAGTTAATGAACTGAGGTTTCCACTGAGGTTGATAGCAAAAATGTTTTAAAAAATACTTCTGTCAATATTACGTGTACATCTTAAAAGCACTTTAGATTTGCAGATCTCAGTGGCATGAGATTGTCCCAAGAGTTCTGCCAGCACATTGAAGTCCTATCTAGATTCAGACTGTTGGTCTTTTGATTTACTGATACTGAAGGCTTCTAATTATTTTCCACCAAGCCCATGTTGCTTTTCTATACACTGTATTGATCTTGCCTCACTCACTATACACTCAATTGGTCAGCATCCTGCAATGAATACTTAGATAAATAATTCTAAAGATTGGCAACATGTTTGATATACTGAAAATCTTTTTCTGCTCTCAGAGCAGAATGGATTCTCTTTGTTGTCTGCTAAAGTGTTGCTGCCTTAATGAACTGCACGTATTAAGGAAAGAATTAGGGCAGCACAGTAGCATAGTGGTTAGCACAACGCTTTACAGAATATTGACCGGTTTCAATTCTGCCACTGCCTGTAAGTTTATTTGTTGTCTTCATGATTGTGTGAGTTTCCTTCAGTGCTCCAGTTTTCTCCCACTGTCCAAAGACATTCCAGTAGGTAGGTTAATTGGTTATCGTAAATTTTCCCATGACTAGGCTAGGATTAAATCGGGGATTGCTGGCAGTGTAGCTTGAAGGGATGGAAGGGCCTATTCTACGCTCCATTTCACCGATTAAAGCTTCCGATGTTCGCCGATAAAAGTGATGACGGAGATTGAAACATCGAGGCGAAAGCAGAAGCTTGGAGATTGTTTGGCGCTCTGCAGTCTTCCGGGAGACAGGGGCAGGGTATGCAAACTTCATGGCGAGAAGGCTGTGGGACTGGGGTGCAAGTTGTTGTTTGACACCATTTCATCAATTAAAGTTTCCATTGTTCGCTGATAAAAGCGACAAGGGAGGTTGAAACATCAAGGCAAGTGTGGAGGGTGAGCACTAGCTGCCTGTCTTTTGACCAACCTTCTACAATGAAGGAAAGTACTGTTGCTGAGCCTGGAGAATGGTCCCCACGTTTTTCCGCGTTCTGGATGTGGACTTGGACTATAGACTTTTCTTCAGTCTTGTAGTTTTTTATATTCTGTTTCTCACCCAATCTTTCGTGTTTTTTTATGCAGAGAGTGGGATTTGTGGTCTGATGTGCCTGTTCCATTTTTGTTCATTTTTTTATGTGGGAGGAGGGATTTGGGGGTTAAGATGCCTGTTCCGTTTTGTTCATTTTTTTTTGCGCAGGGAAGGAGGATTTGGGGGTTGATAATCGTGCTGCCTTTCTTTTCTTTCTTGGCTTCATGGCTACCTGGAGAAGAAGAATTTCAAGTTGTATACTTGGTTAATAAATTTGAACTTTGCACTGTGCAGTAGTTACCTCGGGAAGCTGGTATTTGGACCACTGTCCTTTTTGATATATGTTAATGACCTGGATACAGAGTACTGGAAACAGATCATTTCAAAAGGTAGCAATCGACAGAAATGGCAGAAATGTGATGGGCAGCACAGAGAATTGAAAGATGTTATGCCATGCCTTTCCATGATTCCATTAAATAACTAAACATTTACAAACTTCAGGCAACACATACAAAATGCTGGAAGAACTCAGTAGGCCAGGCAGCATCTATGGAAAAGAGTAAACAGTTGCTGTTTCGGGCCGAGACCCTTCATCAGGGCTGGAAAAAGAAGATTTACAAACTTCACTTGGACTGCTTAAATATATTAAAACACTAAAAGATGGAGGTATGGAGAGATAGCTGGAGAGATTTCAGAGGCATTAATAATGATCTTTCAAGAATCAATAGATTCTGGCATTGTGCTGGATGACTGGAAAATTGCAAATGTTACTCTGCTATTTAAGAAGAGTGGGAGGCAGCAGAAAGGAAACTATAGACCTGTTAGCCTGACATCAGTGTTTGGGAAGTTGTTGGAATCGATTGTTAGTGATGAGATTACGGAGTACCTGGTGGCACATGACAAGATAAGCCAAAGCCAGCATGGTATCCTGAAAGGAAATTCCTGCCTGACAAACCTACTGCAATTCTTTGAGGAAATTACAAGCAGGGTAGACAAAGGAGATGCAGTAGATGTGGTGTACTTGGATTTTCAGAAGGCCTTTGACAATGAGGCTGCTTAGCAAGATAAGAGCCCATGGAATTACAGGGAAGTTACTAGCATGGGTGGAGTATTGACTCTTTGGCAGAAAACAGAGAGTGGGAATAAAAGGATCCTATTTTGGCTGGCTGTGAGTTACCAGTGAAGTTCCACAGGGGTCGGTGTTGGGACCGCTGCTTTTTACGATGTATGTCAATGATTTGGACTAAGGGATTAATGGATTTGTGGCTAAATTTGCCGATGATACAAAGTTAGTTGGAGGAGCGGGTAGTACTGAGGAAGCAGAACCTGCAGAGAGACTTAGATAGTTTAGGGGAATGGGCAAAGAAGTGGCAAATGAAATATAATGTAGGAAAGTGTATGATCATGCACATTGGTGGAAGAAATAAATGGGCAGTCTATTATTTAGATGGGGAGAGAATTCAAAATACAGAGATGCAAAGGGACTTGAGAGTCCTTGTGCAAGATGCCCTCAAGGTTAACCTCCAGGTTGAGTCAGATGTGAATAAGGCGAATGTAATGTTGACATTCGTTTCTAGAGGTATAGAATATAAATGCAAGGATGTGATGTTGAGGCTCTGTAAAGCACTCGTGAGACCACACTTGGAGTTTTGTGTAGAGCTTTGTGTTCCTTATTTTAGAAAGGATATACAGTCAGCCCTCCTTATCTGCGAATTCCGCATGCGCGAATTCAACCAACCGCAAATCACGAAAAACTGGAAGCGCTCCTCCAGCACTTGTTCGAGCATGTAACATTTTTTTTGTCTTGTCATTATTACATAAACAATGCAGTATAACAACCATTTTACATAGCATTTACATTGTATTAGGTATTATAAGTAATCTAGACATGATTTAAAGTATACGGGAGGATGTGCATAGGTTATTGTGCATCGGATCGAAAAAAATCATAAGTTTTCTTACTAAGTAAGTTGGAACAGGTACATCCAGTATTATTTAGCGTCAGTTAGTCGAACTTTTGTATTTGCATATAGTATATATTTTACCTTTCTATGCATATAAAACACTTCAGAACGTATGTTTCAGCACCAGGCTCAGGAAGTTCCCGAGTTCGATCTAGTGACAGATCGCTATCGAGTGCGCTCTCCACCGTGCCGGGTTGATGTGGAGGATCAAAAACCCAAAACCAAATAATTAAACCACTGTGTTGCAATGTACTACTATTCCTGTACTGTTAAAAGGTAGCAAATTATTTTGAGGCCTACTCTTATTTTTCAACTCCAGACACCTAGATTTACATACACTGATTCCACCCCTCAGCTATCTTCTGATCTGAATGATTGTTTATTGCATGATGTCATACATAAACTATACATGGTGCACATCACACCTTGCAAAACATTCCTCCTTTGAGCAGAACTTCCTCATTAAAATATAGCTTTTAAATAATTAACACAACCTTAGGAATTTAGGCATGGCACAAACTAATACAAATGATTAGACAGCCCCTTCCAGTGAAGCACTGAATTGCCCTGATTGTTTCAGTTAACAAGCCAGACACCATTAATTCTTTTTTATAAAAGTCTTTAAGTTCTTTCAATATGCCAGTAGTTCAACAGTGATTGTCTTCACAAGTCTTTGAGAGGAATTATAGTGCACACCTTTAGACACTGGTTTGTTATGAGCCATGTCATATGACGTGGACGATCTTGGTCTTTTCATGACCATGATAGTTCTCGACAAATTCTTCTAGTCTGCCCACCCTTTAAAACAGATTTTAAACTAGATTGCTCATTCAGTGAGAGAAGCAACTTTACAATATGATTACTGCAGAACGTGAAGGTGAGCTGAATTTGAACTAGTCCATCGGAGAGGGTTCAGAGAAGATTCACAAGAATGATTCCAGGAATGAAAGGGTAGGTATATGGAGCTTAGAAAAATAAGAGGGCTATGGGTAACCTCGGTAATTTCTAAGGTAAAGACACGTTCGACACAGCTTTGTGGGCTGAAGGGCCTGTATTGTGCTGTAGGTTTTTCTGTTTCTAATATTAAGTGGAAACAAATGGGAAGTCTGTTCACCATTTACACTCAGTGGCCACTTTATTAGGAACCTGTTGTGGCCCATCTACTTGAAGGTTCAATGTGTGTGTTCCGAGATGCTCTTCTTCACACCACTGTTGTAATGCATGGCTATTTGAGTTACCCTTGCCTTTCTGTCAGCTTGAACTATTCGGTCTAATCTCCACAGACCTCTCTCATTAAAAAGGTGTTTTCGCTCACAGAACTGGAATTTTTTTTTGTTCTTTTGCACCATTTTCTGCAAACTCCAGAGACTGCAAGATGGCAGCGTGCTTGAGTGCAACTACTCCTGAGGGGCCAACCAAATATATATATTTTTTTACAATCACAAGAGCTTGCTGGACATTAAGAACTTAAAGTACTCCACGTCCATCCCATAAGTGAGTTACTCATTGGCAGAAAAACTGAAGGAGCTGGACTTAGTGTGGATCGTGATGCTGCCTGCGTCAGAGGGGTTGGTCCGCGAAGAGAGCGTGCAGCCATAATACAGGCATCCCACCTCTCCCGGAAGTTCCCCGCATATGGATAGTGGCTCCCTGATGCCCACAAATTATATACAATCTCCCGGAAATCGGTGTGGGCGGGGGGAGGAGGAGGAGGACGAAGAGGACGGAGGAGGAGAGACACACACACACACACCATGGCAGTGTTCCAAAAAAGAAAATATAAAACGTACTTCACCCCAGACTACACTAAAGTGTACCCCTGCCTAATAGGGGTCAGAAATAATGAGTGTTGCTCGCTGCACTGTTTGCAACAGTGACTTTTCTATTGCCCATGGGGGGGGGGGGGGGGATTAAAATGTAAAAGACATGTTGAGGTGAGTTTAACAGGTGTCATTCATTCATTAGCATAGCTAACGTTATTTAAACTAGCTGGCTAGCTGCTAAGGAGCTAGCAGACATCTCACCTCTCCTGGGAGTCTCCTGCAAATTGATGGTGCTACCTCCCTGAAATGAGATTTTGCAGGGTGGGATATCTGATAATAGCAAGTGATCATCTTACTTGCTTTTCTTGTGATTGCAAGACCCAGATACATTGTTAATATGGAATGCTCCAAATCTGATGCACTGATTTATCAGTTGATGGCGCTGGACCTGCGTGGCCTCAGTCGTGGTGAGGACTAGGCCTCAGGCTGTGCTGTCGTCTGTTTACAGCTGTCCAGGAGAGAGGTGTCAGTGTGCCCCACCGGACACAGCATCCAAGCTGGAGGCAGTGCTGCCCCCCCAGTGTTCACTCAGCAGACAAGAAGCTGTATTGTGGTCAACTGATGTTTGGTCTGAACAACTGAACCACTTGACCATGTCTACATGCTTTTATGCACAAGAGCTCCTGCCACATGATTGGCTAATGAGATATTTGCATTAACAGTCAGGTGTACCTAATAAAGTGGTTATTGAGTGTATGATCACCATGCTGATTTGGAGGGAAACCTACTGGTGGTGCTGTCCCTATGCACTAGTTAACTTTGTCCTTCTTGGAGGTGGAACTGAAGGGTGTCGAAGAGCACAAGTGAAAACAGCAATGCCATTCGTAGATGGGAAAAAATTACCAGTCAACATGTGCTGGCAATGTAATTACATAAAACAGCAACTTTTAAGCAGATAGTATTTTAATGTACAGTACTGTGCAAAAGACTTAGGCTTTGACGGCTGGGGTCTTAGTCTACTTTTTTTAAAATTACGGTTTCTGATGGTAAGGCCTCCACAGAGCCCTTATCTCAACATCATCAAGGCTGTCTGGAATTACCAAGAGAGACAGAAGCAAGCGAGATAGACCAAGTCTGCAGAAAAACTGTGGCCGATTTTCTTATAAAACTGCATGACAGTGTACCTTATGAAATTGAAGCAGTTTTAAAGTCAAAGGATGGTCATACCAAAAATATTTGATTTCATTTTTTGTACGGTTTATTGCTTTTTATAGTTTTATTGATATTTTGAAACTTTTCATTTCATTGTTTTTGAAAGCATCTTTGCTTTATAGAATTTTTCTATACATATGCCTAAGAGTTTTGAACAGTACTGTATGTACCCCACCTGCTGCAGGGCATCAAAAGTGTCCTTTAATAAACTTTAACCAGGCAGATTGAAAGGACATGTACATTTTGTTTTTATAAAAATGACCTGCATATATCCCAACCTTCAAAGGCAACTTGTGATGGAGCAATAAATGGGACCCTTTCTAGTGATAAGCTTGGTCCAAGGATTAACAAATTCAGGTCAACAGTCATTTAATCATGTAGGATTTCAGCATGACATACTTGAAAAACTTCATTATTAAGAAATCAATAAAGAATACGAGAAAATGTCATTTTCTGCTACGATTTATTGCAGAAAACAAATTAATATTACAAAACATGCACCATCAGAGACAGCCAATAGGAAAGCCAGCACTTTGAAGTGCAGTCAATTACTTGCAAATCTCAGAGGTGTCTCACATGAGCCAAAAAGTCAGTGCACTTAAAATAAAAACCACCTTCACCACTTCAAGAAAGGAAATTACAATCAAATTTTTTTAAAAATCTTGTGGCACATCTTCAGGCTTTAGAAATAGCTTTCATCTTCAGGTTTTCCTCAAGGGCTTCTATTGCTTCCCCGATCTAAAAGGAGAAAATCAAATTTATTTAGCAAATTAACTTGTTGATTCTTAACATACAATTGCCAGTTGCACAAGATTATTTTTCTCAACAGTGACTGAACTACTATTCTTCTACTGTTAAAGGTAGCAAATTATTTTGAGGCCTCCTCTTATTTTTCAACTCCAGGCACCTAGCTTTACTTACACTGATTCCAATCCTCAACTAACTTCTGATCTGAATGATTGTTTATTGCATGATGTCATACATAAACTATACATAGTGCACATCACACCTTGCAAAACATTCCTCCTTTGAGAACATCCTCATTAAAACATAGCTTTTTAATAATTAACACAACCGTAGGAATTTAGGCATGGCACAAACTAATACAAATGATTAGACAGCCACTTCCAAAGAAGCACTGAATTGCCCTGATTGTTTCAGTTAACAAGCCAGACACCACAACTCTTTTTCATAAAAGTCTTTAAGTTCTTTCAATATGCCAGTAGTCCAACAGTGATTGTCTTCACAAGACTTTAAGAGGAATTATAGTGCACACCTTTAGACACTGGTTTGTTATGAGACATGTCACATGACATGGATGATTTTGGTCTTTTCATGACCATGATAGTTCTCGACAAATTCTTCTAGTCTGCCCATCCTTTAAAACAGATTTTAAACTAGATTGCTCATTCAGTGAGAGAAGCAACTTTACAATATGATTACTGCAGAACGTGAAAGTGAGCTGAATCTGAAGTTGAGAACATAAGGAAAACAAGCGGTCGGAATGAGGCAGTGTCTGGTCAAATCAGGCATAGCTGCAAGTAAAGGTACTGCATTTGTCAGCAATTTCGCAACACAACTATTGTACTGATGCTTTCTCAGATGTTTCAACCAGTTTCCTTTGAGCATAATGAGTAGGGCAAGCTTTAATTTCAATCCAGAGTTCTGAGGATTTTTTTTTTTAAAATAAGAGCTTGGAAGTTAATTTGAAATTAAGATTCTCAAAGATTGTCTTTCAGTGACATTTCCCTGGATTTGACATCAGATGTTGCAAGTGCATGCAGAAGAATAATGCTCACCAAAGGACGAAACCACCCGCCCAAAAAATAGGGCAGTGTCAAGGTTGTATGGGATTCGATAACAGAAGTGATTCCAAGATACATGCAGGGGAAGAAAAGGATGTTCATAGATATTCTCCATGAAACAAGACACTGCCAGAATGTGGTGACTTGATGCAAACTGTCCTCTGCCAATCCACTTTCTACTTCTATTAAGATGTAAATAATGTGCATGTTCTTGTCAATGCTTGGTCTTATTTCTCAAGCTCACAGCAGCAGATCATTCTTTACACCAGTGTACACTGCAAGGACAACTATTCAGTTGCTGTCTAGGCAATGCTTCACATTGCTATCCATTCAGCCACAGCCAGCAGTCAGCCTCATTCTTTATGCAATGCCAAGTCATCTTAAACAAATACTCTCCATCCATCCTTTCAACACATGCCAGCATCCTTCAAGTCAAGTCACTTTTATTGTCATTTCGACTCTAACTGCTGGTATAGTACATAGTAAAAATGAGACACCGTTTTTCAGGACCATGGTGTTACATGACACAGTACAAAAACTAGACTGAACTACATAAAAAAAACATGGAGAAAGCTATACTAGACTACAGACCTACACAGAACTGCGTAAAGTGAACAAAAACAGTTCAGGCATTACAATAAATAATAAACAGGACAATAGGGCAAGGTGTCAGTCCAGGCTCTGGGTATTGAGGAGTCTGATAGCTTGGGGGAAGAAACTGTTACATAGTCTGGTCGTGAGAGCCTGAATGCTTCGGAGCCTTTTCCCAGATGACAGGAGGGAGAAGAGATTGTATGAGGGGTGCATGGGGTCCTTCATAATGCTGTTTCCTTTGCGGATGCAGTGCATAGTGTAAATGTCCGTGATGGCGGGAAGAGAGATCTGATGATGACCCTGATGATCATCTCAGCTGACCTCCTTGGTTACTATGATAGGGCAGCAAAGCCATGGAGAGAGTAGCTCTAGAGAGAAATACAATCTCTTTGATTACTGGACTGAGGAACACAACTAGTGACAGCTTGCCTTGCACACAAGCTTTCATGTGTCCTAAGGTAGTGCAGTAGAATACACAAGCTCCCTAGAAGATCTAGTCACCGATTCAAGATCCAACTCACTCTCACTCCAGACCTGAAAAATTCACATTTTCTTCTTTCCACAGATGCTGCCTGATCTGTTGAGTTTCAATTTAAGAGTCACAAGGTCACAGAAAAGTACAGCTCAGAAACAGGTCCTTCGGTCCATCTAGTCCATGCCACAACCATTTAAACTGCCTACTCCCTATCGACCTGCACAGGGACCACAGCTCTCCATACCCCTGCCATCCATGTAGACTTCTATTAAGATGTTGAAAATGAGCTTGCATGCACCACTTCACTGGCAGAGTGTTCCACACTTTCATGACTCTGAGTGAAGACTCCCCTCAAACTTTTCACCTTTCATCCTTAACCCATGACATCCAACTGTAGTCCCACCCAGCCTCAGTGTAACAAGCCTGTTTGTATTTACCCTATCTATACCCCTCAATTTCATACACCTTGAATCAATTCTCCCCTCAATCTTCTACCCTCCAAAGAACAAGGGCCTGAACTATTCAATCTTTCCTTACAACTCAGGTCCTCCAGTCTCAGCAACACCCTTGTAAATTTTCTCTGTACTCTTTCAACCTGATTTAGATCTTTCTGGTAGGTAAGTAACCAAAACTGAACACAATGCTCCAAGAAAGCCTCACCAACATCTTGCACAACTTCAACATAACATCCCATCTCCTGTACTCACCGACTGTACTTGCTGACTTACAAATCACATGAGAAAAGGCAGGCAATGAGAGCAGTGTAGAGCTGCTGAGGAAGCAGGAGATGCTCATAGTCTGTTAATCTGCATTTAAGGGCAACAGGAGGACCAGCACAATACAACAGGCCTTTATAATGATATATACCTAGAATATATAGAAGTACTGTACCTGCATGAAATACCATATACAGCAATCTAATAAGGTCATGCAGACCTTCATTAATAATTTACATACCAGTGAATGCCAACAAAGCAGATAGCATAATCAAAGACTCCACTCACTCATGACAATCATTCTCTCCTCTCCACCCTCCCATCAGACAGAACATGCAAAAGCCTGAAAGCACGTACTAGCAGGCAGGCTCAAGAACATCTGCTATCCCACTATTATCAGACTCTTGATTAGAAACATAGAAAACCTACAGCACAATACAGCCCTTTGGCCCACGATGCCATGCCAAACATGTACTTATTTTAGAAATTACCAAGAGTTATCCATTGCCCTCTATTTTTCTAATCTCCATGTACCCATCCAGGAGTCTCTTAAAAGACCCTAGTGTATCCGCCTCCACCACCGTCGCCAGCAGCCCATTCCACGCACTCATCACCCTCTGTGTAAAAAAAACACTTGCCTCTGACATCTCTTCTGTAGCTACTTCCAAGCACCTTAAAACTGTGCCCTCTTATGTCAGCCATTTCAGCCCTGGGATAAAGCCTCTGACTATCCACACGATCAATGCCTCTCATCACCTTATACACCTCTATCAGGTTCCCTCTCATCCTCCGTCACTTCAAGGAGAAAAGGCCAAGTTCACTCAACCTATTCTCATAGTGCATGCTCCCCAACCCAGGCAACATCCTTGTAAATCTCCTCTGCACCCTTTCTATAGTTTCCATATCCTTCCTGTTTTGAGGTGACCACAACTGAGCACAGTACTCCAAGTGGGGTCTGACCAGAGTCCTATAAATCTGTAACATTACCTCTCCTCTCCTAAACTCAATCCCATGACTGATGGAGAACAATGCACTGTACGCCTTCTTAACCACAGAGTCAACCTGCACAGCAGCTTTGAGTGTCCTATGGACTCGGACCCCAAGATCCCTCTGATCCTTCACACTGCCAAGAGTCTTACCATTAATACTATATTCTGCCATCATATTTGACCTACCAAATGAACTGCCTCACACTTATCTGGGTTGAACTCCATCTGCCACTCTCAGCCCTGTTTTGCATCCTATCGATGTCCCACTGTAACCTCTGACAGCCCTCCACACTATCCCCAACACCCCCAACCTTTATGTCATCAGCAAATTTACTAACCCATCCCTCCGCTTCCTCATCCAGGTTATTTATAAAAATCACGAAGAACAGATCCCTGAGGAATACCACTGATCCCCGACCTCCATGCAGAATATGACCCGTCTACAATCACTCTTTGTCTTCTGTGGGCAAGCCAATTTTGGATCTACAAAGCCATGTCCCCTTGGATCCCATGCCTCCTTACTTTCTCAATAAGCCCTGGATGGGCTATTCTTATCAAATGTTTTGCTGAAATCCATATACACTACATCTACTGCTCTTCCTCCATCAATGTGTTTAGTCACATCCTCAAAGAATTCAATCAGCACAACCTGCCCTTGACAAAGCCACGCTGACTATTCCTAATCATATTATGCCCTTCCAAATGTTCATAAATCCTGCCTCTCAGGATCTTCTCCATCAACTTACCAACCTCTGAAGTAAGACTCACTGGTCTATAATTTCCTGGGCTATTTCTACTCCCTTTCTTGAATAAGGGAACTATGTCCACAACCCTCCAATCCTCTCCTGTCCCCATTGATGATGCAAAGATCATCGCCAGAGGATCAGCAATCTCTTCCCTTGCCTCCCACAGTAGCCTGGGGTATATCCCGTCCGGTCCCGGTAACTTATCCAACTTGATGCTTTCCAAAAGCTCCAGCACATCCTCTTTCTTAATACCTATATGCATAAGCTTTTCAGTCCACTATAAGTCATCCCTACAATCACCAAGGTCCTTTTCCATAGTGAATACTGAAGCAAAGTATTCATTAAGTACCTCTGCTATCTCATCCGGTTCCATACACACTTTTCCACTATCCCAGTTGACTGGCCCTATTCTCTCTCTTCTTATCCTCTTGCTCTTCACATACTTGTAAAATGCCTTCTCATGGCCCCTTCTGGTTCTCCTAATTTCTTTCTTAAGCTCCTTCCTGCTAGCTTTATAATTTTCTAGATCTCTATCATTACCTAGCTTTTTGAAGCTTACGTAAGTTTTTCTTTCCTTCTTGACTAGATTTTCAACAGCCTTTGTACATCACTGTTCCTGTACCCTACCGTCTTTTCTGTCTCATTGGACCGTACCTATGCAGAATGTCACGCAAATATCTCCTGAACATTCTGCCATACATTTCCCTGAGAACATCTGTTCCCAATTCATACTTCCAAGTTCCTGTCTGATAGCTTCATATTTCCCATTACCCCAATTAAATGCTTTCCTAACTTGTCTGTTCCAATCCCTCTCCACTACTATGGTAAAAGAGATAGAATTATGATCACTATTTCCAAAATCCTCTCTGACCAGGTTCATTTCCCAAGAGCATATCAAGTACAGCCTCTCTTATTGTAGGCTTATCTACATATTGTGCCAGGAAGCCTTCCTGAACACACCCAACAAACTTCACCCCATCTAAATCCCTTGCTCTAGGAAGATGCCAATCAATATTTAGGAAATGAAAATCTCCCACCATGATAACCCTGTCATTATTACACCTTTCCAGAATCTGTCTCCCTATCTGCTCCTCGATGTCCTGATTACTATTGGAAGATCAATAAAAAACACCCAGAGTTATTGACTCCTTCCTGTTCCTAACTTCCACCCACAGAGGCTCAGTAGACAATTCCTCCATGACTTCCTCCTTTTCTGCAGCTGAGACACTATCTCTGATCAACAGTGCCACTTGATTCTTGTATGACAAGATGGACTTTTGGCATCAGAGTCTACCTCATTATGATCTTGCACTTTATCATTTACCTGCACTGCTCACTTCCAGTCGTTTTTACACTTATTCTACATTGTTACTGTTTTACCTTAGCTCAATGCGATGTATAATGACTTGTTTTTATAAACAGAATGCAAGGCAAGCTTTTCACTGTATCTTAGCACATGTGACTGTAATAAACCAATACCATTACAAGCCAAAATAAGGCCTAATCTTTGCTTTTCAACTCTCCTCCATTTGTAGTGTCTTCTGAAACTCCTCACTAACACGGATGATGGGTGGACCTTGAGAGGAATTTTGGTGAGGAATATGAAAGGCAGGATTCAGTATGAAGCAGTTCCACATCGGTTGCCCCTACTCGATTCAGTACCTATAAGCTGTGTCATGCCTTGTTGGCCAAAGTTGCAGGTGGAGTAGAATACTGAGATCCTCAAAGCTATCAAGTTGGGCCCATTTGTCCTCAATCATTATGTGCTTTTGCAAATAAATGTAACAGTACATTCTTTTTTAAAAACAAATATACCCCCATCCACAGTCCACCACCAACATAAAGTAGCAGTTTGTACCACTGCGGCATTTCACCGAGACTCCTTAAACAGCACTTTCCAAACCCACAATCTTTACCTGCGAGGAAACCAAGGGCAGATAAAGCATAAGGAACACCACCTTCTGGAAGTTGCCCTCCAAACCACACACCACCCAGACTTGGAAATATATTGCCATTCCTCGGCATCACTGGGTCAAAATCCTAAGCATTGTGCACAACACAAGAACTACAGTGGTTCAAGAAGGCAGCTCACCACCACCTCTGAGGACAACTAGGAATAGGCAATTAAAAAATACTTGGTTCAGTTTGTGAAGCGTACTCCCCTTCAAGGACTATATAAAAACCAAACTATTTGGAACTCGATTAGGACATTGAAAAACACAAGAACTCCAGAACATGCAATTTTTTTGCTGTAATAGTATTCACCCATGAAAAGAATGCTATTCATAGATCTCAGACATTTCAAAGCAATAAAAGTATGCTTAAGAGCAAGCACACAAGAAGAAAATTGGAAAAAACAAAGAATGCTGGAGGAACTCAATAGGTCAGGCAATATTCATGGAGGGAAATAAACATGTTTTGGGACAAGACCCTTCAACAAACTGGAAAGAAAGAAGGCAGAAGCCAGAATTAAAGGGTAGGAGGGAGGAGAATCAGGAGCTGGTAGGTGATAAAAGGGAAAGGGGAGAGAACTGGGAATGATGTGACAAGCTGGAAGCTGATAGAAGGAAGAGATATCAGGCTGAAGAAGATGGAATCCGATAGGACAGTAGACCATGGAATAAAGGGAAGGAGGTGGGGAAGCAAGGAGAGGAAGGTGTGGAGTGGTGCAGCACAAAGAGAAAGGATAAAGAAGCCAGAGGGATAAGGGAAAATGAGTGGCCACAGGGTTGGAAGACAAACAGGAGTGGTTACTGGAAAGTAATTGATGTAGATGCCGTCAGTTTGAAGACTACGAAGATGGAATATGAAGTGTTGTTCCTCTAACTGGTGTCTAGCCTCAACTTGGAAGTAATGGGGGCTATGGACAAACACGCCAAGTGTTGGAATGGAAAGTGGGATTAAAATAACTGGCCACTAGGAGATCCTGGCAAGTGAGGTGGTAGGTCAGGCAAAAAGGGTATCCTATCCCTTTTATGACTGGGGTAAACAGTGAGAGCAGATGTGGAGGAGATGCAGATGGGTCAGGTCTGCAATGATAGTAGTGGAGTGGAAAAAGTTTTTTTGGGGAAAAAAAGAGGACATCTCAGACACCCTGAAATGGGAAGCCTCATCATGAAAACATATGTGGTGGAGATGGAGGAACTGAAAGAAGGGATTAGCATCCTTGCAAGTGACGGTGTGGGAAGAGGTTTCGGTGGAATTCAGTAGTTTTGTAAAAGCTGACTCTGGAGACGAAGACAAAGAGACCAAGATAGTGGAGAGAGGTATCAAAAATGGATCAAATGAATTTGAAGGCAGGTTGGAAAGTGGAAGCAAAGTTGTTGGAATTGATGAGCTCAGCGTGGCTGCAGGTTTAGAGCATGGTTGTTTCATTGTTCCATAGACCCAACAAAAAGGCAGGCATAGCTGGTAGCCATGGGCACTCGTATAGGCTCATCTTTCATCTGCAAAAAGTGAGAAGAATCAAAGAGAAATTATTAAGGGTGAGCTATGGTTCTACCAGATGAAAGATGGTGATGGTGGGGTGGTGATGATGGGGAACTAGTTGGGTCTGTTATAAGAAAGCAGACAGCCTTGACGCTTTCCTGATGAGGGATAAAAATGTATAGGGATTGGACATCAATGGTGAAAATGAAGTGGTTAGGGCTGGGAAACTGGAAGTTGTGGAAATGGTGGACAGCATGCAAAGTATCAAGATTTAGGTGTGAAGAGATTGAACCAAGGGGAACAAAATGGAGATAAGATAAGAGGACAAGTTCAGTGGGGTAAGAGCAGGCAGAAACAATCGGCCTACCAGGGCACTTAGGTTCATGTTTCTTGGGCAGAAAATAGAAACAAGCATTGTGGGATTGGGGAACAAGGCAGGGGGCTAGAGAGTGGAGATCTCCAAGGTGATGGGGTCAGTGATGGTGCAGAAGAAAGTGGTCTGCTGCTTTGCAGCAGGGTTCTGGTTCAGGGGCAAGTAAAAGGTGTCTAAGAGCTGGCATCCAGCCTCAGCAAAGTAGAGGCCAGTACACCAAAACCACAACAGCACCACACTTGTCTGGAGATTTGTGCGGAGAGTTGAGAGCAATGTGTTCAGAGGTGCGGTGAAGGTAGAATGGGGTGAGGTTGGAATAAGGTGAGTGAAGTAGTGAAATTGAGACAGCGTTCTCATTGCTAGTTAAAGATAAAAAGATCCAGAGATGGCAGGCCACAGTAAAGTGCCCAAGCGGAGGAGGAGGGCTTAAGATAGGAGAAAATGTCATTAACTGGGGGTGGGGAATCCATTCCAATGAAGTAGGCCCAGAGATGGAGGCAATGAAAGAACAGCTCAGTGTCATGGTGGGCGCAGAACTTGTTGAGGTGCATGAAGGCAAGGGTGCTGCTGGGGACACAGTATTCCAATTCAGAGAGGCAGAGGTTGCAAGGGATAGTGTGGTGACATGTGAGGTCTCGACCTGGAGACAGGCTGTGGCCACGACCAGGAGCTGGATGAGCCAGGTTTAAATCAGGTTTAAGATTAAGATTTGAGAAAAATGAAAATATGGTAGTTGGAGGGAAGCATCCCAGTAAATGTTTCACTTATGTTAATACAATCTGAATTTAAATCGAACTGGTATTTTTATTTAAAAACTAAAGAGCCAAGATTAGTTAACATAGAAACATAGAAAAACTACAACACAATATAGGACCTTTGGTCCACAATGCTGTTCCGAACATGTACTTACTTTGGAAATTACCTAGGGTTACCCATAGCCCTCTATTTTTCTAAGCTCCATGTACCTAACCAGGAGTCTCTTAAAAGACCCTATCGTATCCGCCTCTACCACCATCGCCAGCAGCCCATTCCCCGCACTCTCCACCCTCTGTGTAAAAAAACTCACCCCTGACATCTTCCTTATACCTACTTCCAAGCACCTTAAAATTGTGCCTTCTCATGATAGCCATTTTGGCCCTGGGAAAAAGCATCTGACTATCCACACAATCAATGCCTATCATCTTATACACCTCTATCAGATCACCTCTCATCCTCTGTCACTCCAAGGATAAAAGGCTAAGTTCACACAACCTATTTTCATAAGGCATGCTACCCAATCCAGGCAACATCCCTGTAAATCTCCTCTGCACCCTTTCTGTAATTTCCACATCCTTCCTGTAGTGAGCTGACCAGAACTGAGCACAGTACTTCAAGTGGGGTAACTAAACAGTTACAGAGATTTAAAACCTTTTAATGGGATCACAATTACAAGGTAGTAAATATATGCTATTGTTTCACATATAAGCCAGTTTGTTTCAAATTAGTGGATTTACACTCAAATTAGATAAAATGCAACCTGATGCAACTTCAAAAGAAAACAAAAGACTAAATATTGAGCGTTTAAGTCACTTTGAGTTGCAGAATGAAATCTTTGCTTTTAAGTTTCCCATTTAAGGAAGTCAATGTTTTTTAAAAAAAGATGCAGAATCCATTTTTGCAATATTTTTGCACAAGAAATGGAATAATGAAACATGAAATTATTTATTCAACCAATTCGACAGGAATGCCAAAATGATTATAATAGCCACTTTTCCTGTATATTAATGTCCCATTGTAATATGAAAAAGTACGGAAAACACCAAAATAATCAAAAACATTTAATGATAAAATGTAGCATGCAACACAACATACAGACAATTTTTAATCAACTCTCGAGAAACATGCCCATTCAATGAAATCTGGATTAAGGTTAGAATAGTCATTCAAACAGGTCTACTCTATGATCTAATTTGCTATCAAGGTACTTGATAGGCACTTGCAACCTCTGGGATGCATACTAAATTCAGCTAAACTGCTTTCATTGTTTCCGATGATCATTATGCCCCTTTCTCACCTTGTTTCTTTAAGATGTTTTGGTGATGCTTAGTAGTTGTGCTCCTTATCATCTGAGCTGTATTAACCATCTGCCTATAATCTTTCGTCTTATACCTCAACTCGACAAACCCCAAATCCATACACCATAAAGCTCTACTTTGAAAACTGAACCCTACACTCTCCCACCAGTTCCAAGTGTAAATGACCCAATCATCAACTGGTTTCTCTTTCCACAGATGCTGCATGATTGGTTGAGCTTTCCAGCATTTCAATTTTCATTTCAGCACCGACAGTTTTTATTCGTTATCTGTAATCATCACCCGTCTTCATAATCACCATTGTGAACCACCAATCCTTATAGCATCACATACAAGATGGTGGATGAACTGAGCAGGTTAGGCAATGTAAATACAATTAATGTTGCGGACTGAGACCCTTCTTCAGAACTGGAAAGAAAGGAAGTTGTCAGAATAAAAAGGTGAGGTGAAGGGAATTAGGGTAACTGGACAGTGACAGGTGAAATCAGGTGGATGGGAAAGGGGCTGGAGGAGAAGAAAGGGCAACGGGGGGGGGGGGGGAATAGGCAGGTGATGAGAAGAGGTAAGAGGCCAGAGTGGGGAAGAAGAGAGAAGGGGGAGGGGAAATACCAGAAGGAGAAATTGATGTTCATGCCATCAGGTTGAAGGATACCTGGATGGAATATGTGTATCTATTCCACCCTTTGATTGGCCTCATTGTGGCAAAAGAAGAGGCCACGAACCGGTATGTCGGAATGGGTAGGAGGATAGGAATTAAAATGGTTGGTCAGTTATCTTCTTTGCTTTCCAGTTCTTGATCAAATTTATACATTTTACAGCGTGCATTTTCTATATATAATGTTGATTGAAATAAATATATAATGTCACATGCCACACAACATTATATACTTCGATCTGGCTCTGGTTTACTCTCTGGCTCTTATTTAATTCATCAGTCCACATGCATCTTGGACATTAACTTTTAAGATAACAACTTCTTCAAACTCTGCAGAAAGTGCAGGGAATGGTAAAGCTCTTGAGCTAGCAGGAGTACAATGGACTCTTATGTGTTCAAAGCTTCTAATTTTCAACAATACACATTCATCTTTTATGACGAAGGACCCTGAGATATTTAAATATGGAAAGCATTATGTTGAAATATACACTCAGTGGCCACTTTATTAGGTACCAGAGCTGAAGTCAATGTGGTCTTCTGCTGCCCATCCACTTCACGGTTCTACATCTTGTGCATTTAGTGATGCTCTTCTGCACCCCACTGTTGTACTGTGTGGTTATTTCAGTTACTGCTGCCTTCCTGTCAACTTGAACCAGTCTGGCCATTCTCCTCTGACCTTTCTCATTCAAGGCATTTTTGTCCACAGAACTGCCGCCCACTGGATGCTTTTTTGTTTTTTTTTGCACCATTCTCTGTAAACTCTAGAGACTGTTGTCCATGAAAATCCCAGGTGATCAGCAGTTTCTGATGTCTGCATGCGTTTATGCATTGAGTTGCTGCCACATGATTGGTTGATTAGATATTTGAATTAACAATCAGATGTATCTAATAAAGTGGCCACTGAACACATGTTGAAATAGTCTTGTTAAGTTGTTGGTTGATATTAAGAGTCCAGATCAATAAAATAAATTCTATTTTTAATAAGTATTGAATATCAAAATAAGAGTTAAATGGCAGAAAATGTACATTTGATCAAGATCACATTAAATGAAAGTCTGGATGCACCCAACAGCCACAACTTTCACTTTGACAATGAAAAAGTAATACAACTTTACCATTAACTTCAAATACACATCTTTTGCCATGCATAGCAGAAACGAAAAACACTCAGCAAGTCACATGCTCATCAGAAAATTTAATTTTCTACATACACAGCTGATGCATTTAAAACCCTTACTTGGGTTAAGTTGATTAGAAACCCTTCTACCGAAGAGTTCTATATTTTGCCAATCTACTGCTTTGTTCTGCTGCAATCCTGGCAAAGGAGAGAGGAATATAGATTTAGAAAAGGCAAAAGATCTTTCGAGCAGAGGAATACGATGTTAAAGCTCACAGAATTAAACTCCTCACTGAAGTGCCACTGATGGCATATTGAGAGTTTTTAACTCTACATAGAAAGAGTCAAACCACCGAAGTTTGCATGAACTAAATATTTGGAAATTTGCTTTTGACTATTTTCTGCTGTGAAGACTTTCTCAGCTTCCCCTCCCCCGGCACATTAGTTACAATACATGAAAAAAATTAAAGATACTGCTTTAATTAAATGTAAATCTGTTACAAATATTTTATTACATCATATTTAAAAGCAAAATGTGAATTCCAGACCCAAATATTTTCTTTCGAAGGTACTGACTGTCTGCAGTCATTAATGATCTCCGAATATAGTTGTAGTTTGGACTTCATATTTCTCCAAAATGTTGGCCAATGATGCTCAAGATGCTCATCAGTCTACAGTTCCCTTGGCTTTCTAGCTACCTCACCCAAGGAATGTTTAAAGAGTGGTTGTTGTAAGACATTCTACCAGTTCTGGGGAGAAGGTGTGGTTCAGAAATCACAGCAAGCCCCATTCTGCTCTTTTCATATATGCCTACTTCCAACAGGATAGCATTTAAAACTACAGCAAAATAAAACCTCACTTCTTCCCCCAATTCAATGACACTGCATAAACTGCAATGAATAACTAGAGCACTGACTTGATTATTAGGCGATGATTTCTTTTCTAATAGTGTTCTACAACAACATTCTTTTGTTGAATAAACTAACAGCTGAAGCTTATTGGAACTTTTTGGGACCTAAAGCACTGTCTAACATGATAAATGGATTTCTGCCCTGTTTTGAAAGACTACACACTTTAAAATAGATTTTCTCCCATGGCTAAAAAGGTCCTCAGAGAGTACACAGGTAGCCTAATTCCAAATGAACCATCTTCAAACGAATTACTAAAATTATATATCCAACAGGAATTCATCAACATGATATAATCAGTCATCTGTAAAGCACCCTGCAGCATAAACAAACATTTACTTCAGTTGCACTGCTTGGATTGGAAGGAAAATGAAGTGCAGGATAAATGCAGAAGACAAAGTTACACCAGCAAACATTGCAAAAAAAAGTAAAGTTATAAGATGCACCAAGCCTTCACAAATCACTCATGATTGACAACATTAATTTATGAAGATTAAGATACTGTAGAAAGAACTGAGATTTACCAGATTGATATTGGTAACAAGAGACTTCTGTCCTGTGAATCGACTATAAAAGGTGTGACTATTATCCTTAACAAGTAATATTTCAAAAGTGTTCGAAATTAATAGGGGCTTTGACAGAATGACCAGAAGATCTGTTTACCACAAGTAGTAAACCCTATAACTGGAAGACCAGTAAGCATAACTGGAAGGAGAAATGTATCAAAAATACATTTGGATAGGTACATGGATGGGAGGGATATGGAGGTCTATAGTCCAGGTGCAGGTCAATGGGACTAGGAAGATTAATAGGTCATCATTGACTTGATGGGCCCAAGGGCCTGTTTCTGTACTGTACTTTTTTTTAATGACTCTGTATCATGTTTTAGATATTAATGTGCTTTTCAATGAGTGGTGGTGAGTTTCAAAACTGCCACATAAAGATTGAAGTCCTGAACTTAATCACTGGTAGAGCTCAGCCAGTTCTCAGTCCTGGTCCACTCTGCCAGTGAAGCAGGAACATGTTGCAATTCCTCAGCATTCAGACTGAACAGTCTGTCTGCAGACAGTGGGGATTGTCAGGCTGTTTTGAAGAGGGGGAAATTGACAGCAATTTTTAAAATACAAGAGTTGCCTGCAAGGTTATACTTAAATAGTTTTAAAAAATGTTTCTGAATGTTAGACATTGAAACACTTTGACACCTTTGATAGATAAAGCCTGTTTGGGCCATTGCCTGCTTAAATTCTCCACAGGTGGATTTGTGCAAAATTATTCTGACTCAACTTCACCTCATTATGCTGTTGCAGACCTGCTGTCACTAAGGACCAGACTGCTCGAATTCCAGACCTAATCATCATGTGCCATGTCATATGATGTGGGTGATCATGGTCTTGACCATGATTGCTCTTGGCAAATTTTTCTACCGAAGTTGTTTATCATTGCTTTCTTTTGGGCAGTGTCTTTACAAGATGGGTGACTCCAGCCATTATCAATACTCTTCAGAGATTGTCTACCTGGCCCCAATGGCTGCATAACCAGGAGTTGTGATATCCACCACATGATCCCATGGCTTCATGGGACCCTGACTGGGGAGAGGCTGGGCTGAGCAGGTGTTGCACCTTGCTCAAGGATGACCTGTAAGGTAGCAGAGGGAAGGAGTGCCTTACACCTCCTTTGGTACAGACACATCTCCACCTTGCTACCTTGTAGGTCAGTGAATCTAGATTTCTGAATCAAGGTTAAGTGAGGGAATGATGAACCTGTAGCAGTGAAACTGCATCCTGCAGAACTTCTGCCTTCCAGCTCCAGTGATCAGGGTGCATTCCTGCCTTTGAATTTTGCCTATGAGACTTTTTACTCTCTGTATGAGTGGTTTTACGTAATGTTTCGGATGCCACTCCAACTCTGATGAAGCAAGAATTGGCGTGCATGCGTGTGTACGTGCAAGCAAAATTGAATCTGGGTGTCATCGATGGTAACGTGAGGAGAATAAATTTACATGTATGATTGGTGTTTTTTTTTCAGTAGTTGATACAGACTCGGGCAGAAAGGCTACTGTTTCTGTGACAATGAAGCACTTACAATCAGCAAGCCCCACCAAGAAAAGTTACAATCTGGAAAACAGGCAGAAGGAAATTCAATAGCAACTTCCAAAGTGACAGGAGAGGAACAGAGGCAAGCATAGATGAGAGGTTGTAGATGGATAGGGCATTGAACCTGCCATTACAGACGTGCACATCGAAATAGCCTCCTTTTGTGCTATTTGGTTGGTCAAACACCCAAACTCCAAGAAGTTAGACTACACATTGTCACCTTGACTCATATGGAATAAGGTGGGTGGTAGTGTGATCCTTTGTGCTAATTTTAGGGTAATGTTGATATCACAGCTTGCAATAGTGAGTTGTCTATTGACTGCTCATCTTTAGAGAACAGGTAGTTAACTCTGGTTGGCTATGATTGAGAGCATGGCAACACTGTCAAGGGTTGCAAGTGGACAACATAATCTTCAAGACGGTAAGTAACATTTCAGGATTATATACTTTGATGATAAATGCATCTTTGATTTTGTTAAAAGGGAGGCAGAGAAACAGACAAAGCAAATTTGACAAATAAATACTAAAGGATGAACAATGTTCTGTGCATCATAAATAAATGCCCAAATTAATTACTAATCCATGTATTAAGATTTTGAGATATACTTTCCCTCTGTCAGAATCATCAGAGGGTTGTAAAACCATTATTGAAGATTCAAAGCAAACACACTGGAAATATTTTTGAAACTACTAAAGCATAGCAATCTCATTATTCCTAGGTGCTTTTGCAAGTACAGATGTGATTAATGAAGATACATTCAAATACAGTGTTCATTGCTTATGAGCAATGAACATTGTATTTGAGTTTCTATTCAAGTCACATTCATGGATTAGGTAGACAAAATACAAGACATTATTGTACAGTTTCCAACACATGCTTAAGCTTAATAACAAATGACAAGCCTTTCAAACTGAAGCACCTTGCCATTGACAGGACCCCAAAAAATGAATTACTTTTTGACCGAGCCAAGCTTCCAATGTGAGACACTGGCTTCCCACACGAATGCTGCTTCTATGACACAGAATTCCTTTCTATTTATCTCTTGCTTCTGATCACCAAAATATTAACTGTGTTGATAATTAAAAATATATCAACTCTGTTGAAAATACCTTCAATGCCATACCATTCCCACCTGTCCTGTCCCTTACAACTTGTACTCTCAATTACAGGGACCTCCTCTCTGTGGCCCATTGGAAAACCCTCTTCAACTCACACCCCCAAAAAGAAAACAATGTTTTCTGGGCACCATGCTTACAATTCTATTTCTTCCTTGAGAGACCTTCTGCAAATTTCACAATGCTTCCAATGACACTCCCTGAACTTTAGTATGGTGGCCACCCATTTCAATTTGACTTCTCATTCTAACATGTTTGCCCATGGTCTATTTTACTGCCACAATGAGGCCAAGCTCAGGTTGGAGGAGCAACACCTCGTGTTCCACCTGGGTAGCCTTCAACCTGACAATGTCAACATCGATTTCTTTATCTTCCAGTAATTTCTCCCCACTCCCTCCTTTTCTATTCCCCATTTTGGTTTCCCTCTCACCTCTTCTGTTCTCCTCACTTACCAATACCGTTCTCTGATTCCCATCCTCTTCCTCTTTTTTCTGTCGTCCACCATTCTCTCCTTCTACAGCGTCTTGCCCTTGCACCCTCCCCCCAATCTGGTCTAACCTGTTATCTGCCAGATTGTATTCCTTTCCCTCCCAACCTATTCTGGGTCCTTCCCCTTTTCTTTCCTATCCTGCCCAAAAACATCAACGATTTATTCTCATCAACAAATGCTGCCTGAATGGGTTCCTCCAGCATTTTTTGTATGTCGCTCAAGATTTCCAGCATCTATAGAATTTCTTAAGTCATTGTTGATTTTAGACTTAGTGTATTTCTGAAGAGCTTTGGTTTAATTAAATTAATATTTATAAAAAGATGAGACGCTTTCAAATTCAAGTAGTATGGATTAACCTAACTGAAGCATTTTACTCTAACTATACTCAGTAAAGTTCTAAACAATGAGTTAACCATAGCACAATACCATTATCCAGGGCTCTGAACTGTACCTTTAAGGGAACATTTGGCTAGTAGTTTTGAAAACAGAAACCAAGCTGCACTTGCATGATCACTGTTGAAATGTCACTTGAAATACCATAAAAGGCATAAAAACCCATTTCATTTGGTTGTGTGAGCACAGAAATGATTGACCAAAGGTAAACCATTATGTGAACAACTTTTAAAAATGTGTCAGTTTGGGGGAAAGAAGGCTAATTATCAAGGAAACCTAACATAAGACCATAATTGCTGAAACCAATGACTGCGTAAGTGGCCACTATGACAAGCAAAAAAGAAAACTTAAAAAT
Source organism: Hemitrygon akajei (assembly GCF_048418815.1). Lineage (NCBI taxonomy): Eukaryota > Metazoa > Chordata > Chondrichthyes > Myliobatiformes > Dasyatidae > Hemitrygon > Hemitrygon akajei. Next base: position 150,476,025 of record NC_133134.1, on the reverse strand, counting down.
ACAAGTTACACTTAATACAGAGAATAGTTGAAACTATATACTAATGTACCGATTTCCAAAGCTGATTACATTAAAGTGATATGTCAAATATTTAAGTGCCATTTATTTGAATGTACTATGTGGAGTATACTATGTACTGAACACCTGAGCTTTATGCAGGGAAACATGTTCTTCACTTTGTCTCAGTTCTATAATGATTAAAAAAATCTTACCAAATGTCAATATCTGAAAATAAATTCAGCATGCGCCATCTTCAAGTGCATTTTTAAATATACAGTGGATTCTGGTTAACTGGGACACATACGGAACAGTACATTTTGGCCCAATTCAGCAACTGACCCAATAAGCTGAAGTTTCATGGAAATAGTTAAAAGTAATGAAATTGCTTCATTCTCACTCCTGGCCATTTCAAGCATCATGCCTGGATGCTTGAAACTGTAGTGAGCAAAATGATCCTGACTCATCTTACTGCTTATTTCTTGCCATATATTAGTGACAGAAACAAAAACACTGAATTTTGAAAACTCACAACTAACACTATTTAAAATCTGTTTATTCAAAGCAGAGTGTAGTGTCTAACAGCATGTGATTAATGCTAGTTAGAAACTGCTCAGCAACAGTCTCCTGCCCAATTAAGTGGCATAGTGTCCAAAATAAATGAAGGGAATCCCGTCAATTTTCTCAATTCAATTTTGTTCTTTTAAGAGTTGTACCATATAACAGGATGCCCCAATTAAGTGATGGCCTAATTAACCAGAATCCACTGTATCTCTAACTTCTCAATAATTATCATACAAATCAAAGGTATGTTGAGCAGCTGTAAAATTCTAATTCCATGTATAGAGATGTCCATCCCAACAGACAAAAAAGGGTTTCTCCAACAATTTACCAAGTGTGATTCGATGCAATATTTGAAAGTTACATTCAGTAGATGCTGGGCGAGTTAAAAAGCATTTACTTTGGTTAGGAATGCCACTACCACACAATATAATATTTCCTTTCTTTGTAATCATAGTCAATTAATTATAAGTCAAAACAAAAACTAGTGACATATTTTGTCATTAGAATTTCTTTCCTCTTAATTTGTACAGTGGCTATAATAATTGTTAACATTTTGCATTAGACTCTCAGCAGAAGAAATGACACTTTCATCTCAAAGGTAAGAGTTCCAGAACAGATGAAAGTAAATGAACAATGAATTTAATCCTATAAAATTTTCACCACTGGATACCTACACTATAAGAGATAGAAACACATGTAAATATATTCAGAGCCTCAAACAATAATGGCAAATAGCTTTAAAGCAAATGTTTTTTTACAATTTCTATTTTAAAATTAATGAATTAGCATTACAGAATTAGACGTTGACTGTGTTTAATTACTGCAACCGAGCCATAACCCAGACAGCACAAAAGTATCCACATTTAAATGATGAACTTTTAAGGTCAATTTCAAATATGCCTGTTTTTCTGTCTTTAGAGCTCTATTTCAGACAGGCAAATTTTTTTTTTTTTTTTGAAAGTAAACCCTGGTTTTGTGACAGCACTGCTGTTTTTGGTGCCTCATTCCTTCTCTTCCAGCCAATCTCCTCCAATATATGGATAATATGGTTGTTCAAGCTAAAATGGCTGTAGATATTTCTTGCAACCCAGAGTGACTGTTGGGTCCCAAACCATAAATGTTGCCTGACCTCCTGCACATTGTGGATACTGCTGGGTCATCCTTTTTTTTTGCTTGCCTCACATATTGGGTCACTCATTTTCAAGCTCCCATAAAACCTAGAATTGTCTTTATATAGATGCTGTTGATCCAATTTTTATCGTGGAGATAGTGCTGCATTTAAAAACAGTATTTTAGGAAGAAGGACCAGAAGCACTCAACTTTAACCTTTTGATGATTGGTAGGAATGTTCTGCACATGACAAACCTAATGTGCTTTAAACACATTGAAGCTGTTTAATAATTGGAACTTTCTCTTGGTAAGAAAAACACAAAATGCTTGTTTTCAGATTACAAATGGCCTACTTTTGGCAATTATAACATTCTTAAGATAAAATCAATTTGACGTACAAAATTACAACTATGCAATTACCCAAATTCTATGTTTTTAATTACTGTTAAATAATTAGGAGGCAACTCCAAGCACAATGGAATCCCTGCCGCCTGGTTTTATCAGCCATAACCTTTAAATCAGGAGCATTATCTCGTTTCTATTGTGTTAGAAGCTCCATAAATTTAGGCTAAGAAGAGTTAAGAACTAGATATTCAAAGAACTGGATTGGCTGCAGTGACAAAATAAACAAACATTTGGAACCATCAAAAATTCAGTTACAAAGGTGCATAGCACAGATGAGCAAAATGAGAATTTCTTACCGTTTCACAGCCTTTTGAGCTAACATTCTGTTCCCAGCAAAGAAAGTGATGCTGCCAAGCACAGCAAGATACTGCAAAGTCTGGAACATATTCAGTTGAGTCCAGTATACATACATCAGTCCCAACATACCTGGAATTAAGCAGTACAAGGAGAAGCATTAGACTGGCTAAAGATGGTAGTCCTACATGGATAAACTACTAGACCACAAGACCATAAAGACACAGGAGAACTGGGCCATTCAGTCCACTGGGTCTGCTCTGCCATGGCTGATTTACTATCCCCCTCAATCCCATTCTCCTGCCTTCTTCCCAAAGTTTGATGCACTGACTAATCAAAAACCTATCAACCTCCACTTTAAATATACCCAATGACTTGGTCACCACAGCCATTTATAGCAATGAATTCCACAGATTCACCATCCTCTGGTTAAAGAAACTCTTCCTCATCTCTGTTATAAATGGACGTCCCTCCATTCTGAGGCCATGTCCTCTGGTCCTGGCCTCCCCCACTATAGAATACATCCTCTCCACCTAGGTCTTTCAATATTTGATAGGTTTCAAAGGGATCCACACACCACTCTTCTAAACTCCAGTGAGTACAGGCCCAGAACCATCAACTGCATGTCTTACGTTAACCCTTTCATTCCTGGCATCATTACCGTGAACCTCCTTGGGACCCTCTTCAATGCCACAAACATCTATTAAGCCCAAACTGTTTATAATACTCTAAGTGCGATCTGACCAATGCCTTATAAAGCCTCAGCATTACATCCTTGCTTTCATTTTCTAGTCCTCTCGAAATGAATGCTAACATTGCATATGCCTTCCTTACCACCGATTAACCTTTAGGGAATCTTGTACTTAAGTCCCTTTGCATCTCAAATTTTTGAATTTTCTCCCCATTTAGAAAACAGTCTACACCTTTTTTCCTTCTACCAAAGTGCATTATATTCCATCTGCCACTTCTTTGCCCATTCTCCTGATCTGTTGAAGTCCTTCTGCAAAAATCCCTGTTTCCTCAACACTACCTGCCTCTCCATCTAACTTTGCATTGTCTGCAAACTTGGCAACAAAGTCATCATTTCCATCATCCAATCATTGACCTATGACGTGAACAAAACCAGTCCCAACACCAACCCCTATGGAACACCACTAAGACATTGGCAGTCAACCAGAAAAGGCCACCATTATTCCCACACTTTGCCTCCAGCCAGACAGCCAATCTTCTATCCATGCCTTCTGAGGCAAACAACATCCACTGACTCTCCTTTGTCTATTTTTGTTTATTTCCACCAAGAATTCCAACAGACTTAAGGAAACCATGCTGGCTTTGGCTTATTTTATCATGTCTCCAAGTACCCCAAAACCTCATCCTTGATTATGCACTCGAACATCCTCCCAAACACTGAGGTCAAGATTAACTGGCCTATAATTTCTTCCATAGAAAACATAAAAAAACTTAGTAAACCTACAGCACAATACAGGCCTTTCGGCCCATGATGCTGTGCCAAACATGCACTTTCCTTTTGCCTTCCTCCCTTCTTAAAGAGTGGAATGATATTTGCAATTTTCCAGTCCTCCGGAATCATTCCAGAATCTAGTGATTCTTGAAAGGTCACTACTAATGCCTCCACAATCTCTTCAGCTACCTCTTTCAGAAACCTGGTCCAGATGACTTAACTGCTTTTGGACCTTTCAGCATCCCAACCACCTCCTTAGTAAATGCACCTACATGCACTTCCCTAGACACTTCTGAATTTTTTGCATATTGCTAATGTCTTTCACAGTGAAGACTGATGCAAAATACTTAAGTTTGTCTCTCCAGCGTCATTTTCCAGTGATCTGATATCAACTCCTGCTCCTCTTTTCCTCTTTGTATATCCGAAAAAACTTTTGGTATCCTGTTTAATGACTGGCTGGTTTACTGTCACATTTCATCTTTTCTTTATGGAAGTGTTTCACAATTTTCAAACTTCCCACTAACTTTTGCTATATTATATGCCCTCTCTTTTGCTTTTATGCTATCGTTGACTTCCTTTGTCAGCCTATCCTCCCTACAGAATACTTCTTCATCCTTGGGATGTATCTATTCTGCACCTTCAAAATTGCTCCCAGAAATTCCAGCCATTGCTGTTCTGCTGCCATCCCTGCTAATGCTGCCTTCCAATCAACCTTGACCAGCTCCTCTCTCATGCCTCTGTAATTGCCTTTACTCCACTATAATAGATACATCTGACTTTATCTTCGCTCCTTCACTGCAAAGTGAAATCAAAATTTGATCACTGCCTCTTAAGGGTTCCTTTACCTTAAGCTCCCTAATCAAATCTAGTTAATTACATAACACCCAATCCAGAATTGTCTTTCCCTAAGTGAGCTTAACCACAAGCTGCTTTAAAAAGCTTCTAATTGCTATTGTACAATTCCCTTTCTTGGGATCCAGCACCAACCTGATTTTCCCAATCTACCTGCATAATGATATCCCCCATGATTTTCCTTAGTTAACCAAACATAGATCTGCAAGTATCAAATAGAGTTCCATAATTTTGATTCATTCCTTTGGTTGCTGGATATTATGTACAATTTAAGCTGGGTCATGTAACCAAAATGGATAACACCAATAAGTAAAAACAAATAAAGTTGTGAAAATGGTAGAGCAGAAAACTATTCAAAACTAAGTGACTGACGCATCGGAACACTACATTGTATTTAATAACTGAGTTTTAGAATAAGTTTCTTTGCATACTGTACAAAAAAGTTGTGCTTTGCAAAAATTGTCATGACTGATGCAATTTTTATCTGAATTATTATTGTCATAGTCGAAATGAACTTTTTTTTAGAAAACAAATCGCAATTAAAATAGTTTCTAGAAAGCACTTTGACTAAATTTGCAGGAACACAATGGTTAAGTTCAGAAATACTGTAAACTAAAATAGCAAGCCATGGGTATGACACAGGGTACAAAGGAAAAGATAATATTTTTAACACTGCAAATAGGGGTGACAAGACCAAATAACTAGTTTAATAATATTTATGATTTTTAAGTAAATGCTCAATCATGTACTGAATTTAAATGCAATATATAATAATATTTAAAAATTATTAGTTTCTCAAGAAGTGATAACTTACCAGCATGACCCAAATGGAAGATAATAGTACTTGGTGAAAAGGTAAAATTAGAGATGTTGACACCCAATTTGATCCACTGGAAGAGAAAACAATTTTAAAGAAACAAACCTAAAATGGGTATTTCTATAAAACACAAGGTCACCATTTAAAGATTTACATTACATCTTTTTGTAAGCATAATATTCCTTTAACAGGATCATTCTAACTTAAGAAATGAATAAAAGGGCAAGGAAAGTCCATGAAACTCATCTGTTCACCAACCCCAAACTCAATCAATGCCAACATCAAAGTGAGATTTAAAAATAACTGAGGGAGATTTCTCCAGACTCCCAATGTTGCAAGACAATTAAACTGAAGCTCACTCTTAACGTGGACAATCTATTTAGATAAATAGCACTAGAAAGAAGTGCTATCAATAGCATCAAAATGACAACCTAATCATTAAGACAGCTGGACCTTTTGGACTCTTTCACTAAACTGTAATTGACATTTTTGTAGAACTCAGTAAATAATTCAATACTACTCTCTTGTAGCATTAATGATGTCATTTGAGCATTTCGAAGATCCATTAGGACAACATTTTAAAGACTTGTCAGTGCAGATTAATGGCTGGCAGTCATTTCATTGCTACTTCAATTTAATTCTGGTGTCAATCTTTGTTCATGATCTTTGACCGCATCATCTCAGAAAAATACTTCGCAGTGCATGATTTGTTTAAAAATTACACTCACATTACATTACCAAGTCCTACCTGATTTCAATACATTAGTCACAATTGTAGCACGACACACAAAAATAACCTAAGATCTAAACACTTGTCCTTTCACTGATTTATCTACAGCACTTTGGGTTTAGAGTTTCCTTTTTCTATCAACTGTATATGCAATCATTTTAACCTCTTTATTCTATGCCTCAGAAGAGCAGTTCACGAAACCCCATTATTAACCAGCTTTCATGCTGTTCAATTTGAAGTGCTCTCCCTATTCTCTGCATTGAGAAATGTGAAATTACGACAATTAGTCGAATCTGTAAAATTCCCAACTACACCAGCCATTTAATATGCACCTTAGTTTCCCCAATTGAAAATCTATGTATAAAGTAGGCAGTAAAACAAAAGGTACAAACAGAACAGCCAGTAAGTTATTGTACAGCATTCATGTTCCAATAAGAAAACCTTTGACAGTCATCAGTCATTCTTTTACCATTTTGATGGAGTATATATCAAGATATTGAAAACTGCATATACCCTACTCTACCACATATCACACTGAAAAGAATAATATACAATACATCATGGTTGTTCAACAAATGGCTTTTGGAAGACAACTTTAATGGTCATGACGTTTAGATAATAAAAAACCCAATTTTTACAGAGGACATTGTGGACCCCATTAACTGGGCCCTTATTTGCAGAATACAATGACATTTCAAGAAGTTATTTGAAACTAATTTCAAAGTATTTGAATGCTTCACTTTAGAAAGCCAGCCTTACTTTTGCTGTGACCTGACATTTCTCCTTTTTTTTTCCCCCTCAGAGAGAGAGGAAGAAGAGGAGAAAGCTGCTGATTTGTAAGGTTTGGCATCACTGTTCCTGCCCCTCATCATAACTGTTGTTGCTGAATGCTGTCAAGTCATCATCGACATTTGGCAACCCTATGAACTTGTCCATAGGGTTTTCGTGGCAAGATACAGAAGTAGATTGCCGAGCCTTTCTTCGACGCAGATACTGTTTCTACCTAGGTTGGGACTTGGCCAGATTCGAACTCAGGACAATCCGCCTCGCAGTGCATTGCTGATGCCACTACACCATCAGCTGGCCCAATTAGTGCTACATAATTACTTTCATTTTTGTGGTTTTGTTTTACAAACATCAAGGGTCCAAAGTAAAGTAGAAGATCAGCCAATTATATTCGATCATTACTCTAGAAGGTACAAGGCAATAAGTGCTTGGTACTAGATGCTTGGTAAAAATATGAGAAGGTTTAGATGTGATGATACCCATGTGATTCCATGCCTTACTTAGAATTCTAGTCGCCAACATTAATGTCATCTCTACTTCTTACTGTTTCCTTAGACCAGCCAGATAAAATATGGAAACAATGAAAATATAAAAAGGAAGCTATGCTTCAAGTTGCCAAACGTATTTTCCTTACTACTTGAACTTCACATAGTACACAAATGTTCATAATATTATCAGAGCTGTAATTAACCTTTAACAATAAAATGAGAAAAGATTACATTGAATAGACAGTGTCGTAATAAAAATTCCAGTCATTCATAGCATCATAAAAAACTGATAAAATGTCTGCTTACCAGAATGATAAGTAACAGGAGGGGTGCTAAAACAAGGGCAGTGAAAGTATTGGAGACTGCAATCGGCGGTTTCTTTTCAGGTTCTCTAAAGAGATGCTGCAAAAACAACAGTGTTAAAAGATCATTTACCATGTTGCAGCTAAATTATGTAAGAGTATATATCAAAATTAAATTATTAAGTATGATTACTGATCCTAATTCAAGTCTTGAACTGTACTATATAAAAAAAATGTAAATGTCAACTAAATACCTTGAAAGTCTCCTTTCCTAATATTCACAGCTACGATTAATAAGGAAAGAGCCAGAAACACAGTTATGCTGTTAAAAGATTGAGAGAAAAGGGCATAATTTTAAGGTGATGGAGGAAGTATACGGGGAATGATAGGTGCAGGATTTTCCTCCCAAAGAGTGGTGGATGCATGGAATTTGCTACCTGGATTGGTGGTAGAGACAAACATATTACAGACATTTAAGAGACTCATTAGATAGTCACATGAATGAAAGAAAAATGGAGGGCTCTGTGAGAAAGAAAAATTAGATTGATCTTGGAGTAGGTTAGAAGGTCAGCATACATCAAGGGTCGAAGGACCTGTACTGTCTTAGGTTAAAAAGAAATACAAGTCGCTTATAAACATAAGCATCATATTACAAGCGATGAGCTGGCCAGCAAGACAATATATGGTCAGTGAAGGGGCATAACTAAGGAGTGGGAGCAGACAGAGGAATTATATAGACAGTTGCAAGAAAAAGTTTGTAAACCCTTTGCAATTACCTGGTTTACTGCATTAATTACTCATAAATTGTGGCCTGATCTTCATCTAGCTCACAATAATAGACAAACAAAATCTGCCCAGACTAACAGCACACAAACAATTGTACTTTTCATGTCTTCATTTAACACATTGTTTAATCATTCACAATCCAGGTGGAAAAAAGTATGTGAACCCTTTTATTTAATAACTGGCAGAACCTCCTTTAGCAACAATAACCACTACCAAACATTTCCTGTAGCTGCTGATCAGACTTGCACAACAGCAAGGAGAAATTTCAGACCATTGTTCCATACAAAACTATTTCAGTTAATCAATATTTCTGGGATACCTTGCAAGAACAGCCTTCAGGTCATGCCACTGCACCTCAATTTAGTTAAGCTCTGGACTCTGACTTGGACATCCCAAGACACAATGTTCTTTTTAAACCACTCTTCTGTTAATTTACACTTTTGTTTTGGATCATTGTCCTGTTGAATCATCCAACTTCTATTAAGCTTCAGAACTCAGAACACTACCCTGACATACTCGACACAATTTTGAATTCATTGTTCCTCAACAATTGCAAGCTGTCTTGTCCATGAGGCGGCAAAGCAGTTCCAAACTATGATGCTCAATCCTCCATGCTTCACAGCTGGGATGAGGTTTTGGTGTTGGTGTGCAGTGTCCTTTTTCCTCCAAACAGTGATGTGCATGTCTGCCAAAAAGTTCAACTTCTGCCTCATCTGTCCACAGAACATTGCTCCAGAAGTATGGTGGAACATCCAGGTCTAAACTGGAATTATATTCACTGCTCTTCTTGCAATATATAAGAGATTTGTACAGTGAATTTTGTTAATACAAAAAGGGAGAAAGACAATTTGTTTGGAGAATTTGGAGGGATCATTAATTTGTAGTGGCAAAAGAAGTGAAGAAAATGGGTAACAAATTCCATTAAGCAATTATATATCATGGATTGCTTTGACACAGAGAGCAATTATAACAAGAAAATTTGAGGAAAAAATGGATATACATTTCACGTGGAATTACAAATCAAAGATCACCAAAATTGATGTAAAAAATTACAAGCAATATACATATACATTTATTAGGAGTTCTAAGAGATTTGGCATGTCAACAAATACACTCAAAAACTTCTATAGTTGTACCATGGAGAGCATTCTGACAGGCTGCATTACTGTCTGGTATGGAGGGGCTACTGCACAGGACCCAAAGAAGCTGCAGAAGGTTGTAAATCTAGACAGCTCCATCTTGGGTACTAGCCTACAAAGTACCCAGGATATCTTCAGGGAGCGGTGTTTCAGAAAGGCAACGTCCATTATTAAGGACCTCCAGAACCCAGGGTATGCCCGTTTCTCACTGTTACCATCAGGAAGGAGGTACAGAAGCCTAAAGACAGACATTCAGCGATTCAGGAACAGCTTCTTCCCCTCTGCCATCCAATTCCTAAATGGACATTGAATCTTTGGACACTACCTCACTTTAAAAAAAAACAACAGTATTTCTGTTTTGCACATTTAAAAAAATCTATTCAATATACGTAATTGATTTACTTGTTTATTATTTTTAAATTTTTTAATTAGTTATTATTTTTTTCTTGGCTAGATTATGTATTACATTGAACTGCTGCTGATAAGTTAACAAATTTCATGTCACATGTTGGTGATAACAAACCCAATTCTGATTCAAAGTTCATATAAATTCATTACCTTCTTAAATCTAGTTCACTGAATTGCATTCAGAGATTATTATCTGTAATCTTGCAATTTATGGGTGCATAAATTAGAACTGACAGTATGCAATATACAGTTTACAGTTGTAAAAAACCTTGTGGAAAGATGGCAATTTAAACGAGATTGAAAATGGCAAATGTACTTTAATATTGAAAACTCTGAGGCAGCACATTTTCATTTTATCTCTTTACTTAAAGATACAGCATGTTAACAGGCCCTTCTGGCCCATTGAGCCTGTGTGACATAATTACACTCATGTGACCAATTAACCTACCCGTATATCTTTGAAATGTGGGAGGACACCGAAGCACCAGGAGGAGGCCCACACAGTCAAGGGGACAATTTGTTTCTGGAGTTGGGGTCTTTCCCAATTTACATTTGTTTTGCGTTACTTCTATTGGTCATTGGATGGATTCAAAACTACAAGTTCATTGTAAAAATTGAAGTTAAATTGACAGATTGCCAAGCTTTGGCACCATCATTATATACTTGTCTGTCTTTACCAAACATGACAAATTGAAATGAATTCAAAATAATCTGAAGAATGTCACTACATGTGGTATCAGTCATGTTGCTAACGCAATTCATGAATGTTAACAGCCTGACATGAAGTGCAAACCGTTACTCCAACATTTATAATACCTAGACTAAAATGAAGCAAAATTCAGCAAGTCTTACAACATCTGCAGAAAGGTCATCTTTAAAGCTAACCAGCAGTTAACTTAATTTTCTCTGGGTATGCTACTTAACCCAAAGACTCACAGTATTTTGTTTTCATTTTAGATTTCTAGTATTAGAAATGTAATACTGTTCTTAATTGGACCAGATTATATCAGAACAATGCCTGTTATTTGCAGTTTAGTCTTACACAAGCACCTACCCGAATTTCAGGCTTGGGGGCAAAGAGATTCCGAGACTGTACTGGGGTTGGAGCCTCCTCGTCAGGAAACTTAATCAGAACATCAGCCTACAAAATTCATGAAAATAAAACAGATTTTCCTTTTAATTGTTAAAACATGCAATTTATGCCAAAATTCATCTCATTAAAATCTTTGGCTGTCTCACAATCCAGCTTTTATTTTTGCACGAAGCTTCAAATATCGAAAGAAATCCAAAAGTCCAAAGGGAACTACCAATATTTAACTACTGCAATGCAACCAATTCTTGTACGTACATGGACATATATAGAACCCAGGAGAGCTACTCTTGCTGAGAATCCCCAACATTACTCTGCGAAAATCATCACTCTGAGCCTAGGTTAAGTCAGATCTGGTGTGTGACTGGAGTGTGCATTTAATTTTCATGGGGATTCTTGTCCTCACATAAATGGTTATTTATGCAATTCTTTTTTTCCCCCTTATTAACTTCACATCAACTTCAGTTTTTGGACATCTGGTCAATCGTTATTCTTGAGATGGAGATGCTGGTGAGATCAAACCTCCATGAGTGTCTGGGGACAGGGACTATGGATGGTGCACCAGATCTAGGAAGATCTGGCCCATTCATGTTGATAAACACACTTTCTCTTTTATTGGAACCTAAACAATTATAATGGTCCCTTTGCAGTACAAGTAAGTACCACAGTAGATTCTTAATATAATTTCTTTCTACTTTATATTGAATATGTTAGAATATATGTAGCTAAATTACAAACATATTGAAGGTTATGATACACAAATACGTTAAGAGTAGGATTCTCCTGGATGCCTCAGCTCATTAGAATTGTATGCATGAAGCAAAACTGATCCTGTTATGAATTCTCACGGAGATTACTGTAATTAGTATTAGAATTTTAAAAAAAATCTTGTACTAGTGCTGCAACCTCAGCAATAAAAACAGTCATGACATCAACTTGAAAATTAATTCTAGATTTGCTGCTTTCTTCTAGAAATGTTTTATCCATAAATGGATGAACCAGGTTACTCACCCAACACTAAATACAATTAGATACCACTTTGACAACCTGAAATTATTGAACATTTCCATTTTATCAATTAAACTCTTTTCTGGGCCTTTGTAGCAGAATGTTCAAATCATGAATCATTCTTAATGACAAATCAATACTGAACAGCTTAATACTATGCAGGCTTCAATGAATGATACTGCTAAAATATGAAGCACCAAAGAAAGTAGGAATGTTATGGGTCATATTCAATCTTAACTACTTGCTTAAATAGAAAATTAAAATTGTGCACCTACACAAGGGTTGACATTATGACATACCGTAATTTAGAAAGCAGAAACAGTGGGGTTTTCTTACCATGTGTAGCTAGTGCAACTCTTTGTAATTGGAACATTTTTTGTAACACCGTCAGTACTTGTAAATTATCTACAGTATATGAAACAAATATACTTACCATATTGCAATGAAGCTATTACTTTGAAACACTTCAATTAAAAACTCAGCAGTAAAAAAAGCATAGGGAACATAATTTTATTTTTGGGGAAAAGAAACAAAACAAAGGAGTGCAATGATACAGTACATTGTACAAATTCAAAATCATTTAAAAACATGTGAGTCATCTCCAGTATCAAAAATATTACACATTTTGAAAAAGTTTAAAAAAAACTCAATGAAAGAACAAACTCACCAAATGCCATAAAATTGGGTTTTCAAGTGTTGCATCTCCAATTATCAAAAAGAGTGAGTAGGTTCCAGAGACCGAATTAAATTCAGACTTTCTTTCTGTCACATCCAGTTCAAACCTGTATACATTTTTACTGTCCATTTCAGCCACAAACACCACTTCCTGTTCAGTCTTCTGATTGTACAACCGCACAAAAGTCTAAAACATACAACATTCACAATATATTCCAATATTTAATAATGTAAAGCTTGAAATTGAATGGATATTTTAAACAATAGCTCAAAATAACGGCATGAGAGCCTTTTTTGGCTGTTAAAGCTTAGTAGCAGGGTCTCTTCTATGCTGATAGAGGCCGTGACATTGCTGAAATCCCACCATGGGAACCTTTAATTATGAAAGTTCCCCTTAGAATCAACGTATGGACAGTTTTAGGGCCGAAGTTGGCAATTCTGGGTAAGGGAGGTTTTTGAGTTGGGCATGGTAAATCTGGGTAAGCAAGATCCAGCCCAAAGACTGCGTAACAAGGTACCTTTGTAAAACACGTGTAAAGAGGAAGGTGGCAGTAAGTATACAGTACATACTTGATGTGGAGTAAGCTCATCTCCAGTGTTTACATCAACCAGCTGGAATGAAAAGGCGAAGTTCTGGTGACTATCAGCAGTAATAACACCCTTGGCCTGTGCTGGATAAATCACCCTAATGGGATAAACATTGAAGATGATACTAAAAAATCTTAGAGTATTTTTTGTATAAAATATATACTTATGAAAAAGCTACAATTTTAGAAATACTTCCATAAACAATTATATTTCTTTACCTGGTGGTCTTTGGTGCAATGCTCTGATCTTTGTCAACAATGGAAACATCAACATTTGTAATCCCAACTTCAGTGGCAACTTTGATTTTCAGCTAGATTCAAACAAAATGTTCATGTTTATTACACAGAATTAAGATCAAGAAAGAGAAAACTATTAAATTGATAAATGGAACACAATTCATTGTTGTTGCACAGTACAGAATTTGTCAATATGGAATGGAGAATGAGTTTGTAAATCTGGCGGAAGCAAAAGATGATAGGAATGGCGAGGGTGGAGTGCTGTAGGAGAAGCGTGGCACAGATGGCAGAGGAGTGCCAGGGGCAGAGGGGTGGCACAAGAGCAGATACACCCATTCCTGAGCCACCAGGCAAGATGATTTGATTCCAAACAATTGGCTTATTGATCATTACAGAAGATCTCTCCAGTGCCTCCAATTCACTCCTTTCTTGCTCCCCACTCCCCTTTACCCAACCAAGATTCCCCTCTCCCTGTCCCCTTCCTACTCTCAGTTCACAATAGAGACCCACATCAGTCATGAATTTTTTTTTTGTGGCAGCAGTACAGTGCAATACATAAAATTACTACAGTACTGTGCAAAAGTCATAGGCATCCTAGCTCTATAGGTGTGCCTAAGACTTTTGCATAGTACTGTCTCTCTTCAAACTGTTCCATTATGGTCTACAAGTTAAGTTTGTTGATGTTCTGAACTACCAGCCTTGACATTATTTATAGCACGAGATGCAGAACAGGAGGGAAGACAACACAGGCTGGGACAGAGAAGATTACCTAATCAGGCACAGAATTTTTACACAGTATATGCTACGCCACACTTGACATCAAAGGTAACTGACTCTGGTTGGAGGAATAGAAGTAGGAGTGAGAATTATCAAAAAGAAGCCTGGGAGATAACTGGTGTATGGAGCACAAGAAGGCAGAGCAAAAGATCTGAAATTGCTCTCAAATAAATTCTACAAGTGCACCATTAGTCAGAATTATGTGGCGGGTAATACTCTGAACAATGTTGGAAACATATAAAGAGGTACAAGGATAACATCTTGGGAACAGAGTTGGGCTGATAAGCAATCTTCGAAAATGTATATGAACTCGTACAAATCATACTATATTTACGGAGATAAACAGCTCAAGTCTATTTCATACTTTCATTTTAAAGAATTTATTGTATACAGTACCATTTAAAATGATACACCTACCTCAACATGATTTCCCCTAAATCGGTTATCTCCATCCACAACAATAGAGAAATCGTAATATCCACTTGGTGGCTTTGCCTCCATAAAATTCAATTCAAAAACATCACTAATGAAAAACATAATATTAGGTGTCAATAAATATTTAAAATGTTATCTGATAAAATATTAACTTACAGAATTAAGAATCACTGATGTGTATTATTCACAGGAAATTTTGCCTTTCCCAATTTCAAAACAAAGCAGTTCCAATAAAATAGTGAAATTATGGACATGCAATTTGAAAAAGGCAATCTTTTTGAAGTAGTGTTTTCTTTACATTATACAACTACTTTATCCCACACACCATTCCAAGATGAGAACTGCTGGGTGACCTTGTAACTTCAATTGAAGTGCTAATTGACTGTTAAAACAAATAGAAGATCTAACAGATGCCGGATATGACCTTTCTTTGATGCCTACCGTCTTGGAGTTGTAGATATTAAATTCAGAGCCCAATATTCTCTTGCACAAACATATAAAAAAATTCAAGATGGGCATGGCATATTCCATTCAACTCAAAGTGACATAGAAACAATCTGATTCAATGATTTGCTATTTAACATATTCCATGAGAAGTATTTCAATGAAGGGAATAAATAAAGCTATGATTAAACCTAGCAGTGTACCAATATTAAAACCAAATATCATATGTTCAGGATTTTGTTAGTTCATAAAACCCAACACTTCATCAAGAAATTACAATTTCTAGAGCGAAGACTTGCATTGTAAATCAAAAATGCAACAGTCATTAAGTGACTCCATGCTCCTCCACAAGGTGTGCTGATTTACCACCAACCACAGCACAAATCTTAAAATTCCTTATTATCAGACCATCTTTAGCATTAATACTTTCAACTGTCTTTCTTTCTAAATCTTTTTATTATTATATAAAATAACAAGAGTACATCGAAGTAACACTTACAATGTCTCAAAAGAGAAAAAAAAAACAATATTAAGGATTGAAAAATATGGTGACACACACAAAAAAAGAAAAAAACCCTACTAAAGCAAGAAAAAGAGGGGGGAAAAGGACCCATTAGGTGTTCAACCCCAGAGCCATGCATCATACAAAAAGCTTCTAAAGATAAACATCAAACCGCCAGCAAAAAAAATTATATCAAAATTTACAATTAGATCGTGGAGAAAATCTATCAATTAACTCAAATGGTAGTAACGAGCAAATGAACCCCATCTTTTCTCAAAATCAACCATAGGTTCAAAGGTCCGACTTCTAATTTTCTCCACACTAAGACATAACATCACTTGACAGAACCATTGTGACAGAGTGGGAGCCGATGTATCCTTCCACTTCAACAAGATGGCCCTCCTAGCTATCAATGTAACAAACGCAATAACATGTTGGTCAGACAAAGAAATACCATGAATATTTTGACGTATTATTCCAAAGAGCACAGTTAATTTGTTAGGTTGTAAATTAATTTTAAGTGCTTTAGAAATTGTACAAAAAACTGACTTCCAAAACTGTTCTAGTATAGAACAAGACCAAAACATTTGTGTCAGTGTAGCTGTCTCAGTTTTACATCTAGCACAATAACTATCAACATTAGGAAAGATTTTAGACAATCTCTCCTTCGTCAAATAGTACAATTTTAAATTGAATCAATGAATGGCTAGCACAAATCGAGGAAGAATTAACCAACTTCAAGATCCGCATTCAGTCCTCCATTATAAAAGTCAAATTAAATTATTTTTCCCAATCTTGTTTAATCTTAAAGAAAGAATGCTTATCCCATTGTCCAACCGTTTTTTTTTAAAACACAAGGCAAGTAACATCTTTTAATAGTATTGTAGGGATGTACTACATACAGAGTTAGAAACGACGACACGCAATCGGTAAGTCGTTTTGAGACTAGTTTATTTAAAACTTCGCGGCGCTGGCTTTTAATCCCTAGTTCCCACCTTCTCTGGGCGGAAATGACATCAGAGGTGCATTACCAAAGTCTCTACCCGCGCGCAGGCTATTTGTGAGCCGGTTCGCCTGCGCAGAAAGTGGGTCGCCACAGTATATCATGCTTTAACTGCAGCTTTGCAATCCTACAATAATTTGTGTGAAGTGTAGAACTGTCAAATATTTCAAAACATTAAGTGCTGCAGTTTCTAGTATACACTTCACTCTTTATTTTGTAAAACTGAAAAAAAAATACAACTGAGAGTTCTTCAATGAGATTGACTGCTTAATTTTGCTGAAAATTCAGAATTTCCATGATTTGAACTTAAGTTAGATACCTGATCTAGATGGGAAGGTTTATAGTCAGCAGGTAATACTACATTCTTTTCAAAGAAAAACACGAATCATAACAACATCAATATGCTGCCAAAAACTTTTTAGACTTTTTAATACCGATACTGAATACATGAACTGAAAATCAGAAACTACAGGTAAAGGAAAACAGAATAAAGAGAGAAAACGCTAGAAGCACACATCAGTCCATATAGCAGCTGTGAAAATAGAAACAGTTATTAAGTCAAAGACTTAAGTTGATTTAGCGTAGGAAGAGTTGGGGAGCGATGACGATGTAGGCTTGGAACACACTCTTACATGTAACCGACGAAAAAGCAGGCATAGCTGGGACCCATGCAAGTGCCCATGTCTATATCTTTGGTTTGAAGGAAGTGGGAGGAGCTGAAGAAGAAATTATTGAGGGCAAGGACCAGTTCTGCCAGACGGAGGAGAATGGTTGTGGAGGAGAACTGGTTGGGTCTGTTGTCCAAAAAGAAATGGAGAGCTTTCAGGCCCTCCTGATGGGAGATGGAGGGGTACAGAGACTGGACATCCAGCCTGCAAATGAGATGATTGGGCCAGGCAACTTAAAGACACTGAAAAGATCAAGAGCATGTGAAGTGTCACAGATGTAGGTTAGGAAGGGACTAAACCAGGCGGATAAAATACAGTCGAGGTATGCAGACACAAGTTAAGTGGGGCAGGAGCAGGCAGAAAGAATGGTTTCTATCTGGACAGTCAGGTATATGAATCCTGGGTAAGAGGTAGAAATAGATAATAGGTGCAGAAGTAGACCATTCGGCCCTTCGAGCCTGCACCGCCATTCTGAGATCATGGGTGATCATCTACTATCAATACCCGGTTCCTGCCTTGTCCCCATATCCCTTGATTCCCCTATCCATAAGATACCCATCTAGCTCCTTCTTGAAAGCATCCAGAGAACTGGCCTCCACTGCCTTCCGAGGCAGTGCATTCCAGACCCCCACAACTCTCTGAGAGAAGAAGTTTTTCCTTAACTCTGTCTTAAATGACCTACCCCTCATTCTCAAACCATGCCCTCTGGTACTGGACTCTCCCAGCATCTGGAACATATTTCCTGTCTCTATCTTGTCCAATCCCTTAATAATCTTATATGCTGCAATCAGATCCCCTCTCAATCTCCTTAATTCCAGCGTGTACAAGCCCAGTCTCTCCAACCTCTCTGCGTAAGACAGTCCGGACATCTCGTGAATCTACGCTGCACTTCCTCTATAGCCAGGATGTCCTTCCTTAACTCTGGAGACCAAAACTGTACACAATACTCCAGGTGTGGTCTCACCAGGGCCCTGTACACATGGGAATGGGAGGTGCAGGGTGAGGGAACTATGAGGATGGTGGCAGTGGAAGGGAGATCCCCTGGGTTGATAAGGTTTTTGATGGTGCAGGAGACAATGGCCAGGTGCTCCTCAGTGGGGTCCTGATCAAGGAATAAGTAGGACGAATTGTCTGAGAGGAACCCTATCCCTGGTGTGGTGGCGGAAGGATGGGGTGAGGGCAGACGTGCGCAAAATGGAAGAGATGTGGGTGAGAGCAGTGTTGACGATAGAGGAAGGGAAGCTCCTTTCTTTGAAGAAGGACATCTCTTTCTACACTCCACATCTGCCTTCACCCATTCTCCCACCTCCACACCAGGGATAGGGTTCCTTTACTAGTACATAATTCTCCTTAACTTCTGCCATCGCCAATGGGATCCCACCACCAAGCAAGTCTGCTGGGGTCATCGACGGTATCAGTTCTCCTGGCACAACCTCCTGTATATCAGTGACACCCGACATAGATTGGGTGACTAGCCCAGCACCTTTGCTCCATTTGCCACAAAAAGCAGGATTTCCTGGTGCCGCCCATTTCAATCCTATTTCCTATTCCCATTTCAACATGTCAGTCCAAGGCCTTCGCTAGTGCCACAGTGAAGCCATACTCAGCTTGGAGAAGCAATATCTTCTATTCCACCTAGGTAGCCTCCAACTGATGACATGAGCTTTGGTTTCTTGAACTTCTGGTAATTGCAACCCCCTCTCCTTCATCTTTCCTGTTTCCCCTCTCTCACCATACCTCCTTATCAGCCCATTACCTCCCTCTGGTGCTCCTCCCCCTTTCTCTTTCCTCCATAGTCTTCTGTCCTCTCTTATCAGATTCCCCTTCGCTGGCCCTTTCTCTCTTTCACAAATCAACTTCGTCGCTCTTTACATCACCCCCTCCTCCTGTTTCACCTGTCACCTTGTACTTCTTCCTCCCCTTACCCCACATTCTTACTCAAACTCTTCCCCCCCTTCCTTTCCAGTCCCGATGAAGGGTCTCGGCCCGAAACGTTGACTATTTACTCTTTTCCATAGATGCTGCCTGGCCTGCTGAGCTCCTCCAGCAATTTTGTGCATGCTGTTTTGGATTTCCAGCATCTGCACATTTTCTCTTGATCGAATATATACAAACGTTTCAGCTCTAATACAAGATTCCTTAAATGTTATATTGCAGCTATTTACCACATTTGTTGCCAGCATCTTGTACACCTTTTCTTTTGAAATTCAGTGTTATGGGATTTAGTTGGTGCAAAGTGGGAAATTTATCAGATCTCCAACTTATAGAGATAACTAGTATCAGTCATTTCAGGTCATCCACTGAGACCTAGATGAATAGGTCACAAAGTCTCATTCTTACCCATTCAAGGTAAAAGATGTTTGCTGAAGAACTGTGTTCTTTGTCAAAACAGATTTGGCATATTCAAGTTGAACATCAGCTGAAGTCAGACTCTGGGACATGACATTCATCACACGCAACTAGCGAAAAGAAAAGTGGATATCAAATGGAGTAAAAGCTAACAGCATTTTCAGATTTATCAACACAACTGCAATCAAAGATTCCTTTCAGCTGCCAACAATAATTTGCTGCTTCTTAAAATATATCATAAAGTATATCCTGGAGCGGCAAAATTTGAAGTGATTGCCCAAATTTGTGATGATCTTCTACAAAATTCTCTCATGTGCTATATTAAGTTTGAGCAGAAATTATTACTGATTCATGATTTAAGTAAAATAATCATGTACTAGAAGGTAAAAGGATGAGTCCTGTTAACTATTATGCGTATTCACTATTTATGGAAGTGTAACAGAGACAGATCAAAATTAATGAAGCATTTCAGCAAAACTATTAAATATTAATGGAGGTGCAAAACTACATACAATATTTACCATATTCTCACTGAAAATCCAGTGCTCACTCACAAATGACAGAAGAAAATATAAAAGCAAAGTGAAGCCAATGCCAACTGGTCCAAGTGATTCCTATCCAATACTGAGACATGCAGCAGATCTGCAAGGATTTCCAAATATTATCACCCAACTTCACGTATTTTGTAAATATCTTGTGAGAATATCTCACAGCTCTTGGGTTGTTAAAAAAATCATTTACTGCCTCATTTGCCAGTAAAGATAATAATTATGTATCTTTTTCTCCTGGGTGTGGTTTATAGAATTGAAGGGTGGCACTACATGCCACATGCCAACAAAATTTCTTCACCTGCCATCTTGGGTACACATGCCACTGGTTCGTAATCCATGCCCGAGGACAATATAAATGCCACTTGTTAAGGACATAGAAGTTAAGGGCACATACAGTTTCCCCTTCATTTTTCAGATGTTATAACATGATTACTTTTGCTTCTATGAAAAGTGGTAAACTGTCCTGGAAGTGAATCTGCCTTTGTTGGCTACTATTGGTTTAAGGTAAAGCCAGGTGAATTTTTGTGAAACACATTATTAGTTCTTACTGTTAAATTTACTATTTTTCCAACTACTAGAACAAAAGAATTGCAGTTTAAAATATTCTCTTTAAACATAACTTTTTTTTAGTAACTTGAACAAGTCTAATTCCTTCTCTACATTTAAGACATAGTTATAGCTTTGGAACAAAAGCATCTAAATGATAAGTCATTTAGCAAAATGAATCTACACACCTTAAAAATCAATAAAAATAGCATAACTTCATAAAGTTACTATCTTTTCCATTTCACATGTATTCGTTTTGAAGCACAAAAGGCAATTTTGATCCTCCAAATATCCATAATTCATTGACCCAAAAAGTGGTCCAAATCGTGAAACGCCTCACCCAAAACATAAACTGAGTATTCTCCTCCCTAGATGCTACTCGACTTGCTGAGTTCCTCCAGAATTTTGGGTATGGTCCAAACTTATTACCATTTCCTTTCCAATCACCCTTGATGTTGTTCCAAAGTTAGATGAGATGTCAAGGTTCTCATTCAGGATTAAACTCAAGACTGCTTTTAATTTTTCCATACATCAGAAACATTTAAAAATGTCTCACAACTTTAAAGCTGACAAGCCCAAGGAGCAGGGCTTTCCACCTGCCATTGCTATCAGAAGTGCTTAGGTGGGACTACATCAGTGCAGACTTGAGTGTCTGCTACCACTTGAGCCTTGCTAAGCCTCTACACCCAGACGAGTACTTGAGAGCAAAGCTACATCAATAAGATTCAGCAATTAAGTGAAGATAAATTGTTTAGACCAAATTAGAACATTCATTTGTATCATCTGACAAAGCATCTTATTTTTTCCTTACTCAGACCCATCTTACTAAATACTCGTTTGATAAAACTGCAATAGATAATGGTCATCTGGCCCAGGTCATAAATGCAAATTGCTGTTGCAGTATTTCACTCTTGGTACAGTTACATACAAAATGTTGAGGGCCAGGTTGCTCAGATTATGAAGGCAACAAAGGTAGTCATTAAATCAGGAAATGTACAAAAACGAGATTCAAAATTTTTAACAACTCAGGAAGAAAAATTTTGCTGTTTGGAAAATAAAACTTTTGATATTCATGATGAACTGAGTTAATGCAAAGTAAGCAGACGTAATAGAAATTACCTTCAGATTGGTCTTCTTATGGGAAACAGAGGCTAATCCTTCAGGTGCTACAATAACTGGAACGTGATAATGGTTCTGGGATAAAGCTGCAGCCGCACATGCAATGCTGAAAGCCTCCGACAATGTGGCATAATATTTCTTACTGAAAATAGCATTAACCAATTGAATGACTTGATCCTGAAATTTAAAAAAAACAGTAACGCCGAATGTTACAAATATGCAATTGTACATAATACATAAAAGATTGGAGATATTTTAGCTTTCCAGTGATATTAGAGGATCAGAAGCAATGAATTCATTTTCTGCATTTCTTTATGTACATCCACAAATTTGAGCACGATCAGTTAAAACATTAGTGATCATTTAGAATCACAAAGCTTGTGTACAATTTTTAATCTCAAATCAAATATTTAACCCCTTAACCCTCAAAATTCTTGAGTTGATCTGTCCATGACACTACGGTAGACATACAGGATGAGGTTGGTTTTTCCCCGATGATTTTGTCTGGGGGGCAAAATGGAGGTAAGAGGAGACTGCTGGAGGTCAAAGATAATAAGTGATGAAAAATCACTAGTGGTGACGCTTAGATTACAAATAGAAAGATCAAAATGGAATCAAGCAAGCACCATTCCATCAAACTGGACCACATTATGGGCAATCAAAGACAGTGGGCAAAGACATTAGAAGACTGGGAAAGGACACGGCTTTTATAACAAAAGAACATCAACATTAAATGTGATCTGTTTACTGGACTGCATAAAGCCTTTTGTAATGACTGGTACTACTGATGACACGTTCCTCCTCCTTTATCCAAAAGGAAATGGAGTGGCATGGCAAGGATGCATAATTAAGTTTTTTAAAAAATTGTTAAAGTTAATTTAATACATCATTTGAAAACATACATTTTCCATGCAGGCGTACTTTAAAATATAATATTTCAGAAATCCAGATGTAGGAATCTATTTCTTCTGATTGCCCCTAAAATAAAAGTAAAAAGTCTTGGCCCGAAACGTCTACTGTACTCTTTTCCATAGATGCTGCCTGGCCTGCTGAGTTCCTCCAGCATTTCGTGTGTGTTGCTGCAGATTTTCTCTTGTTTGAAATAAAAACGGGCAGGGTCTCCACAAAACATACATACCACTTTGAAAACTTTAATAGAGTACTATTAATTGATTTTTCTGTTCAAGTGAACTAAGCATTGTTACTCAATATCCCTGCTTCTTATTCACCTCTTTCATAGCTGGTTCCATTCCAGCATGGTCAGAGAGCTTGTAGGCCGCAGTGACAAACATTGCTGTGGTTTCTAACCCTTCCTCAAACTGAAGATAAATACCCCCCAGGTCATCAAGGCGGGCAATCAGATCCTGAAAAGAAAATAAAAGCAGATTCATGTATCTATTGCAAAGTACCAAATTTAGTTTGACTTTAAAGAGCCATCTAATATTTAAAAACTTAGAATAGTTGACTCCCAAGTCTATTTGGGTACCAGAAATTCACCCTTATGCAATTAAATATTAAAGGCAAACACAGATAGATTTGACCTTGGGTAATCTGAAAAAATTAATAGAACTTCTCTGTTAAGAGTTATGGAATCATCAAACTCTGCTTCAAAACGTCTTTCACTAACCTTGATGAATCAAGATTGTAATTGGTACTCGAGCTTTTCCTGGTAGAAGCTAAGCTCTTAACAAATAACGATAGCAATGTTGATTATTCTGACTCAGCAGGGCTTAGATTTCAGAGTGTATTTGATCAATGGTTATGTTTGAATTTGGCAGTTAAATTAACAAGACCAAGAAAGTGCTTCAATGTCTGAACATTTTTCCACCCAGGTTACAATGCCAGGAATTAGCTCATAAGAAGATTGTTTAAGTCTTGACTTTCAAAGCCAGTGGGGGAAATAGTTACATGCCACAAAAAAAAGGGCTACAAGTAGCTAACGAATTTGAATGACTACTGTAAAATGTATTACTTCCTGGCCTATTACTACTTAATTGACATGGCGGTTAAAACCTAAAACAATGCCTGCTTTATCTTCTGAAAACAAGGAAGATTCACTCAAGACATTGAATATGATTTGTGAAAGGTTTACAAGATGGAGTAAATTTCAGTTAAATATCAAGAAATGTGAAAACACTGAGGGAATGGTTGACCTAGGCTTCATCTACAAGAATAAAAGAAAACTACTTGAAAAGGTATACAAATTTTAAAATACAATATACACGTTAACAACAAAATGCACCACAAAATGATTGACCTTTAACGGAATCATATTAAGCTTAGGAGAATAAAAATGCTTAATCTTAATTTTACTACAAAATTTAGTGATATAGTTTTGAAACCATGGCTTCGACTTGCATATAGAAAGCAGGAAAAGAAGCAGAATTTCATAATTAAATCACCTACCATTTTAATAGAAAGTCTAAACTTGACTTGATTTGTAAAAGATTTGAATAGCAAAGCCTCCAGAGAACAGAATAAACTATGAATCATCCAAATTAGGTTTTTGTCTTAAAATTAGAGGTTTGACTACCTGGTGCTAAGGGAGCTTGATTAACTGAGTTGCTCCATCCATTAAGGCAATGGTTGCATTTAAAGCAACCTAGTTAACAAACAGTTTGAAACTGTAAATGGACTTATAGGCATCCAGGATGGGTGTAGAGTTCAAGAGTTTAAGTCACAAAAGGTATAATTCTGCTTCAGGTGATTTATTTGCATGTACTGATTTAATCTACAAATTCAAATATATTTAAAAGGAAAATATTATATTTAAAAGGGAAATAAAAGGTTAGCATTTATAGCCTTAAGTACAAAATGGACAACAAAATACACAAGGTCATATACAAAATAACAGAGCTACTGCTGAACAATTAATACTCTTTAGAACAAATATGAGGCCTAGTTCTCAAATGAACTTTAGGTATAAAAGTTAACATTATCTCAAAGGGTCACATGTAATACATATAAATGTCCATTAACATTACAAATCAAGAGCTACCACTTATAATTGTATTTTCATTACTTTTCCTACAGGTAAAATGTTTTCTACTGAAATAACTAACTTGCCAAAATCCAAATCACCCAAGTCACTTCATTATACCCAGAAGTTGTATCAACATTTTCCTTATAGAATGTCAGTTTAGAACTTTAAAACTTTCCCTTATTAATTTTGACTGTCTAGCTTTTTAATTTTTAGGTTTTTTACCTCAATCTCCTCCATAATGCTCTTCAGATCAGCCTGCTGAGAAAGGTAAGAAGCTGCCAAGAGTGCATGGATAATTCTGTCAAGAGTAGGAACAGAGCTGTTTAATACTAGGGGTGCATATATATACACAAATAAAAAAGGCTAATGACAAATTAAAACTGAGTTATGTTATAATCAATTTGTACCACCACAAAAATGCAACACTATTTCACTTTGTCTATCTACAATGCACTTTCTCTGTAACTGTAACAATTTATTCAGCAATGTTATTGTTTTCCCTGGTACTACCTCAATGAGCAAGTGATGAAATGATCTGTACAGATGGGATGCAAAGTGAAGTTTTATGCAATATCTCAGTTCACCATACAATGATAAACAAATTTTCTGTACTTTAGAAAACTTAAAAAAGATCAGAGAAAACTTCATTTTCCACCATTGTCCTAGTAGCGGTGTACATTCCACAGGTAAAGATCAGGCAATCTCCCGAGGAGCTCAGCAATGTACAGTTGCAAGAAAAAAGTTGGTGAACCCTTTGCAATTAGCTGATTTTCTGCATTAATTACTCATAAAATGTGGTCTGATCTTCATCTAAGTCACAATAATTGACAAACAAAATCTGCCTAAACTAATAACACACAACCAATTGTACTTCTTCTCGTCAATACTGGCAAAACTATTTAAATATTCACCGACTAGGTTCACAAAACTATGTGAACCTCCAGGGTAATGCCTTCTACAAAAGCTATTTGAGTCAGGTGTTCCAATTAATGAGATGAGATTGGAGGTGTGGGTTGTAGAGGTGCCAGGCCCTATAAAGAAGGCCCACAAAGTCGGGTTATTGACAGAGCCAGTTATTCTCAGGAAAGATCTGTTTATGTGCATCATGCCTCGATCAAAACAACTTTCAGAGGTGTCCTGCAAAGATCACTCCAAGAGCACAACCTGCAGTGCTGAAGGAGGTGAAAAAGAACCCAAGGGTAACATCAACTGACCTGCATTAATCTCTAAAACTTACTAAAGTCTCTGTTTATGTGTCAACTACGAAAAACACTGAACAAAAATGGCATTCATGGAAGGACACCACAGAGGGAACCACTGCCCTAAAAAAAAACCCAACATTGCTGCACATCTCAAGTTTGCAAAAGACCATCTGGTTGTTCCACAATGTTATGTGGACAGATGAGATAAAAGTTGAGCTTTTTGGCAGAAATGTTTCCTGCTATGTTTGGAGGAAATAAAGGGCACTGTATACCAACACCAAAACCTCATTCCAACTGTGAAGCACGGTGGAAGGAACTTCATGGTTTGGGGCTGGTTCGTTGCCTCCTGGCCTGGTGGGCTTGCAATCATCGAGGGAACAATGAATTCAAAATTGTAATAAGGAAAATGTCAGAGTAGCGGTCTGTCACCTGAAGCTTAATAGAAATTAAATGATGTAACAATGATCTGAAACACAAGAGTAAATCAACAACAATGTTTTACAAAACATGAATTTTCTTTTTAATGGCCAAATCAACATCCAGACTTTAACCCAAATGAGATGCTGTGGCATGGTATGAAGAGGGCTGTTCGTGCAAGGCATCCCAGAAATACTGATGAACTGAAAGTTTTATATAGAGGAATGGCCTAAAATTCCTCTACGCCATTGTGCAAGTCTGATTAGCAGCTAAAGGAAATGTTTGGTGGAGATTATTGCTGCTGAAGGAGGTTTTTACCAGTTATTACATACAAGGGTTCACATACCTTTTCCAACCTGAGCTGTGAATGATTAAACAATGTGGTCTATAAAGACATGAAAAGTACAACTGTTTGTATGTTATTAGTTTAGGCAGATTGTGTCTATTATTGTGACAGATGAAGAACAGACCACATTTTATGAGTAATTAATCCAGAAAACCAGATCATTGCTAAGTGTTCACAAACTTTTTCTTGCAACTGTAATCAGCAGGCATGAAACGGTGCACCCCGATGCCTTCCTTATCACGATAGGTTTCAACCAGGCCAGCTTGAACAACTACCACCAGTATATTGTGTACTGACCCAGAGACCACACTTGACCACTGCTATACCACCATCAAGAGTGCTTACCTTGTCATCCCTTGCCCACACTTCGGAAAGTCTGATCACCTGGCTGACTTCTATTTCAGCAGAGACTAATGACTGCAGCATTAGTCCAGTGGTGAGGACTAAGAAGGTATGGTCAAAGGAGGCAGAAGAGCACTTACAGGACTGCTTTGAGTCAGTGGTCTGGGCAATATTCAGGGATTCATCTTCCGAGTGTGTATGAATACACCATAGCTGTTACTGACTTCAACAAGACCTGTGAGGATAAATGTGTGCCTTTGAAAAATACTGGACACACCCAAATCAAAACCCATGGGTGAACCAAGAGATTTGTAATCTGCTGAGGGATAAATCTGTGGCATTCAAGACCTGTGATCCAGAATGATACAAGAATTCCAGGAACACTATATTGAAGACCAACTTAAGAGCAAAGAAACAACTTGATTAAGTCTAGAGATGGAATTGGATACACGTCAGCTCTGGTAGGGTTTGCAGGCCATTACTTCCTACAAAGCAAAACCTAATATCATGAATGGCAGTAATACTTCACTCTCAGATGATCTCATTGCCTTTTATGCACAATTTGAAAGGAAGATTAAAATTACATCTCTGTGAACCCTTGCAGCACCTAGTGACTCTGTGATCTCTGCCTTGGAGGCCTAAGTCAGAACATTTTTTAAAAGGGTGAACTCTCACAAGGTATCAGGCTCTGATGGTATATCTGGTAGGGCTCTGTAAACACTTGCCAACCATTTGGTGGGAGTGTTCACAGACAACTCCAATCTCTCATTGCTGCAGTCAGAGATTTGCGCCTGCTTCATAAGGGTAACAATTATACTATTGCCGAAGAGAAGGGTGAGCTGCCTCAACAACTATCATCCAGTGGCACTCACACCTTCTATGATAATATGCTTTGAGAGGTTGGTCATGGCTAGAATCAACTCCTGCCTACACAAGCACCTGGACCCACTGCAATTTGCCTATCGCTATAATCAGTTGACAGTGGATGTAACCTCACTGGCTCTTCACTCGGCCTTCAATCACCTGGACAATAGCAATACTTACATCACGCTGTTGTTTATTGACTGCGACTCAGTGTTCCGCACAATCATACCGTCAGTTCTAATCAAGAAGCTCCAAAACCTGGGCCCTCTGTAACTGGATCTTTGACCTCCTCATGGGGAGACCACGCTCTGGGTGGATCGGAAATAATATCTCCTCCTCGTTGACAATCAACACTGGTGTGCCTCAAGGATGTGTGCTTAGCCCACTGCTCTACTCTCTCTATACCAACGACTGTGTGGCTAGGCACAGCTCAAACACCATTTACAAATTTGCCGACGACACAACTACTATTGATAGAATTGCAGTCTGTGACAAGGAGGCATACAGGAATGAGATAGATCAACTGGTTGTGTGGTGTCACAGCAAAACCAAGGAATTGATTGTGGACTTCAGGAAGGGCAAGTCAAGGGAACACACACCAGTCCTCATCGAAGGATCAGAAGTGGAAAGTGTGCGTAGTTTCAAGTTCCTGGATGTTAACACCTCTGAGGATCTATCCTGGGCCCTTCATATTGATGTAATTACAAATAATGCACAACAGCTGCTATATTTCATTAGGAGTTTGAGCAGAATTGGTAGGTCACCAAAGACACTCGCAAATTTCTACAGATGTACTGTGGAGAGCATTCTAACTGGTTGCATCACCGTCTGGTATGGAGGGGCTACTGCACAGGATCGAAAAAAGCTGCAGGAAGCTGTAAACTCAGCAAGCTCCATCATTTGCAATGGCCTCCCCAGCATCCAGGACACCTTCAAAGGCGATGCCTTAAAAAGGCACCATCTATCATTAAGGACCCCCATCATCTAGGAAATGGCTCTTCTCATTGCTACCATCAAGGAGGTGGTACAGGAGCCTGAAGACATACATTCAACACTTCAGGAACAACTTCTTCCCCAACACAATCAGATTTCTGAATGGTCAATAGAACATAGAAATCTACAGTACATTACAGGCACAAAGATATGCCGACTATGTAACCTACTCTAGAAACTACCTAGAATTTCCCTACCACATAGCCCTCTATTTTTCTAAACTCCATGTACCCATCTTAAGAGTCTCTTAAAAGACCCTATTGTATCTGCCTCCACCACTGTCGCTGGCATTGCATTCCACGCACACACCAGTGTGTGTGAAAAACTTTCCTTTGACATCACCCTCGAACCTACTTCCAAGCACCTTAAAACAACGCCCCTCATGTTAGCCATTTCAACCCTGGGGAAAAAGCCTCTGGCTATTCACACGATCAATGTCTCTTATCATCTTATACACCTCTATCAGGTCACCTCTCATCCTCCGTCGCTCCGAGGAGAAAGGCCCAGTTCCTTCCACCTATTCTCATAAAGCACACTCTCCAATCCAGGCAATCACCTCTGCACTCTCTTTATAGTATCCACATCCTGCTTGTAGAGAGGTGACCAGAACTGAGCACAGTACTCCAAGTGGGGTCTAACTAAGGTCTCATATAGCTATAACATTACGTTGTGACTCTTGAACTCAATCCCACGGTTGATGAAGGCCAACCCGCCATACACCTTAACAGCGCTGTCAACCTGTGCAGCAGCTTTGAGTGTCTTATGGACACAGACCCCAAGATCTCACTGATCCTCCACACTGCCAACAGTCTTACTATTAATATTACATTCGGTCTTCAAACCAGTTCATTCAGTATTTTCTCTCCTCACTTTCTGCACTAGTTATTTATTATTCTATATATACACATTGTAATTTATAGTTTTTATTACCATGCACTGCAATGTATTGCTACTGCAAGCTTAATGTAAGCTGGTGATACTGAATCTGTTTTTGATTTAGTGATCCTGTAATCTTGATGTACTAATAAAGTAAAACTGAAGTAATCACTATCTGAACAAATTTGCACTCTCTGTTACTGTATATCAAAAGACTGGAAAGCTCCAGAATTTGTACAGCTTATTATGCTACTCAGTGAAATCACAAAATACCATCCTCTCATATTTTGTTATTATTCATTATTTAAATAAACCTCCTTTACACAAAACCAGATTATCTGTCTACATTTTAACTATATTCTCAGTGTTTGGAGAATATAGAAGCAGAATAAACAGTATCTGTAGCTTTTATGCCTCGACAATAAACAGATTCATAACTGTATTGACAGCTCCTGGGGTGTCCAAATGTCTGTCTGCATGCACTAAATAAAGTCGGATTATAGGTGATTTAGAAAGCAACAAATGTACACATCTCTTATAGAGTACGAGATAAATGATCATTTCAGTCTGGTTTCAGCTTGTAATCATGAAGCCAACTATTTTTGTTGTTTGACTTGTTGCAATATATAAAAACTGATTTTGAATTATAATGAAATACCTGTATCAAATTATTACAATGACAAGTTAGTGTCCTTATAGGATAAGCTGGCAAATGCAGCAAGAGATACTCTCCACTGAATCAAAATTGGGGGAGAAAGGTATTAACGGTATTCTTAAAATTATTAGGCTTAAAATTCATTACATTAAACATAGGGACGGCTGGTAATTAAACTTCTCAGGAAAACTAATTGGCAACTAGAAATCAGGGAAATACCATAGGATCAAGCAGCCTCAATTTTCTTTCCAGATCTGCTGGGATATGTGAGTAGCAATTATGTACCAAGCTTCTTTCAACAACTGTTCCAGATTCTGTACAGTTACACACAGAGCTCTGATGGAGGACTTTGTCAAATGGTGCAAGCTGAATCATCTGCAGCTAAACATCAGTAAGGCAAAGGAGATGGCAATGGACTTTAGGAAGACTAAGCCTGCACTCCCTGATGGTAAGGACCTACAAGTACTGGGGGTGCACCTGGATGACAGACTTGAGTGCAGCATCAACACAGAGGCAGTGTACAAGAAGGGTCAGAGTTGCCTCTACTTCCTGAGGAAACCGAGGTCCTTTGGAGTATGCAGGTCTCTCCTTCACATGTTCTACCAATCTGTAGTCACCAGTACAATTTTCTATGTGGTGGTGTGCTAGGGCAATGACATCAGCATGGGTGATGCCAATAGGCTGGCTCTGTTAGTGGAGTCAGATTGGACACAGTGGAGGCTGTGGTAGAACAAAGGACCCTACAGAAAATCCTGGCAATTCTGGACAATGTTCCTCACCCTCTGCATACCACCTTGGCTGAACAGAGGAGTACTTTCAGTAACAGACTAAGACAACTGTGCTGCTCCAAAGAGTGCTATACGAGGTCATTCTTACCCTTGGCCATTAGGCTCTATAATGAGTCAACCTATAGCCGGGGAAGTGATAACACCCTCCTGTTAGACTGTTTGAGGTAACTTATTTTTTTATTCTTTCTTACTTCTCTTTTAATATTTGTATATCTGTGCACTTGCAATACTACTGTGACACTGTAATTTCCTTTGGGATCAATAAAGCATCTATCTTTCTCTCTCTAGAACATGGAAAGCACAAGGATACAGGCAGTAGGAGAAAAACTTCTGAGCACAATAACGTGCAGGGCCTGTGATACCGAACACAATGCCTTGGTTTCTGTGTACAACAACATTTTGCAGCATTGAACCATCCAAAATTAAAAAAATCCTCAATGGCCTACTGTGCATGAAATTTTTAACGTACTTTTCCAAGCACAAAACAACTTTCTAAGTAATAGATCTTTGGCACATAACTTAACTATGGAGGAAGATTAGTAACTGGAGGACACAAATGTAATTGAGAAAAGAACTGGATGAAATTTGAACAGATACATTGTCACGCAGTCAATTGTCACGAACTGATCATCCAAAACAAATGTCACGAACTGATCATCCAAAACAAATGTGAAAACAGATTCTGCAGCCAACTTCAAAAAGAAAAGTGGATATTGTGCTTATCGATTGGATAAATATCTGAAAAGTAATAAGCAAAGGTGGAAGTAATTACAGTTTACTCTTGAAGATCCTGCATTAATATACTGGGCCAAATAGCCTCCTTCAGTGCCACATTATCTGCTAAAATAATGAAAGCAATTTTTGCAAATACAGAAATGTAGCATTTGTGCATGGTAGATTGTGTCTAACCAATCTTATGGATCTTTGAGGAGTTTTTCAGTGAAGTTGATGAAGGAAAGGCAGTGGATGTTGTCTATATGGACGTCAGCCTTTGACAAAGTCCCACTTGAGACACTGGTCCAGGAGGTTCAGTCGCTTGGCATTTATAGGATTCAACATTGGCTTAGTGGGAGAAGCCAGAGAGTGGTAATTGTTGGTCGTTTCTCTTGAATGCAGGCCTAAGACAACTGGTGTGCCAAGGGGTTGGTGCTGGGCCTATTGTTTATCATCTATATTGCTGATTTAGGTAATGGGTAAACTAGATCAGCAAATTTGTGGATGACACCAAGATTGGGGGCATAGTGGACAGCGAGGAAGGCCATCCAAGATTGCAATGGTATCTGCAACAGCTGGAGAAATGACAGATGGAATTTAATGCAAATGCGAGGTGGACAAACCTGGACAGGACCTTCACAGTGAACGTTAGGGCACTGAGGAGAGTGGTAGAACGGAGGGATCTTGGAATACAGGACCATAATTACTTTGAAAATGGTGTCACAAGTAAGTAGGTTCATAAAGAGCTTTTGGCACATTGGCTTTCATAAATCAGAGTATTGTGTACAGCAGTTGGGAAGTTATTTAAAAATTGTACTTTAAAAAGATATTGGTGAGGCCAAATTTGAAATATTACATGTAGTACTGCATCAGGTCACATACCTACAGGAAAGATTGAAAGAATATGGAGAAAATTAACAAGGATGTTATCAGGACTTGAGGGCATATGTTATAGAGAAAGGTTGAATAGGTTATGACTTTATTCCTTGGAAGACAGGAGAATGACAGGAGACTTGATAGTGGTATACAAAATTATTAAGGATATAGATAGGGTAAATGCACACAGGCTTTTTCCATAGAGGTTCAGCGAGGCCAGAACTAGAGATCATATGTTAAGGGTGAAAGTTGAAATATTCGAGGGGAACCTGAGGGTAAACTTCTTCAGAGGATAACATGAGCGTGGAATAAGCTACCAGTGGAAATACTGGATGCGGTTTTGACTGGAGAGCAGGTCAGTGGGACTAAGCAGAATAAGAGTTTGGCATGGGCTAGACAGGCTGTAGTTTTGGTGCTGTAGTGCTCTACAACTAAGCAACTTCTTTGCAGGATAGGCTGGGTACATACACATTCTTAAACACACAAGAGTTGAAGTAATTATCTACAAATATAAATTACTGGTTTTGAATAACAGCAATACAAAAGCTTACATACCCCAAGGAGGCATCATCTTTAGAGATGTGAGCTGCAAGGGCTTTGAGAACCTCCTGAGATGCCAGAGGAAGGCCAAGATTACTCAAAGCTCCCACTGCATGATAAATCTGGGTAATTGAAGAATCATCACTCACGGTTGCTAACAAAAAATCTCTGGTTTCATTGCTGACTGTAATCTGTGAATGAATTTTGAGGAAGAATTTAGTATGCAGCAGTCCTCCCACTTCAGTCAGATATTCAAGGTATCTACTTCCACATTTCAGGCTAGTGAGGACTGTATCTTCTCTAGCTTTCAACAGAATGAAGGAAAACACAGAATGAAGAGATTTTATTCTGAAGTTGATAGTTGTCCTTCAGCATAAAATTAATAACAAAAATACATCACAAATTCATGGATATGCTTTTCACCATCACCAGATGGTCAGTGACTTGCTGATGGTAATCTCTGCTGTGATGATTCTTCATGATGAGAAGATCAATAGAGACTCATAATGCAAAATCTGGCAGCACTTTTATTTGGAATACTTGCACTCAATTCTATTCCTTTTCTTGATACAACTTGCAAAACTAACTTTAAGGACCCCCATCACCCCGCACATGCCTCTCTTTGTTACCGTCAGTGAGGAGATACTGGAGCCTGAAGGCACACACTCAATGATTCAGGAACAGCTTCTTCCTCGCTGCCATCAGATTTCTGAATGGACACTAAACCCGTGAACATCACCTCACTACTTTTTCCTTCCTCTTTTTGTACTACCTATTTAATTTAACCCTTTTTTATTTATCTTACTGTAATTTACAATAATAATAATGCTTTTATTATGTATTGCAATGTAATGTTCCCATGTAACAACAAATTTCATGACATATGCCAGTGATATTAAACCTAATTCTGATCACTCATACTATTTGCTGGCAACCCTATTACAAAGTATCAGTGAAATTGTATATATAATTTAATAACATTAGTTTCCCTGTACTACTGCTACAAACTTCCTTACAATATTAGAATCATCCTTGCTTTGTTACAGGAAAATACATGGTGGAACAAATCTCTGTAGTCTTTTAAGTAAATATCTAAAGCTTAAAAATATTTCCTATACGTTTTTTTATATAAACACAGATGACAAATTACACATTACTTACCTCACAATTGCGTAGAGCTTGACTTGCTTCAGCAGCATAAAAAAGGGAATCAACACTTCCAAAGTCCACTTGTGATTTTAAAAAGTTACACGCTGCCTAAATGAAAAGATTCAAGAAAATAAAACTCATTACCAAACAGAATATTCCCCTTTCTCACTACATTCACGTTCAACAGCAAGCACAAATCCAATTTTATGTGCTTTGACAATTCAATTGCTGATTTAGATCCTTAAATGTTGTGAGAGTTTCTGCCTCTAACATCCTTTCAGAAGTGGTTGGAGGCAGAAATTCCAATTATTTCTGGCTGAAAATAATTATTTCTCAGATCCCCTCAACATTTCTTCCCCCTGACCTTATCTAGTTGTACACACCTATTCTGAGTGCAAAAATACTTCTTACCATCTATACCACCAATACATTTTATACCTTAATCAGGTTCCCCATCCTGAAAAAAAAAACAAGCTTGTCCAGTTTTTTTCTTTTTAAATGAAAATGGTCCATTCAAGGCAACAACTGTCCTCTGTCATCTTTTCAGAGTAATCGCATTCTTTCTATTGTGTGGGACCAGTACTCCAGCCGTGGCCCAACTACCAGTTTTTAAAAAATACATTGTTATAATGTAACTTCACAATTCTTATATTCTATGTCCATCTAATGGTGCTATGTTCAGGGATCTTTAGACTTGTTTCTCACTACTGCCTAGGATCCAATCAGTCACTGTAGAGGTCCGGGCCTTATTAGCTGTCCCAAAGTGCATCACTTATCAGGATTAAATTCCACCTGGCATTTCTCGGACCATATTTCCAATTGATTAACATGATCCTACAGCATGAGACTAGCTCTTCATAATTAATAGTGATAGCTATTGAGCATCAATACAAATGCATAAGTAGTACAAATGCATTATGATGCTATGGGACTTGAAAATAATATTTGATTAAGTATGCTGATCCATGGAGTAATTTGCAGTCTGACTATCTGAGAAGAGGATTAATTCACACATATCCTTGGGAGCAAAAAAAAGTCATCTTTACATTTCTCTCTTTTAAGAAATAATTGGGGAGGTATTGTGGATCTTTTTGACCCAGGGGAGATGTATGCTAAATATGAGAACTTGTATGAGATGAAAAAACATGATATGCATTCATGAAAGTTTATTGGATTGACATAATCTTTGTGCTACAACTTACCTGTTCATCTGCTACCTCTATTCCCAGCTTTTGCAAGCCTACTATGGTGTAATAGGCATTCTCCAAATTTATAAAAGGCTGTTCTAAAGTTTGTGCTAATCTTTCAATATCAGAATCAGACAAATAATGCTTCACAGTGACAGCGTGAGTACCAGTCAGCAAAGCCACGGTGAACAGAATGAACAGAATCCCTGAACCTGAAAGATAAGACAAAAAAAAAATGCAACTGGATCAAACATACAGGCACTAAATTCACAAAATATTATTTTCTGCAATTTTTCTGGGAAGCACTTAACTCTGGTATGTACAATCATCTGTTTCTTATAGACAAGCAACAATTTTAATGACATGGCTGGGGATTGCTGCATTGCTTTTCCCACAATTGAGTGCAGAATTAGTCAGAGAAGATACAGTGCAGTGGTGGAGGGGTATTTGTGATCAGTGCTAGGATCTCTCAGTTGGTTGAAAATGTAGTAGGTTTGATTAAAGTTTGCAGATGACACAAAATATGGAATTGTGGAATCATGAGGAAGATTGTCAAAGGACACAGCACGACATGGATTAGCTGAAAAGTTGAAATGGCAAATATAGTTTAATTTGCACAAGTGCAAGGTGATAGATTTTGGAAGGTCAAAATGCAACATGAAGTAAATGGCAGGGTCATTAAGACTATTGATATGCAGAGAGAATTTGGGATGCAAGTCCACAGCTACCTGAAAGTGTCAGCACAGCTGGATAGGGTGGTGAAGAAAGCAAACAGCATACTTGCCTTCATCAGTGAGAACAGTGACTGTAGAAGCTGGGAAGTCATGTTGCAGTAGTATACAGCCATGATTACTCCACGTTGACTACTTTGTACAGTTTGGCTGCACATTACATAAAAGTGTGGAAGATTTGGAGAAGGTACAAAAGCAGCTCACCAAGATTTTGAAATATATTAGCTATAAGGCTAATGCATTAGCTATATATCTCAGAGGATCTAACTGATCCCAACATATTGACGCAGCTATAAAGAAGGCAATATAGTGGCTGTATTTCATTAGGAGTTTGAAAAGATTTCATTTGTCAACTAGAACACTTGAAAACTTCTACAGATGTACCATGGAGAGCATTCTGACAAGCTGCATCATGGGCAGAGGCTGCAGAGATCCAAAAGAAGCTACAGAAAGTCGTAAAATTAGTCAGTTCCATCATGGGTATTAGTGTCTGTAGTACCCAAGACATCTTCAAGAAGCAGAGCCTCAGAAAGGCGAGGGCCATTAAGGACCCCCATGACATGCCCTCATCTCACTGTAATCGTCAGGAAGGAGGTACAGAAGCATGAAAGCACACTCAGTGATTCAGGAACAGCTTCTTCCCCTCTACCGTATGATTCCTAAATGGACACTGAACCCGTGAACACTACATCACTTTTTAAAACTATATAGTATTTCTGATTTTGCATGATTTTAAATTTATTCAGTATATATATATATATATATATATATATATATATATACATACTGTAATTTATTTATTTTCTTTCTATATTATCATGTATTGCATTGAACTACTGCTGAGAAGTTAACAAATTTCACAACTCACGCCGGTGATAATAAACCTGATTCTGATACAGAGAAGTTGGACAAATTTGGATAGTTTTCTCTGGAGTGTTGGAGGATAAGAGGTGACCTGATAGTAGGTTATAAAATTAGAGTTAGGGGAGATTGCCAGTTATTCCCCCCCCCAAAAAAAGTGGAAGTGTTAACTAGAGAACACAAGTTTGTGAGAGGAAGACTTTTAAAGAATATGTTCAAGGCAAGTTCTTTTTGTTAAGCTGAAAGTGGTAGGTACCTTGACCAGAGATATGATAGAAATGTTTAAAGGACATTTAGAAAGGCACATAAACAGGCAGGGATTAGAGGGGATTTAAAACATGCACAACCAGGTGGGATTAGTTAGATTGGGATCATTATTGGTACATACATGATGGGCTGAAGGGCCTGTTTCTATGCTATTCTATAATTGATGGATATACAATAAAGATAAATATATATTTACCACAATATTATTAAAGACTTTATTACCAGTTTACAACAGGCAAATCTGAACAGAACAAATACTTACTGACATGGCCATCAATTCTGCAATTTTGTGATCAAAAGCCTGATTATATTTTTTGTACTATTAACTATTGGAACATCACAAAAATTTCAAGAAAAAAAAGTGTATGGATCTGACAGCTCAGATAACATGGAGATAAAATGGTTGCTTTAAGAGAGTTCATGCTTTTTCATCCAAGCCTGTGAATGCTGAATGATGGAAATGACAATTATATGAATTGAAAACCATATACACTGGATTTACACTGAAGTTGTGGAGAATTATTTACAAATTATTCAAATCATGAATGAATGTATTTATTGCCCACTAACGATGGGACTACACCTATAGCTGTTAATGGAGTGTTTTAAATATTTTAGCTATCGGCAGGATTGAGAAATGTGTATGTTCAAAGTCATTTAATATTTAATCAGCTTTACATTATGAAAGAATGTGTCTGATTATCAAGTTTTTATCTATAGCAGGGTCATTTTAAACAAACAGTTATTGTTGAACTCAGTCAATATGCCACAATAGGCAATTGAGCTAATGCTCAAATCAACTGTTTTCGCACAGAGTAAAAAGAAAATGCAGCTAAAACCATTTTGATAGCTGATGGAAAGAAATCTGATTGAAATACTGCATAGATTTTGAAAATATGTCTTGGGAATTTTTAGATCAAGGTAGGTAGGGCTTTGGTTACACATTCCATTCAAGAGAGAATTCGTAAAGTGCAGCAGTTCCCCAGTTCTTTACTGAGTTAGTCATAAAACACTACAAGACAGAAGCAGGCCATTCAGCCATCTAATCCAATCTAACCTACACTATTAATCTGCCCAGCCTGCACCCGGACCATAGTCCTCCGTACCCCTCCCATCCATGTACCATTCCAAATTTCTCTTATGTATTGAAATCAACCCCACATCCTCCACTTGTGCTGGCAACTTGTTCCACTCTTACCACCCTCTGAGCTAATACAGTATGTCCAAAAGTTTTATTTAAGAACCTATCTGCCTGTGACACCAATTTCAAGGAATTATGGATCTGTATTCCCAGATCCCCATGTTCTACTGCACTCCTCAGTGCCCTACCGCTCACCGTGTAAGATGTACCTTGGTTTTTCCTCCCAAAGTGCAATGCCTCACATTTGTCTGTATTAAATTCCATCAGCCATTTTTGCAGCCCAGCTAGTCCAGATCCTGCTGCAAGCTTTGATAGTCTTCCTCGCTATCTACTACATTCTCAATCTTGGTGTCATCTGCAAATTTGCTGATCCAGTCGACATTATCATCCAGATCGTTGACACAGATGACCAACAACAACAATGGACCTAGCACCGATCCCTGTGGCACTCCACTAATCAGTTGCCAGTTAGAGAGGCAACCACTCTCACAAAGCCAATGACTAATACAATTTTATAATATAATCCTATTAATGTGGTCATACCTTTCATAGTCCTCAGTTCTACCAATAAAGCATCAGTAGACAAGCTCTCCATGACTGAGCACTGCCATGACATTTTCCCCGACTAGTAATGCCACACCTCCCCCTTTAATCCCTCCTGCTTTATCACATCTAAAACATCGGAACCCTGGAACATTGAGCTGCCAGTCTTGCCCCAAAATAATTGGATACAACATGCCCTGGGTAAATAAATGGATACTACATGCTGTCATTTAACTTAACATCTAACTCCCTGAACTCACTTTGTAAGACCTCGTCACCCACCCTACCCATGTCATTAGTACCAACTTGGACCAACTCCTCTGGCTGTTCACCCTCCCACTTAAGAAAGCTGTGTACTTAGTTCAAGTTATCCCTGACCCTGGCACCCAGGAGGCAACAAACCATCCAGGAATCTCGTTCTTGTCTACAGAATCTTCTTTCTGTTCCTTAACCAATGAACCTCCCCATCTCTACAGTTCAACTCGTCTCCCCCCTCCCTTCTGAGCCAAAGAGCCAGACTCAGTGCCATAGACCTAACCACTTTTGCTCTCCTCTGCTAGGTCAGTCTACCCAGCAGTATCCATATTAGTATACTTGTTGGTTGATACTTTGCACTGGATGCCGATCCTCTTTTCCCCTCCTGACGGTCACCCAGTTACCTGTGTACTGCATCTTGAGTGTAACCACCTCCTTGCATGTCCTGTCTATCAATCCCTCAACCTCCTGAATGATCTGAAGTTCATCCAGTTCCAACTCCTTAAAACGGCCTTTTGGAAGCTACAACAGGATGCACTTCTTGCAGATGTAATCATCAGGGGTACTGGAGACCTCCCTGCCTTCGCACATACCATAAGAGGTGCATTCCAGTGTCCTGTCTGGTATGCCCATTGCTCTAAATGTGCAATGAGGAAGTAAGAAAATTTCCCCCCAAAAAAACCAAAAATAAATAAAATCGACCTACAGCCTTCACCTCTCCTTTCCTAAGCCTGGATAAACCAAACCCCAACTCCCCACTCCTACACTTGCCAAGTGCCTACTTATGTGTAATCAACATCTCGTCAGGAACTGTGGCTCACAAAAAGGTGCCGACTGCCCACTCACTGCTTTTAAACTCTCTTTCCCGCTTATCAATCCAGTGTCTCCTTGGGACTGTGGCACACAAAATGTGCTGACTATCCCCACTTGCTTCTTTAAAATTCTCTCTCCCTCTGTGCAATCCATGTCTCCTCAGGATTGTGGCTCACAATATTTGTTATTAAACTAGACAATATGCTTGGAGATCAAAGTCCTTACAAATCACTAAAGCCAATACTTCTGCAACTCGAAAAAAAAGAGGCAACATTTAGAGTTGGCAAATAATGGCTAGAACTCATGACTTAAGATACAAGCTTTATTGAAAAATAAACAAACTGTAAATGCTGGTAATGCTGGAAGCGCTAACAGAATAGAACCAATTCTCCACTATTCAAAGTGTCTATCTAGGGTTAGAGGTCTAATGAAGGATTCTGAACCAAAATGTTTACTGTTTCTCTTTTCATAAATGCCACATGACTTAAGTGTATTGAGCTGCTTTCATCTTGTCCTCGACTATTCTTAATCATAGAAGACTATATTAATAGTAGGACATAGAACATGGTTTTATAACCATTGCCAATGTGGTGCATGAATACTATCTTGTTGGCTAGTTTGAATGGTCTATTTTGCAATGTAATTTACGAAGAAACCCTTCATTTATGGAAATTAGAAAAACAACCAATATGGCTGTTAAAAGCTCAAATAGGGCTTTATGTCAATTAATCACAAGATTATCCAAAAATAATCCATTAACATATTTGAATGTTTCTTGTTGCAACACCACTGAATCCATTTTGACAGACAGGCATTTCTTTCTTTTAAGAATACATAAGCCAACCGTAAAAATTTAAATGAATCTGCTCTCCAAACTTCTCTGTTAGCAAATTCTATTTAATCTATAGATAAAATATAAACCTTTATAGTTCCAGACACAATCTTGGACAGTTAAGGTCCAGACACAGCATAGTTATTGACAGTATGCTAGTAAGTTTCCATATTCTATATAATCATACAATTAATATTACATCACCCAACCATTACTGCTTCTGTCATCTGGGCAAAACTGATGAGATTTCCTCACAGTTGTACAATGTTCAATTCTATTCACACCTCCTCAAATACTAAAGTAGGTTGACACTCCAATACAGGTCATTTTTTGAAAATTACTTATTTATCCCTGCAGATGGAATTGAAATAATTTTAAAGAAAGAGTTCTTGTATTTAAGTGATATTCAGCCATCAAATTAAGACCTCGTTCAAACTAACTTGTCTTTTACCTTATGACAAATTAAAAGGCATTAATAGCGTTTTAAGGAGTGCAAAATAATTATGCATCAATGTACTCTGCAAGGTTTTATCTTCCGTAAAGTACTGATGCAAAATAACCATAACATTTATTTATTTAAAGATACAGCATAGAACAGGCCCTTTTGGTCCAACTAGCTGCACTGCTCAGCACTTCTCCACCCCTTGACATTTCCTTCTCACCTGAATTTACCCATCACCTTCCATTCCCGTCCCCCATCTTTTTATTCTGGCATTTCCCCCCTTCCTTCTCAGTCTTGAAGAAGGGTCCTGGCCCAAAATCTTGGCTACTTATTCATTTCCATAGATGCTGCCTGACCTGCTGAGCTCCTCCAGCATTCTGTGTGTGCTGCCTTCGACTTCCAGCATCTGCAGACATTCTTGTGTTTATGCCCAGCAAGCCACCTATTTAACCCTAGCCTATCACTGATCAATTGACCTATAACCTATACATCTTTGGACTGTGGGAAGAAACTCACAGGAAGAAAGGACAAAATTTCTTAGAGGATGCTGGAATTGAACTCCGACACCCCGAGCTGTAATAGCAGCACACTAACTGTTGTGCTAAAAAATTCATCGGCCACAATCTGCCACAACAAAATGATTCGCATTCTTACTGCATCATTAACAAAACATTGCAACTTCCTACAAAGTGCTAGAAGCTCGCAATCAAAGACCAATCACAAAGGGAGCGATCCTACAAAATTCTGAAAGGAACACACTATGAGCCCACTAGTGAAATCATACAGAGTGGTCATGAACTTGCAAA
The DNA here is from genome assembly GCF_048418815.1 of Hemitrygon akajei. Taxonomy (NCBI): domain Eukaryota; kingdom Metazoa; phylum Chordata; class Chondrichthyes; order Myliobatiformes; family Dasyatidae; genus Hemitrygon; species Hemitrygon akajei. The sequence goes on along the minus strand of NC_133134.1, from coordinate 150,433,271 downwards.
GGATGATCTGTTGAATGCAGAGGTTAGTGGGAAGTATGCTACGCAAAGTCTCTGCTTGCTCTGAGAGGAAGAGGTGGGGGGGGGGGGGGCAAACAGACAGATTCAGGAAATAAGTGAGATGTAGTTAAGCACTAATGCTGCTCAGCACATCAAGTGTTACAAGCATTTTGCGTCCTGGAAGTAATTTAGGTTTTTTTGCACTACTACAAGTGACAATCAAATTTAAGGAAAATTAGGGCAAATGACAAAAGACAACCGAACGTGCATGTAATTTAATAGAATTTGAAATAATCTGGGGAAGTAGAAGGTCTTAGGGTGGTAGCTCCACAGTACAAGAACAGTTAAAGATGTCTCACTGACTTTGACGTGTGGAATAGGTCAAAGATTGGGTCACATTAGATTAGAATTTGAAAAGCATAAAATGTGCAAGGTTAGAAAAAATTGCAGAAGCCTCAGAAATATAGCCAGTACTTACATGATTTGGATTTCCATAACAGATAATTTCAGGGGTGAGGCAGGACTGACATGTATAATTGAATGAATACTTCTGCGAGGAGCAGTTTTACGGGTTGTAAACTTGAGCTTTTGTACTGGATTGCCATAACAGATAATTTCAGGGGTGAGACTGAACTGGCACGGTAGGTGAATGAATACTTGTGCAAGGAGCAGTCTTACAGGTTGTAAACTTGAGCTTTTATACTGTATTAGGGAGACTCCAAGGGGTAGCATCTCTGATGAAGGTGCTTGTGCCCAATCTGGGGCAGCTCACTCACCTTTTGTGTCCCACCAGAAACTCAGCTCTCACCTGTGGCTCCAAGTAGCTGTTTGCATGTGACAGCAGTCACACCCCAGTGTACAGCTTCAACAGGCAGGCCTCATCCTGAGACATGGACACACCTGTCCTAGCATGCAAAGTTAGCTTTGGCGTAATGGGCAGATGAGATGAATGGTGAGATCTAACAGCCAGGAAGGCAGTTCTGCAAGACTTTGTGGAGAACGAAGGGCATGACAAGGTACAGAAGTAGTCATGGTTATCTACTACAACCAAGGAAGACCCCAGTTTGTGATGACTATTCATACCACCAACATCCAAAGTTGAGAGAATGGAACTGCCCCATTGCCATGGCTTTTCCACTTTATAAATTCTCCTACATGGATCTCCTGTCGTTGTGGATATGATAAACAAACAACAAGGAGATTACAGGCTCAATTCAGAACCCAACTAGAGCCATTAATCACCAGGAAGTAGAAATGCTTACTGAAATCCTGACCAAGAAATCATTGTGTACATCTGACAGCAAAAGAGCAGATGAGTTGGGGCAGTTAGAGAGAAAAAAAACTATACTCTAGCATGTGACTTCATGCACCTAAATGTCAGATGAATGTCTGGAGGAGTTTCATCCCTATTAGTTGTGTATGCCTTATTTATTAATTGCCTGGTTGTGATCTGGAACTGGAGTTGATAAAGTGAACTGCAATTTTCTTAAATCCAACAGATACACAGTTGGAAAGCAAAACACTAGAAATGTTCACTAAGTAATGATGGACCAGATACCATTTAAAATACCAAACTCAAACAGATCAAAGAGCACAGCTGAACACTACCAGCCTGGCTCCATGCGCGAACACTCTCCACGAACCCCATTCCCGACACACCCCTCTCCTTCCTCATGACCCCTGCTCCCCAGATCTACCCCTCTCCTTCCCCGCGACCTACCCTCACACCCCAGATCCACCCCTTTCCTTCCCCAGACCCATCCTTCTCTACTTTCCCTTCCAACCGCGGATGTATGAAGCCAATGAATGGAAGGGGCGTGCGACGCCACGTCCGCACAGAATCCCCGCGCTTCGGCTCTCTCGGTCGATCGATGAGGTACGAGGAGCCGCTGGTGTGTTGGGGGGGGGGGACCGGAGGCTGGCAAGGTCGGCGTGTCTCCCAAACGCGCTCGACTCCCGCTCCTATTACCTGCAGCTTCTGCCATTGTCACCGCGTCACCCAGCCAGAGAGGGGGTCAAACCGGAGCCGTTTCCCCTTCCGGGTTAGCCGGCTCAGAACTCCGTAATTAGGGAAAATTAGATAAAATATTAGACAAACCCTCGGCACTGCAGCTGGATGACAGAGGGTTGCTTATTTTTTTTATTAAACTACATGCTCTTGATTTGTAAAGATGAGGCGCTGATCACTTTTAATGAAGAGTCGACGATCCTAAGTGCATCCCCGCCCCTTTCCTCCCAAATGGCTGTTTGGTGGCATAACTTTGATTAATATCATTAAATTTAATTGTTCTAACTATAAATCAGGATTTCCCAATAATGTGATTAACACGAATGTTAATTTTGAAATCCCTTGAAGGGAATTGCGATATTGGGCGGGATCTGTAGATGTGTTTTAAGGGCATTGGCTGTTTCGACACGTCAATCATACTCCACGGCGGTTGTGCTTTTTCTCGTTGAGTAACTTGGCCAAAGTGCTTCGTGTGTATTCGGGTCGTTCAGAAGAAAATCTTTGAAAAGTCCTCCCTTTTTTCGTTCTCTAAGAGGGGCAGGATTAAACTATTAATGCAAAGCAAAAAAAAATGCAAACGTTACATTTCTGAAATAGAGCTGGAGATGCTCGACAGATTAGGCAATGCCAGTGAATCATACCCAGGGTTAAAGTTTAAAGTCGAACACCAGCACTGTATATTTTTGTGGCTAGTGTTCCTGCCGAGCTTAATTGTTCAGCAAATTGTATTCCTATGTTTTAAACAATATTGGTGGCATCCGTCGGTCTCAAGAGACCATGGATCTACGCCTGGAGTTTCCAGGGCGCAGGCCTGGGCAGGGTTGTATGGGAGACCGGCAGTTGCCCAAGCTGCAAGCCTTCCCCTCTCCACGCCACCGATGTTGTCCAAGGGAAGGGCACTAGGACCCATGCAGCTTGGCACCGGTTACGTCGCAGAGCCATGTGTTGTTAAGTGCCTTGCTCAAGGACACAAACACACTGCCTCAGCTGAGGCTCAAACCAGTGACCTTCAGGTTACTAGTCTGATGCCTTGCCCACTAGGCCACACGCCAACACCATAGTTACAAGTTTATAAGGTTTTTAAAAACTGCTTGCTTTCTGCTAGATGGTATGTATGTGTCATTGTACAACTTACACATGGACTTCGGATGCAAGCAACATTAACTCTTCATACCTGCCCACCCATCTGAAGAAATCAACAGCATAAAGACAAGGACCCTTATGATAGGCTGGTCCGGAAGATTAAGATGCTCAAGATCCACAGTGATTTGACCTCTATGGAGTTTTGCATACATCATTTCTGGGATGTTTGTTGTTTGTGGTGGCATGGATGAAAATGTATAAGACCTGATTAGTAAATTTGCAGATAACAACTACAGCATTGGTGGAGTTTAGTGAAGCAAGTTATCAAAGGATATAGATCAGTTGGAAAGTTATGCAGAAAAATGGTAAATGCAGTTTAATCTGGAACCGAGTGAGGTGATGCACTTTGGGAGATCTAATGCAAAAGGAGAGTATATAGTAAGTGGCAGGATCCTCAGGAACGTTGAACTACAGAGGGATCTTTGGGGGTCAAGTTCATAGGTCTCAAAGTGCCAACGCACGTAGATCGGGTGGGAAAGAACACACTTGGCATACTTGTTTGCATTAATCAGGGCATTGAGCATACATGTTAGAAGGTCACATGGCAGCCATATAAAACTTCAGTTAAATTGCAATTGGAGTATTGTATGCAGTTCTGGTCCCCTGCCCCCATTACAGGAAGGATGTGGAGGACTTGGAAAGGGTACAGAGGAGGATCATCAGAATGTTGCCTGGATTAGAGAGTATTAACTAAAAGCAGAGTTTGGATGAACTTGGATTGTTTTTGCTGGAGCACTTGATGGGGGGGGGGGGGTGCTAATAGAAAGTGGTTAGGATAGATAGTCAAAACCTATTTTCCCAGTCTGGTATTTGGCATTTACTGGAGGGCATACATTTAAGCTGAAAAGGGAAAAGTTGAAGGCAGATGTGTGGGGGAAGTTTTTTCACATGATGAGTGATGTGTGTCTGCAGTGGACTTGCAGGGGTGGTGATGCAATCAGACAGGGTAGTGTTGTTCAGCAGGCATTTACACAAGCGTACAAACATGCCAGGATTAGACGGATCACACATGGACAGGTTTAGCTTAATTTGCATCATGGGCAGTGTTGTGAGTAGAAGCGCCTGTTCTATGTTCTATGCAAAGACCGAAATAATGTAAGCAACAAGGTATTAAAACCCACAAAGGGGAAAATATGTTCTTCATCACTTTATCAAGATTCATTTTGAATTTAAATGTTTCAGTCTCCTCCCATCACCTAACTCCAGGTTAATCAAACGTAACCCATTCAACTTTACATCATAAGACAATATGCCCATTCAAGGTATTAGTCTAATAAAATCACTCCTTCATCATTCTCCATTCCCATTTCCCTCTCTCACCTTATCTCCTTACCTGCCCATCACCTCCCTCTGGTGCTCCTCCCCCCTTTTCTTTCTTCCATGGCCTTCTGTCCTCTCCTACCAGATTCCCCCTTCTCCAGCCCTGTATCTCTTTCACCAATCAACTTCCCAGTTCTTTACTTCACACCCCCTTCCCAGTTTCATCTATCACCTTGTGTTTCTTCCTCCTCTGACTCCTCGTCTTTTTTTCTCCAGTCCTGATGAAGGGTCTTGCCCAAAATGTCAACTGTACTCTTTTTCACAGATGCTGCTTAGTAAGAGATCTCTTACTATCTCTTCTTTCAGTTAGTCCTGATGAAGGGTCTTGGTCCGAAACGTCTACTGTGCCTCTTCTTATAGATGCTGCCTGGCCTGCTGCATTCCACCAGCATTTTGTGTGTGGTACTCTATTCTCTGTTAGCTTAGCTAATTCCTTGCTATATCTGCATGCCCATTTTTTGTGAGTTATATTTTGCCCTCTCACTTAAACTATCTGAATCCTTTTGTAGCCTTCTGATGTGCTATTCATTTATAAAAATTGTGAAATATTCACGCCCCCAACTCTGATCCAATGGCACGGTACTCATAATAGCTCACCAACAAGTGAAAGACCCATTTATGCTTTCTCTCTGTTTTCTGTTATTTCCTACATCACAAGTGGTGATCTTCCACCATATCCTTTGAGGTAGCACTTATCAAATGAAAACAAAATACCTGAAGAGGCTGGAAATCTGAAATAAAAAGCCTTCTGAAAATCTAAAAACAGGATATCTATTAATTATACTTTACCCACATCACTTCATTTCTTCAAAGAGTTCCAAAAAAATTGGTCAAGCATGATTTCCCATTCGCAAAACCATGTTGAATTTGGCTGATCACCATGAATTTGTGTTAGTGTCCTGCTACGAAGCCTTTCTAATTAACTTAGTTTTTCACTATCAGCTGTAAAACTAACTGGCCCTTTGTTTCTTGCTTTCTTGTTCTCACCCTATACAGCATGAAATGCGCATATTGAAGGCAAACGACATGTGCAACCCATATGGCAGATGTATACAGGAATAGAAAGGCATGGGTTCAGACAGGTACGCTAACTTAAGAGCCAAGAACAGATAAAAGTGTCTCAGAATCATGCAGAGAAAGAAATGGGATGATGGAAACATAATTCAATAAAAATATGAGGAATTTAGAACAAATAATTAAACAGTGAAAGTAAACAGATTTGTGTTACCTTTTTTGCCATCTAAAGCTAATGATAGTTGATGCAATATTGCAAGCTACTCTGAACTAATAGCAAAATCCAAATCAGTTTATTTGGCTGTTACTGTAATTTTGCCAGTCACCCCATTCATCAGATTGCCATTGCACTCCTAGTACAGATGATGCTACAGAGCATAAGAAATCATGAAATTCCTGACTTATTCCTGCTGATAACTAGAATGTGCAATGATGCACTTATTAAACTTATCGATAGCTACAAAGTTCTTTCAATAAGATTTATGGAATTAAAGTTGACGGGGGAAATCTGAGATAGGCAATTGTAAATGACAAACAAGAATTTGGGGATTCGATCTGAAAAACAAGAGTATCTATAACTCTTTTGGATGAAATGCTAATAATAAGACCAAATATTCTTGACTCCATCCTACTGTTATTGTCTTTATTTCTGTGGCCTTAGGTAATTAAGTAATATTTTACTTAAAACTAATTGATACATTGCAGACAACTCATAGAAAGTATCTAAAAAAGATTTAAAATAAAATGGAACTTGAAATAAGTTAAGCACAATTGTTTAAGATAATACTGCCGAAGTCCAGTGACTACTTACTGGCGGTTAACAAAGTAAGGAATACAACTAAACACTTCATTAATAACATTTTTTTCTGTAAAAAATTATAGTGAACAATCATCACAAACAAAGAAGAGGCTAGCGAAAGTGAGGCTGAGTTGAATGTTGAAGTGTGCAGATGTGAGGCAAGTTGGGGTGAGGTTGAAGCATATTTGAGGCGAAGTTGAGGTGAGCAGAGCAGAGTAAAGTCAGGGAGGAGGAGAGGCAGGTTCAAGGGCCATCAGCCTAAACCTAGAGTGAGTTTTATTTGATCTAATTGCCAGGCCAATTTGGAAAGGTCTGGTGCCTTTCCAAATCATGCCAGCGGGGTCCAGGCCCAGAGCCTATTGAAGCAGCAGGGTCCTAGAGCGATCAATCACCCAATGTTTGGACAATTTAAACACCAGGCCAGATGGATTGAAAAGGCAAGGTGTCGGGACCAGAGGCAAGGGTTAGGCCAGTTCTGCTCACTGCTCCATGATGTTTACTCTGCTCTGCACTGAACTGAGGGTCAGGATGTGGCCTGCTCTGGCTGCTCCAGACTTCGTGTCTGTGGGCCCACTTCAGTTCGAAATGCTATTTGCTTATTTTTATTGTTTGCATGATTTGAGTTTTCTTTCTCTCTGTACATTGGGTGTTTGATCCTCTTCCTTTTTATGCATTCTTCTGGGTTTCTTTGTTTTGTGTCTGCCTGTAAGGAGACAAATCTCAAGTTTATATAATGTATACATGCTTTGATAATAAATGTACTTTGAAATTTGAATATATAGACAGAGAAATCCCATTGCAAGGGAGAATATTGGTTGAACCAGTTTCAAAGTGACACACACTAAGATCACTTCTACAGTAATATATGATTTTTTATAAAATATATTTTTCATTAGCAGTTTTATTCTTTCCATTACCTAGGTTTTTGAACTAAGTTCATGAGTAGTACTTCACTAAAGCAGCTATAATCAAATCCTAAACCCTGGTGGTTTATTGTTTTCTAATAAGAACCTAAGAAATAAAAGCAGAAGAGTCAGTCAATAAAACCAGGAGGAATCCTGGGCCTCATCCACTTTCTCAGCCAACCCACCAACATCCTTTCTGCACAAAAAAATGATAATGCCAGTGTGAATGTACTCAATAATTGAGCATCCAGTGGCCTAGTTGGAAAATAATTTGAAAGATCTTTATTCTTTCATTCCTTCCTAAATCGCTGACTCCTTATCCTTATGCTATGCCTGTATATTCTATATTCTGTAGCCTATGGAGCCAACCTTTCATATTTTGGAGAAAGGCTTTCTGAATCCTGAATGCCTTAATGAGTTGAGCACACTTTCTTTTAAACTCCAGTGAATATAGATCAGCCTTATTCACCCTCCCCTCATGAGACCCCTCCATATCCATCAGAGATAGGAAGCATAAATAACTGACCTTGGAAGAAATGTACAATGGAGTGTTGGTACCATCATGTTCTTATGATGATCTAACAGGAAATACTGAGGAAAAATCAGTTGTTGGAAACCTGACCAATTTACGACCCAGATATACTGAGGCAATTGTAGCACTCATAGGCTTGTCCCAGTTGAAATGAGGAACTTTGGCCAGAATAGAGATTTAACCTAGAGTATTCCTGGGAAACTAATAAGCTAATAACTTATTTAGGTTTTCATGTCAACAGTCACTTTCTTTCAAGTTTGTTTAAACTTTTTAAGGAATTCTGCCACTTGGAGCCACTTGGAGCAAAACTATTGTATTGATTTCCATATTTCTCAAAGCACGTACATGAGGCTGAAAACACAAGTATATTTTGTACAATCTAGATTACTTTTGTTCAATATTATTAGTGTAACCCTCAGGCTTGGCCAACACATGTTCATCTAGGGGAAAATAACTTCTGGCCCCGCCAAACTGAGAAATCCCATTTGTGCAGAGGCTGCGCGATGTGTTTCCTGGTTACAAATCTGCACTCCAAAATATCAAACAGTACACAATATGCGATTAAACGATTGATCATTATAATTCTTAATTTGACTATATGGTAAGTAAAGAAACAAAAAAAAGAGAAAAGGGCGCATTCTCATGAAACAGTCATATCATAAAATAGATATGTGGCACCTACAGACAGCAACAGTTAAATAATGATCTAAGCAAGAGGTGATTGTGGATCCTTTGACAAACCATAGTGAGCACAGCTTTGGGGCTCACCATTCGTTCATTTGTTCCTGTTGACCTCTGAGCGTAGCCAGCCCTCGGACCCTCGCTCCTCAGTCCACTCCATCCGGTGGTCTTCTGACTCTCTCCATCCGCTCCCTCTCTCTCCATTGCTGCCCAATGAAAGACCACAAAAAACCTGGCTCCCAGACACACAAGAAAGAACAACATTTCTCCCATTGGATAGCCCCTGTATTCTAAAGTCCTGTTATCTCTAGTCATAACTCAAACATTGCTGCTACAGAGAAACCACTACCTTAACAGTGGAACATTACAGAGAAGCCATTACATTAGCCTTAGCAGTGAAACCTTACAGCGTGTTACATTGGTAAGTCAGCTACGTGGAAAGTATTACAGAAATATAAGTTGCTACTGATTTTTTTTTTCAAAATACTTATATTTATGAGGAAACTCCCTTCAATGGTTTGTCAAAGGATCCACAATCACCTCTTGCTTAGATCATTATTTAACTGTTGCTGTCTGTAGGTGCCACATATCTATTTTATGTCTGTCTGTGCTGTATTTTGCGTTATGCGTTTATTATGGGTAATTTGTCACATGGGCTGGGGCATAGTAGAAGCAAAGAGTATAGTTACATATTTGAGCTTGGTTTTATTTCAGTTTTAGTCTGGTTAGAGCAGAGGGCAGATCGGATAAATGATTTTATTTGTTGATTGCTAACGTTTAAATACTTTTAACACTGATGCTTAAGTAAGTTTGAATACACTTAGGCTGCTTATTTTTTATATCATTAGTTTTAGTTTCATTGGTTTTTTAAAATATAATTTTATATTTTTGCTCGGCATAACAAAGCTCTCAATTTCCAGATACACTTACATTTACATTTCTTCCCTTCACAGATGTCAGGTATCAGAACACTTCCATCAAAATATAGACATCACCGCAACATCCTATACAAAAGCCCTTATTAGTATAGCAGACAGGTTTACATCCATATACTGCAGAAAAGGTTGCCGTGTTTTATGAAAACTATTTGTTTTTGAGTATACCATACATGTCAAAAAGTCCAAAGGAATGTATTCTATTATTAATTTACACCAGCCAAAAAGTCCAGGGGCCTTATTGGATATCCAACAAAGTAAAATGTTCTTCCTCGCACAAAAAGTCAGGATGTTAAAAAGTTTTTTCTGATGTGCATTAATAATACGACTGCTGGGTAAGCCTAAGAGAAAAGACACTGGGTCCAGTTCAAGCTCCATCTTCAGAATCTTTTCCATTTCACCCAAAATGTCACTCCAGTATGCCTGAAGTTTGGGACAAGTCCAAAAAACAGTGGGTGGAAGTTCCAGTACTTACTTTACATTTAGAAAACATTGGAAAAACCCCCGTCTTAAATTTCGAGAGACGATCTGGAATCAGATGGGCTCGATGCAGAATTTGGAGTTGCAATGCTTTAGTTCTACTATAAACTGAAATCTTTGCATTATCACAGATGTCTTCCCATGTTTCAGCTGTAATTTGTACTCCCAGCTCTTCCTCCCAGACTCATCCCAGCTGGTCAGCCTCTCCACAAAAACATTCCCTCAGGATGCTGTAAAAAGTACTAATGGAGACTTCATCCTTAGAATGAAACACCCTCTTTTCTATGTCAGAACTATAGAAATCAGTTAACAATAATTTTTTTCTCTGTATATAATCTCTTATCTGAAAGAAACAAAAAAGATCCTTGTTGGGTATGTTAAATTTCTGTACTATTTGACTAAAAGACATCATTGTTCCTTCATCAAACAAATCTCCTAGATGGAAACTACCCTTAGAAATCTAAAGTTTAAATCCAGAATCCATTATGCCAGGCTGAAAATCTGGACTGCCGGTTACTGGAGTGAAGGGTGATATTTTCACTGCATTGCCCTCAATTTGTCACACCACCCTCCAAGCCCTGACTGTATTAGTTGTCATTGGATTGCGACAATATTCCTTAACTAGTTTCATCTTATTGAGGAAAAGCAGATTAATAAGAGGGCATTCTGCTTGTGAAGCTTCAATGTCTAGCCAAATTGAGGAGGGGTCCCTGCAAACCCAGTCAACCACATAAGATAAAAAGGAACTTAATTGATATTTTTTGATGTCTGTAAAATCCAGACCCTCTAGACTACTGGGAAGCTGTAACTTAGATATTTTAATACAGGCTCTTTTTTTGTTCCTGATAAAAGAAACAAACCAGCCATTTACTATTTTAAAGTATTTGTTGGGTAAAAATAACTGGAATCATTCGTATTGGGTAGAGCAGATGAGGAAGAATGTTCATTTGAGCAAGAATATTCGGCCAAGCCAAGAAATGGGAAGAGTGCTCCATCTCTCAAGATCTGGTTTGATTTTGTCAAATAACTGTGTAAAGTTAGCTTTGAACAATTGATCAAACATAGGTGTGATAAATATGCCTAAGTAAATAAAACCTGTCTGTGACCATTTAAAGGGGAAAACACCCTGAGTGTCAGGTACCTGCTGCAGATTCCCCAGAGGCATAGCCTCTGATTTAGTAAAGTTGATTTTATAACCTGAAAAGGCGCTAAATGAATTGATGCATTGTATAAGGATATAGCAGGGTTTGATGAAAAAATTAGAACATCATCTGCATACAATGTAATTTTATGTGACTTTATTCCTATGTCTGGAAAAGATATTTTAGGGTCTCACTGAATAGGCTCAGCCAATGGCTCGATCACTAGTGTGAAAAGTAGTGGTGATAAAGGGCAGCCCTGCTGGCTGCCCCTCAGAATACTAAAATTATCCGACCTAATACCATTAATGAGAATCGCAACCAAAGGGTCATTATAAAGAACCTTCACCCACTTAATAAAATTATTGCCCAAACCAAATCGTTCTAAAGTGAAAAAAGATACGGCCATTCGACATGATCAAAGGTCTTCTCTACATCTAAGGAAACCACCGAGCCGTCCACTGCCTGTTGCTGACATGCCTAAATCGCATTAAGTAATCTCCTGATATTGTTAGATGATCTACGGCCTTTTGCAAAACCCGTTTGATCCTCTTTTATGATAAAAGGTAACACAGTTTCTAATCACAATGCTAAGGTTTTAGATAAGATTTTAAAGTCAACATTTAACAATGAAATAGGCCTGTAGGAGGTACAATCTTCAGGACTCTTTGCTTTTTTTTAATTAAAAAAAAATATTCTTTTTCTGCCCCAACCATTTTTTGAAATTTCCCCTTTACTCTGTATTCCTTCTTTTCCAAATTTCCTGGACTCTTCTTAAATTCTGAAAAGGTCCAATTTTACATGCAGTACTTTTCCTTGCAGTTGAAGAGACCGGCTCTTTTCTTTCTTAAGAATTAGGGAGATATTAGCTTCGCTCAATGATGGTGGGAGGAGACCACAATTAAATGCATGATTGAACATGTTTAGCATAGGCTCTGATAATAACCCTGTGAACTCTTTATAGAATTCACTAGTGAGTCCATCAGGGCCGGGGGCTTTCCCACTTTGGAGCTTTCTCACAGTTTCCTGTATCTCATGTATAGATAACGGAGCATTGAGGAGGGACTCTTGTTCAGAAGAAGTGCCCAGGAGATCTAAATTCCTGAAAAAGGACTCCGTCCTAGATTGTCCATCATTACATTTCTCAGATTGATACAGTTTAGAATAAAAATTCTTAAACACAACATTAATCATTTTGGAATTACTAGTGAGGACTCCTGTCCCATCCCTAATTGAAGCAATAGTCTGAGAGGCATTTTTCTTTCTAGCTAAATAAGCCAAATATCTACCTGGTTTTTCACCATGTCCAAACAATCATTGTTTAGCAAATTTCAATTTTCTTTTGGCTGCTTGTGTAAGTAAATAGTTTAGTGTACAGCGTAGGGCTGTGATATTCTGTTACTTGGCTGCAGAAGGCTTACTAATATAATCCTTTTCAGCTGCTGCAAGCCTTGCTTCCACTCGGCGCTGCTGTTCTGCAGCTTGTCGCTTCTTACTAGCAGAGCAGGAGATAATTAATCCCCTTGCATAGGCCTTAGCCGTTTCCCAGAGCATCGATGAACTACTAGCTGATTTGGAATTAATAGATAGGAAAGTTTTGAATTCGGAAGTAAAGTAGTCTATAGAGCCTCCAATGTCTAAGTCACGCTGAATTATCTTTGGCCTTAATATTTAAATATACTGCTGCATGGTCAGAAATAGCAATATTTCCAATTGTAGAACATAGAACATAAAATAGTACAGCACACTTCAGCACACTTCAGCCTACAATGTTGTGCCGACCCTTAAACCCTGCTTCCCATATAACCCCCTACCTTAAATTCCTCCATATACCTGTCTGGTAGTCTCTTAAATTTCACTAGTGTATCTGCCTCCACCACTGACTCAGGCAGTGCGTTCCACGCACCAACCACTCTCTGAGTGAAAAACCTTCATCTAATATCCCCCTTGAACTTTCCCTCCCCTTACCTTAAACCATGTCCTCTTGTATTGAGCAGTGGTGGCTTGGGGAAGAGGCACTGGCTGTCCACTCTATCTAGTCCTCTTAACTGTGCAGGATATAACTAAATCTAGGAGTGTTTTAGGAGTTAGAAAACAGTCTATTCTGGTGTAACACTTGCATGGATTAGAAAGGAAGTCTTTGTCTGAGGGATGTAAAAACCTCCTGACATCCACAAGTCCTAGTTCTCCACATAAGCCCATGACTTGTTTGAACTGTGAGGAGAGCAATGGGGGACCACTAGGCACTCTGTCCATCAATGGGTCCATGAGACAATGAAAATTCCCACCTACAATAATGTTTTGTAATGAAAAGCTTGTAAGTTTGGAAAAAGCATCTGTTAGGAATTTGAGAGGATGAGCTGGAGGTCAGTAAATATTGAGAATACCATATTCCTCTCCATATATTGAAGCCTTAACAATCACAAATCTCCCACACTTATCCTTAATGCAGTCTAATAACTTAAAAGGTAAGTTCTTCCTAATTAAAATGGCCACCCCCCTACTCCTGGTATTAAAAGATGAACAATAGACTTGATCAAATCCACTCCATTGCAGTTTTAGATGTTCTTTATCATTTAAATGCATTTCCTGCAATAAGGCTATATCCACCCTTTCCTTTTTTGGGTTTAGTAGGATTTTCTTTCTCTTGATTGGTGAATGACTCCCCTTAATGATACAAATGCACAATGTTAATATATTACTGGCCATAACCCTTTATAACAATCACGTGACTCCGGAGGAGAAGAAACCCGACTTAGGATCAGCTGAGCAACAATAAGTAAATAAAAAAACACACACAAAAACAAAGCACCAACAGGGCTGAACAAGAAGACTTACCCCACATTTAAAGGGGATATCTGAACCTTCTAACACCCCATATTCTGTCCCACTGCCAATATGGTATTTAACATAGTCAAAAATGAAAACGGCATAATTTATCAATCCACCGATTTGTTACCATCATGTTTAAACTCCTTCAGGCTGGAGCAGCACCGCTAATTTAAACAAATAATGTAACTGTATTAATCAAAACAAACATGTTACCCATCCTATAAGATATCTTACTGTTGAGTAATGAAAAGGTAAAATAAAGCGACCATTGAGCATGTTATTGTCCATAACCAGGGCTACACAATTTACTGTATACATTCTTTAGTCCAACGTGTCCACAAAAGTTTTAGCTTTGCCAGGAGAATCAAATATCTTGGTAGTCTCGTTGTAGGTGATTTTCAGCGCCACTGGGTATAGCATAATGTACTAGATTCTGGATTCTCTCAGCCGCTTCTTTATCTGGTCGAATTCCTTGCACTTCTGAATAACGGCTGCCGAAAAATATTGAAAAAACATAAGCCTGGATCCCTCATACATTAAAGCCTGTGCATCAGTCCCGCAGTATCTCGGAGCCTCCATCACCCTTTGCTGATCACCAAAGTTATGGAACCGCATGAGGACAGGTCGAGGGCTTTGGCCTGGGCCTGGTTTTGGCGCCAGCTTATGGTGAGCTCTCTCCACTTTCATGCATCCAGCCTTGGTTTCCAAATCAAGGAAATTAGGCAGCCAGCCCTCAAAAAACTTAGCTGGTTGGCTGCCTTCTGTACTTTCAGGTAGACCAATGATCTGTTTGTTCTTTCTCCTGCCTCTGTTCTCAAGGTCATCGATATGGTCGGACAGGCTTTGAACTTGCTTTTCTAGCACCCAGATGTGGTTTTGGGACTGATCAGTTATAATTTCTACTGCAGAGACTTGGTCCGTGGCCTCGGTCATTCTTGTATCAAGATTTTTAAGCTCCAATGTGTGGTTTTGGAGTGTCAGAGAGAGTGGAGCCAGCTTCTCATTGATCATTTTGGATATGTTCTCTGTAACTTGCTGCGTCACTTGGCGAAATGCAGAGTCCAACGTGTTAGCAGAGCTAGCAGCAGCGAGCTCCTCAGCCCCGGGCGAGCACTCTGTGCAGCCCATCCTGGTCGCCTTTTTAGTACCTTTCGATGGCGTGGTGTTGAAGCAGCTCAAAACAAAAATACTCATCAATGTTCATGTCATTAAATCCAACACTTGAGCATTTAAAAAAAGTTGAAATGGATAGGTTTATATGTGAAATTCTCAGTGTTGCCGTGCTGAGCTCAGCAAAGCAGACTTTCCTCTGCGCCGCCATCTTGAAACCCCTCATTAGTTTTTTTTAACATTACAAGATTGATCATCTTTGCTCGTTTGGACTGAACGTACTTTCTTCAACTTAGAAGTTCATTTTGTGGAGTGTGTCATACAGTGTCAACACCCTCTCCGTCCTTAGTCACTGAGTGCTTTTGGTTTGTTTTAAAGTAATCGCTACACTGTCATGTGTTGATATTTGGAAGTTACAGCATAAACTTTAACTATTGTGTCATCAAAATCTTAAGCAAAGAAAATGTTGAGGTGAATTAAAGCTTTATCCCAGTATCTTACCTAAAATATAGTTTTCAGTGAACTGATTCTCCAGTTACCTTTTAATTCTGGTAGTAGCGAAACACAGGAATCAGTTGCATTTTGTATAACTGTAACATCTGTTATAGTTTATCTTCCTGTGCCAATTCATACAGTTGGATTGTTTTAAAGGAAATGTACCTCCGCAAAAGCATTCATCAATTCAGTTTTGCAGGGAACTAATAAGAAAGTTTGCAATTTCAGCTTTTTACCAAGCAATGTAATATTTTGAAATTACAATTGTGATGTAATTACTAAAATAAAATAAACGTGTCTATTTAATGGAGACAGAAGTCCTTTAGGATCAACATTCGCTATGTCTAAGGAAGGAAAACAATAGTGTCCCTTTAATGGTAGCATTTATCCTGAAAGACAGATTTTAATTCAAGTCCTTCTCTGCCCCATTCTCCCAGCTGCACAAAGAAGGATTGTTTCTGCTTGTGGAAACTACTTTCTGTTGGAAAATATAATCCTTGGTGTCTGATCAGATAGTTACACATCTAAATGGAGAAGTTGACTATCCCCTCACTTTAAGAAATGCGAATAATTCTGCAGATTTTCTCCGATGCTCTGTCCCTGGAGTGGTACTCTCCTGTACCTTTGTAGAGAAAAATGATTTGGGAGGACAAAGCATCTGCACTAACAACAGAAATAAACACAACTTTGGGATTCTGATGATATTTGAGTGGTGGTAGTCAGAGTGAGTGGAGAAGTGGGTGAGGGTTGAGTGCGGAAAATTGTGAGATTGGAAATGTTTGATGCTGCATTTGGGGCTACATGATCACAGGTCGAGGGGGAGGTTTCTGGAGTGCAGGTGAGATAGAGTTGTGTGTATCAGAGCTTGATTGGAACCAAGTTTATCTATAAATTTCTCCATCATTAGGTCCTGAAATCACTCTGGCAAATCTTCACTATACTTCCCCTGGGCGAGTTATCCCTTACTAAGATTTGGTGCCAAAACCTGAGTGCAGCACTCCATTTGGGGTCTGACCAAATGTCTGTACAAGGGAAACATTACTTCTTCACTTTTATATTCTATCCTGGAAATATGCACTCACATTTAATATTTTATATGTGCTTTTATAGTTCTCTAGATCTTTGCTCAAAATAGTGACCTTCAAGTAGTACAAAATATTTGGCACGTATCAGTCTTTTGAAGGCTGCTGTGCTTCACTGCATAGTGTTGAGATTTGATTTCTATAGAGTGCAGATGCAGGAAATGATTCTATGCATTTACAAAGTGTGGTGCCAAAATAAGAGGGCTGGATTTGTAATCTGGTCGAGAAAAGCCTTTTTACAATAATGGTGTGCATTCTTGTTTATAAAAGTTCCCTCATCTTGTGCATGAGCATAGAAAATCTTCATCTTAAATTATTTTATATTCCAGCCTGCACTGAGCTTGAGTTTTATGGTGTTAGCTTCATGGAAGATGTATTCTATAATGAAAATTTTATAATACATCCACAAACTTCCAGCTGACACTTCAATAGACAATAGACAATAGGTGCAGGAGTAGGCCATTTGGCCCTTCGAGCCAGCACCGCCATTCACTGTGATCATGGCTGACCATCCACAATCAGTACCCCGTTCCTGCCTTCTCCCCATATCCCTTGACTCTGCTATCTTTAAGAGCTCTATCTCACTCTTTCTTGAAAGCATCCAGAGAATTGGCCTCCACTGCCTTCTGAGGCAGAGCATTCCACATATCCACCACTCTCTGGCTGACAAAGTTTTTCCTCAACTCCATTCTAAATGGCCTACCCCTTATTCTTAAACTGTGGCCTCTGGTTCTAGACTCCCCAAACATCGGGAACATGTTTCCTGCCTCTAGCGTGCCCAGTCCCTTAATAATCTTATATGTCTCAATCAGATCCCCTCTCATCCTTCTAAATTCTAGTGTATACAAGCCCAGTTGCTCCAATCTTTCAACATATGACAGTCCCGCCATCCCGCCAGTCCCACAATATTTTGTGATATGTAGCAAATGTGCATCTTTTGCTTTACATATTGGGTCACAGGGAGCTGTTTGATTCACATGTTTGTTATTTTATCTGTCTGAGCTCACTCTGTCCTGAGTTGACGAGGTTGGGAAGGTACATTGTTGATTCTGTAGCGATGTGCTACACACAGAGCTAGAAATAATGACACGCAGTCTGTAAGTTGCACTCGAGACTAGTTTATTCAAATTCGCAGTACTAGCTTTTACGCAGTTCCGTTCCCGCCCTCTTTGGGTGGAAATGACATCAGAGGTGTATTACAAAAGTATCTTCCCGCGCGCGGGCTTTCTCCCCTTGCTGGTGAAGAAGAAAGCCCAGCGCCATTTTGGGGCTGGCCTCTCTACCGACGCGCACGCCATTTTGTGAACCAGTTCGCCTGCGTAGAAAGTGGGTCGCCACAATTCCATTTAAAAGTGTTTGTAATATCTATACTACTCGCTGGAAAGTGAATAGACACACAGTGCATGAGAGGGGAAATACTTGCTTTTCAATCATATACTAAGGTATTTGTCATCTCATCCAAGCTCTGCTTTCTGCACGTGAAGTTACCCTAACATACCATCAGGTCAATGCAGTGAATCAACTGTTAATTTACAGAAACATGGGAATAGAAACATAGAAACATAGAAAATAGGTGCAGGAGTAGGCCATTCGGCCCTTCGAGCCTGCATCGCCATTCAGTATGATCATGGCTGATCATCCAACTCAGAAACCTGTACCTGCTTTCTCTCCATACCCCCGATCCCTTTAGCCACAAGGGCCATATCTAACTTCCTCTTATATATAGCCAATGAACTAGCCTCAACTGTTTCCTGTGGCAGAGAATTCGACAGATTCACCACTCTCTGTGTGAAGAAGTTTTTCCTCATCTCGGTCCTAAAAGGCTTCCCCTTTATCCTTAAACTGTGACCCCTCGTTCTGGACTTCCCCAACATCGGAAACAATCTTCCTGCATCTAGCCTGTCCGATGACTTCCTACCTATAGCAATTACTACATTAGAAAGGATTCCCAACCTTTTTTAATGTCATGGGCCCCTACCATTAGCTGGCTGGTGGTGTAGTGGCATCAGCACTGGACTTTGAAGCGAATGGTCCTGAGTTCGAATCTGGCTGTGCTCCTTGCACACTTTCCATCCATGCTGGGTTGAGCGTTGAGCTAGCAACTTGGCCTCATAAAAAATGTCAAATGCTACAGAAATGCGCCACACACCACGAAAAGGAACAACAGCAACAAACTCCATGGACTTCAAATACAATATTTTGTTGAACCAATCCTGTGGAGTGCTTGAAAAATACTCAAAATTTAAAACTTATAATGATAAACCCTTTGAGGTGCCTGTCAATGCAATAAATTCAAAATATTTAAAAAGTAATTTTGCTTACTTTCTAAAATGTACTTGTTCATAGGATATGCATCATCATAAAGTGAACCAGCAATTTCCAATCTTACGTAACTCTGAGCAGAGTAACTTGCTAGAGCCAATCATGTTATGACTTTATGGTGTTTGGAGGAAGCTGTAGGGAGGATATCAGGGGTAGATTTTTTATGCAGAGAGTGGTAGGTGCGTAGGATGCTCTGCCCAGGGTGATGGTAGAGGCAAATACATACGGGATATTTATGATGCTCTTAGATAGGTATGTGGATGACAGAAAAATGGAGGGCTATGTGGGAGGGAAGCATTAGACTGTTCTTGAAATCGGTTAAAGGGTCAGATCTATAGTGTGGGCTGAAGGGCCTGAACTGTGTTGCAACATGTTCTATGTACTATTTTGATCAGTTCAGAGTCTATGGGTCAAAGATGATTTTTAGGCCTGAACAACTTTTTTTCTGCTCCATTGAGAGCATCCTCAGTTTCTTCAGCTTATCCATCACATGAAGTCCCTCATACCAGATTCCTTTCAATTAAATCCTGACTGCAAACTCTCTGAGTCCTAAGTGTTTCTTATAATGCAATGGCTGGAAATAAGTGCAATACTCTTTGTGCAGCTAAACCAGTTTGACGGAGGTTCGAAGGAACTTCCTTACTCTTGTGATGTGTGCCACTATGTTTAAAATCCAGGGCGCTTTATACTTTAGTTAAAATCTCTTTCAATTGCTTGGTTAATACTTGTACATTAAAAGAACACCAATTCCCTCAGTAATAAGCAGACATAAGCACACACTTGAAATCAGTGAATGCCACCAAAGCCACTTGCTAATCCTTCCCCAAATTACAAAGCCATGGATAATTGTAAAAACTGCATTGCCAGCTCAGCTAAGATCAGTGAACTTAGCACAGGTTACAAATGGAACTCTCAAAGTCTACGCAGATTAGTATATTTGTTCATTTATCCTTTGTGAATCTCTGTCAAAAACTTTACCCAGGAAAAACAATAACTGAAGGTCTGAGGAAATGATCATGTATTTGATAGAAAGTCAGCTGCAGTAATTTAGCCATGTCTCTGATAGTAAGTACACAAAATGCTCGCATGTTAGAATAAACACAAGCGATTCTGAAAATGTGGAAATCTTGAGCAAAACAAAAAGGTCTCGGCCCAGATTTATTCTCCTCCATGAATGCTGCTTGACTTGCTGAGTTCCTTCAATAATTTGTATGTGTTGATCACTGTTAGAAGGCTCTTTCCTAGTTACCTTTGTTTTATCCTACAGATATTGAACTCACTTCTATTTAAATGTCATGATTTTGTGCAAAGTGTGAGAGGCAATTGGTATTTTAAATCTGGAGTTCCTTGAATTGTACTACCATCAGCATCCAGCAGGGTTAGTAGTTGAGCTAATTTTCGTAAATCTTTGCTAGAGTGTTTCAGTATCTGTGGTTGGACTTTGTACTTTTGTATAATGTTTTGAATAATTACAAAGAATGTGCTGTAACATTGGAAGTGAAGGGAGTATATTAAAGTTTAATATCCTTTCATTGCAATCATCCGGAAAGCATCAGTAATATAAACATTTAGGCATCTGAACGAGTAGAAGCTCAAACTTCCTTTAATATTTGTTTTAATTCTGGATGGGAGTTTTCAAAAGACCATACAAGTTATGTGTAAAATGAAGGAAAATTACCCAAATGTATACAATTGTCCTGGTCTGGCATGTCCTCCAATAGATAAGCTAAAAAAAAAGATTGACAGACACAAAAAATAGAGGAGGATGAATAATTCCTGCTTAGAGACATACTTTTTACTCCCACAAAGCTCAATGTAAGCATGAAGAACAGTAAATCAACTTTTAATCAAACATATTGAAGTCTTCATTGAAGACTGGATTCAACAATTTCAGATTATGAGCACTTCCAACATTTCCAATTCACTTTTCCGGAATTCCTTCCTTCCTTTGGTAATTCAGATAATCAGTCTTTTTCTTCACCCCTCCACACTTCTGCTGCCCTGCATAATTGCCTGCTTTGTCATTTATTCTCCCTTCCATTGCAATCCTTTACCTTTCAACCCCATCCCTTTCTTTGCATCTTAAAAGCTGTGCAGCTCTAACTATACTGGTTCTAATGAAAGATCTATTGACTTTAAATGTTACTCTCTCAGATGCCAATGATTTTCTATAAAAAAAGTTTAAAAAACTGGAAATATTCAACATTTTCATAGATGAACCCTCGAACCTGGAGGACCAGTGGACCACATTTAGTCTGGCTTCTACCCGTTGACGAGTCTGACATGGGTGACCAACATAGCTCTCAGATGGTCTGCCTGGAAGGGATGAGTGGAGTTCCCCCCACCTTTACATTGAGGACCTGGGATGTATTGAGCACAGGGCAATACTTTGAAGCAGATTCTTAGGTTGGATAACAGACTGCAGCTGCCTCTCATTTCTGCAGACAGGAAGGGCCGGTGTATCACATGTATTTGGAGCATGAGAAATTGCAGTCTCTATTTGAATATCTGAAGGGGTTGCTCCTCAAGTTCTGGCTGAACATCAACCCCACACTCCTGATCTTCTGCCACCCATTACAGCAGGTGGGCTGATCAGCGAATTGTCTGGTCGGTTTGCGCTGGGGCCTGGTCAAACTGGCCTTTCACAAGTTCAGGCAGTGGGAAGTCAAAGGTTCTTCCCGAACCTACTGGCTGCCCCTCTTTTCATAGTTATGTCTATGTCTTATGCCTGGTGTCCCTGGCGTCCGTCATTACAATCGGGGATTTCCAAGACTGGTGGGCACCTTGTGTGCTTCAGTGTGTTTAGGACAGTGATAACTGTATTGTGACTTGGAACTATAAATAGTGCATTTTATGGAGTTGTATATTACAGTATATTATTGTTTTACTGTGATATTGGAATCATTTGAATCAACTTTAGTAAAGGAAATAAAGATACAGAATTCATGTTTTGCGTTAATAGCGCTCCTCTCTTCTCTCTTGTCTGCAGTTTGCATCTTCTCCAGACCAATCACTTGCAATCAACAAGCTTTCAGCCCCTCTCTCAGCCAGTCGCACCAACAGCTGTATCATTCACTTTCTCTTGAACTCCCATCTATCAGAGATTTGCCCATTTTCGCACAGCCCTTCTATGTAACCTAACAACTTGTGTGATTTCTAAGTTTTCTTAGTTCTCATGAAAAGTTCTTGACTTGAAATATTGTCCCTTTTTCTATCTCCACGGACATTACCTAATCTGCTGAGTATTTTAGAACTTTCTATTTTATTGCAAATTTCCTGAATCATCAATTTTTAAATTTCCATCTGATTTGCTGTGCATTTCCAGCACATTTTTCATATTTTCTCATATTTCCTATTGTAACTTATAATATATTTTATGTATTGCACTGTACTGCTTCCACAAAGCAACAAATTTCACAGTGTACTGTACGTCAGTGATAATAAACTGGATTCTGATTCTGATTCGCATTTAGTTTTATTCCACAGCCACAGACAAGAAACATTATTTCAAATCTACTTCATCTGTTCAATTATCCAAACGAAAATTGCACATCCATTCTCCCCAATCCCAAAGCTAATCAAGCTAAAATCCACAATATTCATCCAGCTGCCCCCAGTGTGCTTGTAACTGTCAGGCAGGAAAGACAGTGATGCCATCACTCTGGGATGAATACAAGCCAGTATCTCATTGAAAGAAAGATGTTTAAATTTACACCATCTCCTCTTGCAAGTTTATTTGTAAAACACAAGGCAAAACATTCCTCCAAGAGGACCACAGCCTTGTGGTTTGGAGACTTGTGTGTCTCAATGACCCAGAGAGTTGTGTTGGCTGGAGTCAGAACTTTATGCTTTGGGTAACCCGTGCCAAACATGTCCACGGGTAGAAGCCAGACTAAGTGTGGTCCACTGGTCCTCCAGGTTTCAGTGGTTCAGCTCAGTGGTAACAACCATGACTGGTAAACAAAATTGCAATGGAATAGCAATGAAGAATCCTTCTACATCTGAGCGCAATGGTATTCCTGAGTCTTCACCTGGGACTTAGGTGACTGACAGTTATGAAAACTGAGCTACTGACATGATGAAGGAACACTGCCAGAAATGGAGGGCCTTCATTGCTGTCTTAAATGCCAGCAGTGTAACGGGCAGTAGAGAGGTAAAACATTGGCATGTGTCTCCAGTGCTGCAGTTAAAATCTGTGATAAACTAACCAAGCAAGCAAACCAGCATTTTGCCACCAAGGTTGTCCTCATGGTCAACAGCAGTCACTCCTGTATCTTGTTAGGTATATACAGGATAGACATGCAGGTAGATATTATTGATTTCTCGACACAATGACTGTGGTTAAAAAAAAAGCTGAAAGAGTATAATTCAGTCACAAGTAAAAGCTTTCAGAAGGTGCATAAATAGTTAAGATAATGGAAAATGTTTGAAGGGATTCCAGCTGGAGGTTTTCCAGTGATTGAATAGATACTCTAAGCAGAGGCAAGAACTGCCTCCCCTGACACTTGGGGAAGTCTGGAACACCTGGTATTGACATTTTAAAGTCTCTTGAAAAGTAATGACATAACAAGTGCCTTGACTGGGTCTGACTAGACTGTGCATTTGATTACAATGCATTATGAGTGATTCAAATTTGTAACTTACATTTGAATGACAGATTTTGCTAGCAAATGCCAGCAAGTCCAGATCTTCCAGGCATCAAGAGTCAAATATGGAGATCCGAGATCTATTGGACAATAGTTGGCACCATGCAGTTCCATGGCGCCAACTATTTTGAGATTGCTGATCAAATTCCTGAGGATTTTCACTGGGGAACAAGCTTTTAGATTCTAGATCAGGTGTGACCTGGCACAGTTTCTGCAGCTTCATTGATTTATTGGGAATTATAGAGCTTCTGAGAAAAGCATGGAAAAGAGAATGTAAATTTGTTTTGTGCTTTTCTGCTATGCTGTTAATTGCTCAAAAGTATAATTAAATGGTTTTAGTTGACTTTATAATTTTGATCTTAGACATTTTAAATCTCTTTGTATTTTAGTATTTATTCAATTTCATTTTTAATATTTTTAAATCTGTTACTTCATTTTTGAGTTTCCAAGTGCCTCTAAGTATTGCAGTACTGATAGCCATTAAACTGGAATGGGCTTTGCCATTTGTAAAATGATATCGAAGGAGTTTTATGGGTGGGTCTACACTAGTGGTTCAGTGGAGGCTCTAGTACTGTTCAAACCTGTGACTAGAGTCTAGGACATCTTGGGTCAATAAAACATTAGGTTTCAACATCTGCATTGGGTAAGTTTGAGTGTGGGGCAATTACAGACAGTGATCACAACAGATTCTGAAAATACTGGAAATTCAAAGTAACACACACAAAATGCTGGACAAACTCAGCAAGTCAGGCAACATCCATGGAAAGGAACAAACAGTTGATGTTTTGGGCCGAATCCCTTCTTCGGACTTTGAAGAAAACAGGATCTGCCCCAATACTTACTTAACTATACCCATACATTTAAAAATAAATATTCCTAACATTACCCTCAGTCTAGTTATTTTACAGTATGTAGGAGCCACGCATCTGTTTTCTACCTGTATTGTATTCTGTGTTGCGTGTTTATTATGTGTATTACAGTAACTAGTCATGTGAGTGGGACTTGGCAAAAGTGAAGGGAATAAGTTATGTATTCGTGCTTTGTTCTGTGCAGTTCGGGACTGGGGACCGACAAATGGCAAATCTTTTGCTGACTGTTTAATTCTACTTAGTTATGCTTAATTACGCTTAAGTTTCTTCGCTTCAAGTTACAAATAAAGGATTGAATACAGTTCTTTGACTTTTAGAACATCATTACTGGAGTGATTGGAGGATGCGTCATACAAGGATAACAACCCATGCTAGGTTACCAGTAAAGGCAACTGATTTGTTAAAATTGGCCGCTACACAATATATTTACTGTAAGTATGGTAATTTGTAAATTCTCTCCATTGCAAGCAATTAATATTAATCTCATGTGACAAAAGTTCTTGGCAACAAGTCCTTTTCTCTAGTCTCTTCTTGCAGGATTCCCTTTATCCTCCTTGTTTTACTTTTTTATCAGTGTGTTTCAATTAATTCTTTTTTCTACTTTATCGATTTGTTTGAATCTTACAGCTTAGTGGGTTTTGATTCTTACACAGTTCGCCCTGTTCGCAATCCTTTTTCCAATTTTGTTTTGTTCCTTTGTTATTCTATTAGTTTCACTTCTTCAGTCTATTCACTTCTTTGCTTATTCTCCAGTTGGATCTCCACATCTCTTCAAACAGCCACTTCTCATCCTTTTAGAATGTCTTCTCAACTCTCTAGAATTCAATTAATTCCATTACAGCGTTCCGGTTTTGCAAATGCTTGGCTTTGAATTAATCGTTTTTTGAATTACAGCTGTTTGGATACAAGTTTCACAGACTGAGAGAGTTCCATATGTCAAATGACTTTTCTCATGTAAAATGTTGTATTGAAAATCTATATGTCAATGATATATAAACTTCTTTGCACACATACACAATTGGCACAAATTCTACATCTAGAAAGACCTTTTAAAAATTCAAAACACCTCTCCCCTTTACCCACTCCATCACCCTTTAATATCTTCTATTAATCTTTGCATATCAACGCAACATAAACTCAGCCTGAGCTCACAGATTCCTGAGGGACATTGAATTAATTGTTTTCGGTATCATACAAGCTGATCACTAGTTCTTTTGTGTAATGCCTCTATGTCTAACTCTGATACACTTTAATTTTGCAAGTGACTAATTAAAAGGTATGCGTGGCTCTCTATGTTTCTACTTTTGATCCATGCTGACTTGTTAAGAAAAGGAAACATTCAATGGAATTAATGAGAATGATTCAAGATGCAAGATGGTTTAATGTCATTTCCAGTTCACAAGTGTAAAACAGAACTGCCAAGCCTGCACATGCAGGCTCCTCCCAGTCTCCACCTAGCCAACAGGAGTACCCTGCCACTTGTTTCCAGCTCATAACCTGCAGCCTATTTAAACCCAGCTCTCAACCACAATCTTTGTTCACTCATACGAACCAGCAGCCAGCCTCAACCAGTTGCGCCTAGCCCTCAGTGACCTTGTTGTGTTTAGTATCTGTTCTCTCTTGTTCTGTAGCCCCCTTTGGTTAGTTATTTTTGCAGTCTATTATTAAAGTTCTCGCTCCCTGCTAAATCGTCTCCACTGCTCTGTTTTGGGGTCAAGCCCCCTCTACATTTTGTGATAGGATAAGTGAACCATCAATTGACTCTGCAGAGTATTCTCAGCTGAAGAAAGTCATCTGCTGACATGAGTACATGATCCAGAAGTAGCAGGAAACTATTGGCCATCTGCTTACCACTCACTTCTCTGTCTCGATACAGCAACCTCTCCGCTGAGTCTCAAGCCTTTAACCAGTACATTGCCAAAGCACTACTGCATTATGGCTTAGACCATAAGATCATAAGACATAGGAGCAGAATTAGGTCATTTGGCCCATCGACTCGGCTCCACCATTCCATCAAGGCCGATTTATTATCCCTCTCAACACCATTCTCCTGTCGTCTTCCTATAACCTTTGATGCCCTGTCTAACCAAGAACCTATCAGCCTCTGATGAGGGGTTTTGGCCCAAAACGTTAACTGTTTACTCTTTTCCATAGATGCTGCCTGGCCCTCTGAGTTCCTCCAACATTTTGTGTATGTTGCTCAGATTTCCAGCATCTGCAGACTTTATCTTGTTTGTGATTGGACCTATCAACCTCTGTTTCTCATCTGGGAGAAGGAAAACTCTGATCTCAAATCTTTGCTGCCTTGCGGCTGTACCCACTCGTGGGGAAGGCCTTGGGAATAAGTCCCAAGGGAGAAATCCAGAGCTGGAGCCCCCAAGGCAGTCCTACGTTGGGTTCAATGCTGACTGGCAACTCCTGTGATGCTGCTGATGCCAAACTGTATCAGTCTATGCCATTTCTTTGGGTTTATCAGATCCATGAGGGGGAGCTTGCTACATGGGCAACGGCTTGCTCTCTATATTGTACTGCCCAGGCTTGAGTACCTAGACAGCTAGGACGCAACATCTGCGGTCGACTTTGACCAATGGAGACTTCATCATCATCAGTTCTGGTGGATCCATATCAGTTCATCACTGCCTGCCCTCAATGTGCCAGTCTAATTCCTTCAACCGGCAGTTGTCTGGGCTCCTGTGGCCCTTGCCGGCCATTCGATGCCCATGGTCCCACATTAGCATGGATTTCATCATGGGTTTACCACCTTCTGCTGGGCCACTGTGATCATGACAGTGGTGGAATGGTTCTCCAAGGTGGCCCACTTCATTGCCCTCCCTGGACTTGGTTCTCCAATATGTAGTTCACCTCCACAGTTTCCCCCAGGATGTTGTGTCTGACCTGGAGCCCACAATTTGTCTCTCACTTCTGGTGAGCCTTCTGCTCCCTCATCCACACCTCAGTGAGTTTGTCCTCTGGCTATCATCCGCAGACCAATGGACAGTCAGAAAGAGTCTGCCAGCAAGTGGACAAGTTCCTGTGATGCTTTGCAGCCCCTAACCCTTTCACATGGAGACCTGTCAGCTTGGGGCTTAGCTGTCCCACAATCTACACACTTCCTTTGCCAGGGGGATGTCACCCTTTGAAGTGCTTCATAGCTACCAATCCCCATTGTTTCCTGAGCCAATGATGGAGATCCCATCTGCCAGAACACTGTTTTGCTGATGTTGGAATGCTTGGGAGAAGGCATGGAGGGCTACCCTACTGCCTCATACCACCAGGCTAACTTCCATTGGCACCCAGGCAGACTAATTTGGCCTGGGGACTGTGTCTGGCTGTCCACCCAAGATCTGCCTCTACTCATCGACTCCTGGAAGCTCTCGCCCCAGTTCATTGGTCCTTTTACGTTTACCCATTGCATCAATCCAGTCTCTTACCGTGTCCAGCTGTCACCGTCCCTCAGGATCACATCTATCTTCCACACATCCTTCCTG
This sequence comes from Hemitrygon akajei, assembly GCF_048418815.1. NCBI lineage: Eukaryota > Metazoa > Chordata > Chondrichthyes > Myliobatiformes > Dasyatidae > Hemitrygon > Hemitrygon akajei. Next base: position 150,405,474 of record NC_133134.1, on the reverse strand, counting down.
AGCCTGCGCCTCCAGAACAAAGGATGGCACAAGGTGGCCCAGTATACACAGTTCCCAGGCCAATGGACAGGGTGTCCAGTACCTGCTCAACTGGCAAGGGTATGGCCTGAAGAAGAGGTCTTGGTGCCATCCACTTTCTTCCTGGATCCATCACTCATCGAAGAGTTCCATCCAGGGCCATCGGGAGCTAGCTGTAGGTGGGGAGGTTCTGTCAGACTTGCACATGCAGGCTTCTCCCAGTCTCCACTCAGCTAATAGGAGTCACCTGCCATTTGTTTCCCACTATCACCTGCAGCCTAATTAAACCCAGCCCTCATTCACAATCCTTGTTCACTCATTTGAACCAACCAGACTTAAACAGTTGTTCCTAGCCTTGTTGCCTTGTTGTGTTTAGTATTAGTTCTTTTGTTTTGTGGCCCCTCGTGGCTAATTATTTTGCAGTCTATTTTTAAAGTTATCGCTCACTGTTATATCATCTCTGCTGCTCTGCTTTTGGATCAACCCTCTTCTACATTTCATGACAAGATGAAATAATTATTGCTCTAGATCCAAGACAGTTCAAAGTTCAAAGTAATTTTTATTATGAGTACATATACATCATCACATCCAATCCTGAGATTCATTTTCTTGCGGGCATACTCAGCAAATCAATAGAATTATAACTGGAACAGGATCAATGAAAGATCAAGTAGAGCGTAGAAGACAAATAACTGTGCAGAAGCAAATATAAATAAATAGCTAAAAATAACAAGAACATGAAATAACAAGTAAAGAGCCTTAAAATGAGATCATTGGTTGTTGGAACTTCTCAATGGATGGCAAGTGAGTATAATTATCCCCTTTTGTTCAAGAGCCTGATGGTTGTGGGGTGGTAACTGTTCTTGAACCTGGTGTTGCGAGTCCTGAGGCTCTTGTACCTTCTACCTGATAGTAGCGGTGAGAAAAGAGCATGGCCTGGGCAGTGAGGATCTCTGATGATAGACACTGCTTTCCAACGAAAGTGTTTCATGTAGATATGCTTAATGGTTCAAAGGGCTTTACTCATGATGTACTGGGCTGAATCCACAATCTTTTGTAGGATTGTTCGTTCAAAGGCATTGGCGTTTCCATACCAGGCTCTGATGCAGCCAGTCAATCCACTCTCCACTGCACATCTATAGAAGTTCGTCAATGTTTTTGATGACTTGCTCAATCTCTGCAGACTCCTAAGGAAGTAAAGGCACTGTTGTGCTTTCCTCGCAATTGCATTTACATACTGGATCCAGGATGGGCCCTCTGAGGAATTTAAATTCACTGACCCTCACCAGCTGGAATTCTCCAATGAGGACTGGCTCATAGACTTCTGGTTTCCCTCTCCTGAAATCTACGATCGGTTCCTTAGTTGTAAAAAACACAGTAAGATAAAGAACACAATAATAGAATGACACAATAAATACAAATACAGAAGATAGCTTATATAGATACATTGATTGTTTAAATCAGTAGAATTTTAAATAGAAAGAATTGTATAGAAATCATAAACTATGGGATTACTGTATTAAATGGTCTGTTGAACTAAAGGCTGTGGCTTGGAGTTGCTGTTTCACAGTCAGAACGTTAGAGGGAGCTCTTGGACAGATGTGAGCAACACTGAACAGACCATATTTCTTTATGGTCAAGATTTAAAATCTTTTTGCTCATTCTTTTGTTCTATTATTAAATAAAGCTCATCAGTTTATAGAATCACATTTTCATCTCTTTCCAAAGTTCGAAGAAACATTATAACCAACAAGTGCAGTACTCCTCTTGAAGTGCGGTCAGTGAGGTTATGTAGAAGCAAATCAAATTTGGGGATAAATATTGGCTAGGATACCAGAGATTATTCTTCAAAGTAATATCATATGATCTTTCACCTCCACCAGAGAGAGCACAATTTAATATTCCATCTGAAAGACATCAGTTCTGATAGTGTAGTACTTATTCATGAATGCACTAGAATGCCAGACTGAATTTATAATCTGCGAGTCATGGAGGTAGAACTTGAAACTAATACCTTCTGCCTGATTGCTGAATCTATTTGTCTTTAATTTTAATTTTTTTGTTCATCAACATAGTACTAAAGGAACTCAACTTTTCAGAATACAGTGAGGACTGAGTTGGTGGCAGCCCGCAAGCCTCGCTACATTTCCGGCGCCACAACTCACTAAACATAGCCGTACGTCTTTGGAATGCGGGCGGAAACTGGAGACCCTGAGGAAGCACATGCGGTCACGGGGAGAACGTACAAACTCCTCACAGATAGCGGCAGTATCGAAGCCAGGTTGCTGCCATGTAACAGCGCTATGAGATTTGAATGCCTTGATTTCAGAGCCACGAGGTGTCAAACCAGAGCTAGTACGGCGCTCACCTGGATTACGATTAAAACAGAAGTAGAATGAATTTTGTTCCACAGGCTTCTCCATTCAGTTATGATTTTGTTGGAACAGCAACCTGGTTAGGCAGCTTACAGGTCCAGGCTCTGACATCTTATTGACAAGTCAGGCACAAAAATTGGTGGATATCTATTGGAACATTTTGACACCATCACTGCCAAAAGGATTCCTGGAAACCAGAGGATTATCAAAACAAGCTGAATTTGAATACCCATTTTGGCTCTGATCCAGATTCCACATTTGGAACTCTTTCATTCCCAAAACTATTATTAAGCCTTCTCTACTAATGGTCGATAGTATGAACTATGGAACTGAATTACACCTGCCATGAGCCTCCATTGACCCAATATAACCTAGTGCCTCTAGAAATAGTGCAATAATACTGAACAGCTAATTCTTAGTTAGAAAAATCCAAGCCACAATCTGCCTAATGCTGTAACATAGCTCTCTTTCTCTTATTAGTCCCACATTTTGTATCCTTCCAGTCTCAAATCCAGTTTGGCTCTCATGTTCCTAACCTTAAGTCTCCGAACTTACTGGAACCCTATCAAATGCCATATAATCACCTTTCCCACTAAGCATTTGGGCAGCATGAGATACTGTATATGGCAGCTACACCTTCTGAATTTTAGATTTTTGTCTTCTGTGATCTGAATTCAGCTCTGACTTCGATCAGCTCTGAACTCAGAGGCGTATGAATGCTCAGTTGTTGAGAATTCTGAAGGCTGAGTTTGATAAAACTGTGGACACTGGTGGGAGATGTGATGTGGGACAGAACACAGCCATTATCCGACTGATTGCTGGAGCAGGCTTAAGAAGAGAAGTAGCCTACTCCTGCTCCTATTTCTTTGTTCTTGTGCTAACTCCAAATCCTATGTAATCCCTGAACTCTACCTTCTCTCATGTCCTTTAACATAGTTAATAGTTTATCATTTTAATTCATTTAGAGATACAAAACAGTAACTCACATTCCTAGCCCAATGAGCCGGTGCCGCTCAATTATACCCATGTGACCAACTAACCAACTGCCCTGCATGCCTTTGGAATGTGGGAAGAAACCGGAGCATCTGGAGGAAACCTGGAGAAATAAGATGAAACATAGAAAACATAGAAACATAAAAGAAACATAGAAAACCTACAGCACAATACAGGCCCTTCGGCCCACAAAGTTGTGCTGAACATGTCACTACCTTAGAAATTACTAGGCTTACCTGTAGCCCTCTATTTTTCTAAGTTCCATGTACCTATCCAAAAGTCTCTTAAAAGACCCTGTCGTATGTGCCTCGCCCACCGTTGCCGGCAGTCCATTCCACACACTCACCACTGTCTGCATAAAAAACTTAGCTCTGACATCTCCTCTGTATCTACACCCCAGCACCTTAAGCCTGTGCCCTCTCGTGTTAGCCATTTCAGCCCCGGGAAAAAGCCTCTGACTATCCACATGATCAATGCCTCTCATCATCTTATACATCTCTATCAGGTCACCTCTCATCCTCCGTCGCTCCGAGGAGAAAAGGCTGAGTTCACTCAATCTATTCTCATAAGGCATGCTCCCCAATCCAGGCAACATCCTTGTAAATCTCCTCTCCACCTTTTCTATGGTTTCCACATCATGGGGAGACTGTGCAAACTCCTTACAGACAACGACAGGAATTGAACCTGTGTTGCAGTTGTTATGCCCTCGGCCCCCTCCTTTGTGAGAATCGCAAGAGCCCTAGTCAAGGGGGGGGTCAACTGACCCAAGAGGGGGAGAGACGTGCTGAATAGACACAGGAAATGGGAGAGAGAGAGAGACGTGCAGAAGACCACGTTCTCCCGAGAAGCAGAATAAAGGCGACATTGACTATTGTCTCATGGAGACCACGTGAAAAGCCCTTGGGCAAAGTGGGCTGGTTGAGAGAGAGATCGCATCACCTGCAACCTGATTGACACCTGCAATCCCGTGAAGAAGTATAAAGGAGGGTCTGAGGGGGGGACAACCCTCAGACGCACCAAGGAGACACCAAGGAAGCACAATACCGATTCCCGTGGGAGCGGGAAGCCATTTTGAAGGAAGCCACGTGCGTTAGATTCCAAATTTTGAATCTGTGGCTAGAACCATCGGAAGACTGCTTTTAACTAACAACGGGGAAGCCTGCTCCCCTGATTCCAAGGATTTGCTCTGTAAAGACAACGGGCAAGTGTTTATCCTTTCTCAACCATCTCTCTCTCTCCACAACGTGAAACCCCAGCTGTTCCCAAAAGGGAAAAGCCTGCAAACTTCTGAGTGACTCTTTATATTTCAATTGGACTCAGTATTACCCCTAGGCAACTATAGAGCTTATTTCTGATTGATTATTATTACACCGGTGTTTTAGATTGAGTTTTGACGATGTATATGATCTGAATGTTTTGTATTAACCATACGTTTGTGCCCCTTTTTGAATAAAACGTTTGAAAATAGTAGCATCCGACTCAGCTGATCCCGCTATCTTTGCTGGTAAGTTACCTGGTTACGAGGTTACGTAACACAGTCACTCTAATGGCATTATGTTAGCTGCTATACTATCATACTACCCATTTAAATGTAAACTCAGCTCTAGTTAGAATTCACATATATAATTGGACTTACATATATAATAACGAGAGGCAGAGTGAAGTCAAGATGGTGCTAAACGGCTTGCATCTTTGGGAACAGCTCTATTTCTATCTTTGATATCTCCGTTTTTTGCTTTTCAAGGTTCTTTTGAAGACCCTGATCTGGAGTTGCACTCTGACTTCAGTTCTATGTGGGAATGGGACCGGCTGCTTTTTTGATTTCCCAAGGACGCAGCCTGGAAGCTTAGCGCACCTTCAAGGTGCCGGAATTTTGTGGCTCCAGAGGTGGGCTGATTCTAGGCCGGTGCCCCTGACGGAAGCATCGCGGGAGACCACGGAACATCGGGAGAAGTGAGTTAGCTGTAGGGGGTAGAGCGGCACCGTTATGGTACTGTATTCTATTGACTGAACAAATTATTTTGTAACATTCTCATAAGTGTCATTTTTTGCACATAAAATGATTATTCCAAATTCAGCAAAGCATTAGTTTTCTGAGCATCCTTCCGAAGTAGAAAAACAATCACTTGATTGTTTTGTAAAATTTACACGTCTTTGTTTTTTCTTGCAACATCCAGCTTTCCGTATTGCATTAGCTTTCATTGGTATTCAATCTGCACCACAAATGGGTCCACGTCTTCAGTCAGGAATGTAAAGTGAAGTTTGCTGCATGTTCTTTTCTAATTGCTTTATGAAGCCATGATCAGGTGCTATATTTCAGTCTTTAGCTATTGACACCGGCCAAAATTAGTCATGTAACCTTGTGCAATATTATACACTTGTGATTTATTCTCCAATACAATATGCAGAGATACATTAGTTTTCTTTTGTACCTGAGTTTCAAGTTTTCCTGCTGTTTCCCTCTTACAGTAAGTTGGTGGATTAGGTAGTCCTGATGTCCTGATGAAGGGCCTCAGCCCAAAACGTCGACAGTAAGTTAGTGCTACTAGTTAATTAAAAAGTTACACTTTTTTTTCACTCCAGTTCTCTAGCAATGCTAACCCCCAATCCAACCATTTAAAAAAAGCAATTAAAAAGTCCTATCCAATATCGTCAGCATTGCCAGAATGGATGTAAACTGAGAGATTCTCTCAGGCATAAATTCTGTCAGTTAAAGAGATATTGTTGCAGGGAATAATTACTTCACATGATTATATACCTGCAAACTGCCTCTCAAGTGTGGGGTATTATTATCTGTGAAAATTTCAACAAACGAATAAAATTATGTTTATTTTCTTCCTGCAAAGCAGGAATTGTCAGTATTTCAGATGAAGTGCTGCCAGACATTTGGGACATAGACCCCTTATACTTCCTTAGGCAACATGTTCACATGGCATGACGCATAAAGCAGCTCCACAATGTCACTTAGAAAATAACAAAATTGATAAGAATCTGCACAAGGAATTCTGCTCCAGTCTACCTGGTCTACTCGGCTGAATGAATAGCTGAGTGACTTGTAGGTAAAAAGGATTTAGTGACTGGACCTGGAGACAAAATCAACATCAATCAGACATATTTGTAAATTGATAATTCACCAAATGATTAAAAAACCATATTACAAAAGACATAAGAGCAGGATTAGACCATTTGGTCCATTGAATCTGCTCCATCATTCAATCATGGCTGATCCTTTTTTCCCTTCCTCAATCCTATTCCCTGGCCTTCTCCCCATAACCTTTGATGCCCTATCCAATCAAGAACCTATCAGTCTCCGCCTTAAATACGCCCAATGACCTGGCCTCCACTGCTGCTGGTGGTAATAAATTCCACAAATTCACCACCCTCTGGCTAAAGAAATTTCTTTGCATCTCTGTTTTAAAAGGATGCCTCTCAGTCCTGAGGCTGTGCCCTCTTGAGCTAGACTCCTTCACAATGGAAAACATCCTTTCCACATCTACTCTGTCTAGTCCTTTCAACATTTGAAAGGTTTCAATGAGATCCCCTGCAATCCTTCTGAATTCCAGCAAGTACAGACCCAGAGCCATCAAACGTTCCTCGTACGATAACCCTTTCATTCCTGGAATCATCCTTGTAAGCCACCTCTGGACCCTCTCCAATGCCAGCACATCTTTTTTCAGATGAGGAGCCTAAAACTGTGTCACAATACTCAAGGTGTGGCCTCACCATTGCCTTTTAAAGTCTCAGCGTCACATACCTGCTCTTGTATTCTAGACTTCTTGAAATGAATGCTAACATTACATTTGCCTTCCTCACCCCCAACTCAACCTGCAAATTACCCTTTAGGATGTTCTGTGCAAGGACTCCCAAATCCCTTTGCATCTCAGATTTTTGGATCTTCTCCCCATTTAGAAAATAGTCTGCACATTTATTTCTACTACCAAACTGCATGATCATGAATTTTCAAACATTGTATTTCATTTGCCACTTTGTTACCCATTCTCCGAATCCATCTAAATCCTTCTGCAGCCTACCTGTTTCCTCAACACTATCTGCCTCTCCACCAATCTTTGCATCATCTGCAAACCTGGCAACAAAGCCATCTATTCCATCATCTGTATCATTGATACACGGCATAAAAAGAAATGGTCCCAATACCGACTCTTGTGGAACACCACTAGTCACTGGCAGCAAACCAGACAAGAACCCTTTTATTCCCACTCACTGCCTCCTACCAATCAGCCAATGTTCTAACCATGTTAGTAACTTTCCTGTAATACCATGGGCTCTTCACTTGGTAAGCAGCCTTATGTGTGGCACCTTGTCAAAGGCCTTCTGGAAGTCCAAATATACAACATCCACTGCATCCTCTTTATCTAGCCTACTTGTAACCTCCTCAAAGATTTCCAACAGGTTCCTCAGGCAATATTTTCCCTGAAGGAAACCATGCTGACTTTGTCCTACCTTGTCCTGTGTCACCAAGTACTCCATAACCTCATCCTTAACAATTGACTCTAATATCCTCCCAACCACTGAGGTCAGATTAAATAGACTATAATTTCCTTTTTGCTGACTTCCTCCTTTCTTAAAGAGTGGAATGACATTTGCAATTTTCCAGTCCTCTGGCATCATGCCAGAGTCCAATGATTTTTGAAAGATCATTACTAATTCCTCCATAACCTCTTTCAAAACCATAGGTTGCAGTTCATCTGGTCTGGGTGACTTAGGCACCCTTAGGTCTTTCAGATTTTTGAGCACCTTCTCCCTTGTAATATTAACTACACTCACTTCTCTTCCTTCACACACTACAACATCTGGCACACTGCTAGTGTCTTCCACAGTGAAGTCTGATGCAAAATACAAAGTTAGTTCATTCGCCATCTCCTTGTCCCCTATATCCACTCTCATCTCCCTTTTATCTTTTATCTACTTGAGAAAGCTTTTACTATCCATTTTGATATTGCTAGCTAGTTTGCTTTCATATTCCATCTTTTCCCTTCTAATGATTATTTTAGATGTTTTCTGTAGGTTTTTAAAAGCTTCCCAATCCCCTGTCTTCCCTCTAAGTTTTGTTTTGTTGTATGCCCTCTCTTTTCCTTTTACGTTAGCTTTGGTTTCCCTTGTCAGCCACGGTTGTACTATTTTGCCATTTGAGTATTTTTTCATTTTTAGAATACATCTATCCTGCATCTTCCTCATTTTCCCCAGAAACTCAAGCCATTGCTGCTCTGCTGACATCCCCGCCAGCATCTCCTTCCAATTTACTTTGGTCAACTCCTCTCTCCTACCACTGTAATTTCCTTTATTCCACTGAAGGAGTGGTGTCTCAGAAAGGCAGTGTCCATTATTAAGGAGCTCCAGCACCCAGGGCATGCCCTTTTCTCACTGTTACCATCAGGTAGGAGATAGAGAAGTTTGAAGGCACACACTCAGTGATTCAGGAACAGCTTTTCCCCTCTCTTCAATTCCTAAATGGACATTGAACCCGTGAACACTTCCTTAGTTTTTAAATATATATTATTTCTTCTTTTTTGCATGATTTTTAATCTGTTCAATCTACATACAGTATACTGTAATTGATTTATTTATTATTATTTTCTTCTTCTATTATGTATTGCATTGAACTGCTGCTGCTAAGTTAACAAATACAGGTTCCCCCCGCAATCCAAAGGTAGAGCGTTCCTATGAAACCGTTTGTAAACTGAAATGTTATAAAGTGAAGAAGCAATTACCATTAATTTATATGGGAAAAATTTTTGAGCATTCCCGGACCCAAAAAATAGCCTACCAAGTCATACCAAATAACACATAAAACCTAAAATAACACTAATATATAGTAAAAGCAGGAATGATATGATAAATATACACTCTATATAAAGTAGAAATATTGTATGTACGGTGTAGTTTCACTTATCAAAATCGGAAAGACAGCGAGCCAAAATCTATTTGGAGAAAAAAAATCGGCACGTACACGCATGTGCACATACATGCATACGCACGTACACACATACACAAACAACGGCCCGCACAAGGTTTCACGGTCATTGTAGTCTTTCTTGGGGTAAACACACGTATAAAGCGGCGCCTTTTTTTCATAGAAGCGAAAATCCTCTTTGGTTAGCGAAAACAGGTACTAATGTAGGTCTTTCGTAACAGCCAATTGTCGTAAAGTGAATGTTCGAAAAACGGGGGATGCCTGTATCACAACACATGCTGGCAATAATAAACCTGATTCTGATTCTGTTTCTGAAATACTGATACGTCAGACTTTACTTTCTCCCTATCAAATTTCATTTTGAACTCAGTCATATTGTGATCACTGCCTCCTAAGGGCTCTTTTACCTTAAGCTCCCTAATCACCTCTGGTTCCTTACATAACACCCAATCCAGTCAAGCTGATCCATTAGTGGGCTCAATGAAGAACTGCTTTGAAAAGCCATCTCTTAGGCATTCAACAAGCTCACTCTCTTGAGATCCATTACCAACCTGATATTCCCAATCAACCTGCATGTTAAAATCTCCCATGACTATAATAACATTGCCCTTTTGACATGCCTTTTTTATTTCCTGTTGTAATCTGTGGTCCACATCCCAGCTACTGTTGGGAGGCCTGTATATAACTGCCCTCAGGGTCCTTTTACCCTTGCAGTTTCTTAAGTCAACTCACAAGGGTTCAACATTTTCCGATCCTATGTCACATCTTTCCACTGATTTGATGGCATTCTTTACCATTCTATGCCACCCCTCTGCCAACCTTCCTATCCCTCCGATACAACGTGTAACCTTGGATATTCAACCCCCAACTGTTGTAATGTGAGTGTTATTAAAAGCAAGTTAATACTACCGGGGTTGGCGGGGTCTTTACTTCCGCTCTTTTTACTCCCAGTATGCATTGTATATAGTTCCTCCACCCAGGCCGCACGAGGTACCTGGAAGCCTCTGTACTGTAAGTATTGTTTGCCGTCCCAGATAAAGATGCTCCTTTGGCCATCAAGTTGTCGAGTGGTCTTTTTATAAAGTAGAAGTTACCACACCAACTATAACCATCCTTCAGCCATGATTCAGTGATGGCCACAACATTATACCTGACGATCTGTAATAGTGCAACAAGTTCATCCACCTTATTTCTTATACTCACTGCACTGCGATGTAACACTTTGAGTACTGTATTTGACATTCTTTTTGGTTTTGCATCCCAGTGCACTGATACTCACCTTGATGGCTGCAATTATGTCCCACTACACTGTAATCATTTTCTGTCAGCAATTTGAAAGTGAAACTTAACTGAAGTTTCATATCTGGTGTTAAAAATGTGTAGCTACTACATTCAAATACATATGTAATGAGTTTATTTACTAAGACAATATCGTGATGATATTACATAAACTAACTACATGGACACTCAGCATTTACGATTAAAACTATTTTAGGACTGATTTGGGTGTATTTTCTTTGGTAGTTGTGTATAAACAGTAAGACATATCTATAAAAGCCTTTTTCTTATCTCAGTATGTCAGACGATTCTTTACATGTCAGATGTTTTATTTTTGATATACTGTCACTGATGGAAAATTGAAAATGCTACAGTTGATTTTCACTCTGTAATGTCCTAGAAATGCCAATGTGTTAATGACTAGATGCTTATCAATAGATCAATATTGGATTGATAATTCCTGTGCTGTTGCTCAGAATAGTACAGTGGGAATTGTGGTGGCCATGTGAGGGCAGACATGAATTTAGATTTAAGTTTCATCCCAACAACAATGGTTGCAGAAGAGTTATATATGTTCTCCTTGAACTCGTAGCCTAGATTTTGACCTGAAGTGTCCGAAGTGAAATTTTATATTTTCCTTTCAAATTTACAGCCAAACACACGGTGCTCAAGTTCACATTAATAAAGCCAAAGGAAACATCATTCCTCTGGGGCCAAGGTGCAAAACACATTACCAACAGCACACAGCACAAATAGCACGTATGATTATGATTAAAAAAAACATAGTCACAAAAAAATATAGCCCAGGTCCCTGAGTGTCATGACTGTACTGTAGATTTTCCTGGTCCAGCTTGATCTTCCACTGAGCGACCACCAGAGGGCAGCCACCCAGCGACCACCTGGAGGGGCCATCCCTCAACCCAGTATGGGTTCTAGCATACCCAACTGTGGTCCCTGTTATCTTCCATACCACCTCAGCTCTCCTCCCCTGAGGCAATGCAGCTCCCCATCGTTGCCCTTGCCAATGAACCAACGAAACAGACTTGTAGTATTATACATTACCAAGGTCCAACAGTGTCTTGTGATCACAATAAGAGATCTGTGTACTGAGAGAGTCAGCTTCACAGCATGAATTATGGGTGTCTAGGAATCTCTGTCCCCAGAAGCTTTTAGGTCATCTCTGTGAAAAGAGATCTGAAAAAATATCATGTGTGTAGTCACCCAAGTGGTAGAGAAACAGTATAAATGTAAGAGAGCAGTCAGGCTTTTTATGATGGTCCAGAAACATCAAGAAGAATGACAGAAGTGGGGATCTAGAATCCATTTCTCTCCCTTCGATTTCTGTGATGGATGATTCATTCGTCTGCAACTTATTGGCAAGCCTTTTTAGCTTATAGGAATTGTACTTCTGTTTTGAAAATTCTCTGCGTCTGAGAAATTAGTTGTAATTTGGAAATATTTTATACAATAGAAATCCTCTGTGAGTTTTAACTGTATTTTAAGAATTTTGTCTATCTTTGAATTACTTTGTTAGCTGGAAGTATCTCCTTCTAAGTGGGGGAAAGCACCACTCAAATGGTGGGTTTTGGCAGCTAAACGCACCACGGAGGATAAACAAGGAAGGTGAATTAGATTTTGAGGAGACAATGACTACAGTATAATCTCCCTTAGTGTGGGTACCTGAACCTATTTATATCAGATAGGATTTTAGATCTTTGAGTTTTAAACTTCGCAGCCATCAAACTGAATATCATCACGTAGTCTGGACAGTTAAACATATGAAATTCGAATTTCTTTTGAATATTCATTAATAACAATGCAGTATATCGGTGATTGGAGCTCAGGACAATCAGAAGTCCACAGAGAGTTGAACGTGAGGCCAGATCCATTTCAGCTGTCTGTCATTACTTACCTGAGTCTGCTTTGTCTTCTAAGGAAATGATATCAGGAGTGGGTACATGGATCAGCGACTCCCATCTACTTCACTACCTCCACCTTGATCTCTACTGTCAAGGATCTAGGGTAACAACCCTCCCGTGCTGGGAGGGTTGCCTCTAATGTACCGTCAGTGAAAGGAATTCTTGCTGCTATGGTAACATAATTGTTGTAATAATAAAAGAGGCCTAGATCGTTAGTGTAGACACACCAGACTGAATCTTGGCATGGCTACTGGGAAATTTAAATTCAAATGATTGAACATATTTTGAATTTAAAAGATAGAACAAGGAATAAGAATCATGAAAATGCCAGACTGTTGTTTCAAAAAAATGACCTGTTTTTTTCTCATGTCCTAGAGGAGGAAGTCTGCCACCCTCATCTAGTCTGGTATATACATGACTCCAGATTCTCATCAATGTGGTGGACTCTTAAGTGGCTTTTAAAATTAGAAATGGACAGTAAATGGTAGTCTGGATATCAGTGCTATGAATGATAATGTCTAAAAATAACTCAGTTTGGTAGTTCCTTATAGGTGTTCATGAAATCATCCTAGCCTATCAGAGTTATTATAAATTGAGTTTAGGATTAGAAGATTAATGGATATGCCTGTGCATTAAAAGGAATGTCAAAGCTTACTCTTCCAGACAGCAACAAGTCTAAAAATGTTTCTTTTAATGTATGACTGAAAGCAATTTTTCCTCACCAAAATCAGCTCGTGTTACTTTAGTGAATAAACTCTGGAAATCATTTCACTGATTATGAAACATTCTGGGACATTCTGAAGACATGAAGAAAGAGAGTTATTCCTTTGTCTTATACCCCTTAGCATTGTTTCTCAGCTCTTTGTTTAGTTTGCTTAGTATTTGTATGTTTGCTTGTATCCTAAAATAAAATGAAATCTTGGATTTAAGGCTGCTCGTTATTCCTGACTCCTGGAAGAACCCTGAGGATCAGAAATGAAATAGAGATCCAACAGTGCCCTATAGTGAGGAACGACGAGAGTCTGGAAGGATTAAAGGGGGGGAAAAGTGTTCAGATGTCAGGAGACAGAGCATCAATGGAGTTGTGGTCGGTGATACTGAAGTGTGGGTTAGATTCTGAATGGAAGGTTGGGAGATACTGTGGACTATAGAGGTGATCACACCATCAGTTATGTTATAATATTTAAATGATTAGCCCAAACTTAGGAAGTATTAGCCATCTGTCTTTTATATGAGAGGCGCATCAACTGACAAAAGGCTGGCATTGGGTTTTTAGTTAATTAATTCTAATTCCTTGCCCTTTCTAGATGGTCAACACACCTCATGCTAACTTGCTTAAAGATGAAAAATACAAATTCAGGTAAATTGATCATATGGGTGAAAATTGCTGTGAGTTTATACGATATCTTGCCTTTAGATGCCTCCATGGTTTATTCAAGGTCCAGAAGCTATTCCGAATATTTGAGGTGAATTGCTGGCTCACATGGGAAGCGCATGACCATTGACCCTCAGGTATATTCTTGGTTCTGGAATCGGGAAGAGGTCGTTATCTTCCTGATTCCAGAACCAAGAATATACCCGAGGGTCAATGGTTGGTGGCCACGGAGGAGCTACTGAAAAATCTTACCCAGGTCAGAATTTGTCAGAGGTCATTTAGGACACAAAGAACAAACTGCTGGAGAAACTCAATTGGTCAGGCAGAATCCGTAGAGGGAAATGGTGGGTTCCCATTTTAAGTCAAGACTTTTGGTGCCAGAAGCATAGCGATAATTTCAGAAAGCTAAACTGGACTGAATGAGTAGAGGGGAGACAGCCAGGATAAAGTGGTGAGGGGAATAGCTTGGACAAAAGCTGGCAAGAGATCGATTCAGGTGAGGAGCTGTTCCAGATTCGAGAATCTGCAATCACTTGTTAATCATTTGGTCTTTAATTATTACACGCTTTGCCTAGGACTTTTTTTCATGTCCCTGATCTAGTCTGGCATATACATGATCATGTTCCTGATCTAGTCTGGCATATACATGATCATGTTCCTGATCTAGTCTGGCATATACATGATCATGTTCCTGATCTAGTCTGGCATACACATGATCATGTTCCTGATCTAGTCTGGCATATACATGATCATGTTCCTGATCTAGTCTGGCATACACATGATCATGTTCCTGATCTAGTCTGGCATATACATGATCATGTTCCTGATCTAGTCTGGCATATACATGATCATGTTCCTGATCTAGTCTGGCATATACATGATCATGTTCCTGATCTAGTCTGGCATATACATGATCATGTTCCTGATCTAGTCTGGCATACACATGATCATGTTCCTGATCTAGTCTGGCATATACATGATCATGTTCCTGATCTAGTCTGGCATACACATGATCATGTTCCTGATCTAGTCTGGCATATACATGATCATGTTCCTGATCTAGTCTGGCATATACATGATCATGTTCCTGATCTAGTCTGGCATATACATGATCATGTTCCTGATCTAGTCTGGCATATACATGATCATGTTCCTGATCTAGTCTGGCATATACATGATCATGTTCCTGATCTAGTCTGGCATACACATGATCATGTTCCTGATCTAGTCTGGCATATACATGATCATGTTCCTGATCTAGTCTGGCATATACATGATCATGTTCCTGATCTAGTCTGGCATATACATGATCATGTTCCTGATCTAGTCTGGCATACACATGATCATGTTCCTGATCTAGTCTGGCATATACATGATCATGTTCCTGATCTAGTCTGGCATACACATGATCATGTTCCTGATCTAGTCTGGCATATACATGATCATGTTCCTGATCTAGTCTGGCATATACATGATCATGTTCCTGATCTAGTCTGGCATACACATGATCATGTTCCTGATCTAGTCTGGCATACACATGATCATGTTCCTGATCTAGTCTGGCATATACATGATCATGTTCCTGATCTAGTCTGGCATACACATGATCATGTTCCTGATCTAGTCTGGCATACACATGATCATGTTCCTGATCTAGTCTGGCATATACATGATCATGTCCCTCATCTAGTCTGACATATACATGATCATGTTCCTGATCTAGTCTGGCATATACATGATCATGTCCCTCATCTAGTCTGGCATATACATGATCATGTCCCTCATCTAGTCTGGCATATACATGACTCCAGACTCTCAGTAAAAAGTGCGTCTAGTGTAGCATGAGGAGGCTTTGAGATGGCTGCGGGGCATCATCATCATTTTGCCAGTTAAATCTTCCATTGTTTGCCTATTAAAGCAACAAGGGAGATTGAAACATCACGATGAATGCAGAAGATGAACACCAGCTGTCTGCCTTTTTATCGCTGGGGAATCACTCTGCTAGGGAGAGTGGGGACTGCCTTTTTATCTCTGGCGAGATCGCTCTGCTACGGAGAGGGCAGAGTGCCTTTTTATCGTTGGTGAGATTGTTCAGCTACGGACAGGGCAGACTGCGTTTTTATCACTGGTGAGATCGCTCTGCTATGGAGAGTGGAGACTGCCTTTTTACTGCTGGTAAGATCGCTCTGCTACAGAGCGGAAAAGACCTGCTGCTGTGCCTGGAGAATGTTACCCGTTTTCTGCGTTTTGGATATGGGTTAGACTATAGATATTTTCTCCAGTCTTACAGATTTTTTTATACTCTGTGTTTTTCGCCTGATCTTTCTCATTTTTTATGTGCAAGGGCAGGGGACTTAGAGGTCGATGTGCCTGTTCCATTTTTTTCCCCATTTTTTTCTGAGGGGAGGAGGGATTTGGGGGTTGATGATCGTGCTGCCATTCTTTTCTTTCTTGGTTTCGTGGCTATCTGGAGAAGAAGAATTTCAAAGATGTACACTTTGATAATAAATGAACCTTTAAACCTTTGAACCTTGAATTAAAATCAGTGAATTGAATTAAATTGAATTCAACATATATCAGGTAGAGAGATGTGTTCCATTCTAAATTGCTGTGCGTTTTAACCAAACAACGTTTAAAGGAAACCTAAGAGTTTCTAGTTTCTATCTTATTATGTATTAATCTCGATTAAACAATACCATTGTTCTTGTTTCTAGTCTTCTTTCTCCTATGGCTGACCTTTTGAAAACACTGCTAATATCACCCCATACCCCAAATAAGTTGCAACACACAGACCTATTTAATTCTAAAATAGTCTGATTTTAACGGCTTCTCATCTTTGAAAATTAACTTATTACTTTGAAGGCTGTCAAAGTTGATTACCTTAACCATTGAAATGACCTTTTTATATTCCAGCAACATCAAGCTTAAACCATCATATACAATATGTCTTTATTTGCTCTGCTAATTTACATACCCTTCACACAAACATTGTCAAGAAACAATCCAGAAATGCCTGCACTCACTTAGCTTAAATGACAAGGTTATAACTCATGAAATTCAATTGAGAATCGAGTTGAATATTTAACACAAAATGTATTTAACTTATGCTTTAAAATAACCTGCCAGAAACTAAGCCTATTCAGATTAACTCTCCACTGACTAACTTTGCCAGAGAGCCATTATAGTTTTATGATGTTACTTTGGAAATAAAGTTGATTGATTTGACTTTTATTACTGTTATTTTATTTCAGACACTTTAAAACAAAGATGTAAAACCCTGATTTTGACATAGTTAGGTCATTCAGCTGAACAATTTGATTTGCTTGTTCTATTTCCTCATAATCTTCCCTTCACAGTTAATTTGTAGGTGATGCACCACAGTTTGGTTGCCTGTATAGCAATTTATTTCAATCTATGTTATAGACATGGCTGACTTACCTTCTCAGTTATCTCTGATGTAGACTTGTTTTTGCAATTATTATGTTATTTTTAATATTCTGCAGGTTGTTCATCACATTTTGAGTTAGAGACCCTCTTTATTTCCAACATCTGGACATGCTGTTAATTCTAATTGAGATTTATTATTCTATGTGAGGATTCTTAATCATTGTCTTAACATGTCAGAAACTTAATATATTATCCAGGATGTCCAGACACTCCAAAATTAATTGGAGTTGTAGAAAAAGCATGAGGTTCATTTGGACGTTAAATGAGGCATCATAGCCTTTTTCCTGGGTTGAAGGATGACTTCTGCTCAAGATTTGTGGGCTATGAAGTGTCTACTGGGGTTAGTATGACACCCTCAGACTCTTCCACAGATGTTGCAAGAGAAGTCTGAACCTTTGTTTCAGAGTTTCTAAAATAAAATAACAGTAATAAAAGTGATATCACCATGCTTTATTTCCAGGTTTACTTTATTGTCTTTCTGGAAAGGTTAAATAATGGAGAGTTAATCTCAATAGTTTTTGTTTCTGGTAGGTTAGGTTAAAGCATAAATTACATACATTTTATGTTAAAGATTTATCTCAATTCTCAGTTGAATTCAATGTTATCATTTGTTTGCTATGTGCTGTGTCATATGAGATGGGTAATCATGGTCTTTCCATGGCAATTTTTTCTACACAAGTGGTTTGTCATTTCTTCTCCTGGGCAGTGTCTTTACAAGACAGGTGACCCCAGCCATTATCAATACTCTTCAGAGATTGTCTGCCTGGTGTCAGAGGTCACATGACCAGGACTTGTGATATGTAGCAACTGCTCATACGATCATCCACCACCAGCTCCCATGGCTTCATATGACCATGACTGGAGGGCTAAGCGTGTGCTACACCTTGCCCAAGGGTGACCTGCAGGCTAGCAGAGAGAAGGAGCGCCTTACACCGCCTTTGGTAGAGACATATCTCTGCCCCACCACCCAAAGTTATAATCTTGTTATTTAAGCTAGGTGAGTGTATGCATTTCTTGAATGTTCTTGACAATGTTTGTGTGACAGGTACGTAAGTTAGCTGAGCAAATAAAGCTGCATTGTACATGATAGCTGAAGTTCGTTTTTTTTGCTATACAAAGAGATCATTTCCATGTTCAAAGTAATCCATTTGAACATTGAAATGACCCTTCTGATCACAAAGTACTCAAGTTTGTGAGGTGACCTATTTCTACCACAAAGTTCTCAATATATGTGTTAAGTTTCTCAATGTCATCTCCAAAGCCTCCTCCATTATGAGGCATCATAGGCCAGAGGCACAAATCACAGAACAATTGACAATAGAGAATGTTGTCCAATAAAAACTGGGGTTTAATGAGATCCAGGCATTTCTGAACATTCTGTTAGCTGCTAGGGTCTCCAGCTCTACCACATCAGTTACAATGTCGTGCTGGTCCTGCAGTCTGAGTCACCCTGAGGTACTTGAACTGTCTACTTTGGAAGTAGATGACTTGGAAGAAAATCTATTAAGGAAAAAATGCTCTTAGTTTTCAAATATTGCTTTTATATTGTCCAAAATATGGGAAAATCTGAAATTCAGCACCTTCTTAACCCCAAGGGTGGTTTTTGGATTTACAGCATTTGCTTAATTATCATAAGTATTCACAATTTTTTTAAAATCAATCTACTTTTGCTAAATAAAGTGCAAGCTACATTTTAACTCCTTTTGCCATTTCTAACTATTCTTGGAGAGCTGTTCAACTTATGGCAGCTACAACTCTCTGGCACCAACAATCATTCTACAGTCTGAGTCACTTGGATCACATTTCTTTCCTCCATTCTGAAGTTTGGATTGAACAGCAACTGAACCTCTTTACCATGTCTGCAGGCCTTTGTGCATTGAGTTGTTGCTGCATGATTAGCTGATTAGATATTTGTATTAACAAACAGTGTACAGGTGTACCTAATAAATGGCCAATTAGTGTATAATTAATTCATTGCCACAGCTATTACTTTGATTGCAGGAAGGTGGAGGGCACAGAAATGCTGCTTACTTAATTATTTAAAATTAAACATATTTATTGATGTAAAACATGTAAAATTAATGCATTATTTTCTTTGGTTTAAAACAGAAGCTCCCAACCGTTTTTATGCCATGGACCCTTACCATTAACTGAAGGGTCTGTGGACCCCAGATTGGGAAACCCTGGTTTAAAGAATTAATGAAAGTACCAAAGGCAGGAAGATACAAATCAAAGTACTGCCAAGTGTATCATACTTTATTGCATGCCCCCATTTTCTGCTTTTGCTTTTACTGCATTGTGATAAAATTGATATAGTTTTAAAGTTGCATCTTGATGGCCATACATAGTTTAAAATTAAGATTAGGTCTAACTTAATAGTAAGGATCTTTGCAACAAGAAACTGCAAACATTGGAGCATAAAACAAATTGCTGGGGGAACTCAGCAGGCCATGCAGCATCCATGAGGGAAAGAGTACAGCTTAATGGCCTTGTCATGAAATATTGAAATTCCATTTCCCTCCAGATATGCTGAGTGACCTTAGATTTTATTTTGCAGTAAGAATCAGTAACTGGTTGAGTTGCTGCTGTTTTGTATGTTGTATAAAATATCTATGTTAGAAGTTCATGACTTGTATTCCCCATCTCCTCAATCACATTCACATGTGTGAGGAGCACATGAACTTCTTTGAAATTAGGTTGAGATGATCAAGGCAACCTCTATTACTTCCCCCTCTTTAAAGGGCAACTTATCTAAAGTTTCTCAGATTCTCTTGAGTTTCTACTTTGTCTTCTCTCCCTATGCTCTTCATGTGCTCATCCAGTCCATGGACCTCATGCTGCTCCTTCAACTCATTCCCCACAAAAACCATTGCCTGCTCAACTTCCTTTGCTGGCACTACTCTTAGCTAAGTAGTCTTCTTCTAAGCTACTTGTCTGATTCTTCAAGTTTGTCCTTGTCACCGCCCTCTTGAGCTCACATTATTCTCGTATTTCACTGCCCCATCTCCCACTCCCCTTTCCTCTCCAGCATGTCATAGGCTACCAAATGTGAATGTATCTTTTTGGGAATTATTTGAATGAATTCCTCATATCAGGTTTTTTTCCATCTTCCCTCAAACTGAAAAGCTACTTTATATGGTTGTCCACAACATCCCGCTTTTGCTCCATTCTCTTCTTGCTTAGTAGGACTACACTCACTTGGTTCTTTTCTTGTCTATCTGGTCATTGACAAATAGTCTCCTGTCTTGACTCCCTGTTGTAGACTTGCACTTTTACCATGGTTTTTCTCAGGAATTTTTTCTTCTTCTTCTTTACCTGTTGATCCTTGGTAACACCATCCAAAAGAACATGGTCAATTTCCATATCTCTACCTTCAGCTGTACCTCTCCCAGCCCACTGATGACTCTGCTGCTTCTAAATTGCTGGGTTGCTTGTCCAACATCTAGCATGGGATGAGTGGAAATTTCCTTGCATTAAATATCCGGAAGACCTCATCACAACTCCATTTCTCTAGCTACCAACTCCATCCCTGTCTTGAGCTACAGTTTAAAATGGAACTAAATTGTTAGATTTTGTTCTCCTATTAGACCTTGAGAGAGCTTTGGACCATCTACCTTCATTGTCACGACTGTAATGTTGAGCAATTCCTTACTGCCTCTTCATTTCAGAATTAGAATCCTCATCCATGTTTTCCTTCCCCTATGCTGGCTGCTGTCATTCTGCCCTCCATGAAACTGAGGTCATCTAAAAATCTGCTCCACATCTCCTGACCCATTTCAAGTTTAATTTCCTCATTATCCCTACACTTGTAAGCCTACCTGGCTCCCGTTATCCATATTTTCATTGCTTATGGCATTCTTTCATGGTCTTGCTCTTGCCTGCCTCTGTAATCTTCTTCACACCTCTGAGGTATCAACATTCCTCAGATTATGGTCTTTATTTCACTCTGTTAAAGATGTTGAAGCCAAGTCCTATTTGTTTCATTCTCAACCAGGTGCTGGAAGATACAGATATTTAGTGTCCAGTGAAATTCTGTTTTTAAATTCTCTGTGAGATAAAGATTAATTACCTGGAGCATTTTAAAATAAAAACATCTCAGATCCAATAGTCATACAGCTTACATATTTACCCACAGAATCTGTGTGATCAATCTTGTCAACATCTTAGAGTGATAATGTCCTCTTTTTATGAGTTGCTTTAAGATTGAAGAATGCTCGAAATTTGCTTTTGCTCAGTTTCTTTCTAACTGTAATAAATATCTATTTCTTGTGAATCCCTTAACAAATTGCACTAACATTTTTGTATTGAACTGATAAGGGTAACTTTATCAATTTAAAGAATGGATATTCGATTCTCAAGGGTAATTATGCCATAGGAATCCAACAAAGCAAGGAAGATTTATAATATAAGTTGCATCTGTAAATCTCAGGAGCTTTATACCTAATAGCTGAGCCTTGAGAATGATTTTATAGCCTTGAAGTCTCTCTTTGGTGGTATCTATCCTTCATAATAAGCAGAACTGTTTCAGTTTTAAGTAGGAAATTACCCTGTTTTTACTCAACATTTCTGCCAACGCAGCTCTCTATACAGACGCCAGTTGTCAATGTGTGTAACATATGTGACATGTGACTGATGGACACATAAGAGGATTAACAATTTGACAAATTCCCTGTGGATTTCCAAAGAATTAATCTGTAGTTAATCACCAGGAAACCCTGTAACTCTATATCAGAGCCATTCAGGGGGCCATTATTTAACTTGCTGAGTAATATTTATGACAGAAAAAAGATTTGTGTCAGCACTTATCATTGAGTCTTTGGTCAGCACAGTGTTGAACTTAAGTTAGTGTGTTTTTATGATGAGGCTTATTGGATAAATGCACAGAGAAATTTTAGCAGACACCAATGTAACACATTAACAAAACAATTTGGATTATCTGAGAGGACATAAAGGGAGGTCAAATTGGTAATTTTCCTGAAAAATTTCTTCAGGTGGTTTAAAGCATTGTTGATTTTAATTGATTCTTGACTGCTTAATATTTTCATTAAATACATGTAGTTTTGATGAAGCAAGTAACATAATCTGTATGGTTGCTAAACTAAGCAAAAACTTTGAATAATATCTCAGTGGGTGGGATCCAAACAGATGAACTGTTTAATTTAAGTAAACAGAAGGTAATTATTAGCACCAAAATCTTAATCAATATGATGTGCACTGAATAGCAGTGGACAAGCTTTTTGTCATACTTAAATAAAGCAGCACTCAAAAATTAAACATGAGCTAATTGGCACTGAATGTTTCCTTCTAAATGTCTATTTATTTTAGAATCTGATCACATCTCCTGGTTCTCTGCATGTATTTAGATATCACTAAAGGAAAATGTGCTAGTCTTATTGCTCATTGCAAGTTCCCAGAAAGAAATTTAAAATGTTTTTTTTTGGTAAAGGAGAATTATTAAGCTCCCCAATTCAAAGACATTTTAAGCTATGCATCTAACTTGGAGGATGATACCTCTGAATATGCAGCACCAGCTCAGTATAGGACTGTGAACTCAGTGATAACTTGCTTCCGGGCAATTGTATCCACATTTTCCATTCAAATGAATGGGGTCATGGGCCCTGCTAGAGGCCCGACACGGTGCAGACCTGAAATCATGATAGAGGCTGGGCAATCTCAGCGAGCTCCCTCTTCTCTTTTGGACTCCATACAGAGTCCAGAGGTGGAATGTAGCCAGAGTGTTGCCAGAGGATAAATTCAGCCAATAAACTCGTGACTTCTGATTCACACGGGAATCCGATGCTTGGCAGCAGTTGTGCTCAGAGATGCCAGAAAATATCCAGACCACACTCAAGCTCAGATACGTAGATCTATGACAGGCTGAATTGTCATTGTCTCCATAACTTTCAGTTAGTTTGATGTTTTTAATGCACTAATTAGAATAATATATTCTCAACATCATCTTTATATTGAAAACAATTTTACAGACTACACCAGGATGTTTAAGGTGGATTAACAACTGTGATATGAGAATTGACCCATCACCTTACTTCTATAGCATATCGATGCATTGTAGCAAAAGAGATTCATGCCTCAGTCTACAATGATGTTGCTGGGTCTGGGGGAGCTAAGCTATAAGGAAAGATTGAATAGGTTAGGACTTTATTCCTTATTGAGGTTTGATAGAGGTATACAAAATTATGAGGGGTATAGATAGGGTAAATGCAAGCAGGCTTTTCACACCGAGGTCGGGTGGGTCATGGAATAGGCGTGAAAGGTGAAAAGATTAAGGGGACATGAGTGGAAACTTCTTCATGCAGAGGGTTGAGAGAGTGTAGAACGAGTTGCCAACACAAGTAGTGCGTACAAGCTCAATTTCAACCTTTAAGTGAAGTCTGGATAGGATGGTAGGGGCACGGAGGGCTCTGGTCCCTGTCCAGGTTGATGTGAGTAGGCAGTTTAATTGGTTTTGGCATGGACTAGATTGGCCAAAGGGCCTCTTTCTGTGCTGTACTTTTCTATGACTATATGATACCAATATCAATTAGATCCCTCATAAAATTAAAAAAAAATGTTGCATACTCACTCAAATCAAACATTCCTCCCTTCCTCCATTCCTGTTGAAGGGTTTTGGCCTGAAACATTGACTGTTTAATCAATTCCATTGATACTGCCAGACTTGCTAGGTTTCTCTAGCATTTTGTGTGTGTTGCTCCAGGCATATAAATTAGTCCAGATTCAAGCCCTTTGAAAATCATGTTGTCCTGTAAATATATTACATGTTTGGTATATTGTTATGGACCCATGTCAAATGGGTAATAAATCTTTTGAACTAGCATTTTCAGTAGACGCTCATGTTATCTGATGTGGTGATCAGAGCAAGTAATATAATTGCGTGGTAACAGAATATGTCGAAAGAGTTCAAAGTATATTTATTATCAAAGTATGTATGCAACACACAACACTCAGATTCGTCTTCTCCAGACACCCATTAAACAAAGAAAACCATGGAACCCGTTCAAAGAAAAACATCAACTACCACCCCCCCGTCCCGTGCAAAAACAAAATCACACAAAGATAGACACAGAACAGGAAATAATCAGTTGGAATTAAGGGTGGTTTCTCAGATAGGCATTTGATATGGCAATTACTCATTCAACTTGAAATATGTAGTTGAAATCAGATGAGGCAGAAAAGCAAATGACGTGGAGAATTGCAGCAAAATACAGTACGGAATACAGGGAGATATAACCCGATGTAATGCATTTGGATAATGAAAATAAACTGACTCCCACATCACACACTTCCATATTGAAACAGTTCCTTTGTGAGGAAAAACAACTTCCATAGGTTTCAATAGGTACATTTAATAGAACCATAGAACATTACAGAACAGAAACAGGACTTTTGGCCCTTCTTGGCTGCGCCAAACCAATTTTTTGCCTAGTCCCACTGACCTGCGCCTGGGCCATATCCCTCCAAAGCCCTCTCATCCATATACCTGTCCCAAGTTTTTCTTAAATGTCAAAAATGAGCCCGCATTCACCACTTCATCTGGCAGCTCATTCCACACTCCCACCACTCTCTGCGTGAAGAAGCCCCCCTAATGTTCCCTTTAAACTTTTCCCCCTTCACCCTTAACCCATGACCTCTGGTTTTTTTCTCCCCTGGCGTCAGTGGAAAAAGCCTGCTTGCACCTCTATAAAATCACCCCTCATTCTCCTACGCTCCAGGGAATAAAGTCCTAACCTATTCAACCTTTCTCTGTAACTCAGTTTTTCAAGTCCTGGCAACATCCTTGTAAACCTTCTCTGCACTCTTTGAACTTTATTAATATCCTTCCTGTAATTAGGTGACCAATATCAGAGAAATTTATAGAATATACATCCCAAAATTGTTTTTCTTCACAGGCATCCACAAAAACAGAGGTGTGCCTCAAAGAATGAATGGCAATTAAATGTTAGAACCCCAAAGCCCCCCCTTCTTGAGCTCCCCCCTCCCACACACAAGCAGCAGCAGGCAACAAGTAAGCATTATGCTGGTTTCTTGGCATAAAGGTGATTATGATAGGGTCAATCTGCATATGGAAAGGCAAAAAATGATTGGAGATCATCAGCATGGCTTTGTGCAGGGGAAATCATGTCTCACAAACCTGATTAGGTCTTTTGAAAAGGTGACCAAAAGTATTGACTGAGGCAGAGTGGTCAGTTGCTGCCTATATGGACTTTAGTGAGACTTCTGACAACATCCCACATGATAGGCTACTCTGGAAGCTGAGATCACGTGATCTCCAGACTAAGCTAGCCAATTGGATACAAAATGGGTTTGGGGAAAGCAGTGCAACATACACATAATGCTGGAGGAACAGAGCAGACCAGGCAGCATTGTGTGTGTGTGTGTGTGTTGCTTGGGTTTCCAGCATCTGCAGATTTTCTCTTGTTTGTGATTGGTGAAAGCAGTAGTAGGGTGTTCTTAGTTGATTGTTTTTAATATTGGAGGCTTGTGATGTACTATAGTGATCTGTGCTGTGTCCCATATTTTTGCCACAGAATTGCAAGTAAGTTTGCAGATGACTCTAAAATTGGGAGCATGGTGCTCAGTGAAGAAGATTGTCTAAGGTTACACCACGATCAACTGGGAAATCGGGCAAAAGAATAGTAGATGGAATTTAACTTGAGCAAATACAAAGCAAAATGCTAAGTGATGTGCATTTTGGAAGTTATAGTTCCTGAAAGTGGTGACACAGGTAGACAAGGTACACAGGAAGACAGACTTAACTTCATCAAGTACAAGAGTTGGGATGTCATGTTACAGGTGTACAAGATGGTGAGACCACACCTGGAATATTCTGTTATCCATACTATAGGAAAGATGTAATTAAGCTGGAGAGGGTATGGAAAAGTTACACAAGGATTTTGCTGGGACGGGAGGGCTTGTGTTATCAGGAGAAATGCTGGGACTTTTACCCTGGAGTGAATGATGTTGTGGGGTGATCTTATAGATTTGTTTAATTATTGAGATACATTGCAGAATAGGTCCTTTAAACCCTTTGAGCCACGCCACCCAAGCAATCCCTCGACTTAACCCTAGTCTAATCATAGGACAATTTACAATGATCAAATGGTACATCTTCGGATTGTGGAAGGAAGCCAGAACACTCAGAGGAAACCCATGCAGTCACGGGGAGAACGTGCAATCTTCTTACAGGCAGTGGTGGGCATTGAACCTGTGTCACCTGTACTGTAAAGTGTTCTGCTAACCACTTTGCTACCACAAAATCACGAGGGAAATTATAAAATCATGAGGGACATAGATAAGGTGAACGGCCACAGTTGTTTTCCCAAGGTTTCTAAAACTAAAGGGCACATGGTTAATGTGAGAGAGGACCTGACGGATGAAGTTTTCAGGTAGTGTGGTTGGGATTTGAACAAGCTGCCACTGGAAGTGATAGAGATGTCACCAATTGCAATGTTTAAAGGACACTTAGATAGGTTCATGGATAGGGAAGGCTTAGAGAATTATGTGACAAACACAGGAAAATGGGACTAGCTTAAGAGAGCACCTTGGTCGGAATGCATGAGTTGGTCTGTTTCTGTGCTGCATTGCTCTATGTGTCCATGACTCTATGAGTGGAATAGCTGGGACAGCTACTGTCCCACAGTTCCAGTGATCCCAGTTCATTTTTGACTTCTGGCACTGACAGTGTTTGTTTGACTGTTCTCTTTGTGACCACACGGATTCCATTCGATGCTCTGTTTTTATTTTCCTGACATTCCTTAGAGAAGTAGGTTGGTAAGTTAGTTAATTGGTCACTGTGAATTGCTTCCAGCGTACAGTTGAATTGTAGACTCAAGGGACAGCAGAGGGGATTCTGCCTTCTACTGACTTTACGCTTATGACTGTGAGGCTAAACACAACTCCAATGACGTATTTAAATTTGCTGATGGCAGCATCGTCATTAGCTGAATCAAAGGTGGTGATGAATTAGCGTATACAGTACTGTGCAAGTCATAGCAACTTGCAAATAAATTTTGAAAGCAATGATGCTTTCAAAGATAATGAAACATAAAGTTTCTAAATATCAAAAAAACTATAACGAATAATAAACAGTAAAAAAAAACTGCATCAAATCAACCCTTTCCCTTTAAAACTGCATCAGTTCTCAGGTGCACTGTCGTAAGAAAATCAGCGGGTAGGTTGTCCCAAGCATCTCACACAACTTTCCACAGTTCTTCTTCAGTCTTTGGGCGTCTCGCTTGCTTCTGTCTCTCCAGGTAATCCCAGACAGCCTAGGTGATGTTGAGATCAGGACTCTGGAGGATATGCCATCTGAAACCATATAAAAATCTAGGGTTTCTAAGACTTCTGCACAGTCCTGTAGGAGACAGATTGAAAATCTGGCTGAGTGGTGAGACAACAACCACCTCTTATTCAATATTAACAAGACCTAGAAGCCGATTATTGACTTCAGGAGGAGGAATCCTGAGGTTCAAGAGCCAGTTCTCATCAAGGGATCAGAGTTGGAGAGGGTCAGCCACTTTAAATTCCTCAGTGTTATCATTTCAGAGGATCTGTCTTGGGTCCAGCACGCAAGTGCCATTAGGAATAACGTACAGTAGTGCCTCTACTTCCTTAGAAGTATGTGAAGATTCGACATGTCATTGACGATTTTGATAAACTTCTATAGATGTGTGCTGGAGAGTATATTGACTGGAAGCATCATGGCCTAGTCCATCACAGATAAAGTTCTTCCCACCATTGCGCACATCTACATGGAGCACTATTGTGGGAACAAAGTATCCACTCACCAAGTGCCCCCACCATCCAGGCCATACTCTCTTTGTGCTGCTGCCATCAGGAAGAAGATGTAGGAGCCTCAGGACCCATACCACGGGGTTCAGGAACAGTTATTACCCCTTATCCATCTGACTCTTGATTCAGAGGGGATAACTTCACTCAACTTAACTTGTCCTGTCACTGAAGAGTTCCCACGACCTATGGTATCACTTTCAAGGACTCTTCACCTCTGTTTTTGATGTTTATTTTGTTATTATTATTTCTTTTTTTTTGTATTTGCAGTTTGTTGTCTTTTCAGATTGATGGTTTGTCCATCCTGTTGGGGCCGATCTTTCATTGATTCTATTGTGTTTCTTGGATTTAATGTGAATGCCTGCAAGAAAATTAATCTCAGGTTTGTACTTTAATAATCGATTTATTTTGAACTTTGACCTTTGTGGTGAGAGCAGGTTACAGGAACAGGGTTAGGGTGTGATTAACCTAGGCTCTGTGGGGTGAACTGTGGGTAAGAAAATAGGAAAGTTCGTGTGGTCCAATCAGTGTGAAGTGTCGGGCACTCCTGGCGCTGCAAAAGGAGGGTTCCACGAGGAGCTCTATCATCTCACCTGGCCCTGACGTGATAATTGTAACAGAGTTCTAGGGTGCCTCATGACAGGGAGTGCCCAGGTTAATTTTAGAATGGTTGTTTACATATTTTACTAATGGAAAAATTTATATAACACTTAGAAATATAATGACATAGAATTGAATTTCAAAGTCTACAAGAGTTTCTATTGAAAAATATTTTCCAACCCCAAGAACAACTTTTTAAGAAGCAGTTAACTTTCCAAGTGTTTTAAAACAGTATTTTAACAAGACATCAGGGACAATACAAATACTGTCGATTTAATCTTTTATGCTGAAACACAGCAAAATCCAGGAATATGTCTTTTGAGAATTCATATGCAGACAAACGGCATGGCTCGATAGTGTAGTAGTTAGCATAACGCTATAACAGTGCCAGTGACCCAGCTTCAATTCTGTTGCTGCTGGTACTTTATGCTTTTCCCTTGACCGAGTGAATTTCATTGGGGTGCTCCAGTTTCCTTCCACATTCCAAAGACATACGGATTAGTACGTTCATTGGTCACATGGAGGTAATTGGGTGGTGCAGGCTTGTTGGGCCAGAAGGACCTGTTACTGGCCTGGCTGTTATGTTTGAGGCACAGTGCCTTTCTCTTCAAGGCACGTATCATATTGTGCAGATTTGCACTGGAATATGCTCCTTGTACCTGGTGTAATGAAAGCATTTTAAGGAAAAGTTTACAAAGACAAGCAATGAGTTCAAAATTGGAGTGTAGAAGTTAAAGGTGTAGATTTCAGACACTGGAAATGAGCCCTAGCTTTAAATCTATAAGGGAGAGACAGAAGATTCTGACATATACAGTGGCAGTCGAAAATTCCTGAACTATGGGAACATTCATTCTGCTACATAGAATGATATAGATATAAAACTGCCCAAGGAGCCTGATACTGGATGTGAAATTTACTGCATTCAGGAAAATCTAATAAATTATGTAATTAACTCTAGATTATTGGGGTAGTGAGTTTCCTATTTGATGAAACTTTTCTATTTGAAGAAATTGCATAATATGTCATTACTGCATAAGTCAGCTATTAAATTGTAGGCGGACTTCATTCAATGCAATCATAAAAGTGAAGGACTTCAGTGGCTGGAGTCAGACCTTACACAGAGGAAAATGTTTCTTGTTATTGGGTGTCAATCATCTCAGGGTATCCATGCAGTGTCTAATTTGCTCTTGTATTACAATGCATGTGTGACTGTCTCAGTTAGGCTTCTGATCAATACTGAACCCAGATATTGATGGCGAGGCCTCAATGATAGTCATGCCATGGGGTAATAAGTGGCAGATAATATTTGGGCCACAAGAGTGCCAACAAAGGAGAATCTGATCATCTACTCTTGACATTCAATGGCACAACTGTTATTGCACCCTGACCATCAATATCTAGGGTTCACCAGAAACCTAACTGGGATAGCCACACTTACATTATGATGCAAGAGCAGATTAGATGCTGTGCATCCTGTGGCATATGACTCTCATTCGACATCCAAGGGCTTTCTATTACCTATGACGTACAAATCAGGAGCATGATAGAATACTCTACACTAGCCTGGATGAATGGAGAATTAACAACTCAACTGTCCAGAGCAATCTGTTTGATTGGCACCATATCCATTACTAAATGTTCACTCCATCCGTGATCAATTTACAATAGCTGAAATTCAATTAATCTCAATACAAGTTTAATTGCCATTCAACCATACATGAATACTCATGAATACAGCCAAACGAGACACCATTACTCCGGGCCAAGGTGCAAAATGCAGTACCAACCATCACATAAAACACAAACTACACATTGCATGTATGATGATGATGATGTTGGCATCTGTCCGTCTCAAAGAACAATGGAGTGTGGCACTGGTGTGATCTCTCCAGGGCACAAGCCTGAGTGGAAGTATGGAGAACTTGGGATGCCCAGTAGTTAAGATCCCCCTTTCGGCCTCACCAGTGCTGTCCAAAGGAAAGGGAAGCAATACTTTTGGCACCAGCTTGGCTGCAGGAGCTTCAAACTTTGATCTTTGAAAGGCAGCTCACCAATAGCTTCTCAAAGGCAGTTAGGGATGGGTTCCTAAAGATGGTACCTAAGTTACATCACACAGCACCCCCACCCCCAGGTTTATTGAAGTGAAGTTTACAGATTCTGAATTGCTTGGCAATTAACACAAATAGTTTTCTGTCTGACTCCTCCTCTAATGTGCTTTGATTGCTCTTTTGAAAGGACCAACTACAGACTCAGCCCAGATCACAAGCAGGCTCAATTGCCACCGCGTCTGACTGGCAACTGAAACTCGAGCTAGGCAAGCAATTAAAGTTCCCTCACATCATCATCCCTGAGGCCTGACATGGTCACTCCGTCAGAAAGCTCAAAGCAGGTGGTCATGTTAGTACTGACAGTTCCTTGGGAAGACCGGATTGAGGAGGCATTTGAATGTAAGAAAGCCAAATACCAGGAGCTGGTAGAGCAGTGCCAGGGACAGGGGTGAAGGGCACGATGCAAGTCTATAGAGCTGGGGTGTGAGGTTGTGCTGGCTGCTCACTGTGCAGAACCTACTCTCTCCTTGTCATTATGGGGACTGCAAAGAAAAGAACCACCAGGACCGTCACAGAGGCTGCTGAGCGAGCCCCCAGATGGCTGTGGATCAAGAAGTGTGACCCATTGACAACCCGTTGAGCAATGCTGCCGGGACACAACCCAGGACCTGAGCAACCCTGGCTTGGTCACCGGGGTGAAAGTGTCTGATGTTGAGAGCTTGAAACACCTGATGATCCCAGGTTACATCACCAACGATGTGCCCCAGTGCATCCTAGGATGTATCTCATTAGCACCCGACTGTTACACATCGCTAATCTGCAATGCATTAAGATTAAGATTTTGGCCTCTGTTCCGTTGTTGTAGACCAAACAGAGAACCTACATGGACTTCAGACTATGTTCTAACTAAACGTGAAGATCATTATGTCAGATGTGGGTTAATCGCCAACCTTTTGCCTGGTGTCAGAGATTGTGTGCTTAAGTGCTTCTCCAGAAGTCTGAGTGCCAGTGGAGTACTGAGGGAGAACCATATTCAGTTACACCACCTAATAAACTGCCGTCTCTGAGCTAAAAGAGAGCAGAAGTTCATGATGCATGTTCAAAGAGGACCAGTGGTGTTTCCCTAATGGCCTGGCCAATTTTAATCTCTCACTCAACATTACTTAAACGGATTTTCTGGTCATTATCACAGTGCTGTTTTTGGAAGCTTACTCCATTCAAGTTGTTGTAATGTTTCCTACATTACACTTCAAAAATACATTATTGACTGCATTGGGTTTTGGGATGCCCTGAGGTTAAAAAGTGCATTATTGAAGTGCAAATCTTTCTTTTCTTCTGCACTCCCAGTGAAAATACAGTGTAATGTAAAAGAAAATAAGCTTCTAGATTTTCTGATCCAAATTCTTGTCAAAGACAGTTCCCAGCACTATTACAAGTTATTTAATATTACCTGGAATAATCAGCTTTCTCCCCCACTTTATGTAACAGTCTTAATAAATCTTTATGGGTCTAGCTGATTACTATCAGACAAGTTCTGGGAACATTTAACATTTGCGATTGGTATAACTTGATCGCGACCCAGTTGATGAGGATGCCTTTATACTCGTGACTGAATTGCACCCAGATGGTGGAGTCAATACTACTTTCTTCTCATGGTCTAGTGCGATGAATGAACACACTATGTGCGGCATATAGAAACTGACTCCTTTACATAAGTGTTCTATGTGCACAGGGGACATTTTCACTTTAACATGCAGAAGCTACAGGGAATTACTTCAAAATTAAATTGAAATCTGTATTACTCTTTACATAAGAGTGTTTGTGGACTTGGAAAATGAGCCTTTTATAGCTACATCAGACATTTTCTCTGAAGTCCAATTATATTTCTGGTTTATATTTTGGCGTGCAAAGTAGCTTCTATGGTTTCATTCCCTGCCAGCTTTCCTACAAACCATATTATTCTTCACATGAAAGAAAATCTTTGGAAGATTTCCACATAATGGTGGAAACACTGGTTGTCTCTTGTACAAACAACAATGGAGTGGAGAAGGAAATCTGTTACAGGTGGAACCATCAGCTAGTTCTGTTTCATCTGCTGATGGGAGGTATTAGACTCATGTCCAAACACCACAGGCAAGCCAGATAAAGAGCATTTGTGAATTAAATAGGTAGTCACCGGTGTTTTGACTGGTCTCTCTCTCTCGTTCGCTGCTCCCGAAGGAAGGTGCCTGTGTTAGATTGGTCTCTCTCTCTCACCCCTCACTCGATGCTACCAGAGGATGGTGCCAGAGTCTTGGGTTTGTAGAGTGGATTCTGCACTTCATGGTAAATGTGTTTCTGATTTCCAGTTACTCCTTTTTTTATTGCCACTTTGTGTGATTTTGATCGGGGCGAACTGGCTCTGCGGCCTGTAGTCAATGAACGACACAGCACTAGATTGAACTGAACGGAACTAAACTGAACAATCGTAGAATATTTCAGTGACTGTGGCTTGATATTTTATATTCAGTGTTTCTCGCTATTTTTTTGCCACTTGTGTGATCCGTTCTTTCGTTTTGCACGTTGTGTGTTTGATGTTTTCTTTAAATGGGTTCCATGGTGTTTCGTTGTTTTGTGACTGACTGTGGGGAAGATGAGTCTCAGGACTGTATACTGGATATATACTTCGATAATAAATGTACTTTGAATCTTTTATTTATGAAAACCCAGTGATAAATTTTATTCATTATCAATTAAATGTAAATTATGCAGCTTCTAGCTTATGATCCTAGGTCATTAGATGTTAGCGTCCATATTACTAGTCCAGTAACTTAGTCATCATAGCATTATACCCATACTATCCTCCATTTCTAACCTCTTCCAGTGATCTGCAAGGCCACTGACCAGAAACATTAGCTCTGTTTCTCACACCACAGATGCAACTTCACCCTCTGAATATCCTCTGATATTCACCCTCTGAATACGTCCAGCACGTTCTTACTGTACCCGATTCGAGAGTCCTGATTGCTGGCGTCTCAACCTGCAGGCAATGAATTCCAGGTCATTACCACTTGCAGTGTAAAAAAGCTTTTATTTTCATTGTGGAATGGAAAAAGAATGACTTTGCATGTGTTTTATATATAGGGATTTGTATGTGCAGTGTTGATCATGACTGGTATATGAGTAAAGACTTGGTGCAACTTCCAATGTGCAAGATCAAAATATAAAGAGTTTGTAGTGATGAAGTTTTGAAGTTTGTATACTTTAACTGCCACATGGTGAAGGTCTCTGGCTAGAATTTGGGTGGAAATACAGGAGAAATCTCCTTATCCATATTCTTTAAGAATAGAGGAATTCATTGAACTGGGCCTTCAGACTGTTTCTCACTTCATGGATGCTGCCTGATCTGGTGAGCAATAGCTACATTTTCAGTTTGATTTTCTTTAAGGGATCCTTGGTTACTTGTAGGTTTGGAGACACAATGGATGGCAGATACTGGAATCTGGAGCAAGAAGCAAGGTGCTGGAGGACTCAATGGGTCAGGCAGCATCCATGGAGGGAAATGGATAGTTGATGTTGAACCGTATTGGATTGATTGTGAAAACGTGGCAAGTGCCCATGCGGGCAATTGATTGCGCATGAGTTGATTGGGCCTCTTTCAAGAATGCATTGGTTTTTTTTTGTCTTCTTTGGCCCAGTTCATCAGTCCCATTCTGTAAGTTGCCCAGTGTGTACCATTATTAACATGACTCAGTAAAAATGTTTAATCATTCTACTCCATTGTCAGTCTTGAACCGCATATGTTAAAAAATGTTTCTTGGGATGTCCCTGAGGGAGTAATCCAGGTGAAGTGTCTTGACCTGAAACGTCAACAGACCATTTGCTGGCTGACCTGCTGAGTTCCACCAGAATTTTATATTTTTACTTGTACATTATTAGAGTTTGACTTGGGTAAGAGTTTGTTGGGAACAATTGGGTTCATAGCTACCAACACTGCATTTTGAAAATATGGGAGAGAGACTGTGTGCAGGATTTGTTGAGCTTAGAACTTGATAACACATCTTAGCAATATGGATTCTGCAGGTTCCTAGTGGGAGAATTATACTAATTCAACGTCCAGTTGATTTTGAAAGTGAGGGTGAAGGAGTTGAACACTAAATTCCAGCAATGTGCCTGTCATAGAACACTGAGGCAGATAGTTTGGAGAAGCAAAATATTTAGATACTTCCAATCAATTACAAAATTGTACACTTATTGATGATATGTTTTCTGAGTGTTTCTGTGTGTTTTTACTTCTCTTTCAGATGCTAGCCTCAGCTAATAGATAGATGCATACTTCCAATAGAGAAAGTTTGAGATGGCTGTGAAGAGGGTCCAAACAGTCCTCAGCCTACATGTCCTACATGGTTTTAACATTTATTATCTCATTTTCAGAGACAACAGCCTGGGGAAAGAATCAGGGCACTGTCAAGAAGATAATGGACAGAGAATGAAACCTGTATTCCTCAGAGAAGACAATAGATTTATTGTTTTCCAAGTCAGCTCCAAAGTACTGACACAGAACAGTGCTAGTCCCAGTAATCTGCAGGAAGACAGTTACTGGACTCTTGTGATAGCCTGAAAGCCCATTTGAATTTTCCCATCTGCACTCACTAGGGCTGTGTGTTCTTGCTGCGCAGCAAGATTAGAGTGCAGGAGTGAAGATTTTTTCACTGGCTGCAACTTACACTGCAATGGAAGCCAAAGCTCCTGCCACAGGATGCTGTAACATCTTTAGGTTTGCCAGTATTCACATGGATTTGGCCATTATTTCCACACTGGGAAAGGTCAAAGTCATAAGTAAGGCTGTAGCTGGACTATCCAAAGCTCCGGGATTCTCGGCCAGATCTTCTTGCAAGCAACCATTTCTCTCCAAGGCCACCTTATTTCAGACCACTGTAAAGCCTCAGTCACCAATTGCTGGCACAAGCCTTTCTCTTTCCCTCTGGCCAGGCCGCAGGTCACTCATGCCTAATGACTCACCACGTGCAGATCCAGCTTCTAATGGACAAAGTGGCTCATCAGAGCCTGAAGATTTGGATGGCGTGATGAATATCTTCTGAGTCCACTGTCTTATCAGCCAGGTCCTGGGTCCTGGACAGGTTTCTTGGGAAAAGAGGAAATTTAAATCAATACTTGTTGCTTTCTCCTCCTTCTTCAGAAAAAACTTAAGACTTGAACTAAATTACACAAATTAATGATAATTCAAGCTGTAATAGCAATTAAACCCAATGTCCTCTATCCATTAAAGCCAATCCATGAATATATTATCTAACATAATTTTCCCAGGACATTCTGTCAACAATACTCAGTCTACACTCTGTGGCCACATCATTAGGTACACCTGTAGCCAGCTCACTAATGCAAATATCTAATCAGCCAATCACATGGCGGAAACATAATACATAAATATATGCAGACATGGTCAAGAGGTTCATTTGTTGCTCAGACCAAACATCAGAATGGGAAAGAAATGTGATCAAAGTGACTTTGACTGCTGGTGCCAGACAGGGTGGTTTGAGTATCTCAGAGATTCCTGATCTCTTTAGATTTTTCACAAGCAAAAATCTTTAGAGTTTACAGAGAATGGTTTGAAACACAAGAAACATCCAGTGAGCAGCAGTCCTGTGGGGAAAATGTCTTGTTCATGAGAGAGGTTAGAGGAGAGTGGGCAGCCTGGTTTAAGCTGACGGAAAGGCGATAGAAACTCAGATAACCACGCGTTACAAGAGTGGTGAGCAGAAGAGCATCTCTAAATGCACAACACATTGAACCTTGAAGTGGATGGGCTACAACGGCAGAAGACCACAAACATACATTAGCTGAATGTATATAGCTGAAACATACACTGAATATATTATTTATCACAATAATTTTCCCATAACTTTCTGTCAAGAGTACTCAGTCTAAACAAGAATGAGAAAATATTATTTCATGCCTCAGTTATGAGTAGTGACACATTTATAAACTGTTTCAAATAAAAACGCAACTGTGACATTGATTCCTATCTTTTCCTTTTACCAGTCTCGAAGGACGAATTGTTAGAGTTCCAGCATATGCATGTGCACAAGAGATAACACAAAGTCAACAAATGGATTGATGTGTTTAACAGTCTTCCCAAATTTTATCTGGGTGATTGCAAAGTTAGATTAATTTGTTGTCATGCAGGAAATAGTTTGATTCTTTCATAACCACATTAAGGAATACACCAGTGGTTTAGTAACATAGATGTCAAAATGGAAAAGGTAGTGTAAATAATTGTGACATACTCTGTTCAAATGGTTTATTGTAGGTCATTCATTTTTATTAACTATCAAAATATTTATGCAAACAGAAATGGTTTTGAACCAAGTTTTGTGATCTAAAGGTCTGAAATAAAAACAGATCTTTATAGAAAATTAAAATATGTGTAAAGTTGTTCTGTTCTGAAACCCCCTGTGTGAATCTGTGGAGAAAACCAATATAGAGTTTTCAAAGAAGATTTGATAAATACTTGTAGGGGGAAATGATAGAACAATTGAGGAAGATCAGAGGGATGGGACCAATTGGAATATTCTGTTTAAAAAGTCACCAGCCACATAATAGGCCATTTCCACTGCTAACATGTGTTGGTTGTTTGTCATAGGTTTCACTTCAATGGGGTACAATTAAAATTGACGCTCAGAAGGCCAGGAAACATCTGTGGGAAGAGAAAATATTTCAGGTTGGAAAATGCTTGTTAAAGCCAGAAAAGGGAGGAAACAAGCTAGTTTTAAAATTGTGAGAGCCAAGCGGGGAATGGATAGGACAAGGAAATATGTCTGATCAGGTCAGGCCAAGATTGCTGAGGTGATTCTGTTGATTTTTTTTACTTTCACCATCTGATGAAAAGTCTTTGACCAGATTACCTGAATTTTAACTCTGTGCTTCCAGCATTTTCTGCTTTCCTCACAGATGACCAGCAACTGCAGTCTTTTTGATGATTTGGTGTTTGATACTCTATGTGTTGTTTGCTCGAATTTTGCCATTTATGCTATTTGTTCTTTGTTTGCACGTTGGATGTTTGATCTTGAATGGGTTCCATGGTGTTTCTCTGTTTTGTGGATGCCTGTGGGAGGACGAGCCTCAGAGTTGTATTCATACTTTGACAACAAATGCATTTTAAAGTTTGAACTTTCATTTTTGCTTCAGTGGAGATTAGATTCAGAGATGAATCTCCAGTATCCAGACTATCACTGAGTGATATTTAAAAGGTGGATAGAGATTTGGCAAATTATAGTCACTGTAACCCAAAAGGTGAAAAATTTCCTCATCTTATTACCTATATTTTATCTATCACTTCTAGGTAAATATTGTAGAATTTATCACTACTCATATTAAACGTACATCAGTTGCTTCCATTCAAAATAAATAACACTGGTCTATTATTTCTAGGGAAATATTTTGAATCTATTGAATCTATCATGGAATATCCTACTATCTAGCTTAAATTCTGAAAATATCTTATCTAAAATATGCATTTTAATGAACCAAAAGATTAGGCTTATCTAGTGCTTCAAGAACCTGAAAGATGTCCTCAGTGATGGTAAGTGTAAGTATTTAGCCAGAAGCACAGGAGGGGAACCCTAGCTGAGTTTTCTTCTGGCCTTTATCTGATGTGTTTAGATTAACTCTGCTAGAATAGGTTTATAAGATTGAAGGTTTTGATGCATCATTAAGGAAATGAGTTAAAGGATGTAAACTTGACAGCAAATACAGTGGATTCCGGTTACTTGGGACACATCGGGACCAATACATTTTGGCCCAATTAAGCGGCAACCCCATTTAGACAAAGTTTCATAGAAATAGTTAAAATAGTGTTAAAAAGACAAACTAACTAACAAGTTATGTGTTTAAATGAAATACAGTAAACATTAGAACACTACCAATACTACTGCAGTATTATAAAACTGTGTATTAGTCCTTAATAGTTATCGATGGAGGAAGTCATCCAGTGTACGCAATGAACAAACTCAGTGCAGACAGCTAGTGCAGATGATGGACTGCCTTCATTCAATGGTATTGATGAATGCTTCCTCCAAATCTTCATTTTCATTGTAACCTTCAAGGTTATTGTCGATACCTTCAAATTCTTCATAGTTTCTAACTTTTTGAAGTAGTGAAATCATTCTATTTTCACTCCTAACCATTTCTGGTGTCTCCAAGCCTGAATTCTTGAAACTACAGTGAGTGAAACAGATCTGAATTGTCTTATTGTTTATTTCTTGCCAAAAATCACTGATCTTTAAACACAAATGCACACAACTGAAGCTATTTAAAACTTGTTCACTCTGAGCACAGTGTAGCATCTAACAGCCACACTAGTGTGCGTGACTAACACTAGTTAGAAACTGCTCGGCAACGGTCTCCTGCCCCAATTAAACAGCATCATGTTCCAAATAAACAAAGGGAATCACGTCAATTTTCTTGATTAGGTTTTGTTCTTTAACAGTTGTTCCAAATAAGCAACTGCCCAATTCATTAATGGCCTAATTAACCAGAATTCACTGTGTTTAAAAATCAAGTCAAGTCACTTTTTATTGTCATTTCGACCATAACTGCTGTTACAGTACACAGTAAAAATGAGACAACATTTTTCAGTACCATGGTGTTAAATGAAACAGTACAAAAACTAGATTGAACTACGTAAAAAACAACACAGAAGAAAAATCTACACTAGACTACAGACCTACCCAGGACTGCATAAAGTGCACAAAACAATGCAGGCATTACAATAAATAATAAACAAAACAATAGGGCAGTAAGTTGGTGTCAGTCCAGGCTCTGGGTATTGAGGAGTCCGATAGCTTGGGGGAAGAAACTGTTACATAGTCTGGTTGTGAGAGCACGAATGCTACGGTGCCTTTTCCCAGATGGCAGGAGGGAGAAGAGTTTGAATGTTATTGTCATTAAACTATACAAAATTTCAATAAAATATAAAATTATATAAACCTCTCTATTCAAGAACTGCAAAGCTGCATTGTAAAAGTTAATAAAAACTCTCTGAAAAGAACTGGATTACATTATAGGTTTCCTTGGATTAGGAAGTGGTAGGCACTTTCACTTCTGAGATACAAGTCAAAGGGTCAAGCCTCATCTTAAGTTCTTGAGTTGGTTACCTCAAGCATTTCTGCAAGACACACTCGAAGGGTCACTGGAGTGTTGAAGTACAATCTAGTTGATGAGATATTAAACCAATAACTCTATAGTGGTATAAGAGATCACAAAGTAGTAGGCATTTCCTAAAGTGACAAGTTTTCTCTCAACTAACATCAATGAAACAGATCGTTAATCTTTCTTGTTTTGGTTGTGATGTTGTGTGCCATATAGCCAATTCTGCAACAGAAACAACATACAAAATAAAATGTATTAATGAAGAAGCAAATTGGCATAGGATGAAAATGTAAATAGTACACATTGATGCAAATTCTTTCATTCTTACTTGT
The DNA here is from genome assembly GCF_048418815.1 of Hemitrygon akajei. Taxonomy (NCBI): domain Eukaryota; kingdom Metazoa; phylum Chordata; class Chondrichthyes; order Myliobatiformes; family Dasyatidae; genus Hemitrygon; species Hemitrygon akajei. The sequence continues at coordinate 150,365,201 of NC_133134.1, read as the reverse complement.
TCTTGAATAATATGAAATATTGCTCAGTTATTTCTAAATTTTTGAAGAGAGATTGCAATAAAATTAAGTGAAAAGGTAACCATTTGAAAAAATAGAGTTTACTATAAAAATCATCATTTGGGATTTGTTTGATTCCTGAACCAAATGAAGAAAAGTAATTTGGATACTTTGACAACAGGAAAACCCATGGTTTGCTACCTGCAATCTTTTTTCAGTCTTTTCACTAGTCTGCAAAATTATGGAGAAAGTGCAAGGATGGAACTGGGTGAGATACTCTGGTGGAAAGCTAGCACAGAAATAATGGGCTGAATTGCCTCCTCATGTGTTTTAATGAGTTTATGTGTTTCATCGGTGTAACTTGTTCTCAACAGCAGTTCTACACGCAGACTCCGGTGTAGCGATCATTGTTTTACCATTCAGGAAGATCACTGTTCGGGATATGAATTAGCTAAGCTTGTTACTTACAATCAGGTCAAATGCAACTGGTGAGCTCACTAAGCAAGTTCAAAGCCATTATATAAATGTAAGAAAGAAACAAGAGAAAATCTGCAGATGCTGGAAATCAAAGTAATACATACAAAATGCTGGAGGAACTCAGCAGGCCAGGCAGCATCAATAGAAATGAGTAAACAGTCAATGTTTCGGGCTGAGACCCTTCTTCAAGACTACCTTTGTTTTGTGTAACCAGTTACCATGTAGCTACCGTGTAATTGTGATGCAAGTAGTTTATAAAGGATGGGACCTTAAACATTAATTTACATTTAAGACAGTCCATTGTTTCAAGTTCAGAGACTTATAAAAACCCTGACAATCATCTTCCAGTTCTTTGAATCTATCTTCAGTTTCTGCTGCCTTGGGAAAGCAGCCAATGTATCAAAGACCCCTCCCACCTCAGTCGTTCTTGCTTTTTCCACCACCCAACAAGCAGAAGAAAAAAAGCTTTGTAACACATACAACCAGGCTCAAGAACAGTTCCTACCGTGTTCTTATAAGACTCTTGACCTCTTATATTATAAAGATGAACTTTTAATTTCTTGATCACCTTCGATATGGCTGGTTCACTTTATTTGTCTTCTCACACTCCACTTTCTGTGTATTGGCGACACAATATTCTGTACTTTATTTCTTTCCCATCATACCTTAGGACCATGAGACACAGAAGCAGAGTTAGGCCATTTGGCCCATCAAGTATGCTCCTACACCTGATCATGGCTTTTCTCTTTTGTACTATCTCTACGTATGGTTTGATCTGTCTGGATGGCATGCCGACAGAAGCTTTTCACTGTTCTTGGTACATGTGAGAATAATAAAGCAATTACCAGTCAATTAAGAATTGCCTGTCTCACAGATTCTATAAACAGTAAACAGGCTTTTGGATGATGCATAATTAAATGTGACGATCAGGTAAACTTGAGGTATAATTATTGTGAGGTGCTGACACATTAACAGTGAGGAATGTACAACCAGTGCCAGGAGAAGGAAACGGTAGATGAAATGCTAGAGAGAACTGAGCAGGGAATGAGAGCTGATGAATGGTATTGGAAAATTCAAAGATGCAGAAAACCAGGGTTCAGCCCACAGGTAGTAAGTGAATTTCTTGAAGTGCTTTCAGAATGAAATATAATGCTTTTCTGGCCTAATTTTAGCATATGTTCTTATCATCAGGACCTGCTGGATGAAGGTTATTCGCTGGAACTATGGCAACAGCCACTCAGGTCAGTTAACACAAAGGGGTTGCTTTTAAAATCAGCACCTGCTGTAAATAACAGTGTAGTTCAGGAAAGCTTTCAAGAAATTTTGAAGGGAATTTCCTTGATTGCATGTGTTGTATACATTCATGTGCAGTTCGTGCAATCAGGGAACATTTGTCAACTATGACGCTTTTTTTATTCTGGTTGAGGTTTAGGGAGATAATATCAGAATTTAAGTTAATTTGTGATTGTTCAAACAATGCGATGACTACCAGTTGTAAATAGACATACTCCATGATAGCCCTCTTTGCTTTACACATTATTAGGCTGCACTAATGCAATGTTGTGTAGGAATTCATCATAAAAAGATAATGATTCTTCAACTAAATGTTTAAATATAAAGTAATAAGAAATATATTGAAATCTTGAAAGATCATATTGAAAGTACTATAGACTTCAGGGAGCATTTCCTTGTCTCCCAGGGACACTTCAGGTGTGATGAATCCTTTTATTTTTCAAAGAAGACACTAAAAAGGTTGTGTGGCCACTGGACATGTAAAATATCTCACCAGCAATGGCTGCTTTTAAACATGATTGGATCACGCGCACACACACACACAATAGTTTTAAACTCACTGCAACGATTAATGCATGAAGGTACACAAGCCATTGATCCATGGTCTGTTTTGAATTAACTGGTCTCAAATTGGACATCAGGAACACATTATAATGGAGCTGGTTGTCCCACAGGAAGGGAGAGAAAGCAGCCATAGTTCCTGCTCATCATCGCTATTCCGTTGTCTCCTGTTTAACATGTGTGTCTATCAAGTAAGGCTAGTAGTTGGCTCAGCTGCAAAACCAATCCTCCCTGCTACTCATCTCCCAAGGATCAATAAACTGACTGAACTTTGTCAATCAGCAGACGCAATAAAAATAGACGCTTGGGCCATTTACCTGAGGGCAACATTCAAATAAATCTCTTATCTGACATTAGTTGGAACCTTTGGTTTGAAAAGTTGGTGAAGTGCATATTATAAAGTCCTGATGAAGGGTCTCAGCCTGAAATGTTGACTGTTCACTCTTTTCCATAGACGCTGCTTGGCCTGCTGAGTTCCTCCAGCATTTTGTGTTTGTTGAAAATGTGTATCATCTTTGACAAGAACTCTTCAGCAATCACCTGAACAAAATACTGCATCTCCCATGGCATTTCTGCTCAGCATTTTGTTTTAAAATTGAATGAAAAAAGATCCAAAATATTTCTGGATGCTGTGATCACATTACCTTCTGACTGTGATTCTGCCAAGAGGGTCGTAAATAATTGGTACACGGAGTAGATTTTGAAGTGCTGATGTTATCTTGAGCGTCTGCAGAAGATCAGGAGAATGGAAATGAAACTCCAGATGTTCTCCATTGGCTAAAAGAAACACAAAGAATGTCTGACGGATGTAATATTTGATCTTCCACCATTAGACCTGCCAAAAATACTTTTGCCTATATAAACCTTGTTATCTCTGCATCTTCTATTCTCATTTCTCTCGATTAGGTATTTCCATGGAACATCTAACAAACAATTCTCTTGCAAGCAATTATAAACCCTCTTAGAAATATCTTAAATCTCTAACGTTGCACTTTTAAAACAAGGAGAAGAAATTCTCAAGGTGAAATGGATTTTTTTCCTTTGCAACAACCTGAAACTGCAGCTAGCACTTTGCATCTGACAATGTAAATCAAATACATATTAAATACTTCTGTGATTGCATTTGCAAAACTGAGCTTTTCTAAAATGACAGCTTGAATTGGTGAATTATGCATGATTAATAATAATTAAATATTGATAAATCACATTTTTTTATCATTAGTAAAATACACTCAGTGGCTACTTCATTAGGTACACCTGCACACCATCTCGTTAATACAAATATCTAACCAGTCAATCATGTGGCAGCAACTCAGTGCACAAAAGCATGCAGACACAGTCAAGAGGTTCAGGTATTGTTTAGACCAAACATCAAAACGGGGAAGAAATTAGATCTAAGTGACCGTGAAATGATTGTGGGTGCCAGACGGGCTAGTTTGAGTATCTCAGACCCTCTTGCGATTTTCACGCACAGCCGTCTCTAGAATTTACGGGGAATGCTACGAAAACAAAAAAAAAGAATCAAGTGAGCAGCAATCCTGTGGATGAAAACACTTCATTAATGAGAGAGGTCAGAGGAGAATGGCCAGATTGGTTCAAGCTGACAGGAAGGTGATAGTAACTGAAATAACCACGCATTAGAACAGTTGTGTGCAGAAAAGCATCTCTGAATGCACAACACATCGAACATTGAAGTGGATGGGCCACAGCAGCAAAAGACCACGAACATACAGTCGATGGCCACCTTATTAGGTACAGGAGGTATTTAATCAAGTGGCCAACATACATTTACTGATTTATATGACATTTTCTAAATCACTAGTGCTCAGCTTCAAAAAATTATAAATTCATAAACTTATATAAATTAAAGGAGTCCTTAACATGATACTCTGTTTCTCACACACTCACCATCTGGTATGCATGGATATAGTGATTGAACACAATGATTCATATTTACTTTACCCAAGAGGAATGGTTAATTTTCACATTTATTTATCAAGCAGATATTGGCATCCAGAATTAGGGTATGATCCTCCCTTAGGGAGGCTACCAAAAAAAAATCAGATGCATATTATTGACCTTTATCCCAGCACTCATTGCCATTTCTGCGTTCTTGCTGACAACATGCAATACAATTTCACTTTTGATTGTCTCCATCCCACCGATGATCCTTTGTATGAATGGAAATAACATTAGATATACCATTTCAGGAATGCAGTCCTCCGCCCCGCGATCATTTCATGCTTGTTCAAAGTTCAAAGTACATTTATTATCAAAGTACTTTTTATACAACTTTAAGATTTGTCAGCTTACGGGCAGTCACAATACAAGAAATGGAAAGAACCAACCCTCAATGCGCAGAGAGAGAGAGAGAAAAAACAAATCATGTAAAGAATAAAGCAAGCATCAGCATTCAGAATGAAACTGAGTCCACAAACCCAAAGCCCAGAGCGGCCGGGACATGACACTGCCTCAGCTTTAGCGCCTAAGAAAGCAGAGTAAAGCATTGCAGAGCAGAACTGGCCCGACCTCTGCTTCCGGTGTCGACAACCTGCTTTTTCAGTCCCTCTATTTCTCCCCGCCTCAGGGTGACAACTTTGCCGTTTCTTTAGCATTTTTAGCACACTAGGACCAGACTGTAGTCTGTAGTTACCAGACAAAAAAAAAGGTGACACCATTTCAACATTAAAACAAGAATTATTGCTCAGATATTTGCCACAGATATAGTGTTCAAATGGGTGTTGTATTTGGTGATAACAATTTGAGACAACATACTTATCCTGAAGTGTAAGTGGACTTGGAATGAACATCCAAGGAAGTAATCCTGCAGACAGCAATAGTAGTGACCTTGATTATGTTGTAATGTGAGGTTATTTGAGTTACTGTCACCTTTCTGTCAGCTTGAACCAGTTTGGCCATTCTTCTCTGACCTCTCTCATTAACAAAACATTTTTGCCCACAGAACTGCCGCTCACTGGATGTTTTATGCTTTTTTTCTCTGTTTTTCACCACTCCCTGTAAACTCTAGAGATTGTTGTGCGTGAAAATGCCAGGAGATCAGCAGTTTCTAAAATACTAAAACCTCCCCGTCTGACACCAACAATCATTCCATGGTCAAAGTCACTTAGATCACATTTCTTCCCCATTCTGGTGTTTGGTCTGAGCAACAACTGAACCTCTTGACCATGTCTGCATACTTTCATGGACTGAGTTGTTGCTACATGATTGGCTGATTAGATATTTGCATTAGTGACAAATGTACAGGTGTACCTAATAAAGTGGCCACTGAGTGTATGTTATGAATACAAGAGCTAAAATTTCAGCAGGATTACATTTTGTTAGCTTGACCCAACAACTCTGGACATGATTGTACACTGTGGAAGCTTTTAATTAGAGCTATAACAAAAGTGAACCCTTTCTAAATTAGTTTCCAATGTTACCGCATCACATTCCAAAAAGCCATGCCTGTTCGTATAGTGTACCAGTCATCTGTTTCAAATTTGGTGATTGGCCAATTTTGGAGTGTGCTCACTTCCTCTCTAGTAATTGTTCAGACGTCAAATTCAAAATTAACTGCAACATCACACAGAAACGCTAATTTTTTGAAGTTATCCTTTCAACACTGGCAGCAAATTCCAAAGTGCACAGTTTTGACAACTTGAGTCAAGCAGAAATCAGAAAGATTTAATCCTTGTATCAAGTGCTGAGGCTCATCCGCAACTTTAGCAACCCCAGCATGGGAACTTGTTCTTGCATGCATTAAACATGCAGCTTGGTGATCTATAAATTTAAATAGAATGAAATCAGTGGATTCAATATGCATATTGTGTATATGTAATGCATAAATTGTAATAATGACGGCAATGCCTAATTTCCAGTTATGTCCAAACTTTATGCTTCAAGGATTTTTTATAGCATGTTCGCCAGAAGTCATATGAAGGTCTGTCAGAGTGGTCTTCATGAAAAGTAAGTGGAATTTGATCCTCAAAACAGATGGGAACTTGCTCTATATTATAACATAGGAACTGGATTTATTTGGGGTCATCAGTGGAAAGTTCTCAAAATAAAAGCCTCATATAAAAGCAGACTTTGACTAACTGTTGTTCTAATCATGACTGCAATACCGGAGTTAATGTGGCATATTTGAATGCTGTGAGCATTAATCTTTTAGATTTGTAGCAACTTCATGGCATAATCTGAATCCTGATACTCACTATAATTCTCTCACTTATTTAGATTGAAGTGGGGAAAAGGTGGTGATCCAACAACGCCTGCCATGTAAATTCTTTAAAAAAACACAGGCTAATATTCAAGACAGAGAAGATGTCAAATGACGTGAAACAGGTTTCTCATCTGAGCAGAAATTTCTGTGTTGCACCACACTTCAGTGAAATACATACTGGAGGAACTCAGCTGATCAGGCAACATCCATGGAGAAAAACAAAACAGTCAATGTTTTGGGCCGAGACTGTTGTAATGTGAGCAAAACAAAGTCACCGGAGAGATGCAGCTAGTAGACGTGAAGTAGTCTTTTATTCAACAGAATGAGATGCTCTCTGAAGGCAGACGTAATATCACATGATATTTTATATGCTAAAGATCAAAGGACAATTGTATAGTTACAATGTATCTACAATGCTTCCTTCAAATTACATAAAACTTTCACACATCCTTCTTCGCACCCGTACTCAAGACAGCCAAAATGAATGTTAAATATTGTCTGGTCTTTCAATGAACTGCTTTACACAGCTTTAGGAACCTAGGAACAGGCCGCGCTAGGGTGTAAAGATTGGTTGCTGAAGTTAATATTTTGTTATACACCCTAAGTCCAGAATATGCCCTAACAGAGACCAAGGGTATCAGCCCAAAACGTCAACTGTTTATTCCTCTTCATGGATTGTTGTCTGGCCTGGTGAACTCCTCCAGCATTTTGTATGTATTACTCTGGATTTCCAGCATCTGCAAAATCTCTTGTGTTTACACTTTAAAGAAATTTCTTCCACCCTACCATTCAGTTATAAAACATTAAACAAAAAAACTATTTGTTTAGGTAATCATATCCTTCCATTTTTAATGTTTCAACTTCATTTGAATTTGGAAAAGTTTAAAGAACTCCTAGTATAATTAAGACATCATTGCCACAAATTAGCACATGCAAGAGCATTTATACACAAGAACAGAAAATGATGCTACAAATATTATTGGAAGAGAAACAAAGGGAACAAATAATCACAATCTCCAAATGAGAAATAAATCAGGTCTGAAGAAAATCACCCGAAAAATGCCAAAATAAATCAGGCTATACAGTTGACCCCTGAACCTGTTAACAGCAGACTCATTGAAAGAAACATGGATCAAATTACTGCATTTATATCACATGATAAAGACAAGTCACCAGCGGAAGATTAACACCACCACATGTCAGTCAAAGTACTAGTTCAGAACACTCAGAAGTGAATAATCAGTTAGAAACACATAAACAGTGATAATTTACTGTGGCAAAAGATACTTCAATATGTCTCGGTTAGCTTTTAAACCAACATTCAAAATAAGTTGAACTTAAGCACATGAGTGGGAGCTTTCCTCAGAATTCCACGATAACCAATCTCTCTTAACCTTTGGATCTTGTCTTGTTCTTCTTTCGTCCACTCTATATTAAAAGCTGAGGGGAAAATCTAAATAATGGCTGTTCCCTCAGATTAAGATTTTTTTATTTACATAGTTCAAAGGCTGTTGCAAAACATAAATATAATTTGCACAGTCAAGCATCTACGTTAATATGCAGACTCCTGTGATCTGCTCTGCATTCTTTGTACGTTAGTTAATTCTTGATTTATTTAGCTTTTATACACTTTGAAAAGAGGACAAGATGTCAAGAAATAGATAAGTTGCAAGTTCTGACTTGGAGATTAATGCTTTTGATGAAACAGATCTCCAGTAACTTATAAAGTTCAAAGTGATGATTCTACTGACTATTTGCAAGCCCGTATAAAACAAAGGAACATGATTCAAGTTGTGCAAGATGTTGAATAAACCAATAATCTGCCATGCACAATAGTTTATGTGGCTTGTAAGCAGAGACAAGTGCAATGTCGTCTACAACAGACACAAGAACTTCTTTGGGCCAGTGCCCGAGTGCATTGGGTGGCCTTAGAGAATACATTGGCAGAAGGACCCATCGATTCTCTTTCCCAAGCATTTTGCACAACTACAAAAAATAAATCAATGGCAACTTCCTTTCAAGTCAAAATCTGTGTTTTAACAATTTTTAACAACTATTCTTCCCTTATCTCACTTTGATGTTATTTTGTTTTCAAAGAAACACACAGTGGCAAAAGTTTACAATGTATTTTATATATAAAAAAACACAATAGCAATATTAAATCAACAGCTATTTTTAACTGTTTCTTGGTGGATTTGTCAATATTTGTCTGCGATTTAATTTTGCCCTATTCTACATCAAATAATATAAAGGACTTGCACTATGCTCACTCAATGTGGAACAATCACACAACAGAGATAAAAGGACTGATCTTTGTGAATTTTATTAAGTACACTTTATTGTTAGTAAGGAAATTTAATAGAATTTAGGTTTTAGCCTGATAATCTGAAATTTGACAAGCTTTTGATTAGATGTCATGCAAGAGATTCTTAAACAAAATAAGATCACACATTATTGAGAGTAATATACTGGTTTAGAGTGAGGATTGGTTAATGTACAAAAACAGAGAAGGCACACATTGGTTGTTCGTAAGTTGGGAAGCTGTAACCAAGCAGGTGCCGTAGGGATTGGTGTTGGGGTTCCTGTTATTTACAATCTATATCAATGATTTGGACTAGGACATAAATTGTAGTGTATCCAAATTAAAAAGGTGGCAAAATTGTCTGTGAAGAGAACGAAGAGAGGTTACCAAATTAATGAGTGTGACAAAGTAGATAGAATATAATTTGGGGAAATGTGACCTTCTCCACTTTGTAGGAAAGGTAGGAATTGGTATTATGTAATATCATCTTTCTGTGCCAGGCAGCATCTGTGGTGGGAAATGCACAGTCAATATTTTGGGATGAGACACTACATCTGGACCCCATTTGTAACACTCACTTGTAGTCTCCACCAAAGCTTACCTGACCAACTTGTTTGTCACAATAATTAATGGTAAGAGATTGAAGTATCAATATTCAGAGGGATCTGGATAAGCCTGATTTGTCCTGTGCAGAGAGAACAAACGGGCTGGGCTTCTAATCTCCTGAGCTTAAAAGAAGCATGATCTCATAAAAACATACGCAATTCTTGTATTTTTAACAGGGTCGATGCAGAGCTGATGTTTCTTCAAGCTAGACAATCTAATATCAGAGGATACAGATCCAAAATAAACGTAGCCTTTCAGGACATCAGGAAATTTTCTCATCCAGGCACTCAGGAGAGTTTGAAATTTTATTCAAAGGGATTGTGGAGGTTCAGTTACAGAGTATATTTAAGAAGGAGTTTGATAAACTTCCAGATATTAAGAAAATCAAAGGATATCAGGGAAGTACAAGAACATGATGCTGAGGTTAAAGATCTGTCATGAACTATTGAATGGCAGAGAAGGCATTAGTATATAAGGCCATCTTCTATTTCTTACATTTATAGATTGATGTAGTCACAGAGAAATACACCACGGAACCAGGACCTTTCTCCCACTGAGTCCATGCTAATCGTCAAGCACCCATTTTAATTATTGTGGAACATAACAACACAATAGAGGCCCTTTGGCCCATGATGCAATGCTGATCGTTTAACCTACTCCAAGTTCAATCCGACCCTTCCCTCCTACATAGACCTCCATTTTTCTTTCATCCATGTGCTCATTTATGAGGCAACGTGTATGCATAAGCACAATGAACAGTTTACTATCAGCAGCATCACATGAATATAGCATCATCTAAGTCACCTTCACAAGAAATACATTTTTCTGTCATCCATGTGCACATCTAAAATTTCTTAAAAGCCCTTATGTATTTGCCTCGCCTCTACCATCATCCAGTAGTGCCCACACACTCACCACTCACTATGTAAAAAACTTACCTTTGACATTTCCCCTATATTTTCTTCCAATCACCTTCTAATTATGCCTGCTCGTATTAGCCATTTCCGCCCTGGGAGAAGATCACTGGCTATCTGCACAATCTAAGCCCCTTTTCATCTTGTACACCTCTATCAAGTCACCATTCATCCTCCTGCGTTCCAGAGACAAAAGCCCTGGCTCGCTAATCCTACTCTAACTTATTTTACTCCTTCCACAACTCTCCCCCAGATATTACCATTCACATCTATACATGAGTGCCATTTTACAGTGGTCAGTGAACTTATGAACCGGCACAATTTTGGGGTGCGGGAGAAAACTGACTCGGGGTGAATTTGAAGTATCAGGGGTCAGCAATGAACCTTTGTTATTCGAGTTGTGAGGTAGCTGCTCGACCAGCTGTGTCACTGGCCAACTAGTACTCCATCCCATTCCAGTATTAAATACCTAAATTTATCAACTCAACCCATTCCAAATAACCAGAAAATGGTGTTTTGAATTATCATTGGTTACTGGCCGAGTTCTCCTGATGCTGCTCTAACTACATTTATGTTGGAACATAGTGAATAAGAAATTTAGTAACTGCTTTGAAATTGTGTTATGCACAACTAAAACTGGCATTGTGCAGTAGCATATTTTTGGGGCACAGTGCTAATGTTTCAGTGATGAAGGAGAATTGTGATCTTACTGTTGCATCTATGAAGTGGTTTTAGTGTTTTTCTCATGGCATACCAACTTCCACCTTCAATCCTCAGTTTCCTCACTTGTAGATCCCAGTCAGTATGGATGACGGCATCTCCTCCGCAATCGCCATCAGCACAGGTGCACCACAAGGATGCGTGCTCAGCCACCTGCTCTGCTTGCCTTAGACTGATGTGTGGTGGGGGTACTCAGGAGATCAAAAGCAGCGAGCTGGCTGCTGGATTTGTGCCCAGGGACCCGAATTCTTGGAGCACAGAGCTCAGAAGAAGCGACGCAACTGACTTTTAACACCACGAATTAATGAGTTGTTTTGTTATGTCTCCCCTCTCGCTGTGAAATGGGTTCACCTCTTTTTCCTTTATTAGTGAGAGGGAGAGAGCCTGTGGTGTGTTGAATACCGAGTGAATGAGCAGACTTTGGGGTACTGCAAGTCTGTGTCTTTATTGGTGCTTTGCTGCACGCTTGAGCGCTCGGTGGGAGGGGGGTGCGCATTGCTTCGCTGCTGCTTGTGCATGGGAGGGGGGAGCTGAGGGGGCTTTGGGGTTCTAACATTTAACTGTCATTCATTCTTTGGGGCACTCCTCTGCCTTCGTGGATGTTCGCGAAGAAAAAGAGTTTCAGGATGTATACTGTATACATTTCTCTGACATTAAATGTACCTATTGAAACCCATTGCTTATGATTGTGCGGCTAAGTACAACTCTGACACATATATTAGTCTGCTGATGATTCCAATATTGCTGGCCAAATCAAAGGACTTGACAAGTCACCATACAGAGGGAGATTGAAAAATCTGATTGAATGGTGCCTTGAGAACAATCTCTCACTCAATGTGAGTAATCATTAGACGATCAGAGATGGTAACTTTAAATTCTTGGGCGCCACTATCTCAGAGGACCTGACCTGGACTAATCATATAAATATAACTGCAAATAAAGCATGACAGCACCTCTACTTCCTCAGGAGTCTGCGGAGATTTAGTACGTCATCAAAAACCTTGGTAAACTTCTACAGATGTGTGGTGGAATGTGCGCTGACTGGCTGCATTACAGGAACACAAATATCTTTGAGCGGAAAATCCTGCCAAAGTTAGTGGATTTCGTCCAGTACATCGTGAGTAAAACCTTCCTCATTACTGAGCACTTCTACATGAAATGTTGTCATAAAAATGCAACATCCATTATCAAAGATCCTCACCACCCAGGCCATAGTCTTTTCTCTCTGCTGCCATCAAATGGAAGGGACAAGTACCTCAGGACTTGCACCACCAGGTTTCAAGATCAGTTCCTACCCCTCAACCATCATGCTCTTGAACAAAAGGGGATAATTACACTCATTCTACTTTTGGTGTTCCCACAACGGGTGATATCACTTTAAGAACTCTTTATCTTGTTATTTCATCCTCATTATTTATTGCTATTTATTTATATTTGTATTTGCAGTTTGTTGACCATTGATCCTGTTTACAGTTACTGTTCTATAGATTTGCTAAGTGTGCCCGCAGAAAAAAACCTCAGAGTTGTATGTGATGACATATATGTATTCTGATAATAAATTTTACTTTGAAATTTGAACCAAAGAGCTGATTATAGAATACAGGCGGAAGAAGCCAGAAGTCCATGAGTCAGACCTCATTAGTGGGTCAGAGGTGGAGAGGGCCAGTAACTTTAAATTCCTTGGCATTACCATATCCAAGGACCTGTCCTAGGAACACCATGTAAGTGACATCACAAAGAAGGCCTCTACATTCTTAGAAGTTTGCATAGATTTGGAATATCGTTGTAAGCTTTCACAAACTTCTATAGGTGCACAGTGGAGAGAATTCTGACTGGTTGCATCATGGTCTGGTATGGGAACACCAATGCACAGGGACAGAAAAGTCTATAAAAAGACTTCACGGGCAAAGCTCTCCCCATCACTGTGCTCATCTGCAAGGAATGCTGCCACAAGAAAGCAGCAACCATCATCAAGGACCTCCATCATCCAGGCCATGCTCTCTTCTTGCAACTACCATTGGATAGGAGCCTTAGGTTCCACACCACCAGGTTCAGGAACAGTTATTATGCAACAACCATCAGGTTCCTGAACCGGGGTAGATAACTTTACTCGCCTCAGTGCTGAACCTACTCACTTTCAAGGACTTTACAGCTAGGTTTTATTTACTTACTTTATTATTTGCAGGATTTGTCTTCTTTTGCTCATGGTTTGTCACTCTTGGCTACTTATAATTTTTCATTAATTCTATTGTATTTCTTTATTTTCCTTAAATACCTGCAAGAAAATGTATCTCAAGGTAGTATATGGTGGCATATATGTACTTTGATTGTAAATGTAATTTGAACTTTGAACTTCAGTCACCTTATTGGGAGCAGCCTCCATCTTCTCCCAAGATGGCAAAACATAATCCAATCCTCTATCTGTAACTATCTCTATCCTGAATCAGGATGAAGGGTCTCGGCGTGAAACGTCGACAGTGCTTCTCCTATAGATGTTGCCTGGCCTGCTGTGTTCCACCAGCATTTTGTGTGTGTTGTTATCTGCATGGTAGTTGTCCACTGTATCCAATGATGACAGGAAACCTATGCAGCAGGGATTTTAAAAGTGGAAAAGCCATTGCACTGGGGCATTTCCACTCTCTCAACCTCAGATGTCCAGATCTACTGGTACGAACAAGCATCACAAACTGGGTTCTTCCTTCATTGCAGTGGATGACCATGATGCGTTCTGTGCCTTGCCATGCCCTTCACTTTCCATGGAGCGTTGCAGTACTACCTTCCTGGCCAGTGGATCTCACCATAGGTCTTATCTACCCAGCCCACTGGAAATGACTTTGCATACTATGATAGTTATGTCCCTATCTCACCTAGGTATGAGGTCATCAGCAACTCATACCTGGTTTCTACCATCCTTTGCAGTTGAGCTACCTGGTAATATAAATAGCCCTTATGCAGACCTACTGCTGTCAGCTAGCGCATCCAAGACAGCTTGACTGTGTATGGCAAAAGCTGTCAATGCATAAAAACGCAAGTGCTGATAAATTGCCATAACTTCACCAGCTGTTGCTGGTCCTGAAGAGAGTGGTGAAGCAAAGCCAGCAGATTGAAGGGATTGTGAACATTGTGACATATTTGTAAGGAAATACCAGAACTTCTTTACAAAGTCCAGTCTAATAAATGAAGTCATAGTGGCTAAATAGTGTTATCATTAATGGTAAATAAATGACAGGTCAATGTCTGCAAAATAGGTTGACAAACGACACTGAAAACTTTGAATCGTGTTTTGGGATTGATTGTTCCTGAGTACGAAAATATGACTTTGGATCCATTTCTCAACAGAGAGTATTTCTGACAGGAGATCACTGCTCTTCTATTGCATTGAGATACCATCTAAGGCCATGTGTTTATGTAGGGTTAGATCCCACACTCTCTTAACTCAGAATTGGTTGTGGCACCACTCACCCTTAGTTCAGACCCTATAAGCCAACAATAGTTTGGTTGGATAATGGCTGGGTAGCAGTATCTCTCTGTTAGGAAATGTGTGAGGGGAAGAACAACCATTTGTGGGTACGATACCACTTTAAGGTAATATACACTTGGTTCTTGCCTAAGTCTTCTCCATCGAGTTCCTGGCTCCAAAATATTTCCCAGGTGAGAAACCAGCATCATTTAGGAGCATCTGGAACACAAGCTAGATTCTATGCCATTAGGAAGAGGAGAAAGGTGCTTTAAGTAAATATTTGGCACGATAGAAAAGCGCTGTCCATGATCAGAATAACAGATCATTAATAAGGGAGTAGTATAAAGTTAAATAGTTCTGTGCTGGAGTTACAGGAGGCAGAGCCTGGAAAATTCATTGCCACACTTAATCTTGTTGGCAGCGAAACAATGAATAACCAGAATTGACGTGGGTTTTAAAAATACTTCCCTTCTCTAGCTTTCTTTTAGTCTAAACTCTGTAATTACCTACACTAAATTATTTTATTCAGTGTTCATGTGAATTAGTTGCTGGCTTGTAGGGCTTTTCATAAACCCTCATCATTCCCGCCACTGGCTTTAAGGAGTTTGTACGTTCTCCCTGTAACCGTGTGGGTTTCTACCAGATGCTCTGGTTTCCTCCTGCAGTCCAAAGACCTGCCGGCTGGTAGGTTAGTCGGTCACTGTGAATCATCCTGTGGTTCAGCTAGGATTACTGTGAGTTGGGGGTTGCTGGGCAGTATGGCTCGGAGGGCGGGAAGGGCCTACTCTGCGCTGTGTCTCAACAAAAAAAAAACAGGATACTAATTTTACATGTCTTCAATTTGGGTGCTTTCTCAATTATCTTTTTTGTATTATATTATTATTGTATGTTTATTTTTGCACTGTATTAATTTTCTTCATTTTGATTTGGGTTTTTTTTTCTATCTGTAGCGATGTAGAAAATGCATAAAAAAACTAATAAAAAAACAAAAAACAAACAAACAAATAGATAGATAGATAGATAGATAGATAGATAGATAGATAGATAGATAGATAGATAGATAGATAGATAGATAAGTAGATAAATAGTTAGGTAATCTAATGTGGAATGTGAAGTCAAGGCAAAGATAGTGCTAAAATATAGGATCAGAAGATTATAAAAAGAGCATTTTCCATTCAGACATTTAATATCCTTATGGTTTATTTGAAGAATATTAGGATCAAAGAGATCCCATGTGTCTCCTTTTTCTCGTCCTCTTCCTTCAACACGATACTTACAATGAGTGATTTTCAAACATATAAGGGGTTACTGCATATATTGCTCAGCCGCAGATTGAGAGATAAATTCTGCATTTAAGAATGTAGAAAAATATTTTCTTCCACACTTTGTAATTTTAAGACAATTTTAGATTTATGTTCCAAGGCAGAGCATTAGATCATAACATTAAAAAGTAATTTAAGGTAAAGATTAACGAAAAATAAAAGCTCACAAAACAGATGCTGTAATTATATACTGCTCTTATTACCCAGCACTGAGATTTATCAATCTCATCTGAATAAAAACAGAATTACAAAGTATGTACTTGTCATTTGCATTTAAAATTTTGAAATTAAAGCCTCTGACACCCACCTAATAAGGCAGCATTGATTCCAACTTTATTTCTTGAAGCACCGCAAAATACCAAAATCCCTTTTAAAGATCTTAATGAACTAGGAAATTCTTCTCACTAGCATGACAAGAGGAGGAAAATTCCACGGTATTGTAGCGTTGCCAGAAGTTCAACTGAGTGGAAGTACCACCTGCCAGCTTGACTTTACAATGACCCCCAATCAGTCCTAGAGGATGGAGTCGTTGCAACAACAGTGACAAACACCCTCACCTGCAGCAACATTTCACAGCGCCCACCCGGTGTTAAGGAAGGAAACTGAAACTGAAACCCGGCTGCTCTGAGAGTGGCAGAGAGGGGACAGGCAGACCCTATATAAACATTTGTCAGTTCATCTCCCCTCTCCAGAAGGTAATGGAAACTGACCAATTTATTCTGGATTCTGCGCTCTTCCTTTCCAGTCCTAATGAAGGGTATCAACTTGAAACTGTTTATTCCCCTCCATAGATGCTACCTGATTTGCTGTGTTCCTCCAGTATTTTCTCTGTGTTGCACAAGTTCTGCAGAATCTCTAGAACTTAAAATCAGTGACAGACAAAAAAAAAACAAACTGCAGGAGGAACTTCGGGTCCAAAAAACAAACCTGTGGATGCAAAAGGGAAAGTCAATGTTTTAGTTCAAGAATCTACATCACAACCCAAAAAATTAACTATTTCTTTATCATTATGGGAGCTGTCTGGTCCACTGAGTTCCCCCAGCAGTTTATGTTTTGTCCAGGATTACAGTAGCTGCACTCTCTTGGTTCTCCACTAAAATCAATGACAATTGTTTACCTCAGATTTGAGGAGTCTTGGTATGTTTCCAAAGACCAGCTAATTTCTATGGATATACCGTGGACAGCATTCAATTGGTTGCATCATTATCTGGTACGGAGAGGCCACTGCACAGGATTGGAAAAAGCAGCAGAAAGTTGTAGACTCAGCCAGCTCCATCAGAGGTACTAGCCTCTCCAGAATCGAAGAAATCTTCAAAAGGTGATCCCTCAGAAAGACCCATCCATCATCAAGGACCTCCATCACCCAGGACATGCCCTCTTCTCATTGTTGACAAAGGAGGAGGTACAGGAGCCGCGGACACACACTCAGCATTTCAGGAACAGCACTTCCCCTCTACCATCAGATTTCTGAATGGACAATGAACCCATGAACACTACCTCACTAATATCTTCCCTCTCTTTTTGCACTACTTATGTAATTTAATACAGCGTTTTAATTATGAATTGCTCTATATTGCTACCAGAAAACAACAAATTTCATGAGAAATGCCAGTGATTTTAACATGATTCTGATTCTCAGCTGTGAGGGTCAAGGCCAACCTGGAAAGGTCTGAGTAAGAGGATATCAATTTAATATTAATATGACAAGGGGAAATGTTAGTATTGTGCCAAGGAAGACACAAAAGGGGGATTAGTTTTACTTAGCAACAGCAAAGAGTCAGACTTTATATAAATGACTAAATGCCTTTTCTCTATGATCACGGAAGCCAAACCGCTGCTGGAGCTCAAGTTCAATGGGCAGAAGAAGCATCTTACAAGTGGAGTTGAGGCAACTATCTGAATCTGAATCGAGGAGATCAGAGGCTGAGTATCCTACTCTCACAAACCGAAATGCACAGCAGTGTGAAGGAATACTAACCGTTTGCCTGAAACG
The DNA here is from genome assembly GCF_048418815.1 of Hemitrygon akajei. NCBI lineage: Eukaryota > Metazoa > Chordata > Chondrichthyes > Myliobatiformes > Dasyatidae > Hemitrygon > Hemitrygon akajei. Next base: position 150,347,334 of record NC_133134.1, on the reverse strand, counting down.
AGGCAGCTTCAACAATAATTAAGTGGCTTCAGGTCATCCAAGGCATGGTAGTTTGCATGACTAATCCCCCATTCACCAGACAAACATTCATCCCATCCACCAGCATTGCACTGCGACCAAAGTATGTGGGATCTACAAAATTCCCTGCAATTCCTCACCTGCATCACTCCCACAACAACTTCCAAACTCAAAGGCTTTGGAAGAAAGGCAACTTAATTGATGCGTATATAAAAAGACTGAAGGGACAGACTAACAGCAAAGACTTATTTCCCTTGGTAGACAGGACAAAAAATAAAGCAATACACTTAATATCATCAGTGGAAGGACTAGAAGGAAGAGGAGGGTGGTGGGCATCTGTAACCCAGTTCTCGAGGCAGAAACAGTCACTACTTTTGAAAAAAATAACCAAAAGCACGGACTGTGCTTTAGGTTACACAGCTGTGCCCTAAAGGGCCAAGCTCTCTGTGCAGCATGTGAGATCAGGATGGGTGGCTCCCCTTCAAATGGGCACAGACACAATGAATCGAATAGTGGGTATGGGCGACTATGGTCCAGGAGCGCAATGGTGGGTCTAGGCAGAATAATAGTTCAGCACAGACTAGATGGGCCAAAGGGCCTGTTTCTGTACTGTAGTGCCCTATGACTGTCTATCTCTAATAGAGTCTTTCTATATGGTACATTTTCAATGATTTTAAAAGTTCGGTTTCTGCAATTTCCTCTCCAAGTTGAAAATCAAGCTGGACCTGGAAGAGATTTCTTTCCCTTCATCACTAAATCTAAATTCTGGAACTGCTTATCCAGCACTTTAACCGGACGGACTGCAGCAGTCCAAAAATGTGCCTCACCCCACCATGTATTCGGAGGCTCAATTACAAATACAAATAGAATGAATTGAAAGAAGCTGAGGGGTGATATTATAATAAACTTATAAATGGCAGAGATAAGATCGATTATCACGCTCTTTTTCCTATGATAGTGGAGTCTAAATCTATAAGGAATAGGTTTAAGGTGCAAGAGAAAGATTTAAAAGGGACTTAAGGGGAAAGTTTTTCACACAGAGGCTGGTAGATGTATAGAATGAGCTTCCAAGCAAAGTAAAGTAGTAGAAGTGAGTAAAATTACAACCTTTAACAGACATTAGATTTTTTAGCATAAGAAAGGCTTAGAGGGTTGTGAGTAATTGTAGACAAATAGGAATAGCCCAGGAAGACACCTTGGCCAGCATGGACCAATTGGGCTGAAGGGCCTGTTTCTGTTCGTAAACAGTTTGCAGCTGTGTCCAGCTCCTGCTGTTCAGCAAGGAAGGCTACGTACGCGTGAGCATTTCCGTTATTGCGCGGCTGTGCACCCGTGCTGCTTAGAGGGTACAGTGCAACAGCGGTGTGCAGAAGAGCATCTCTGAACGTACAACATGTTGAACCTTGAAGTGGATGAGTTGCAGCAGCATAAGATGGCTAACATACACTCATTGGCCTCTTTATGAGATACGGGATCCTGTAATTAATAAGATGGCCGCTGAGAGTACGCTCAAGTTTCTAATGCCATGACCAGCGGTCAGAGGCTACTTTTTCTCATTTGCTGATCTACGAGGGTCTAGATTGTCTTTGCAAAACTCCAGCTTTCATTTTTTTGCAAGCAGCTGTTGCGTTAGTTCAAATTGCAAAGTATATGTTATAACTGTCATCATCGACATTCTTTGGCATTGAGCTAAGGTAGTCAATCATGTTCACAATTGGCTGTTATCACAGCATTCACCTGAGATGAAGAAATAAAAAAAGAAATACCAAACTGCTTTAAATAGGAAGCAAAGACTTTCAACAACCAATTGCTTCCATCCTGGACGATGTCAGTGTTCGCATGGCTCCACAGCTGGTTTGCTGGCCCTTCTAAAAAAGAAAAATTATAATTTTACCTCACTAAACTCTGCAGTAGGTTTGGATAACTGGCTGAGATGTCAAGTCATCCAGACCAAGGTTATACAATGAAGGCAAAAAAAAACCCTGTAAAAATGATGACAATGAAATAAATAATAATGAGGCAGAATAGAATACTAGAAATATAGAATATTAAAATATTAGAACAAGTTGCTTCCTATGAGACAATTATTTTCTGCTTTTATTTCTTATGATTATGATGTTATTCAGCTTTGCACAGAACTAAGGCTGCGGCCTGCTCTGGCTGCAGTAAGGCCTGGCTTCGTATCTGTAGACTCGCAACATTTACCCAAGTCTGCGCTGAACTGAGCCTGTGGCCTGCTCTGCCTGCAGGGACGCCTGGCTTCACGTCCTTTGTAAAACATCAGTTCTGAATGCTATTTGCTTACTTTTATCACATGCGCCATTTTTTTCTCTGCACATTAGGTGTTTTTGATGGCCTGATTTTATTAGTGGGTTCTTTGAGTTTCCTTGTTTTGTGGCTGCCTGTAAGGAGACGAATGTCAAGGTTGTATATAGTGTACATACTTCGGGAATAAATGTAATTTGAAGTTTGAACTTTGATTCCAAAGTTTAGAGAATATTATATGTACAGACATATCCAATTAGGATAAGCCATACTCTTGACCTTACCTCTACCTTGTTAGGGCCTTTCATCTTCTTGCCCCTCTGCACTGTACTTTCTCTGTTACTGTCACACTTTATTCTGCATTCTATTAATTGGTTTATTTTATACTGTCTCAATGCACTGATGTGATGAATTGATCTGTGTGCTTGGCATGCAGACCAAAGTTTTTCACTGTACCTCTGAACATGTCAGAATCAGAATCAGAATCAGGTTCAATACCACCCACATAAGTCGTAAAACGTGTTAACTCTGCAGCAGCAGTACAATGCAATACATGATAAATACATAAAAAAATGGAATTACAGTAAACATATGTATGTATATTAAATAGTTAAATCAAAACAAGTAGTGCAAAACAGAAATAAACAAAAAGTGTTCATGGGTCCAATGTCCATTTAGGAATCGGATGGCAGAGGCGAAGAAGCTGTTCCTGAATCACTGAGTGTCTGTTTTAGGCTTTTGTACCTCCTACCTGATGGTAACTGTGAAGGGGGCGCGTCCTGGGTGGTGGGGATCCTTATGATGGACACCACCTTCCTAAGGCACCACTATTTGAAGATGTCTTGGATAGTATGGAGGCTAGTACCCATGAAGGAGCTGACTAATTCTACAAATCCCTACAGCTTACTTCGATCCAGTGCAGTAGCGCCCCCCCCCCCCCCATACAAGATGGTGATGTAGCCAGTCCGAATGCTCTCCACTGTATATCTGTGGAAGTTTTTGAGTGTTTTAGGTGATAAACCAAATCTCCTCAAACTCCTAATCAAATATAACTGCTATCTTGTCTTCTTTATAGCTGTATTAATCTGTTGGGAACAGGTTAGATCCTCAGAAATATTGACACCCAGGAACTTGAAATTGCTTACACTTTCTACTTCTGATCCCCCTATGAGAATTTCTTTGTGTTCCCTTGTCTTACCCTTTCTGAAGTCCACTATCAGCTCTTTGGTCTTACTAACGTTGAGGTCAAATTTGTCGCTACAAGACTACTCAACTAGCTGATATATCTCGCTCCTGTATGCCCTCTCGTCTCCATCTGAGATTCTGCCAACAATGGTTGTACCATCAACAAATTTATAAAGAGCATTTGAGCTGTACCTAGCCACACAGTCATGGGTGCAGAGAGAGTAGAGCAGTGGGCTAAGATCACATCCCTGTGGTACACCCATGTTAATTATCAGCGAGATGATGTTATTACCAATCCGCACAGACTGTTGTCTGGTTAGGAAGTCAGGGATCCAGTTGCAGAGGGTGGTTATAAAGGCACAGGTTCTGTAGCTTTTCACTCAGAACTGTATGAATGATGGTGTTAAACATTGAGCTATAGTCAATAACAGCATCCTGACATAAGTATTTGCTTGATGCTCGACAGCTGTGGCAGGGTTTGAATGCCATAACGTCCTACAAAGTTAAATCTTGTGACATCGGGGACAGCAGAGTTTTGCTTCCAGATGAGCTAAATACCTTCTATACTTGCTCTGACCACCAGAAGAGGGAGGTATCATCGTGCACCTTCATGTCTTCTGATGATCTTTTGGTCTTAGTATCTGAAGGTAATGTGCGGCCTACCTTCAAGAGAGTGAATCCAAGGAAAGAATTTGGTCCAGATGGAGTACCTGGCTGAGTACTGAAGACCTCTGCTGCCCACCTGGCTGCTGTGTTGGCAGATATCTTCAACCTCTCACAATGGCAGTGTGGGGTACCCACCTGCTTCAAGCAGGCCTCAATACCGGTATCTAAGAGATGGAGACAGAGATGGAGTTAAGATGGCACTAAACGGTGACTCCTTTGCTTGAATCTTTGGAAGCAGCTCTACTTCCATCTTTAATATCTTTATTTTACCCTTCCAGGGTTCTTTTGAAGACCCTGACCTGGAGTTACAAGCTGACTTTGGTTCTTTGCAGGAATGGGAACTGTTCTTGGGGTTTCGGGACAGGCCATTGTTCAGCACGACAAGGGTTTGACCTGAGAGCCGGGCTCGATTTCAGAAGCCTAAGATCTTGGGGCTCTGGAGGTGGGCGGATCGAGGGTCAGTGTCACAACAGGAGACCTATGTGTCATTGGGGGAGTCAGGATATCTGCTGTGGGCCCGAAAACCTGGGATCTTTGTGATCTTTGGGCACAGAGCTCGAAAAGAGCGATGTAGCAGACTTTTTAACATTGTAAACCAGAGAGTTGTTTGTTATGTCTCCCCGCTCGCTGGGAAAATGGAGACACCTTTTTTCTCCTTTATTAGGGAGAGATAGGATCTGCGGAATGTTGAATGCTGGGTGAAACGCGAAGCCTTTGGGGTAACTGCAAGTCTGTGTCGTTACTGTTGCTTTGCTCACGCGTGAGTGCTTGGTGGCAGGTGCCGATGCTTTTTTTTGCTGGTGGGGGAGGGGGATTATTGCTTCCGCGAGGGGGGGGGAGCTGGGGGGACTTTGGGGTTCTTACGTTTATCTGTCATTCATTCTTTGGGGCACTTCTCTGTTTTCGTGGATGTTTGCAAAGAAAAAGCATTTCAGGATGTATATTGTATACATTTCTCTGACATTAAATTGGACCTTTGAGCTTTTGAACCTTTGAAGACGATTGTGGTAATCTGCCCCAATTACTATCGCCCAGTGGCACTTACATCCACAGTGATGAAATGCTTTGAGAGGCTGGTGTTGAAACATATCAGCTTGTGTCTGAGTGACGACATGGATCTGCTTCAATTTGCCTACTGAAGCAACAAATTTATAGCAGATACCACCTCACTGGGTCTTCACACAACCCTGATACATCTGGACAGCAAAGAAGCATACATCAGGATGCTCTTTATCGATTACAGCTCAGAATTTAATAACATCATCCCCTCAAATCTAATCAGTAAACTCCAAGACTTTGGCGTCAATACTCCCTTGTGCAATTGGATCCTGGATTTCCTCACTTGCACACCCCAGTCAGTTCAGATTGGCAAAAGCATCTCCACCATGATCTCCATCAGCACAGCTGCACCACAGGGCTGTGTGCTTAGCCCCCTGCTCCCCTCTCTTTGCACTTATGACTGTGTGGCTAAGTACAGCTCCAACACCATATACAAATTTGCTGATGACACCACTGTTTTGGGCTGTATCAAGGGTGGGAATCAGTCAGCATACAGGATAGACGTGAAAATTTGGCTGAGTGATATAATAACAACAACCTCTCACTCAATGTCAATACAACCAAGGGACTGATGGTAGACTTTAGAATTAAAAAAACAGAGATCCATGAGCCAGACCTCATTGGAGGATCAGAGGCGGGAAGAGTCAGTGATTTTAAATTCCTGGTTGACACTATCTCAGAGGACCTGTCCTGGACCCATCACATCAATGTAATTGCAAAGGAAGTACGACAACGCCTCTACTTCCTCAGCAGTCTGTGGAGATTTGGCATGTCATCCAAAAACACTGGCAAACTTGATAAGGTACCCCATGCAAGGCTTATTGAGAAATTAAGGAGGCATGGGATCCAAGGGGACATTGCTTTGTGGATCCAGAACTGGCTTGCCCACAGAAGGCAAAGAGTGGTTGTAGACCGGTCATATTCTGCATGGAGGTCGGTGACAAGTGGTGTGCCAAAGGGATCTGTTCTGGGACCCTTACACTTCATGCTTTTTATAAATGACCTGTATGAGGAAGTGGAGGGATGGGTTAGTAAATTTGCTGATGACACAAAGGTTGGGGGTGTTGTGGATAGTGTGGAGGGCTGTCAGAGGTTACTACGGGACATTGATAGGATGCAAAACTTGGCTGAGAAGTGGCAGATGGAGTTCAACCCAGATAAGTGTGAGGTGGTTCATTTTGGTAGGTCAAATATGATGGAAGAATGTAGCATTAATGGTAAGACTTAATGGTTGGTATGTATAAGATGGCTGATACTTCACTCACTAGGTCCTCCTCTTATCCCAAGTGGAATCCCAAGTGGAATCCCAAGTGGAATCTGCGACATCTTGTAGCTGCAGAGGCTTTATGACTTTAACTTGGAATATTCAGTTTCAATATAGTGGAACTGGTCCACTAAAACAACTTCAGTTGACTGGTGATCCAAACTCAACTCAAAGGCTTCTGAGAGTATCCTTTCAGCAGAGCTACAGAGCTCTAGTCAAAGATTTTCATAGATTCTCACTGACCAAATGTGAAATATTTAGATGTTATATCATCAAACCTACTGCCACAGAAATTCCAGGGAATTGTGTATAGTTAACCAGGTTATTACAATACTAGACACAAGAAACTGCAGGAATTTGCAGCAACAAGCAATCTCCTGAAGAAATTCTCATTCCCATTCCCATTCTGACATGTCAGTCCATGGCCTCCTCTACTCCCATGATGAGGTTAAACTCAGGTTGGAGGAGTAATTTGTCATATTTAATCATGGTAGCCTCCAAAATGATGGCATGAACATTGATTTCTCTAACTTTGGTAATTTTTCCCCATTTCCCCTTCTCTCTTTTTCCATTCCTCCTTCTGGTTACCCTCTCTCTCCTTCTCTTCTCCTCACCTAGCCATTTCCTTCCCTTTCTTTCATGATCCACTGTTCTCTTCTATTAGTTACAAACAAGAGAAAATCTGCAGATGCTGGAAATCCGAGCAACGCACACAAAATGCTGATGGAACTCAGCAGGCCAGGCAGCATCTAGGAAAAGAGTAAACAGTTGACTGTACTCTTTTCCAAGATGCTGCCTGGCCTGCTCAGTTCCTCCAGTATTTTGTATATGTTGCTCTTCTATTTGTTTCCTTCTTCATCAGCCCCATTCCTCTTCCACTTATCTCCTCCCAGCTTCTTACTTCATTCCTCTCACCTTCTCACTCACCTGGTGTGGCCTATCAATTGTCAGCTTGTACTCCTTTCCATCCCCCCTCACCTTCTTAATCTGGCTTCTGCTCTCTTCTTATCCAGTCCCAATAAAGATCCTAGGCCCTAAACATCAACAGTTTATCCCCCTCCACAGATGTTGCATGACTTGCTGGGTTCCTCCAGCCTTTTGTGTGTGTTTCTCAATGTTTCCAGCATCTGCACAATTTCCTGTGTTGCTGAAGGAATTCAGCAGGTTGATCAGTTTAAGTAAGTAGCAGAGTGGGGATACATCTCTTCCAAAGGAGGTGGAAGACACTTCTTCCCTCTACTAGCCTTCTGGTCACCTTTGGGCAAGGTGCAGCACCTGCTTTGCCTCTTTATCAGGGTCACATCAAGCCATGGGAGCAGGTGGTGGATATCACAAGTCCTGGTAATTCAACCGCTGACACCAGGCAGACAGTATTGATAATGATTGGGGTCACCTGTCTCGTAAAGATGCTACCCAGAAGAAGGCAATGGCAAACCACTTCTGCAGAATTTGCCAAGAACAATCATGGTCACAGACGATCTGGCATGGCACATGATGATGATGATGATGATAGTGATCAGTTTAAGAGTGTAGAAGACTGAGAGATGATCTTTCAGAGATGTATAAAATTGTGTGTGTCATGGATATGGTGAATGCATTCAATCCTTTTCCCATTTGGGGTATCAAAAACTAGAAGGTATTTATTTAAGATGAGAAGGGAAATATTTAAGAGGAACTAGAGGGGCAACTTCTTTTACACAAAGGAAGGATACTATGTGGAGTCAGATGCAGAGGAAGTGGTTGAGGCAGGTACATTACAACTTTTAAATGGTAGTTGGACAGAAGCATGGAATGGAAAGGTTTATAAGGTTATGGATCAAATGGTGGCAAATGGGACTAGCTTGGATGAGGCATCTTGGCTAGTATGGACAGGTTGGGCCATAAGGCCTCTTTCTCTGTTATATGATTCTGTGATATATCTGTGGGAGGAAAGGAATTATTGATATTTCAGATCAAACCCCTACATGTAGTGAATCTGGAACATGAGAATATAAAGTATAGAACATTAAAGCACAGTACAGACCCTTCAGGCCTCATTGTCCCAAACTTTTAAGTTAAAAATAAATCTAACCATTCTTTCTTATATCTATGTCTCCTAGCCTCTTGTACACCTCTCGTCCTTGACAACCTTGTCAATCAAACACTGACAGTTCCAATCCTCCTTCACAGATGCTGCTTTTTCCGTTAAATTCCTCCAGTTTGTCATTTCAATGCTATTCCAAATAGACAGCTGTCATGCTGGGAAGCGAACTAAAAACCAGAAGCAAATTTCAGGCTTGCAATTTTTCACCGAGCCAATTAACAGCTGCCATAGATAAAAGGGATTTAATCCAGCCAATTTGGGTTAATTTTGGGTGATGTCCTAATGCGCATTATAGTGACCAGTTATCAAAAGAATATTCTGCTTCAAATGAATAATTTGGCACAGCTGTAGTTAAGTAAGAAAACAGCAAATCCTAATGGAATTAGACTAGACAATCTTTCATGTTCAGTTTTGATCCCACACTACTGCTTTCTTCCCAGTTCATCGGTGTCACTGCTACTGATCCCAAAACTCTCATTATCCACTCTTACCATCCTGTAAAAGTACTTCAACATATTTGTAGCTTTTGTTGATGAACTTTGACATGCAAGTTACTTGTATTTATGGAATCCAATATTTTCAACTTGAAAACCTACTCTAGGTATTCACTCATCTGTCAAAGTTAATCCAACACAAGGAAGGTTACAAATGTAAAATCTCATCAGCAACAAAAGTATTTATTTGAGATCCACTACAACTGTTTCCCAAGGTACATGTTTAACTTCAGTCCTTAGGGAAGGTTTAGTCAGATAACTACCAAAAGGTCAATTATGACAGCTGATGCATCACCTAGTATTAGGTTAGATTCCGTAGAGACCTCCAGTTTAAATTTCCCTCGTCTATGCCTCCTGTATTGTGAAATTTGAACTTTCTATTTGTATTTTGGCATCAGAAACTTTTACTTTTTAGTTCTATTCAGCTCTCTAAGACATTGCTAGCTGAGTATTTAAGTTTAAAGTGTACAGTATATTGCTTTCTACTTAATGTATATTAAATATGCACAAAATGCTGGAGGAACTCAGCAAGTCAGGCAGCATCTATGGAAAAGAGTAAACAGTCAATGTTTTGGGCCAAGACTTCATGAGTCATGGCAAAGGGTCTTGGCCCGAAACATTGTCTATTTACTCTTTTCCATTGATGCCGCCTGACCTGCTGAGCTCCTCCAGCATTTTGTGTGTGTTGCTTTGGATTTCCAGCATCTGCAGATTTTGTGGTGTTCGTGGTATATTAAATATTTTTTAACATTTCTTTTAGAATTAAATTCAGCTTGATGTTCTAAGTTTTTAAATGAAGAGGCTCTTGCTTACCTGTGAGGACATCAGAATGCTCTCCATCATTTTTTTATAGAATCATATAGTTATAGAGCACTACAACACAGAAACAGGCCCTTTGGCCCATCTGGACTAGATATTCTAGTCCCATTGACCTGAACCCAGATAATAGCCCTCCATACTCTTCAGAACCACAAATTTATCCAAATTTCTCTTAAATGTTGAAATCAAACCCATATCCACCACTTTTGCTGGCAGCCCGTACCACACTCTCACCACCCTATGAATGAAGATGTTCTCCCTCAAGTTCGCCTTAAACATTTCACCTTTCACCCATAACCTATGACCTCCAGTTCTTGTATGCTTCTTGATCACTTCACATTATTTCTGTGGTTGTACATTAATGTTAGACCATAAGACCGTAAGATATAGGAGCAGAAGTAGGCCATTCGGCCCATCGAGTCTGCTCCACCATTCAATCATGGGCTGATCCAATTCCAGTCATCCCCACTCCCCTGCTTTTACCCCATACCCTTTGATGCCCTGGCTAATCAAGAACCTATCTATCTCTGCCTTAAATACGCCCAATGACTTGCCCTCCACCTTCGCTCATGGCAACAAATTCCACAGATTTACCACCCTCTGACTAAAGTAAAGATAGACTGCTTTCCTTTGGATCACTTGTCTTTGACTGGTTAGGACTGACAAATGTATTTAGTATTATAAATGGGTCCATTAAAATGCATTAGATGTTGAGAATTCTTAGGAGGATCAATATATGAACATAGGTGGGCCCGAAGCATCTGCCAGTATTTCCAGTATACTTCATCATGGACTTTTTTGAAAACTAGTACTGTTAAGATGTTTCATTATCTTTGGAGGAAAGATAGACTTTTAGCTGTGATTGTGTACTATTAGATTCTCATATACTCTCTGTGAAATTTGTGTCCATTTAAAGCATATCTATTTGTCTGCTTTTTTCTCCCTAACTGTCCTCATTAATCTGACCACTCTTTAAACATTGGCCTTACCTAGTTTTTTCTAGCATCAGCCGGAGATAGATATTCTGTATGCCCCTCCAGCCCCTCTTCAATTTAAAACAAGCTTGTTTACTCAGTTTTATATTTTTGATAATGTCTCTTTAACCCAAAATGTCAGCTCTGTTTCTCTTCCCATTGAAGCTGCCAGACTAGTTGAATGTTTCCTGATTTCATCTGAAGGCTCCTAGTGTGGTTGGAGACAACAGGGTAGGCAAGTAAAAGACCTGCTGGTATTTGAAACAATTACAATTAAAAATAAAAGCAGAAGTTCAAAGCCATGTTATGAAAGAAGCAAGAAGACTCCACCCTGATTTGAAATAAATGTGTTCCAGTCATCCAGATCATGCATAGGTCAAGAGCACTTGGTTATTTGGTGGGGCTCAGAGGATATGGAATATTTTTCACAATTTATGCAAATCATATTTATGCATGTTAGGACATGTACAGTGACAGGTGCGTAAAAAAGGGTCTGAAAGACCTGAGTCACCCCAACCACAAACTGTTCCAGCTGCTATCATCTGGGAAATGGTACCATAGTGTTAAAGCCAGGACCAGCAGGCTCCGGGACAGCTTCTTCCATCAGACTGACACAGTTTATTTCTAAACTACATTGACTGTTCTGTTGTATATCTTACTGTGTGTACTATTTATTACAAATTACTACAATTTGCACATTGCACATTCAGATGGAGATGTAACATAAAGATTTTTACTCCTCATGTATGTGAAAGTTGTAAGAAATAAACTCAATTCAATAATAACCATATAAAAATTACAGCACGGAAACAGGCCATCTTGGCTCTTCTAGTCTGTGCCGAGCACTTACTCTCACCTAGTCCCACCAGCCTGCACAGCCCATAACCCTCCATTCCTTTCCTGTCCATATACCCATCCAATTTTTTTTAAATGACAAAATCGAACCTGCCTCTACCACTTCTACCGGAAGCACATTCCACACAGCTACCACTCTCTGAGTAAAGAAGATCCCCTCGTGTTACCCCTAAACTTTTGCCCCTTAACTCTCAACTCATGTTCTCTTGTTTGTATCTCCCCTACTCTTAATGGAAAAAGCCTATCCACATCAACTCTATCTATTCCCCTCATAATTTTAAATACCTCTATCAAGTCCCCCCTCAACCTTCTATGTTCCAAAGAATAAAGACCTAACTTGTTCAACCTTTCTCTGTAACTTAGGTGCTGAAACCCAGGTAACATTCTAGTAAATCTCCTCTGTACTCTCTCTATTTTGTTTTCATCTTTCCTATAATTCGGTGACCAGAACTGTACACAATACTCCAAATTTGGCCTCAATATAATACAATTAAATTTTTAATAAATTTGAACCAAAGATGTTCTGTTTTAGTGCACCTATCAATTAGCCTTCTACTTCCTTAGGAGTTTGTGAAGATTTGGTATGATATCTAAAATTTTGACTAACTTCTCTAGGTGTGTTTTGGAGAGTATATTGACTGGCTGCAACACAGCCTGGTATGAACATATCAATGCCCTTGAATGGAAACTCCTACAAAAAGTAGTGGATATGTCCCAATCCATCATGGATAAAGCCTTCCCGACTATTGAGTACATCTACATGAAGTGTTGTTTCATGAAAGCAGGGGCCCTATCATCAGGGACCCCAGCTACCCAAGTCATGCTCTCTTCTCATTGCTACAATCAGGAAGAAGGTATAGGAGCCTCAGGACTCACAACAACAGGTTCAGGAATGGTTACAACCCCTCACCATCAGGCTCTTGAACCAAAAGGGATAACTTCACTTATCCCATCATTGACATGTTCTCACAATTTATAGACTCATTTTCAAGGACTCTTCACCTCATATTCTTGATATTTATTGCTTATTTATTTATTATTATTCTTTTTTTTCTTTTTGTGGTTGCACATTTTGTTGTACTTCACACACTGGTTGAACGCTCAAGTTGGTGTGGTCTTTCATAGATTCTATTATGGTTATTATTCTATTATGAATTTATTGAGGATGCCCACAAGAAAATGAATCTCAGGGTCGTATAAGGTGACACATATGTACTTTGATAATAAATTTATTTCGAACTTAAGTTAGGCAATGGAGACAAGACATACAGAGAACCCATGCAAAATGGAATTTGCCTAGTCACCAGTAAGTAGTGGAGAGTTATTGGCATATAGAGTCTATCACCAGAATGTTGTGTAAGAATCGGTTTGTCTCAGATGTTAAAGGGATTGGTTAATACAGAAGTGAAGGTTAATCACAACAATGACATAGTCGCTGAAGACTGGGGGCTGTGGTTCAATTGTCAGTTGACTTTCTGAGCGTACTCAAAATAACTTATTAAACTTGTAACTGTTGCTTGGCTTCACTCAGGTGTTTGGATCATGGTATAGAAAGTTGAAGGCTTACATATGCTACTCTGCCTTAGAATAGGCAAGATTTATTCCTCAATGAGGAAAACATAATTACATAAAGAACTGATGTAAATTTGGTTGAAAAGATTGCATTTTGCAAGCCAAGTACATAATATAATAACATTTTATATAACAGATTCCAGAGATTAAGTTAAATTCTAAAATTAAGAAACTGGAACGCAAGATATCAGCTTTCTATTACCTTCAGTTGAGTCACAGGTACTGAACACTTCTTACTTTGACACCATGCTCTGCCACTCTGTGCTTGTAGTGATAAGATCAATCCATAGCACCCTACATATGATCTGACCAATGTCTTGTCCAGCCTCAGCAGGTCTGAAATCTATCTCAAATGGTTCAATTTAATATCAGAGACATTACATTTTTCAGGCTACATTTTTTTAATCCACTTCTGGATTATAAAGTGTTTTACAAATACATTGTATGTGAGTATACATAACTTGGCATATCCATATTTTTTAAAATGTTTGGTTAATTTTCTTAGTTTGAGCTGCTAGTGCAGTCTCTTGCCTGCTGACCATGATACTTAGGTTACTTTATTAACTTCCGTTGAAACAATGGAAAATAACGGAGAGTGTTCCCAATATGCAAGGCTACTTGTTGAAATCACCTACTTGGACAGTTATGTCTCTGCCTTTTTGGCACCTTTGTTTTCCACTCCTTTGTTACATTAGTGGGTGGATTCAGGAACTTAACATGTCTACCTCTAATTTCTGACATGCAGATTATTTTTCCACATTAATGTAAATGTGTGTTTGCTTATGGATGATAATTTCTTGGGATTTATGATTCAAGGATACACTGAATAATCACATTGTTTTGCCTGGGCTTCTATACCCATTAACACTCAGATTCACTCTGACATATCCAGTATAAACAATTACAAATGAAATCACTGATACAAGCATGCAAAAATGATTTATATTGAAAGCTTTTCCAAACAGAACACAGAACCCGAACAAGAATTTTGTGTGATATTCAGTGGCAATCAATGACAAATGTAGTCACGGATTTTAAATCCCATTAATCACCAACATTTCCACCAGCATTTGTCATCTTTATGTCTAACAGTTCTCCAGCATGTTTTCAGCGTGTTTCCCAGTGATCAGATTCCATCAAGGGAGAAAAAAAGATGCTTTGAAATAACTTACTAATTAAAATAGCTTTTGCATCCACTTGGAATTCCAAGGTCAAAATTTCAGACAAGAACAGATTTACTGCTGTGCTACTAGTCTCTGTGGTGTAATTATAGCAAGTGAAGTGATAATTTTTAGTAGTAGTTTTTCTGGGATGAACAACAGTTTAATTTTAATCTACATGTCTCATGTTCAATGAAAGAAACCTGTTTATTTTAACAAAAATGTTTGAGGAGCTTAAAGATTAAAGATTAGCTTTATTTATCATGTGTATGTTGAACCTTTGAAATGTACAGTGAGATGCATCGTTTACATCAGCAACCAACACAGTTCGAGGATCAGCTGGGGGCAGCTAGGCTTCCAGCACCGACATAACATGCCCACAACTTACTAACCCTAACCTGTACATCTTTGGAATGTTGGAGGAAACTGGAGCACCCGGAGGAAACTCCCGCGGTTAACATAAGAAATAGGAGCAGGAGTAGGCCATCTGGCCCATCGAGCCTGCTCCGCCATTCAATAAGATCATGGCTGATCTGGCCATGGACTCATCTCCACCTACCTGCCTTGTCCCCATAACCCTTAATTCCCCTAAAAATCTATCCAACCCTGTCTTAAATGAGGCAGCCTCCACTGCTTCATTGGGCAGAGAATGTACAAACTCCTTACAAGTAACTTACTAATTAAAATTGCTTTTGTGTCCACTTCGAATTCCAAGGTCAAAATTTCAGACAGGAGTGGATTTATTGCTGTGTTACTAGTCTCTGTGGAGTCATTGTAGTGAGTGAACTGATAATTTATATGTAGTCATTTCCTTAGGATGGACAACAGCTTATTTAATTTAATATTTTCATATGTCTTGTTCAATGAAAGAATTTAATCATTTTAACAAAGATGTTTGAGGAGTTCAAAATTATAAGATAACAAAACAAAAGTTTTAAATTATAAGAATCTACCATTCCCTCCCTACTCACTTTAATGAATTTGCATTTGCTGACTGAAATTTACCTATTTGTTAGACAATGAAGTGAAGAGGAAGATCTTCCATTACTGTACAGCCATGGTTTATACATACCCTAGTCAAAATTGGAATAAGTCTAGTTTGAAAAGTATTTTACTATCATACTGTCTATCATGATTCTACCAGGCCAGATTTGTTGCTCCAGATGTCTACATTCAATATTTCCATTTGTTTGGATTTGTTAAAGAACATTTTCAAAAGTATGCCCAGAAATACAGCGCACTATGTCACTCTACTAGAATCACTGCCTCACAGTATCAGTGAGCAGGGATCAGTCGTGACCTTAGATGCCGTCTTTGTGGGGCTTGCAAGTTCCCCTGTTTCTCTTGGTTTCTTCTGGTTGTTTCAGTCACCTCCAGTGTTCCAAATACATGCAAGTTGTTGGCCAAGTTAATTGGCCACATCACTCAACCAGCGGTTCCAACTCACTCCTGTACGGTTCCTACTCACTATCTGTGATTTAGGGTTAATAGATGTTTGAGGTCAACACAGACTCAATGGGCCAAATGACTTGTTTCTGTGCTGTATGAAAATTGGAATTGAGACCAAAAAATCAGGTCAGTCAAGATCTTATGGAATGGTAAAAATAAGATCGAGGAGCCAATGACTCTATCTTTCTTCTTCATGTTATGCACACATTTAACAACTTGCCTTCAGATGACTTTTAGTTGTGCTTCAGTACACTAAGAATGAACATAGTGCATAACTTTTAAGGAACTCTACTTTGAAGTTTTTGTATTTAGTAATTAAGAATTAAGAACAATCAGAGGGAGAGCTGCTCCCATATCTAAGGATGCTAGTCCTAAGGGGTACTGTTTAGTCACTGCGGTTTGCAGACTGGACTCTGTAGTTCATGCTATAATGTGTTTCTGGTTTCTAGTCACTATTTTCTGTACCTATTTTGTGGATTTTGATTGGGGCAGACTGGCTCTGCAACCTGAAGTTAACGAACAACACAGAACTAGATTAAACTGAACTGAACTGAACTGAATATGGCTGGACTGGTACATGACTTGTGGTGTTGTGTTTTATACTCTGTATTTTTCACTCACGTGTGCATGCAAACGCAGACATGGACAGATCTCTGTGTTCATTATACATTACCCAGGGTAGTCACTTTAAATGATAACATAAAAAATAGGAGCAGTACTAAAGTACTTGGCCTAAACCTGCTCTGTCATTCATTATAAATCATGCATGATCATCCTCGGAACCATTTCCTAGTACTATCACCATAATCATTGATTCTCTTAATTACAGAAATCTATTAATCTGTTTTCATTGGATCCAACAAATGAGACACCACAGCTGGCAGGGATAAAGTGTCTCATTGACCTAAAATGTCCTAGACTTCTCAGCCAGGAGAGCATCCTCCCTGCATTCCATCTATTGGACCCTTTAAGAATTCTGTTTATTTTTATTTATTTAGAGATAAGGCCCTCCAGCCCTTTGAGCTACACTGCCCAGCAAGCTCCAACATCCCTGAATTAACCCTAAGCTAATAACAGGACAATTTTCAATAACCAATTAACTACCAGGTACGTCTTTGGATTGTGTGAGGAAATGAGAGGATCTGGAGAAAACACATGCATTCTATGGGGATGAAGTACAGAAACTCCACACAGAGGACACCGGGAATGAACTCCGACATCCAACGTCCTGAGCTGTAATAACATTGTGCTAACCGCTACGCTACCATAGTGCCCAGAATTGCTGAGATTAAGCCCAGAAATATCAAAAATAACAGCAAGCTCAATCTCTTCTCGTAAGAAGAAAGCTAGGGCATTCTGTTTGCACTCCCTAAATGATAAGTATATCTTCCTTAGTTAACAATATGAAGTTTCTAACCTTGGATGATCTGACCTTGAATGAGACTGTATCTGGTTTGACAAGTGTATCCTGCTAACTAAACATAGATTATGAAAGAGATGCACTGAATGTCCTTCAGTTTTGTGTGAATACTTGGCATGGATGCAAATTGGTAGTTATGTAATTGAGACAATCTCACTTCAACGAATTGGAAAGAGCACGTTTCTTCACTGCAATGTGCCCAGTGTAACCCAAGCTTTTAATCTGCACAAGTAATTAAGGTGAATTGGTAATTCTGTGAACTTATAAATAGTTTCATTTACATCATGGTGCAGGAGCAGGTGCAAATGGGAGTAACTAGGAGCACGAGCCCTCTCCTTCCAATAATTGCATATGTTTATGTATGACCTGATGTTATCAATGTATGTACACACCATTATATCAAGGAAACACATGCATTACAGTCTTACAGACTTACAGTCCTTTAACATCTTGGACTATTTTTACTGTGCCCATAGTCTGTTTTTTATCAATTATGCTATTGTTTGCACTGTTGTAACTATATGTTGTAATTATGTGGTTTTGTGCAGGTCTTGTAGCTTTAGTTTTTGGTCTTGTTTTTGTCTAGTGGATTTGGAGCTCATTTCTGGGGAACGCGCTAGACAGTAGCACGATATTAATACGCAGCAGCCTCTCTGGACTCTGGATTGGGGATTGCCAAACGTTACGTGGATTTTCTGGTGTAGTCTGTTTTATCATATGCTTTTGTGATATCATTCTGGGGGAATGTTGTCTCATTTTTTAACTGCATTGCATTTGTGGTTTCTAAATGACAATAAACTGAATCTGAATCTGAATTAACTTCCAAAAATCTGCAAATTAACATTCCTGTACACACTCCTACATCCTATAATTAACCAGAAATCTTCATTGGCAGCAAAAACAAGTTCAAAATGTTCCAGCATGTGGTGAACTACATATACCTGTTTGGACACGCCCCCCCCCCCCCCCTTCCCGCTGACTGCTCCTGTGGCTCCTCCCACAGACCCCGGTATAAAGGCGATTGGAGGCACAGCCCCTTCCTCAGTCTCCAGGATGTTGTGTGGTGGTCACTTGCTGCTTGTGCTTTCTTCCAGCCAATAAAAGCCTACCTTAACCCACGTCTCAGAGTTATTGATGGTGCATCACAGCAATCATTTGCTGACCACATATACTATAATGTAGTTGCCTGCTCCCATTATCCAATAGTGAGTGTGAACAGAGAGAAGTGTTATTGTATGGGAAGAAGATGGGACAGTGAACAATGCTACCGCAGGCGACATTCTCCAGATGGTCCACAAAACTGGTACTTCCACTTCTATCACAACTTTTTTCTGTTAACATGGTTCTGGGACTGTTGGAGCCTGAGATCTGGAGTTTAACGGTGTTCTTTTGTGCTGATAGAGTGATCTGCCACTATGCTGTCTCCAAAATGGTTCCAGCAGGTGAGTGAGCCCATGAAACATAAAGAGCATGAGCAACTCCATTTCGTGCCGATTAAAGTGTTGGGGAAGATTGAAAATATTGAGGCGAGTGAGTGTTCAGCGCTGTCTACCAATCTCTCTCTCACTGCTGCCAGAGGAAGGCATCTGTGTGTGATGGGCTCTCTCTTCCTCGATGCTGCTGGAGGTTGGTACTGATAATTAGGAGTCTGGAGTTTGTGGATTGGACTGTAGTTTCTGGCCGCTCTTTTTTCTGTTGCCAGTTTGCTAACTTGGGTGACCCGCAGATAATGAACACTGAGTTGACTGAATATGGACTCTTTAAATTTTGTGTTTTACTCTCTGTTTTCACTCACTTTTTCTTGTTGCTATTGGCGTGTTTTTTTTTTGCACATGTGAGGGGGGTGATTTTTTTTCTTTGAATGGGCTTCATGCTTTTCTTAGTTTCTTGGCTGTCTGTAGGAAAGACGAATCTCAGGTTGTATAGTGAATACATATATAATTACATTTTCTTTTTCTTTCACATCACAATTAAAATAATCCATAAAAATAAGCAAAAAATACACAGAATAAAGTCAGATTTGTCATGGTAGACTAAGCAATTAAAGCATTAATTGAGCAAAGAATAATTCAAAGACAATTCATAAATAACCAATGCACAAATTTATTCATATTTTAATGTTTTAGCTAAAATCAATTTGGTTTAGATTCTCTCTAGCTAATCTGAAGCTAATAGGAATGGTCACTCATTTTAATTCCACTTCCCATTTCCGTTCCATGGCCTCCTTTGCTGTCGCGATGAGGCCACACTCAGGTTGGAGGAACAACATCTTATATTCAGTCTGAACAGCCTCCAACCTGATGGCATGAACATCGATTTCTCAAACTTCCAGTGATGCTCCTCCCCACCCCCACTGCCCTTTCCTTCGCCATTCCCCATCTCCTTTTCCCTCCCTCCTTGCCCGCCCATCGCCTCCCTCTGGTGCTCCTCCCCTCTTTTCTTCTCCAGCCCTATGTCTTTTCACCAATCAACTACCCAGCTCTTTACTTCATCCTCCCCCCTCCCGGTTTCACCTATCACCTTGTGTTTCTTTCTCTCCTCCCCCACCTTTTAATTATACTCATCATCTATTTTTTCTACAGTCCTGCTGAAGTGTCTTGGCTCGAAATGTCGACTGTACTTTTTTCCTTAGATGCTGTCTGTCCTGCTGGGTTCCTCCGGCATTTTGTGAGTTAAGTTTGCCATAACAGTTTTACCAATAGTCAAAGAACTGCAGTCAAATGTTGCATTGCAATGGATGAGATAATGATTAGAAACATATATTTTTAATGGAGGTGGAGGAACTATAGACTAAAGCAGAGAAATCTTGAGGAGCAGCAGAGATAAATATTTGAAGAGTTTTAGGTGGATCCCAGAGCAGCGTTCAAAGTTTAAAGTAAATTTATCATCAAAGTACATATATGTCACCACTACAACCCTGAGATTCATTTTCTTGCAGGCATACTCAATTAATCCATAATAGAATCCACGAGAGACCGCACCAACTTGGGCATTCAGCCAGTGTGCAAAAGGCAACAAACTGTGCAAATATAAAAAGAAAAAATTAATAAATAAATAAGCAATAAATATTGAAAACATGAGATGAAGAGCCCTTGAAGGCGAGTCCACAGGTTGTGGGAACTTTTTAATGATGGGGCATATGAAGTTGAGTGAAGTTTGGTTCGAGAGTCTGATGGTTGAGGAGTAATAACTGTTCCTGAACCTGGTGGTCTGAATCCTGGTGATGGATGCTCCTCCATGTATGAGCAGAGTCAGGAAACTGGTGTGTTGTTTGCAGAGGACAGATACAACAGGCAATGGTGTTGAATGTCCAAAGTTCAAAGTTAATTATTAACAAAGGACATATATGTCACCACATACTATCTTGAGATTCATTTGCTTGCGAACATTCACAGTAATTACAAAGAAACACAACAGAATCAATGAAAAAATACACACAACAGATGGACAAATAAGCAAAAGACTACAAACTGTGCAAATACAAAAAAAAACCAAAATAATAATAATAATAATTAAATATGGATAATTATTGAGAACATGAGTTGTAGTGTTCTTGAAAATGAGTCCAAAGGTTGTGGGGTCAGTTCTGTGTTAGTGTGAGGGAAACTGAGTGAAGTTATCCCCGCTTGTACAAGAGGGGTTGAGGGGTAATAATTGTTCCTGAACCCGGTAGTGTGAGACCTGAGGCTCCTGTACCTCCGTTCCAATGGCAAGCACGAGAAAAGAGCATGGCCTGGATGGTGGAGGTCCTTGATGCTGGATGCTTTGTGTGGATATGTTCAATGGTGGGGTGGGCTTTGCCCATGATAGGCTAGGCTGTATCCATTACTTTTTGTAGGGCTTTCCATTCAAGGACATTGATGTTTCCGTACCAGACCGTGATGCAATCAGTCAGTATACTCTGCACCGTGCACCTAAGTAGAAGAACCAATTACTGTTTACCAGATTAGTACACTAGCAAATTGATTCAGAAATGTAAAATTAAACCCAATCTCTTCTGAGAATAAACCAAATGGGAAAGATTAAGAGCAAATGAGGAGAAAGGAGAATAATTCATAAAAGAACAGACAGCTAGCATCTTCTTCCCTTCCTGTTCACTCCTGTGTTGTAAAATTATGGCCTAAAATGAGCCTGTGACAAGGAAACTAATATTTCTTCAGACTGAAATCCAAAGCTGGAAATAATCAAGCTTTGAAGATATTTGCAATATTAGTAATGTAACTTAATTGGGCTAGAAAATTTTAAATGGTTTAATACCATTCCTAATTAGTCCGCTCCAAAATCTATGCAAAGCAATTCTTCATCTTCAGGTACAGCATTTTTAGTTGTTATAGAACTAAGTTTTTTTTGGCATTTTGTACCATTGTCCAGGCAGATTATTCAACTATGGGATGATAGGTTTGACCTTAAGCTAACCGACAAAATGAACAGTTGGACAGGAATTGGCTAGAAGCCCTTGGCTAACATTACAGACACTTGGAAAAACAATTCCACCTGAAGATGTCCGCAAATCCAATGTAACTCAATTTATTTGGGATTTTAAAGTTCAAAGTACATTTATTATCAGAGTACATATACTTCATACAACCTCTTGGCAGGCAGCCACAAATCAAAGAAACCTATAAAAAATTTTTTTAAAAGACCATCAAACTCCCAGTATGAACAGAGAAAAAAAATCATGCAAACAATAAAAGTAAGCAAATAGCATTAAGAACTGAAGTTTAATGGAAGGCACGAAGTCAGGTATCACTGCTGCTGGAGCAGGCCACATCCTCAGTTCAACGCAGAGCTGAGTAAACATCGTGGAGTACTGAGCAGAACTGACCTGTCCCTCACCTCCAGTCCCGACACTCAGACATTTTCAATCTGGTCCAGCGTTTAGATCGTCCAAACGTCAGGATGTTCCTCTCTCTTGGACAGCTCTGGGGACTGGACTACACTGCCACAATTTGCCCAGTATCTGAACTTTCCAATTCAGCCCAGTGCTTAAATCAATCAGACAGCGGGACGTTCCTTGCTGCCATCCACCTCCACTCGCCTAGCCTTGCTTCTACATGCCTCTCCTTTGTTAGTATTGATCGTTATCAATACATTGTTATTAATAAGGTGTTGAGAACTTTTCTGTTTTGTACTTTGCTGCCGATAATTAGTCACTGGGCATCTCCAGCACCATCTTAAACTACCATTAAGTAGATCTTGCTTTTCACGTGGATACTATAGAGAGACTGCAGAGGAGATTTACAAGGATGTTGCCTGGATTGGGGAGTATACCTTATGAGAATAGGTTGAGTGAACTCGGCCTTTTCTCCTTGGTGCGACGGAGGATGAGAGGTGACCTGATTGAGGTGTATAAGATGATGAGGGGCATTGATCATGTGGACAGCCAGAGACTTTTTCCCAGGGCTGAAATGACTAACTAGAGGGGGTATATTTTACGGTGCTTGGAAGTAGGTACCGAGGGGATGTTAGGGGCAAGTTTTTCACACAGAGAGTGGTGGATGTGTGAAATGTACAGCCGGTGGCGGCGGTGGAAGCGGATACAATGGGGTCTTTTAAGAGCCTCTTAGGTACATGGAGCTCAGAAAAATAGAGGGCTACGCGCTAGAGAAATTCTAGGCAGTCTCTAGAGTAGGTTACATGGGCAGCACAACACTGTGGGCCAAAGGGTCTGAAATGTGCTGTAAATTTCTATGTTTATTTTCAGAGTCTTTAGCATCATATCAGCTGGTAAGTGGAGAGGAGAACATGAATCGTTGTTAGTAAAGAGCCTTGAAATAATTTTACTGGCTTATATTCTCTTTGCATTACTACTAGGACGTCATAAATAAAACATTTTATTTCAGTCCTGAAGTATGCTTTACTGAATATTTTTCTATATTTTACTCTATTTATTATCATTTAAGAAGAATACTTCTCACTTTCTGATTCCCCTCATGCCAAATGTATTTCGCTATCCCAAGTTAGTGGACAAGTGACCTTCTGTCAGCCATTTGTCCCTCTATTCCCAGTACCAGGTCTGGGATTAGTCAGTGTGGTTCAGCTGTCACACTGTGCCTGTTCTCTGTGTGTTCAATGGGATGCAGTTTGCGACTGAGTAGGTGAGTACTGCTGAACTCTGTGTTGGACCCTTGCCTTCTGGTCATGCCGGTTTTCACACCTGCTGTGCATCACAGATTCTCTGTCAAATGTGGAATGTGCTCACAGCTAACATAATGAATTCCAATAGAAATATTTTGACATCTTTTGGCCTAAGAGGTAACTTGAACTGTTTCTACAGGGTGTGAAGAATTTACTGTTGATTTCTATCATAAAGCAACACTTTTCTTCATTTTGCCCTTGACCGGCTAGATTGTCAGATTTTTGTTGAGCTAACTTTTTCCATATTAGAAGCATATGGGTGAAAGTGAGTGATCTCTCTTTATCATTATCAGTTCAATCATGGGCAAAATCCTCCCCACTCTCGAGGACACCTTCAGGAGGCAGTGCTTCAAGAGAGTGCCTTCCATCATTTAAAGACCCTCACCATCCATGATAGGCCCTCTTCATGTTACTGTCATCAATGAGGAGGTATAGGAGCCTGAAGACCCACACGCAATGTCTTCAGAACAATTTCTTCCCCTCTGCCATAAAATATTTGATTAGTCCATGAACCCATGATCTCTACCCTTTTATATCTCTATTGCACTGTTTACTTATTTTTTATCTAGGATTCTTTTTTAGGTAGTGCGCTGTACTGCTGCAGCAAAACAACAAATTTCACAATGTGCCACTGACATAAACCTGATTCTGGCTCTCTCTTTGCTGACATGATTAGGCTAGGATTAAATTGGGGGAATTGAGTCTTATAGGGTGTATTCTGCGCTGCCTCTCAACAAATAAATAATCCATATAAAATATTGTAAAGTTTAGACTATGTGCACTATAATTTCAAAAGTGACAAGATAGGTAGGAAAACAGCAATTCTTAATATCCTAGGTGAAGGACAAAAAAAAAGCAATGAATTTGTCAGTTCGCCCACTAGGATTATAAAACTAGCATTTAAGCCCATGTGTCCAATTAGATACATTACCATACTCTACCTTACCAGTGTCGTATCCAACTTCATCCTAATCATTCACTGTAACTTTCTGTATAGGCAGCTCGACTGATTTAAAAAAAAATATTTTCCATTCAGTTGTTATAGTTATAATGTAGTGAGTAATAGGAGTGGCATGGTAGTGTACTGGTTAGTGTCAAGTTTTACAGCGATAGTGATGTGACGATCCAGGTTTAATTCACACTGCTGTCTGGAAGGTGTTCGTACTTCACCCTGTGACCGCATGGGCTTCCTCCAGTGATCTGGTTTCCTCCCACAGTTCATAGACGCAAGGGTAAGGTTAGTACGTTGTGGCATTCTATGATGGCGACCGAGGCATGGTCACACTTGCAGGCCGCCTCCAGCATATTCTCCGACTGTGCTGGTTGTTGGTGCAAACACAATGCATTTCACTATACATTCCCATGGTTTGATTTACAAAATGACAAAACTAATCTTTAATCCAAATTGTGTTTCAAAATAATGAAGGATATCTTAAAAATCTTCAGATCCTCCTCTGTTAATTTGAAATAATTTTTTTGATTTCACCCATTTAATTTATAATTTTGCAGCGTTTCCCTCATTTTTCTAATGTTTCTTTTTTGTTCAAATCTTTTACACAAAAGAACAGTTTTGTTCTTCACAGAATGTGCCTTATGTTGCAATTTGACCAGAAAAGGTACTACAATATTGCAGCAGTTCTACTGTTGCCCCCTGTGTTCTAGGTTTAATCCTGGCGTCTGCTGCCATCTGTGTGAAAATTGCACTGTGAGTGTGTGGGTTTTCCACATTTTTTCCAGGTTCCCAACGTACCTTAATGTTAATTGGCTACTGTAAATTACCCCTTATTTTGGAATGAGGATTAAAGGGAAGGTATTGGATGCAGCTAGGTCCATTAATCAGGGAAAAATCCTTCACTTGTATACATACACGCAGTGGCTACTTTATTAGTTAGAACTGTACTCTTGCTTGTTAATTCAAATATTTAATCAGACAATCCTGCAGGAGCAACTCAATGTGTAAAAGCATGCAGACATGGTCAAGAGGTTTGATTGTTGTTCAAGCTAAACATCAGAAAGGGGAAGAAATGTGATCTAAATGACTTTGAGCGTGGAATGGTTGTTGGTGTCAGACAGGATGGTTTGAGTATCTCAGAAACTACTTCTCTCCTAGGTCCAGTGAGTAGAAGTTCCGTGGGCAAAATGACCTTGTTATTGAGAGAGGCCAGAGGAGAATAGTCTGACTGGTTCAGCTGACAAGAAGGTGACAGTAATTCAAATAATCACATGTTTACAACAGTGGTGTGCAGAAGAATATCTCTGAATGCACAACACAACAAACCTTGAAGTGAATGGGCTACAGCAGCAGAAGACCACAACATACACTCAGTAGCCACTTTATTTGGAACCTCTTGGACCTAACAAAGTGGCCACTGAGTGTATGAATTCATTGAAGGTACAGTACTGATCTGTTGACTCATTGTATCCTTGCTGTAAAAAAGTTAAGTGGTAAAGGAACCATAAGATCATAAGACATGGGTGCAGAATTAGGCCATTCACCCCATCAAACCTGCACTGCCATTCCATCATGGCTGATCCCAAATCACACTCAACCCCATACACCTGCCTTCTCGCCATATCCTTTGATGCCCTGACCAATAAGGAAATGACCAACTTCCGCCTTAAATATATCCATGGACTTGGCCTCCATTGCAGTCTGTGGCAGAGCATTCTACAGTTTTACTACTCTGGCTAACATATTCTTCCTTACCTCTGTTCTAAAAAGTCACCCCTCAGTTTTGAGGCTGTGCCTTCTAGTTCTGAATACTCCCGCCAGAGCAAATATCCTCTCCACATCCACCTTATCTAATCCTTTCAGCATTCAGTAGCTTTCAATCAGATCCCCACGCATACTTCTAAATTCTAATGAGTACAGGCACAAAGCTGCAAAACACTCCTCATAAATTAACCTCTTCATTCCCAGAATCATCCTGGTGAACTTCCTCTGGACTCTTTCTAATGACCACACTTCCTTTCTGAGATATGGGGCCCAAAACTGTTGGCAATACTACAAGTGTGGCCTGACTCGTGTCTTATAAAGGCTCAGCATTATTCCCTTGCTTTTATACTCTATTCCCCTTGAAATAAATGCCAGCATTGCATTTGCCTTCTTTACCACAGACTCAACCTGTAAATTAACATTTTGGGAGTCTTGCACGAGGACTCCCAAGTCCCTCTGCACCTCTGATGTTTGAATTTTCTACCCATTTAGATGATAGTTCACAATATTGTTCCTTTTACCAAAATGCATTATCATACATTTCCTAACACTGTGTTCCATTTGCCACTTTTTTGCCCATACTTCCAATTAGTTGAAGTCCTTCTGCAATCGCATTGTTTCCTCAGCACGACCCACCCCTCCACCTATCGTCGTCTCATCCGCAAACTTTGCCACTAAGCCACCATTTCCATTATCTAAATCATTGACAATACTGGTCCCTGAGGAACACCACTAGTCATTGGCAGCCAATCAGAAAAGTCCTCTTTTATTCCCACTCGCTGCCTCCTGCCTGTCAGCAATTCTGCTATCCTTGCCAGTACTTTTACTGTATCACTATAGGATTTTATCTTGTTAAGCAGTCTCATGTGTGGCACCTTATCAAATACCTTCTGAAAATCCAAGCAAATGACATCCATTGCCTCTCCTTTGTCCACCCTGCTTGTTACTTCCTCTAGAACTCTAACAGATTTGTCAGGCAAGATTTCCCTTTACAGAAACCATGCTGACTTTGACTTATTTTATCATTAGTCTCCAAGTACCCTGAAACCTCACTCTTAATAAGAGACTCCAACACTTTCCCAACCACTGAGGTTAGGCTAACTGGGCTATAATTTTCTTTCTTTTGCCTTCCTCCCTTCTTAAAGAGTGGAGTGATATTTGCAATCTTCCAGTCCTTCTGGGACCATGCCGGAATCAAGTGATTCTTGAAAGATCAAGACCAATGCATCCGTTATCTCTTCAACATCCTCGCTCATGTCCCTGGTTTGTAGTCTTTCTGGTCTAGGTGACTTATCCACCTTAAGGCCTTTGAATTTGCCTAGCACTTTTTCCTTTGTAATAGCAATGGCACTCATTCCTTCTCCCTGACCCTCATGGATCACTGAATAATGTCTTCCACAGTGAAGGCAGATGCAAAGTACCCTTTAAGTTCATCTGCCATTTCTTTGTTCCCCTTTACTACCTCACCAGCATCATTTTCCAGTGGTCTGATATCAACTCTCACCTCCCTTTTACTCTTTACATAACTGAAAAAACTTTTGGTATCCTGCTTTATATTATCGGTTAGTTTGCCCTCATATTTCATCTTTTCCCTTCTTATAGATTTTTCAATTGCCTTTTGTTGGATTTTAAAAGCTTCCCAATCATCCAACTTCCTGTGGTGAACTACATATACCTGTCTGGACTGCTCCTGTGGCTCCTCCCACAGACCCCTGTATAAAGGCGATTGAGGCCTGAGCCCGGCCTCATTCTCCAGGATGTAGTGTTGTTCATTCTTCCAGTCAATAAAAGCCAATAGATAGATAGATACTTTATTCATCCCCATGGGGAAATTCAACTTTTTTTCCAATGTCCCATACACTTGTTGTAGCAGAACTAATTACATACAATACTTAACTCAGTAAAAAAAAAATATCTCGCTTCTTACATCTCAGAGTGAGTTATTGATGGTGCATCACTTCCCTCCCTCATTTTTGCTGCCTTATATGTCCTTTCCTTGGCTATTATGCATTCCTTAACTTCCCTTGTCAGCCACAGTTGCCTACCCCTACCATTTGATAACTTTTTCTTCTGTGAGCCATATCTATCCTGCACCTTGTGAACTATTCCCAGAAACTTTAGCCATCTCTGCTCTGCCATCATTCCCACTGGAATCCCCCTCCAATCCACCTGGGCAAGCTCCTCTCTCATGCCTCTGCAATTCTGTTTATTCCATTGTGATACTGATGCATGTGACTTATGTTTCTCCCTCTCAAACTGCAGTATGAAATCAATCATATTATGATCACTGACTCCTAAGGGTTTCGTTATGTTAAGCTCTCTATTAAGATCTGGGTTATTACACAACACCCAATCTAAGATAACTTTTCCCCAAGTAGACTCAAGCACAAGCTGCTCTAAAAAGCAATCTTGTAGGCATTCAATAAATTCCCTTTCTTGTGATCTGTCACCAACATGATTTTCTCAACCCCCTTGCATATTGAAGTCCCCCATCACAATTGCCCTTATTACATGCCTTTTCCAGCTCCCTTTGCAATCTCAACCCCACCTCTCGTCTACTATTGGAGGCCTATATATGATTCCCATAATGTTTTTATCACCCTTGCATTTTCTTAACTCCACCCACGAAGAATCAACATTCTCTGACCCTATATCACCTCTTTCTAAAGATGTAATTTCACCTCTCATGAACAGATTCACACCATCACCTATGCCTTCCTGCCTGTCCTTTCAATACAAAGTACATCCTTTGATGTTAAGCTCCCAACTCTGGCCTTCTTTCAGCTACAACTCAGTGATACACTCTCTGATGGAACCTAGGGGAGCTGATGAGAACGTGAGAAAGAATAAGCTGTGGTGCTACAAATAAAGTCAAAAGTGAGGAATGGAACTTTGTGGATTGATCTGCTTGGAGTTGCCTTTGATGAACCTAATGGCTTCCTTGTGTATTGTAATTTTAGTAAGTAATATAGAAATGGTTTGGGTGTGCGCCTCGTGTAAAATTCAAGCATAATAGTTAATGATTAATACACCCCATTTCACACCGCATTCCTTCCAAAAAAAGGGTAGATAACATTTTCAGGCACAGATGGTAAATCAGTTGTCTATACTTCATTATCAGGAATATCAGATATTGGGACGAACCAGGAAATTGGCTACATTCCGGTCTTGACCAAATTATTCTCTGCTGGATTTTTTCCATCAACAATAACAGAACAATATGCTTAACTAATCGAGGAAACCAGCCCACAGAATTAGAGCAAATCCTCCTATTCAAGGATACGCCTTTCCTAATTAATAGAAAAAAATTCTTGCAGAAATAACAGGATCTATGGCACACAAAAACAGTGATAACATCAGGCAAACCTGGCAACCAATCACATGCCAGCATTTTCAGAGAGCAACAAAACTTAAAGAAATCTCACCTTTTACAGAAATCACATTAATTTGAGATAGACATACATAGGTTTAATGTAGAAGCTGTACCATCAACCATGCTTAATTCAGTTGTGAAAACAGAGTTGTTAAGTGTAATTTTCAACGTATTTCAATTAATTTTTTTTTGGATCATGGAGATTGTCCAGCGATAATTACGTCTAGTACGCCATTACAAATTTAGTTATAATGCATTGGACAGGGCTTAGTATCTTCAAGGCTCATTACAATGAGAATGATGTACAAAAAGTTGACAGTCAGGTCAGATCACTGAATCTCTATTGATCACATCTGTGAGCAGGGTATCACTAACAGTGTGTTTGGCATTTGTGGATTTAACTGTCGGAGTCGCCGTTGATAGTGCAGATTGAT
Organism: Hemitrygon akajei; assembly: GCF_048418815.1. Lineage (NCBI taxonomy): Eukaryota > Metazoa > Chordata > Chondrichthyes > Myliobatiformes > Dasyatidae > Hemitrygon > Hemitrygon akajei. Next base: position 150,317,390 of record NC_133134.1, on the reverse strand, counting down.
AGTGGCAAAGAATAATCCACTGCTTATATTATTTGCTCTATTGTAATTTTTTCCAACTGAATATTTATCAATATAATACCTACTGCATTCAATTTATGCAAGTCGCAATCAGTATTGGAGACAAGTAGCAGGACCACTTGATGCCTCTGCCCTATGTTCCTCTCTAATTCAAAATCTTGAGCTATATTTGGAAGCGTTGTCGTTATGACCACAACATGCAAACCAATGAAAGTGAAGTCTGTGGAAATCATGTGGAGAGAAAGACCGAGTTGTAACAAGCATGAAAATAACTGCGGGAATCCAGTTGCACACATCTCAGGCCTCTGACGTGAGTGGTCTTTAGGTCGATGTTTCACACCCTTCTTTAGGCACTCCAATATCAGAGTCGAAGTACGTACATGTTATCATGCAATAACTTAAGATTCATTTTTTTGCAGGCATTTACAGGAAAATAAACAAACATAATATTTGCAAAAAAACTATACATAAACGAAGACTGACAAACAACCATCGTGTAAAAGATGACAAATTGTGCAAATAATATTACTGAGAACATGAATCGTAAAGAATCCTTGAAAATAAGTCTGCAGGTTATTGTGAGTGAAATTATCCATGCTGGTTCAGGAACTTTATGGTTGTAGGGTAATAGCTATTCCTGAACCTAGTGGTGTGGGACCTAAGGCTGCTCTACCTTCTGCCTGTTGGTAGTAGCGAGAGGAGATATTTATTTATTTTGTTAGCGATGCAGGGTGGAATAGGCCTGTTATGTTTGTGGTACTGGAAAGCCGGGTTACCGTGAATAACACACACAAGAAATAGAGAGGTGAGGAACAAATGTGTAACTGTTTACTATGCTAGTAAGTCATCTACCCAGAATGCCCTTTCACATTACATTCTGTATGTTACACACAGGGAAACTTGACAGGAATCTGTAAGGGTCAAGCTATATGCAAATCCATAACAAGGTCATTCTGACCCTTCGAACCAGCAACCCCTTACAACCCTGATTTAACTCTAACCTATGCACAGGACAATTGACAAAGACCGATCAACCTACCCATTACATCTTTGGACTGTGGGAGGAAACTGAAGCATCCAGGGAAATCTCACATACTTCACGGGGAGGGTGACACTGGAATTGAACTCTGAACTTTAACGCCTTGAGCTGTAATAGCATCGCACAAACTGCTACCCTACCAAGGAAGTGACTACTTTTTAGTTGTGGCAGTACTCCACCTAAACGTACTCAATGGTTGTGGGGGGAGGTGTGGCTTTGCCTATAGTGGACTGGGCCATATGCATCACTTTCTGTTGAATTTTACATTTCTGGCCACTGGTATTTTCATACCAGCCTTTGCCACTATCAGTTCGAATACTTTACACTCGGACTACTCTGCTATAAGGTGGTACTCTCTACTGTACCCAGTATTTATTGGTGCTTGAGTCTTCAGTAACATGTCCAACTCCTTGGGTAATGGAATCGTTTATGCCTACATGTAGCAACACAAGTATCAGGAAATGATTCTCTCCAACAACGGAATGTCTAACTACAGCCTTTCTTCAATATTCCCCCATTGACCAGAAAATTGACTGGACAAACTACCTAAAAGGTACAGCTACCCGAGAGAGAGTGAGCAACCTATCTCCTGATGCATCAAAGCTTTTCCACAGCCTATGCGGCACAAGGTATAAGTGTTGTGGTGCTCTCCCTAAAGACATAAAGAGCTCTGTAACAAACCAAAACAAAACAGTTGACTTCATTTGTACTCTACCAGAACAATTCTCTCATGGGTAAACACAAGAGATTCTTCAGATGCTGGAGATCCAGAGCAAGACACACAAAATGCTGGAGGAACTCAGGATGTCCAGGCAGTATCCATGGAGAGGAACAAACAGTAGATGCTTTGGGCCAAGACCCTTCAATGAAGACAAAGAGTCCTGAGGAAGGGTGTCAGCCCAAAACGTCAGCTGTTTATTCTTTTCCATAGATGCTACCTGACCTGTAGCATTCCTCCAGCATTTTGTGTGAGTTGTTCTATCGTGTCCACAGTGTGTGAAAGACACCAAATTAATTCAGCAGATGCAGGAGCTTCTTCATCAGCACCTTTCAGACATGAGGGTATTACTGACTAGAAGGAAAAAAGCAGCAAGATGCATGAGTACAGCACCTTCTCCAACTCGGACGCTAGCCTGAGCTGAAGCTATCTTCCCATTACTTCATTGTCACAGGACTGGAGTTCTGGAAGTCTGTTCATGATGGCACTGCTGGAAATCCTTTACAACACGCATTGCAGCTGTTCAAGGCCACAGCTCACCATCCCTTCCCAAGGGAAATTAGGAAAATGTATTAAATGCTGGCCTTGTCAGTGTTCCCATATCCAATTAATTAATTAATTATTCATTACATCCTTGACTGTATGGCAAATCTGTTACTTTGAAATAGTCTAGGTAAGTATTTTTTGATTAATATTGTCTTATATGACCATAATTTTCCTTCTAAATGATGTAAAAGCCATGAACAGGAAGACCTTATACAAATATAGGAAGATTGGTTTAATTTATAACCTATGTAGCACTGGAGCAAGATTAATGGAATCCAAATATTAAGGCAGAAATAACAACATAATTTACCATGAAACTGGATAAGTATGTAAAAAGAAAGAATGTGAAATAATAGACAAATTGGGAACGTAATTGGAGAGTAGATACTCCAAGCAGAGAACGTCATAGCATGGATGCATTGAGTTAACTGATCTATACTATAACTTCAATAAATTCATATGTATCCCAGTTAAAAATGTTGCTCTGATTAATGTACTTAACTGCAACTAATACGTAAACTTTATCCCTCATTCCAAAATATACACAACATCTTGGAACTTTCATTTATAATAATCAAAATTTATAGTTAGCATACCATTGGAATCGATCTCTGCACAGAAGTCATCAAACATTGAATTTTCTGAAAGAGGCCTTTCACATATGACTAGAATTTTGTAAGGATCGAAACAGTCTGAGCAGTAATGTATAGCAGTAACTGTTACTGATTTGCATCATTGCCGTTTCTGTGTTGCTGTTGGCAAGATGCCTGCATGTGATTATGTTTAGTGAATTTAGAAAACAGTAAGAGATTATAATTAAATTGTAGAAAAAAAACTCCTTTTCCATGTGCGTGATTAAATATGTGGCCAATTTTTGGATCCTGATAATCTTACATCCTCTTTTAAATGAGCCTCAATGTCAGATACATTGATACACCATCAATTGGTCAGTAAAATGTTGCATTTCATTCCATTAATAAACACGGCATTAACAAACTAGCTTGACAAATTACATGAGATTAATTCAAAATATGCAAAGAAAGGATATTTTCCCTATATGAAGTAAGTGATTAACTTAAGAAAATCATAATTGACCATAAAGCACTATGTGTAAAGACCATAAGATATAGAAGCAGAATTAGGCCATTTGGCCTATCGAGTCTGCTCTGCCATTTCATCATGGCTGATCAATTTTTCCTCTCAATCCCAATCCCCTGCCTTCTCCTTGTATCCCTTCATGCCCTAACCAATTAAGAATCTATCAACCGCTGCCTTAAATATACAAAAAGACTTGTCCACCACAGCTGCCTGTGACAACGAATTCCACAAATTCACCACTCTCTGGCTAAAGAAATGCCTCCTCATCTCCATTCTAAACTGGTACCCCTCTATTCTGAGGCTTTGTCCTCTGCTCCTAGACCCTCCCACCGCAGGAAATACCCTCTCCACATCTACTCCACAAAGGCTTTTCAACACTTGCTAGGTTTCAATGAGGTCACCCTTCATTCTTCTGAACTTGAGTGAATACAGACCCAGAGCCAGCAAACACTCTTTGTAAGACAAGCCCTTCAATCCTGTGTAAAGAGCTACATAAATGTAAATTTGTTCATCTCTCACTGTCATATTGCTAGGTAACTAGTTGATCCTTGTGGTTCATTGTTTCACATTTACTTCCTACTTGGAAAAAGCAGTTTCTGGGCTTTTTATTACAGCCACACCAATGTGGAATGAGTCATGGCTGCACAGTATATATTACCGATGAGAGGACACACTGGGTGTAGTGTTCCTACAGCCCTACAAAACTCAATGTGGCATTTGTATTCCAGCAACTAGATGTGGTAAATGCGGTATTGGTTAACCCCTGCCAATAGTTCCTTAGTTTATTTATACTGCTTAGCTAGATCAACAATTCCTTTGCTGTTTCCAGAGAGGTTTATGAATGGTAATCACAAAGTGGTTAAAATTTATCAAGCAGACGTTAGGTGCCTAAGCATACACACAGTGGCCATTTATTAGGTACATCTGCACCTGCCCCTCAATGCAAATATCTAATCAGCCAATCATGTGACAGCAACTCAGAGCATAAAAGCATGCTGACATTGTCACGTGGTTCAGTCGTTGTTCAGATGAAACATCAGAATGGGGATGAATTGTGATCTCAGTGACTTTGAGTGGAATGATTCTTGGTGCCAGACCGGGTGGTTTGAGTATCTCAGAAACTACTAATCTCCTGGGATTTTCATGCACAACAGTCTCTTGATTTTATGGAGAATAGTGCGAAAAGCAAAAAAAAAATCCAGTGAGCGACAGTTCGATGGGGGAAAATGCCATGAGATCAGAGGAAATTAGCCAGACTGGTTCATGCTGACAGGAAGGTAACAGTAACTCAAATAACCACATGTTACAACAGTGGTGTGCAGAAGAGCATCTCTGAATGTACAACACATTGAACCTTGAAGTGGAGGGCTACAGCAGCAGATGATCATGAATATACACTCAATGCCGACTTTATTATGTACAGGAGGTACCCAATAAAATGGCCATCTTCTATAAATTTGAATCAAATCTGCCTATATTCAATCACAAGCAAGAGAGGAAATCTTCAGATACTGGAAATCCAAGTAACACACACGAAGTGCTGGAGGAACTCAGCTGGCCAGGCAGCATCTGTGGAAAAGAGTACAATCGACATTTTGGGCTGAGACCGTTCAGCAGGGCCATTCTGCTGAAAGGTCTCGGCCTGAAACATTGACTGTACTCTTTTCCACAGATGCTGCCTGGCCAGCTGAGTTCCTCCAGCACTTTGTGTGCTTTCCTCCTATGTTCAAAAATGTTGATGCTGTTGGGGTGAAGAGTGGGATCTAAAAGCCTGAGAAATCATAGGGTGTGGATGAGGAGAAAGGATTTATGAAATTTGACGTTGAAGTAGAGAACCTGCCAAATTCTGATGGGAATGCTGCATTGCAATTGTTATGTTTCCTCCCCATAAGGTCTAACACTCCTCTTCCACCACTTAACTAGGCACAGGTCTGATGTGAATCAAAACAACTTCTATTTGGAACCAAAGTGACTTCATTTCTTAAGTAAAATTACCACAGATTGACAATGAGTTTTTATAAAATTCACATTTTCCCAGGAATCAAAAAGTCACATATCAAACAATCTGCTGTATATTTTCTACATGTTTCTTTTATGTTCAGCCGAAGCACAAACATTCATAGCAAAGTTAGGAGCCCTCAGATGTAGATGGGTGAAAAAAATACAATAAACAAGTAAGACTTTTGTCATTAATTCGGAGTTTATGCTCTAACTTTGAAGCAGACTAATCACATTCTTTAATATATAATAGAAGAATATGAACAGTGGAAGCATTTTCTCTAATGCTTCTGGTGTTTTTCTCTTCCTTAGAACAGAGAAGTTTAGGTTCTGCCATCCTCATAGAGAAGCGAATTGATTTTTTTAACTCAGTTTTCCCTTACATGTAAGGTTTAGTTTTGTCTACACAACAAGTTTCATGGCCTATACTTAAAAAGCATAAAATCATTCATTGTACAGAGTTCCAAAAGTTGTCTGGGATCACTGGGAGCTGCCAAGTAGGATAACTTCAATGTAGAGGTGAGGAGGGGAGAACAAAGGCTGGGCATATGTCAACACAGACCATTACAAATGAGAAAATAATGACAGGACAAGGGCAAAATCCTTGGGAGATGGAAAGGAGTCACCTGCCGGTTTTCTTGGTTACAGAAAAAAGAAGGATCTAAAAGGGGAAAATATAGCTTTGGAAATTATGTAAAGTACAGTTAATATTCAGAAAGAAATGCCAAATGTGTTGAAAAACACAAAACAATCCAGAAAGAAATTGCTTACTGAATGGCCAAAAATTATGCAAGGCTAGCCAAAATGAGCTTACAATAACTGTCTGTTAAAGAAAAGATTTTGACAGATGCAAACACATTGACTAATTTAAACATGTTTCTGGTGCTGAAGCAAGAAATCTTGCATTTATATAGCACCGATCATGCCCTCTGCATTTTCAGCAATTGAAATACTATTAATGTCATTGTGCCAATTTAAGGAAATGCAATTTTGGTCTCCAAGTAAGATGAGATAAATGACTAATTTCACTTTAATGATGCTTGTCGAGGGACATCAAGATAATTCCCCTACTAGGGGTTCTCATATTTTCATCTGTGAGGGCAGTTGGGGCCCAGGTTTGATGTCTTATCCAAGAGATGACAAGTTCTACAGTGCAATATTTCCTCAATAGTGGAGTTTGAACCCACAACTTCCTGATTCAGAGGGAAGACAGCTACTAACGAGCCAAAGCTGACTTAAATAAAAGCTGCAGCATAAAAGAGGTCGACCTCCTCAGAACTTTGCAATACCTCATTGATGCAATTTAACAAAAATGGCAAAAAAGTTATTTCAGTATCCTTCTTTGTAATCATGTCAGGATAAGGCATTGAAACAATCAAAACCACAAATACACACACAAAATGCTGGAGGAACCCAGAAGATCAGGCAATATCTATGGAGGTGAATAGATAGAAGCCCTTCTTCAGGACTGAGAAGGAAGGGGGTAGATGCCAGAATAAAAAGTTGAGGGGAGGGGAGGGAGGTTAGCTGGATGGTGATATACGAAGCCAGGATACCGGGAAAGGTCAAGGGCTGGAGAAGAAGGAATCTGAGAGGAGAGGACAGTGGACCATAGGAGAAGGGTAAGGAGGATGTGACCTAGGGGAAGTAATAGGCAGGTGAGAGGAGCTAAAAGGTCAAAGTGGGGAATAGAGGAAGGCAGGGTGTGGAAATTTGTTCATCAGGAGGAAAAATTGATATTCCTGCCATCAGGTTGGAGGCTAACCAGATGGAATATATATTGCTTCTTCACCCTGAGGATGGCCTCATCATGGCACAAGAGGAGGCCATTGACCGACACATCAGAACAGGAATGGGAATTGGAATTAAACTGTTTGGCCTCTGGGAAGTCCTGCTTATGGCGAATGGAGTGGAGATGCCTGACATTCTCTCAATATTTTCAGTTGACAACTGTTCTTCCAGCCTAACCTTGCTCAAGCACTTACACCTGGAAACCATAATGCATGGGGTTTTCCCAACCGAACCTAGTTTGAAATGTTGGCTTACACTTTCACTCATGCATTCCAAAATGTCTGATTTGTGCTTTCACTTCAGTTCCATGGGTTATGAAATGGTTAATGAGGCCTGTGTCGGAGGCATAGACTTTGCCCCGCCTGGGAAAGATACTTGATGAGAAAGATGGATGAGTAGTTAATAAGGAGAGGTGGTTCTTCTGCCATTTACCCACTGCTCACAGCACAATATACTTTAAGGTTCCATGCCATCTAAAATGCTCCTTCTCTGTTCTGAATGGTTGTGGGCCAGGAATCCCATGTGGCTTTGACAGGACCCTTGGATTGTCTTCTTTGTCCAGGTGATGATCAGTTGCCACGACAACAACTGGTCATCATAGAAATCACAGAGAGCTTGATTATTTGCAAAATAAAACAACAAATGAGGTCACAAGGATCTTGTGAAGAAAACTCTTCTCAAATGGCACTTCACGGACAACTTGATGCCTCTAACCAACAGGTGATGCAGAGTGTCCATAGTGTCTGATTAGCCGGAGGTCCATGATGTTTAGCAGCTGTGAAGAGAATCTTGACTTCTCTGACAAATATAGAATGGGAAAGAAACAACCCTTGTCAAAGATTCAAACAACTCTAGCAAGTCAACGAGGTAGTATCCATTCATTATATGCCTGAAGCTTCTTCTTTACTAGTATCAAGCTCTTTTGAGGAATAACTAGAGATAGAGAATCAGAAAGCATGGAAACGGGCACTTCAACCCACCAAGTTCATAAAATTATTTATTCCAATCTCCACATTTCATTGAATATTAAACAGTGAAGCATAGGAACTGGCCCGTTGGCAACAATGCTGTGCAGAACCAGTCAAATAGACAACTAAACTAATCCCTTCTACCTACACAACGTCCACATCTTTCCATTTCCCTCACATTCATGTGCCTATCAAAACATCTCTTAACGTTCCCTAATGTAACTTCCTCCACCACCACCACATTTCTTTCAACTCTCCGGAGTCCTTAACAGTGGCCAGTTAACTTTCCAACCTACATGCATGTGAGAAGAAACAGAGTAGACAGGCGAAACCAATACCATCAAAAGGAGAATGCACAGCCTCCATACCGAAGGTCAAGAAGGAACTCAGGTCATTGCAGAAGTGAAGCAGCAGCTTATTGTGTTATTGTGTCACCATAAGACAACTCGCATTTCAGCAAACTGGTGGTTACTAGTATCTAGAGGCCTGGGTAATTGATCTATAATGACAAAGACTGCAGACTGTTGACCACTGAAATCAAGTCCAGTTTATTGTCATTTGTATAAGTACAGAGAGGTGCAGAGATCATGCCAAGCTTGTTTGTAGCAGACTCACAGACACGCACAAAAAGCACAGAACTGGCAAACTATTCATGAACTGTACACAAGTGAAGAAAAACTCTATGCAAAACACAATTAGAATTGAACAAGAGAAAATCTGCTGATGGCTGGAAATCCAAGCAATACACACACCAAATGCTGGAAGAACTCAGCAGGCCAGGCAGCATCAATTGAAAAGAGTAAACAGTCGATGTTTCAGACTGATGAATCCTGATGAAGGGTGCCGGCCCGAAATGTTGACTGTTCGCTCTTTTCCATAGATGCTGCCTGGCTTGCTGAGTTCCTCCAGCATTTCCTGTGACAATTAGAAACGGTTCTATTGAGGTGATCCATAGTCTTCCATTGCTGAGGTAGGATTATTGTTGTGCAGATCAGTTCAAGAACCTGATGGCTGTAGAAAAGTGGCTGTTCCTGAACCTGGTGGTGTGGGGCTTCAGGCTTCAGACTCCTTCCCGAAGGTAGTAGTGCGAAGTTTGTACCACCTAGTACCACATTGTAGGAATCCTTGATGATAGACATTGCCTCCCTGAGCTAACAGCTCGTCTTAATGCTTCGGATGTTGAGGATAGCTGTGCGTGTGATGCACTGGGCTGAGTCCAGTACTCTCTGCAGCCTCTTGAAGTTCATCAGAAGGATTGTTTGGAGATTGAACTTCAACATGGCAGCTGATGAATTTTGTTTTATCCATCTGTAAATCCAGATTGAAAATCCAGAACCAATTATGTCAATATATTTTCAAGGAACGTTACCACAAGTCGGCAGCATCAGAGACCGTCAGCATCTAGACCATACTCTGTCCTTGCTACTATCATTGGCAGGAGGCACAGGAGCCTTAGGCCCTACACCCCCAGGTTCAGGAACAGTTATAAGCCTTCTATCATCAGGCTCCTCAGCTTCACCCGCCTCAACTCAAAACCAATTCCACAACCTGCAGGCTCCTTTTCAAGGACTGTACAACTCATGTTTTAAGTATTTTTAAAATTTGCCTAATTTGTCTTCTTTTGTGAATTGGTTGTTTGTCAAGGTAGCATATGGTGACATATATGTACTCTGATAATGAATTTACTTTGACTTTGAAATTGCTACAGCAACCCAGTTAGAATCATTAAGGTCCCTTAAGGAAGGAAATATGCTCTTTGTAACCAATCTGGTCCATATGTGACTCCAGGTCCACTTAATGTGCTTGAGTCACAATTGACTTCTGAAATTACATTTAAACCAGTCAGTTCAAGGGCAACAGAAATGCACAATTAATGTTGCTTTTGTCCACAGTGAGAACAAATAAAAAAGTCATTTGGCAATAGCTCAGAATTCTTCCTTCTGGTGGTTATCACATGATACAGAATCTAAGCACCATAATAAAATCATTATCGTTGAATTGTATTAGGATTAAGTTTGATGAGAACAGAACTACATTGTGAGTAAAATAAATTAGGTGAAACATAAGTTGAGGCCCCTAATAACTCTAATAAATAGCTGGTTGGCCAATTGCTTGCAGATTACCCTGTCACTGTACCAGATAAACTGTTTCCTAAAGATGACTTAGATTTAGAAGCTAAAGGATTAAAATGGCATGCATTATTCATACCATGGACTTCCTGTTTTAGAAATCACTATTAAATGTTACTTGACGCCATTCATTTCACTCTTGATTAATTCCAAAGTTACAACACAATGTTTTTATATGTTAAAGACAATTATTTCATTCTTTCTGAAACAAAGTGAACAGGCAGCATTGTTAAGCAACCATGCAATTTAGCTCTCTATTTTTCTGTACTGCCCAGCCATTGTTTGATTGCATATTGGAAGTTTTGGATTGCATACCCCCCCCAATGTTGTTATTGGAAATAGAGAAAAAAATAGACTGTAATTACTTTGCAGTCTGCATGAAAAAGGACAACTGTGAACGTCTGTCTGAACACCCCATATTTTAGAATGCAAAGGTGGTTTGAGTTCCTGTAATGTTTCTGGAGCAAACAGTACACTAAGGTTATATTATGGGAACACTGGTCCGAAAGTAAACTTCTAAATCACTCAATGCTATTGTGTAAAGATTCCAGACAGCAATATACAGTAGTGGAAATTAATTAGCCTTGTCCTGTTAAAGGAATTTAAACTCAAACAGGAAATGAGATAAAAGGCAAAGATATGATCCAGGGGTATAATGGGGTAATGAATATAATTCAACTTCACAAAAAAGTCAGGACAGTATGCAGACCTGTGGATAACCAGGTCATGAGGAAAGTCCTTTGTCACAGGAGTTGGATATTTTCAGTTGATTACAGCAGCAAAGATAGGAATGGATTTTAAGCTGTCATAACACAGGAGATATTCTGAAACGATCTGGTTTTATGTCTCCTTTCTGAGTTTGATCTCATTTTCCACCCACAATAAATCAGAGTGAAACAGCTAATTTAAATGTATGGCAGCTCACAAGGCTTTAACAGGGACAGTCAGTGAGGGCTTCACTCCACACAGAGGGACATCAATGACGTGCTAGTTATAATTGATGGTAGAGCTTCAACATTGAATCTATGATAGTAGCAAGTTTTCGCCGAGGGGAAAGCACATGAAAACTCAATATACCACAAAGAAATTTTGACTGGATTTTTGAAAAAAATTTGCTTGGTCACTTCAAACATGAAGAGCAGATAAACTAACAATGGTACTGTTCTGCTTTCTATTGCATTCATTCGAAGCAAACATCTAAAGAACTCAGATTCAAATTATAAACACATCAGATTCTGACCAAAATAATACATTTTTTATTAAAGATACACCAAAAGAGACAAAGCACAAATATTCTTATAACTTCAGCTGAGTAAACTGTTTTGGAGCTAAAAGATTGGAGGTTCATTACACATACAAAAGAAAGTAGCAAATAAGTTATTTTAAAATATCAGGAATAGACATAACTGTACAAGTTTGATTTTCTGTTTAACTTTCCAGCTTCCCAATTTTGCAATGAAGATTAGCATCCCCAAATAAAGCATTTGATGGAAAGTGATCACAATCAAGTCTTCATTGACTGGGTTGTAGTTTATAATAGGAACCTGAATTATCTGTAACAATCTTACTCCTTCCCCTCTCCACTTTCTAGTTTTGTTTCTGTCCCCTTCCTTTCCAGTGCCGATGAAGGGACTCGGCCCAATATGTTGACTGCTTACTTCCCTCCACAGAAGCTGCAGGACCTGCTGATTTCCTCTTGCATTTTGTGTGTGTGTTCCTCAAGATTTCCAGCATCTGCAGAATCCCTTGCTTTTATTATGAGTACTACATTTTTAATTTCCATAATTTTCTTTTATGTAGTGAATAGCTTCTAAAATAAGACCAATAAAAGCAGGCTATGTTGAAACCTTTGGCTCCTTAAACTGGAAAATATACCTAGAGGTCAATTTGCACACTTATGTTTGCTAAACCACATTGCAATAAAGTTTCTTTTTGAAAATGAGTTGTCCAGAGAGGAGATGATTGTGCAGGAATCAAATTCTGCTTTTCCCCCTGTTAATTGCTTTACCCGTGTTTGCATTAAACATGAAGATTAAACATTTGGTGGAGAACGAGCCAACTACAAAATAATACAACATCTGTTCCATTTTCAGTTCAAGCTATTTCAATCTGGGCATTGCTTTTGTATAGAAACTCTCAGGCTGGCATTGGAAGGATTGAATCAATCAGCCTGAAGTAAACTTAAGTCTAGGACCCAATATAAATATGATTATTTATAAAGTAATTCTTGGTGATTTATTATTATATCTCAATCGTGTGCTTGATTGTATGATATGTTAGTCGTCATGCAAAGGTCCACGAAAAGAAACATTGAATTACATCTGAAAATGTAAATTAAAAACAGCATTAATATTTGGCTTCAAGATATAGGATTAAAGGCAAATAAACTGTATCTTACTGTAAACACAACGCTGTCTTTATAAAAGCTGTAAGTATCAAAGTGACTTATGAGAACCCATCATAAAATTAGCATTGATTATATGAAAATACAGTAATACGGTATAACGTAACTTTGGCTTCCCATCTCACCATAATATGGAAGATATTTAATTTGGTTTTGTAGGTACAGTATGTCTGTCTCTTTTTTCGTTGACACTATTTGCCATAAGCTTTCGAGGCCGGAGAGCAGAATGTCACCAATCTTAAGCTTCCGTTTGTGAACCAACTGACATTAACTTTCCGTGATTCTGCTTCTGACAATGCCGAGCCGTATGTGCCTAGGTTCAATCACTCCAGGAGAACAAAGTAAGGATAAGTAGATAGAAATGGCCTCTCTCCTTGTCATGCAAACACACCTTCTAGAGCTCTTCATATTTCCTGTATAATACTTTGCGTATTTTACATGCTACTTTATTGGAGGCTACGAACCCGCAAGGACAGCTATTTTACTGGCAATGAGGATAGAATGAAAAATAATCGATCTTTACTTTATGAGTAAAGATCAATTCTTTTCCATCTTTACTTTCTTAGGAGGTTAAAGAGGTTTGGATTTTCATTGAGCACCTATCAACCTTCTACAGAGGTACTGTTGAAATTATCCTGACTGGTTGCATCATAGTCTGGTACAGCAAATTGAGTGAGTGGGAATGTAAGAAACTGCTGGGAGTAGTGGACTCTGTTCAATACGTCATGGGCACATGGCTTTCCACCATCAGTAGTATCAACTTGAGGTGCCTCAAGAAGGTAACATCCATCTTCAAAGGTCCCCAACGTCATGCCATCTTCCCATTGTTATCATCAGGCAGAAGGTACAGAAGCCTGAAGTCCAACACTACCAGATTCAAGAACAGCTGCTTTCCTACAACCATCTGGTTCTTCAAACAACTAGCACAATTCTAATCACCACAGTTTAGCAACACTATGGATACCTTGATCACTTTGTACCAAAATGGACTTTTTTTTGGCTTAAATGTTTTTTCTAGTCCAAATTGAGTACAATTTAATTTTGTTTTTCTTGTGTACGGAGCTAACTATTCTATATGCCTATATTACAACTGCATTTTTATTGCAACTGTGCATATATGTCCTTGTGCACATGACAATAAAGCTGACTTTGACTTTATACCTTAGTTTGAGTGATCAGTATACAGTGCTAAATAGGCCCTTCCAGTGATCATGGGGAGAACGTACAAACTCCTTATAGGCTGTGGCGGGAATTGAACCCAGGTCGTCTGTGCTGTAAAGCGTTGTGTTAAATACTAAGCTACCGTGATGCCCTTCAATGTGAAGACTTGAAGTTCAGGCTCTAGCTGAAGAAATTAAGGGAAAGTGCATGAGAATTGTTGAATATAAATATTATAAATGCAAAGCGGAGAGATACTTAGACCAGAGTAAGTTGACTGTAGTGTGCATAGGGTGAGTCGTGGAATTGGTGGTTGGAGGGAAGATAAGAAATTTATGAACATGGGGAGAGTAAAATAGGATTAATGTAAATGGGTGCTTAAACGTTGGTGGGCTGCATGGAGAGCAAAGCCCGAACAGCATTTATGCCATTATCACCAATGATGAAAAGCACAATGGTTAAAATGGTAGCTAATGATCAGTATATCTACATGAATGTTTATACAGCTGCTGACTACTCAATATGGACAGGGATATGTACATGAAGTGATTCAGTAACTTTCCATTAACAGAAAGCGTGCCAAATCTGAGGGAATACTGAAGACCCTGGATTAGATGCCATGTGCAGTTTCTCATAATGACCAAAAATAAAGCAGCCATTTATAGTGGCTCACTACTCAAGTAGGCCAAATCTGTCAGATAAAGATTGACGCAAAGAATCACAAGTGGCTTGGAGACTGTCTGGGGGATAAGCTTCCAGTGAAATATGCAGTTCTGCTCAAATGTTTGTATACCAGCATTAAAGACAGAAGGCTAAGCCAAACATAACACCAATTTACTGCATGCCCGGGTTGCCACAACACACACACACCAAAGGCTCACTGAGAGGAGCTGAACATATTGGGACGCTGTTTACAGGAACCAGCTAGGCCTTTCACATTCCCATGTGTAATTAAATTTGAATAAAGAAAACTTGTACTTTTTGGCAATCATCTTCAACCATATGACATAGACACAGAATTAGGTTATTCGGTCCATTCAATGTTCTCCACCATTCTATCATTGTTTGAGAATCATTTTCAACCCCATTCTCAAGCCTTCTCCCTGTAACCTTTTACACTCTTACTAATCAAGAACCTATCAACCTCTGCTTTAAGTATACCAAATGACATAGCCACTACAGTCATCTGTGGCAATAAATTCCACACTTCACCAACCTTTGGCAAAAGAAATTCTTCTTCATCTTTGTTCTAAAGGAACACCCTTCTACTTTGAGGCTGTGTCCTCTGGTCCTTGACTCTCCCACTACAGGAAACATCCTTTCTACACCCACTCAACCTGGGCCTTTCAATATTTGATAGGGGTGTTATTCATATACTAAGCTGACTGGAATTCATCACCCAAAGTACATTAGGTCCCCGTTAAAAAGGAAGTCCAACCATTTTTATACATCTGTGGTAGGGTCACCTGGAGTATTATGTGCAGTTTTGGGCCTCTTATCAAAGAAAGGATGTGCTGGGATGGGTAAGGGCTCAGAAGAGGTCCATGAAAGTAATTCTATGATCGAAAGGCTTGCCATATGAGAGGCATTTGATGGTTCTGGGTATCTACTCACTGGAATGCAGAAGAATGAGTGGATGTGAAGAGAATGTTTCCTATGGTGGGTGAATCTAAGACCAGAGGACACTACCTCAGAATAGAGGGACATCTATTTGCAATGGAGATGAGGGGGGAATTTCTTCAGCCAGGGAGTGGTGAATCTGAGGAATTCACTGCTACAGGCAACTGCAGAGGCCAAGTCATTTGGTATTTTAAAAGCAGAATTTGATAGATTCTTGATTAGTCAGGGCATGAAGAAGGCAGAAGATTGGGGCTAAGAGGGAAAATGGATCAGCCATGAGGCAATGGCAGAGCAGTCTCGATGGGCCAAATGGCCTAATTCTGCACTGGTATCTTATGGTCTTATATTCAAGTGGCATAGCCATTTGGAGTAAAAATGTGAGGTTGGGGAATTGAGGCCTTGGCTCAGGGGGCTTTGGTGAAGCGGACACGAGTAAAACCAGGTAAGGTTTTATTTTTCTGTTCATCCTTCATACTTGATTCAGTGTAGGCAGGGTGACAGTCAGGGCAGTGGAATGCTTCTCCTGCAAGATGTGGGATCTCAAGAAATCTCATGGCTTCTCTGATGACTACATCTGTGGGTGCAGCTCCTGACAGATTGGGTCAAGGAACTGGAACTGGAGTTGGATGTAATCAAAACCATACAGGAGGTGGAAAACTTCATAGATGAAATTTTTACTGAGGTGGACCATAAGACCATAAGATATAGGAGCAGAAGTAGACCATTCGGCCCATCGACTCTGCTCCACCATTCATTCATGGGCTGATCTAATTCTTCCAGTAATTCCCACTCCCCTGCCTTCTCCCCATACCCTTTGATGCCCTGGCTAATTAAGAACCTATCTATCTCTGCCTTAAATGCACCCAACAACTTGGCCTCCACAGCCACTCATGGCAACAAATTCCACAGATTTATCACCATTTGACTGAAGTAATTTCTCCACATTTCTGTTGTAAATGGACAACAGAAAATAACATGGGAACATAACTTTGCCATATCTAATCTGTTCTGGCCTTTTAACATTCAGACTATTTCTATGAGATTCCCCTCTCATTCTCCTGAACTCCAGGGATTACAGCTGCCAGACATTCCTCATACGGTAACCCTTTCATTCCTGGAATCATTCTCGTGAATCTTCGCTGAACCCTCTCCAACGTCAGTATATCCTTTCTAAAATAAGGAGCCCAAAACTGCACACAGTACTCCAAGTGTGGTCTCACGAGTGCCTTATAGAGCCTCAACATCACATCCCTGCTCTTATATTCTATACCTCTAGAAATGAATGCCAACATTGCATTTGCCTTCTTCACCACCAACTCAACCTGGAGGTTAACCTTTAGAGTATCTTGCACAAGGACTCCCAAGTCCCTTTGCATCTCTGCATTTTGAATTCTCTCCCCATCTAAATAATAGTCTGCCCATTTATATCTTCCACCAAAGTGCATGACCATACACTTTCCAACATTGTATTTCATTTGCCGCTTCTTTGCCCATTCTACTATATTCTCTAAGTTTCTCTGTTTCCTCAACACTACTCACTCCTCCACCTATCTTTGTATCATCGGCAAATTTAGCCACAAATCCCACATCAAGATCTAAGGTACATAGTCACAACTAAGGTACAGGCTTCAGATAGTTGGGTAACTACCAGGAAGAATAAGAGCAGTAGACAGTCAGTGCAGGATCTCCTTGTGGCTATTCTCCTCACAAACAGAATCCCTCTTGAATACATTTGAGGGGGATGTTTTTTTTTTAGAGGCTAGCAGCAGTAGTAGTCAGGTCTTTGGCACTCTGACTGTTTTTGAGGCTCAGAGGGAAAGGGTGTAGTCCATCGGTAGGTAGGCTCATCACCAACAGTGATGAGATGGCCTACAGAGAGGAGGTGGAAAAGCTCGAGGCCTGGTGCCAGCAAATAACCTCCCCTTTAATGGCAACTAGAAAAGGAGAAGGTTATTGACTTCAGGAGGACTTGCACCACTCTAACCCTGCTCTGCGTCGGTGGCACAGCAAGCAGTTTCGGACACCTGGGAGTGCACATCGCACACAGCCTCTCAGGGTCCCAGATCTCATCCTACTCTGTCAAGAAAGTTCTCCAACACCTCTTCTTTCTGAGGAGGCTGAAGAGAGCTGAACTATTGCCATCCATACACTGTGATTCCACAGGTGTGCAGTAGAGAGCATCTTACGGAGTTGCATCACCGCTTGCTATGAAAACTGCATTGTGGCAGATAGCAAGACTCTACACCAGATAGTCAGAACTGCCCAACGCATCACTGGCATCAAACTAATCGCCATCAAGGGCATACAATATACACAGAAAGGTGCTGGAAAAGGGCCAGTAACATCATGAAGGATCCCACTCACCTTGAACAAGGACTGTTTGTCCTACTACTACCAGGGATAAAGCTATGTAGCATTCACGCCAGAACTACCAGAATCGAAAACAGTTACTTTTCACAAGCAGTAGATCAACACCTCCAGCCACTAACTCCACCACTACTTGCGGTCACGATGGCACCAGTGTACAACAGTTCCTCGATCGATATCATCTAGATACCTCACGCTGATGTCTTCTTAAATTCTTTTATGTCAGTTTTTCACCTTAAATGTGTTTCTGGGGCTGTTAGAGCCTGTGATTTACAGTTGGGAGACAGTTCGAGTGATCCAGCACGTTGCTGTCTCCGAGAAGATTCCAGGAAGCAAGCAGGTACACGGACAGCCCCGAAACTTTGAGACAGGGCCCGTGCTGATGTTCAATTCCATTTCATCAGTTAGACATTGAGGCAAATGCAGAGGGAAAGTGAGAGTTCAGTGCTGACTTCCTTCCTTTGGATTGCTGCCAGAGAAGGAATCTGTGAGCGGAGTGTTGCTGTATGGATCACTGGGACAGGAGGGTAGGCCTGACCGCCTCATGGTGTCCCTCCCTTTTGATGAATGTCAGTGATTTCATAGGATGATATTGTGGTTCTGTGTTTACGGATTGGACAATTGTGCTTATGGACTGTGGATCTTTCTGACTTCTGCTTTTTACAATCTGTGTTTTTAATTGCCTGTCCCTTTTCCATTTTGTTGTGTGAGGGGAGGATATTTGGGGGTTGATGTTCTGTTGTGTTTTGTTAGGTTTTTTATGTAGGAGAGGGTTTTTTTGGGGGTTGATGTTCTGTCCGTTTTGTGCAGGGGGTTTTGGGGGTTGATTATTGAGATGCCACTCTTTGTAATTATTTCCTGTCAGTACCACATAGCCTCACTTTATGGACATGCAGACTATACGTAGAAGCTATCTTATTATTTATATTTATTGTGCTTTTATTATTATTGCTGGGTTCTGTGTTCTTTATTTTTTTGTGATTTTTTTTTGTGCTGCATCAGATCCAAAGTAACAATTATTTCATTCTCCTTACATTTATATACAGGAAATATTAAAAAATCCTGAATATGTAATCAAGAACCTATCAACCTCCACTTTAAATATATACAATGACCCAATAAAACCAAATGCAATACAACCTGTCAAATTAAAATATCAAAGTTAAGAAATGTTCTTAATCTCAAAATTATAAAACATTTACTACAAGGCAAGTAAAAATAAATAAACTCACACATTGACCCATGACATTAAGAATCATTAGTTATGTATTCATGAATTCAATTTATCTTTAGGACTTAATTATAAAGTAATTCTTGGATTATGACTAGAAAAAGCTTTTAAATCTTACAATAGCCATATTAATTCTTTCATTTGTCTCTTGATAAAAATGCCAAAGAATTTAATATCAGATTTGCTAACCACATCATTAATTTGAGATTAAGACATTATACATTATATTTTAGATCAGACAATTTTTCTCCCAGAGATCCATTGCTTCCTTTGTACATGTTATTTTCACAAGTAAAATGTATTTTCCTTTCTGAAAAAAAAATCATATCAGGTTTCCATCAAACTCCACACTTTCAAACATGAACCCACATGAGATGCCAAACCAAAATAGAAACTTTGCGTACAAGCCTGTCCAGTCTTTAAACGTCAACTTTCTTAATAATGAGAATTATGGGGTTATGCTTTGTAGCTAAAATCACATTTCCTACAAGCTTTAGCTATTTCATAGCACCAAAGAGAAAATATGTCTTTAAGAATAGATTTTAACTTTATAGAAACATTTATGAAATATTATTTTCATATTATTCATCAAACTAACCCAACTATATCAATATTAGCCCTTTTATAAAGTTCATTAATATTAAAATTCATTTATCACATTCAAAATTTCTTCTTAGATATTTGTCATCATCTTCCTTTAATTGTGTAATATTGTAAGTACTATTTTTTTCCAATTGGTTAATTTACATCATTTCCAGAGCCCTGAAGAAAGGTTTCAGCCCGAAACGTTGACTACTTATTCATTTCCATGGATGCTGCCTGACCTGTTGAGTTCCTCCAGCATTTTGAGTGTATGTTGCTTTGGAATTCAAGCATGTGCAAACTTTCTCAAGTTTATCATTTCTAGAATTATTGGTTTCTCAACTGTATTGATTTCCTTTATTAATTTCCCTAATGACCCTGAGATCTTTTTCCAAAATTTCCTCATTCAAGTTGATGCCTTGATGATGGAATCTGTGGAATTTTCAAAGGATCAAAACTGTCTAATAATTGCAGAAGGAATTTCAAAAGAATTTTGGTACGGTAAGGCCATATTTAAGATTTGTTGCACAAAAACATCCAATGAGAATTATCAGTTATTAAGTTCTTTAATTACCTTTTTATAATTGTACCTACATCAACCAGTATATCTTTAACATTTTTATATTAGCATTAGTATTATTTTATATCAGAAAGAAAGCAATATTATTTCTGTAATTACTAATGTCCAATTTTCTATCTTACTAAAAAGCTCCAGACTCCATTATTTTGGTATAAGGGTTGTTCAGCTTCTCAAACTTTCTACAATACTTTGTTTTCATCCACAGAAATGTTGGAAAACCTGCTGCTCATTCCATCAAGTTACACTGGTGTTCTGTCTGAATGTCTCTTTTAATATAAACATTACTCCACTCCCTTCACAAGTGATGGAAACATCACCATTTATGAATATCTTCAGCTTTAATTACTACGGACATTTTCTGACTTGTTTGCTAAACTCCACCTTAATTAATGTCCAAAACTCTGCTGCCTTTTCCCATCTTTGCTGAGCTCTTATCTCACCCCTCCTCTTACATTTGCTTATAGAGTCATGGAACACTACAGCATAGAAAAAGCCTTTTAGTCCATGCTGAACTATTATCTACCTCATCCTAACATGGAGTGAGTGAGTGGGCCAGTAGAGGAGTGGAGCTTTGAGACTTTGACTCGGGGAGTGGCCTTGTGAGAAAAGTGCGAGTCTTTGGCTCGAGAGTCTTCGGCGAGGAGGCTGAGGGAGGAGACTATGCCACAGTTGGAGAGGGTGAGAGGTGGTGAAGAGATGACAGGTAAACTGATTCAGTGTGATGCTTGCCTGATGTGGGAGGTCAGGGACATTGATGGTGTCTCCGACTGCTACAACTGTGAAAAGTGTGTCCAGGTTCAGCTCCTGAAGGACTGTGTTGGGGCACTGGAGAGGCAACTGGATTACCTCAGGTTCATCCGGGAAAATGAGAGTTTTCTGGACAGGACCTACAGCGAGATCGTTACACCGACGATACTGGAAGAGAGAAGGGATGGATGCTTGGAGTACCGGAGACCCCGGGGGATGTGCCACTTGAAAACAGGTTCACTCTCTTGGAAGCTGGTGGGTCAGAAGACACTGCCAGTTTGAGAGGCGGGCAGGTCTACAAGTCAAAAATTGGCACTGAAGCAAAGCCGAAGAGACAGACGTCAGGCAGAGCCATGGTAGTAGGGAACTCCTTAGTGAGAGGTACAGAAAGGGGTTTCTGCGGCAACAGGCAAGATTTAAGGCTGGTGTGTTGCCTCCCTGGAGCCTGGATCCAGGACGTCACGGACCGATTGCAGGGCATCCTCAAGGGTGAGGGTGAACAGCCGGAAGTGGTAGTGTATGTCAGCACAAATGACGTTGGGAAGAATAGGAAAGAAATTCTGCAGCGTGACTTCAAAGAACTCGGAAGAAGGCTGAAAAACAGGACCTCCAGGGTGGTTATCTCCGATTTGCTTCCAGTTCCTCGTGCTGGTGAGGGCAGGAACAGGGAGATATGGGATCTCAATGTGTGGCTGAGGAGCTGGTGTGGCAAGCAGGGTTTTAGATTCTTAGACCAATGGGATCTATTTTGGGGTAAGGATGAATTGTACAAAGGAGATGGGTTGCACCTTAACAGGCGGGGGATCAGCATTCTGGCAGACAGGTTTGCCACTGCTACATGGGTGTGTTTAAACTAATAAGTGGGGGGGGGGGAGGAGGAGACGAGCTGGGAATATAAGGATGGAGTTAAAGGGAAAGAGAGAATAAGAAAAGTTAAGAAAGCCAACAGAATTAAAGGGGCAGAAAGCTTGGGAAGGGTTTGGAGAGTATGGCCAAGTGCAATAGGGATCGATGTGAGAAGTGAGGGGAGTAATGGATTAAAAGTATTATATATGAATGCACAAAGTATAAGAAATAAAGTGAATGAGCTTGAGGCTCAGGTGGAAATTGGTAAGTATGATGTTGTAGGAATAACAGAGACATAGCTTCAAGAGGACCAGAGCTGGGAAATGAATATTCAAGGGTATACATCTTATTGAAAGGACAGACAGGTGGGCAGAGGGGGTGGGGTGGCTCTGCTGGTGAGGAATGAAATTCAGACCCTTGCGAGGGGTGACATAGAATCAGGAGATGTAGAGTCAGTATGGACAGAACTGAGAAATTGTAAGGGCAAAAAGACCCTAATGGGAGTTATCTGCAGGCCCCCAAATAGTAGCCTGGGTATAGGGTGCAAGTTGAATCAAGAGCTAAAATTAGCATGTCGCAAAGATAATGCTACAGTTGTAATAGGGGATTTCAACATGCAGGTAGACTGGGAAATCAGGTTGGTACTGGACCCCAAGAAAGGGAGTTTGTGGAGTGCCTCCGAGATGGATTCTTAGAGCAGCTCGTACTGGAACCTACCAGGGAGAAGGCAATTCTGGATCTAGTGTTGTGTAATGAACTGGATTTGATAAGGGAACTCAAGGTAAAGGAGCCATTAGGAGGTAGTGACCATAATATGATATGTTTTAATCTACAATTTGAGAAGGAGAAGGGAAAATTGGAAGTGTCAGTATTACAGTTGAACAAAGGGGACTATGGAGCCATGAGGGAGGAACTAGCCAAAGTTGACTGGAAGGATACCCTCGCAAGGATGACAGTGGAACAACAATGGCAGGTATTTCTGAGAATAATACAGAAGGTGCAGGATCAGTTCATTCCAAAGAGGAAGAAAGATTCTAAGGGGAGTAGGGGGCGGCTGCGGCTGAGAAGTCAAGGACAACATAAAAATGAAAGAGAAGAAGTATAATGTAGCAAAGATGAGCGGGAAGCCAGAGGATTGGGAAACTTTTAAAAGAGCAACAGAAGATGACTAAAAAAGGCAATACAGGGAGAAAAGATGCAGTACGAAGGTAAACTAGCCAAGAATATAAAGGAGGATAGTAAAAGCTTATTTAGGTATGTGAAGAGGAAAAAATTAGTCAAGACCAAAGTTGGGCCCATGAAGGCAGAAATGGGTGAATTTATTATGGGGAACAAGGAAATGGCAGACAAGTTGAACAGGTACTTAAGATCTGTCTTCACTAGGGAAGACACAGACAATCTTCCAGATATAATAGTGGCCAGAGGACCTAGGGTAACAGAGGAACTGAAAGAAATTCACATTAGGCAGAAAATGGTGTTGCGTAGACTGATGGGACTGAAGGCTGATAAATCCCCAGGGCCTGATGGTCTGCATCCCAGGGTAATTAAGGAAGTGGCTCTAGAAATCGTGCACGCATTGGTAAGAATTTCCCAATGTTCTATAGATTCAGGATCAGTTCCTGAGGATTGGAGGGTAGTTAATGTTATTCCACTTTTTAAAGAAAGGAGGGAGAGAGGAAACAGGGAGTTATAGACCAGTTAGCCTGACATCAGTGGTAGGGAAGATGCTGGAGTCAATTATAAAAGATGAAATAGCAGCACATTTGGATAGCAGTAACAGGATCGGTCCGAGTCAGCATGGATTTACGAAGGGGAAGTCATGCTTGACTAATCATCTGGAATTTTTTGAGGATGTAACTATGAAAATGGACGAGGGAGAGCCAGTGGATGTAGTGTACCTGGTTTTTCAGAAAACCTTTGATAAGGTCCCACATAGGAGATTAGTGGGCAAAATTAGAGCACATGGTATTGGGGGTAGGGTCCCAACATGGGTAGAAAATTGGCTGGCAGACAGGAAACAAAGAGTAGGGTTTAACGGGTCCTTTTCAGAATGGCAGGCAGTGACTAGTGGGGTACTGCAAGGCTCGGTGCTGGGACCGCAGCTATTTACAATATACATTAATAATTTAGATGAAGGGATTAAAAGTAAAATTAGCAAATTTGCAGATGACACAAAGCTGGGTGGCAGTGTGAAATGTGAGGAGGATTTGAGGAGAATGCAGGGTGACTTGGACAGGTCGGGTGAGTGGGCAGATGCATGACAGATGCAGTTTAATGTGGATAAATGTGAGGTTATCCACTTTGGTGGCAAGAACAGGAAGGCAGATTACTATCTGAATGGTGTCAAGTTAGGAAAAGGGGAAGTACAGGTGTCCCTGTTCATCAGTCACTGAAAGTAAGCATGCAGGTACAGCAGGCAATGAAGAAAGCTAATGGCATGTTGGCCTTCATAACAAGGGGAGTTGAGTATAGGAGCAAAGAGGTCCTTCTGCAATTGTACAGGGCACTGGTGAGACCACACCTCAGATTCAGATTCAGTTTATTGTCATTTAGAAACCACAAATGCAATGCAGTTAAAAAAATGAGACAACGTTCCTCCAGAATGATATCACAAAAGCACATGACAAAACAGACTACACCAGAAAGTCTACATAATGTTTGGTAATCCCCAATCCAGAGTCCGGAGAGACTGCTGCGTATTAATATC
The DNA here is from genome assembly GCF_048418815.1 of Hemitrygon akajei. Taxonomy (NCBI): domain Eukaryota; kingdom Metazoa; phylum Chordata; class Chondrichthyes; order Myliobatiformes; family Dasyatidae; genus Hemitrygon; species Hemitrygon akajei. The sequence goes on along the minus strand of NC_133134.1, from coordinate 150,292,843 downwards.
GCGCTACCATCTTAGCGCATTCCCCGGAAAGGAGCGCGAATCCCACCAGACAAAAAAAGACCAAAAACTAAGCTACAAGACCTTCACAAAACCATATAGTTACAACAGTGCAAACAATAGCATAATTGATAAAAAAAAAAGACCATGGGCACAGTAAAAATAGTCCAAAGATGTTAAAAGACTATAAGTTCAAAAGAAACCACCACACAGTTTCCACAAGTCCTCAGGGTCCCAATAGACTCATCTCACGCCGGCGGCAGAAGGGAATACCTCTGCTATGGACTTCCACGGTGCTGCCCGACTCAGCCTCACAGACACAGCACCCAGTGAAAGCGCTCCGACCGCAGTAGACTCCGAGTCCATCGAACCTCCGACCATCCCCTCTGGCACAGCTTCTTCGAACACTATCCTCTGCAGAGCGTATTATGACCCCCCCTGCCAACGGCCATCGGCAACCCGACCCCAAGGACTGGGGGCCTGTTCTTCTCAGCAGAGACCCGGACCTCACAGCAGCAGCAGCAACGAAGAAGGCCTTCCTGGAGATTTCCAGATGTTCCTCCGTGCTCTCACGTCCATTTTTCATCAGATTACGATTGCGCACAGCACCCCACTTAACAAATAACATATCAGCTCCGGAGTGGCCGCTGCAAGGTGTGTCGCGCACATCTTGGAGTATTGTGTTCAGTTTTGTTCTCCAAATTTGAGGAAGGACATTCTTGCTATTGAGGGAGTACAGCGTAGGTTCACAAGATTAATTCCCGGAATGGCGGGACTGTCATATGTTGAAAGATTGGAGTGACTGGGCTTGTACACACTGGAATTTATAAGGATGAGAGGGGATCTGATTGAAACATATAAGATTAAGGGATTGGACACGCTAGAAGCAGGAAACATGTTCCCGATGTTGGGTGAGTCCAGAACCAGAGGCCAGTTTAAGAATAAGGGGTAGGCTATTTAGAACAGAGTTCAGGAAAAACTTTTTCACCCAGAGAGCTGTGGATCTATGGAATGCTCTGCCTCAGAAGGCAGTGGAGGCCAATTCTCTGGATGCTTTCAAGAAAGAGTTAGATAGAGCTCTTAAAGATAGTGGAATCAAGGGATGTGGGGAGAAGGCAGGAATGGGGTACTGATTGTGGATGATCAGCCATGATCACATTGAATGGTGGTGCTGGCTCGAATGGCCTACTCCTGCACCTATTGTCTATTGTCTATCAACCTGCACCTGGAATATAGACCTCCACACCACTTACATTCATGTACTTATCCAGATTTCTCCCAAGTGTTGAAACAGAACTCATATCCACCACTTGTGTTAACAGCTTTTTCCATACTCTCACCACTCACTGAGTGAGGAAGTCCCCTTTCGAGTTTTGCTTAAACCTTTCACCCTTAACCTATGACCTCTAGTTCTAGTCTCATCCCCAACCTGAGTGGAAAAAGCCTACTTGCTTTTACTCTATCTATACCCCTCAATTTTGTATACCTCTGTTAAATTTCCCCTCGATCTCCTACACTCCAGCGAGTAAAATCCTAACCTATTCAATCTTGCCTTATAACTCAGGTCCTCAGGTGTTTGCAACATCTTTGAAAATGTTCTTTTTAGTCTTTCCCTCTTATTGAATCACTCCTGCAGGTAGATGACCAGAACTGCACACAATACTCCAAATCAGGCCTCACCAGTGTCTTATACAACATCAACATAAGATGCAAACTCCTGTAGTTAGTGAAGGTCAATTGATTTCTGAAGGCTTCTTTATGACCCTATCTACCTGTGAAGCTACTCTTGTGGAATTATGGATCTATACTTACAAAATCTTCTGTTCTACCATACTCTTTAGTGCTGTACTGTTTAAGTCCTAATTGGCCTTTCAATGGCTCAATTTAATATGCAGTTTGAATTATAGATTTCCTCTGCTGCCCCACTTCTCCTTCGTCAGTTTAATGTAGCAATCAACCCCAATTAATACAGGCACACTGTTAAATAGGTTTGAGGAAAATAACACACAGTTGGTTATTACATCCCTTTCATGCCAATCTCATTCCTTTTTAAATTAGGCTGTTGTTGGAAAAAGAGAGATAGAGATACTGCTTCTACCTCTTCCAATAATTCTGAGTGAGGCACAGAGAAATCTGTATTTACTGACAATTACCCTTATTGTTCAAACTAACAAGTACGTGAATTCATACACTAAATACCTTATGCACACACCCGCTAAGTATCCCTGACTCTCCTGGATAGTCAAAGAATAGCAAAGGTATTACCCGGGCGGAGGAATTTACGCTGGCCAGGCGTTCCTTGTTCCTCGTGGTCCCGATTCACTCTCCACGTGCTTCACGCAGGGTTCTTCTCGCTTGTGTCTGCGATGGTTATTCTTCAAAGTTACTGCCACCGGCGCACACAAAGCATCCACTTTTATATCCATTGCTTATCAATTCAAATGTCGCATTCCCGTGTCATTGGCCGCCTGTCATGTGTCTGGCCTTTAACACCTGGTCATTGGCTCTGGTCCAAGCCAGCATCCATCTATTGTCCTCTTCCCACTGATGCACCATCAATAACTCACTCTGAGACGTAACAAACGAGATATCGGCTTTTATTGACTGGAAGAATTAACAACACTACATCCTGGAGAATGAGGCCGGGCTCAGGCCTCAATCGCCTTTATACAGGGGTCTGTGGGAGGAGCCACAGGAGCAGTCAGCAGGGGTCTGTGGGAGGAGCCACAGGAGCAGTCAGCAGGGGTCTGTGGGAGGAGTCAGCAGGGGCCTGTGGGAGGAGCCACAGGAGGAGTCCAGACAGTTATATGTAGTTCACCACATTCACCCCCCCTTTGTTTTAAAAAAGAGTCCCCAGGTGGTGAAGTTTCTTACAAGTATATTTACAGGTTAAGTCTATCAGGTGGTCGAATCTGTCGCTGCGATCTACGTAGCACCAGCTGCGATTGCACAGGTGCCGGAGGTGGTGATGGCACAGGTGCTGGTGATGGTGATGGCACAGGTGCTGGTGGTGGTGATTGCACAGGTGCCGGATGTGGTGATTGCACCGGAGACGGAGAGTGGGCTGGTTCTGGCCCAACTGGAGGTGTCAGGGATCCCTCACGTGTGAGCGAGGCGCCCGGAATAGACGTGTACGAGATGCCCGGTACATGAGCGTCGTGAGGAGTCTGGGTGGGGCACGGTGTGCGCGGTGTCACCTCAGGTACAGGGTTCATAGTTACAGTGGAGTGTACGGGGTAGTGGTCTGCTGCTCCGGCGGGCGCCAGGTCGCGGACAGAGACCGTGTCCTCCCGCCCATCAGGTAAGACCACGTAGGCATACTGGGGGTTAGCATGCAGAAGGTGAACCCTCTCGACCAGCGGGGAGTATTTATTGCTCCTCACATGTTTCCGGAGCAGCAATGGCCCTGGGGAGGTCAGCCAAACTGGTAGGGTGGTCCCAGTGACAGACTTCCTGGGAAAAGAGAATAGGCGTTCGTGAGGGGTGGCATTGGTCGACGTACACACCAGGGAGCCGATAGAGTGGAATGCCTCAGGGAGGACCTCCTGCCATCGGGAGACCGGCAACCCTTTTGACTTAAGGGCTAAAAGTGTGGCCTTCCACACTGTGGCATTCTCCCTCTCCACCTGTCCATTCCCCCGGGGATTATAACTCGTGGTTCGATTAGTAGCAATGCCCCTAGCTAGCAGGTACCGGCACACCTCGTCACTCATAAAGGAGGACCCTCTATCACTGTGGACATAGCAGGGATATCCGAACAGAGTGAAGAGCTGGCGCAAGGCTTTTATGACGGACGTGGTAGTAGTGTCGGGGCAGGGAATGGCAAAGGGGAATCACGAGTACTCGTCAATAATACTGAGAAAATAGACATTGCGGTCGGTGGAGGGAAGGGGGCCCTTAAAGTCAACACTCAGTCGCTCAAAAGGGTGGGTGGCCTTGACAAGCTGCGCAGTGTCAGGACGGTAGAAGTGCGGTTTGCACTCAGCGCAGATCTGGCAGTCCCTGGTCATCGTCCTGATGTCCTCCAGGGAGTACGGCAGGTTCCGGGCTTTAACAAAATGGTAAAATCGGGTGACCCCCGGATGGCAAAGATGTGCATGAAGGGCATACAGCTGGTTGAGCTGTGCGCTAGCACACGTTCCCCGGGATAGGGCATCAGAGGGTTCATTGAGTCTGCCAGGCCAGTACAGGATATCATAATTGTAGGTGGAGAGTTCTATTCTCCACCGCAAAATTTTATCATTTTTGATTTTGCCCCGCTGTTGGTTGCTAAACATGAATGCAACCGAGCGCTGGTCGGTCAGCAAGGTGAACCTTTTGCCGGCGAGATAGTGCCTCCAGTGCCTAATAGCTTCCACTATGGCCTGGGCTTCTTTCTTCACCGCAGAGTGCCGAAGTTCAGAGCCTTGAAGGGTACGAGAAAAGAATGCTACTGGCCTGCCTGCCTGATTGAGGGTAGCGGCAAGCGCGAAATCGGAGGCGTCACTCTCTACTTGGAAGAGAATGGTCTCATCCACCGCATGCATCGTTGCTTTGGCAATGTCCCCTTTAATGCAGCTGAAGGCCGCGCAGGCCTCAGCAGAGAGGGGAAAAGTGGTAGACTTGACCAGGGGGCGGGCCTTGTCTGCGTAATGGGGGACCCATTGGGCGTAATAGGAAAAAAAACCCAGGCACCGCCGGAGGGCCTTGAGAGTGGTGGGAAGAGGGAGTTCTAACAGGGGGCGCATACGGTCGGGATCAGGGCCAATGACCCCGTTCTCCACGACATACCCAAGGATAGCGAGTCGGGTGGTTCTGAACACACACTTGTCCCTGTTATAAGTAAGGTTCAAAGCTTCGGCCACTTGGAAAAATCGTTGTAGGTTGGCGTCGTGATCTGACCAGTTGCGACCACAGATGGTGATGTTATCCAGTTAGGGAAATGTGGCCTTCAGTTGGCACTGGTCCACCATCCGGTCCATTTCCCTCTGGAAGACTGAGACACCATTGGTGACACCAAAGGGGACGCGCAGGAAGTGATAGAGCCTGCCGCCCGCCTCGAAGGCGGTGTAGGGGCGGTCCTCTGGGCGGATGGGGAGCTGGTGATAAGCGGATTTCAGATCTATTGTCGAGTACACCTTGTACTGAGCTATCTGGTTGACCATATCCGCGATGCGGGGTAGGGGTCACACGTCAAGCTGCGTGAACCGATTGATGGTCTGACTATAGTCCACAACCATCCTATTTTTCTGCCCAGTCCGAACAACAACCACCTGGGACCGCCAAGGGCTTGTGCTTGGCTCAATGATCCCCTCCCCGAGCAGCCGCTACACCTCTGACTGAATGAAGGCCCTGTCCCCTGCGTTGTACCTCCTGCTTTTAGTCGCCACCGGTTTACAGTCGGGGGTCAGGTTGGTGAACAGCGATGGGGGAGGGATCTTGAGGGTGGAGAGGCTGCAAGTAGTGTCAGTAGCACAGCTATCGGCATGGTGCTGGGCGGGATGTGTGGTTCGGTGTGTGCGTGCGTGTGGTAGCGGAGTATATGGTGAAGTCCCACCAAACTGAGGATTCCTGACAGTGAGTGGTGGGAGGGGCCCATCATATGCCATAGTCACACTTTCGAGATGGCTCTGGAAGTCCAGGCCCAATAGCACAGGTGCGCACAGTCGAGGCATGACCAGGAGCGCAAAGTTCCGATACTCTGTGCCCTGCACCACCAATGTCGCTACACAACCCCCCCGGATGTCTGTGGAATGTGACCCAGAAGCCAAGGTGATCCTCTGGCTTACCGGCCGTGTCACGAGTCCACAGCGTTGCACTGTGTCCGGGTCAATAAAACTCTCAGTGCTGCCTGTGTCAAACAGGCAGCTAGTCCTGTGTCCCTCCACCAGGATGTCCATCATTGACCTTGCGAGCTGGTGCAGAGCGCTTTGGTCGAGGGTTACGGTGGCCAGAGTTGAGCCGCCCTGGTGCCCGGTAAACTCCGGCGAGTTGGGGGCGGGGCATGGTGACGCCGGCAAAGATGGCTGCTCACATCCGGGCATGCAAGATGGTGGCCCCCAGGTCTCAGACGCAGCGCTGCTTGACCCCACGCGCGGTTTAGACTTACAGGCTCTGGCGAAATGGCCCGGTTTTCCGCAGCTGGAGCAGGTCGCTTATCGAGCTGGGCAACGGTTTCAAGGATGTTTCTCAAGCCTACAGAAATAACACAGCTTTCGCTTGGTCGGGTTCGGGGAGTGCGTGGAACCGTGACTGGCAGCGGCGTTGGTGAATTCGCTCGCGGGAACTGGCGGCGGCAGGGTCGGAGGTGTCCACGGAACCGGCGGGGAATCGCGTGGCTGGACAGCGTCAGCGTTGTGCAGAGCAGCCTCCAGCGTGTCGGCCATCTCGATCGCCGAGCGTAAGGTAAGATCAACATTTTCCAGCAGCCGCTGGCGCACATACACTGACCTAATTCCGGTCACAGAGGCGTCTCGTACCAAGAGTTCCGCATGCTGTTCCGCCGTGAGCGTTTTGCAGTCACAAGTCTGCACGAGTGCCTGTAGAGCTCGGAGAAATTCAGCGGACGACTCCGCAGGGCGCTGTCTGCGCGTGGCCAAGCGATGTCTGGCATAGATCGCATTCACCAGCCGCAGGTACTGTCTTTTGAGGGCGTCAAGCTCCCCTTCATAGGTCGAGAGGTCCCTGATGAATGAATAAACTTTTGGGGCAACTCTCGAGAGGAGAATTCTGTGCCTAACAGTGGGGTCAGTTGCACAAACCTCCTCCAAGTATGATTGGAAGCATGCAAGCCAGAGTTCAAAGGCAAGAGCTGCTTCAGGGTCTTGGGGGTCCAAATCCAATCTTTCCGGACATAAAACGGCTTCCATGTTTTAACTTCCAGTCAATAAAATTGATGCACCATCAATAACTCACTCTGAGATGTAAGAAGCGAGATATCGGCTTTTATTGACTGGAAGAATGAACAACACTACATCCTGGAGAATGAGGCCGGGCTCAGGCCTCAATCACCTTTATACAGGGGTCTGTGGGAGGAGCCACAGGAGCAGTCAGCAGGGGTCTGTGGGAGGAGCCACAGGAGCAGTCCAGACAGGTATATGTAGTTCACCACAGGCACCAAGGGACAGTTGCTGACTCATGACTCTTTGTTCTCAGTCAGCAATGAGCTTGAATCGCCTCAGGCATTCACAATCCTGCATGTTATGGCCAACCAAAGAACACCTCACAAATAACTCCTTATTTGGAAATGGCCTCCAGTCCAGCAGATTACCTGAACAGTCTTTGTGCCTTCTTTAAAACACTAATCAAGTCCAGCATGTCAAGCTCACAAAATGGAGAATCGAGTGTCTTCACAAAATGGCAGCCTCCATTCCCCCAAGCACACGACAAGAACAAAGACTGCTTCCACTGTCCTTGATTCATTTGAATTCACTGATTTGAAGATTGTCATTCTTTCTGGCCAACACTGTTAAGAATTTGCTTTACAAAGAGCAATGAAGAGAGGATATTAAAAATCCCCTGCTGTAATGTTTATGGCAAACTAAACTGATAGTAAATGGAAATTATACATTCATATCAACTAATTCTGTCTAAACAAACACAGGCAATTGTGAAAGCAAAATTCTGGAAGGATCGAGAAGGACAAAGTGAAAATACTAAGTAGTGTCCTTCAAATGATAAAATTTAGTAATAATATATTAGGGTTTCAATCAGGTTGATCTGAATATTGAAAGCATATGTGGTATGGAAGCACAGTTTTTATAGTGTGTGTTTTACAGAAATTAACTTCTATCCTCCGATTGTACACAGTAGCATTTAGAAACCGCACATACCCTTAGGGGTAAAACAGGAACACAAACCAACATGTAACCTGTAATTCTGGAAATTGGAAATGTATTTTAATTTTTTCTGTTTCAGGAAATCTCTGGTTCAAAACATGCTCAAGAGGTTTCACCTCCTCTGTGCTGCCCATTTACTTGATCAATCAATAACATGCATGCCACAGTCGTCGTGTATCACAGTGGGTCCAGCTTAGGTGCATGTTTAAATGATCAATTCCAAACAGATCAGTTTCTGTTGACTTTGGGGTGGCTTTCAGTGGATGATGTCACTGACACTTTGAAATACTAGTAAAGATTGGAATTGCTGTCACTTTCTTGACTGCCCTATGCATTTGACATTTCTTTTTGAGTCTTATTGGAATTGTTAAGGGATGGAAGGAGATTATTTAGGGCCATTGACTCTGTTCACTTGCCTAGTACTGTAATCCTACCTGTCCATTTCTGCATCCTGTTCCAATTGCTCTTCTAATTATTCTGTTTCAAGTGTTTATTCAAATTCTTCTTTGAAAGCTCTGATGCATTCTGCTTCCAGCACTGAGTTCCAGAGCATAACTACTATGTGGTCAAGATTATTTTTCTCACAATCATCTTGGTTAAAATTATATCTGTGTCCCTTAGACCTTGCACCATCCTTTAAAGGAAATGGCTTCCTTCTACTTACCGATATTCAACATGTATACCCTCATCAAATCTCTCAGCCTTGCTTACTCCAGAGAGAACAACCTCAGCATATTTACATTCAGAGGTTAACATATTAAGTACCTCCAGTAGGTAAAGTGGCCACTGAGTGTATGTTCATGATCTTCTGCTGCTGCAGCCCATCCACTTCAAGGTTTGATGTTTTGAGCATTCAGAAATGCTCTTCTGCACACCACTGTTGTAATGCATGTTTATTTGAGTTACTGCCATCTTCCTATCAGCTTGAACTAGTCTGGCTATTGTCCTTTGACCTCTCTCATTAACAAGACATTTTTTGCCCACAGAACTGCTGGTCAGTGGATGTTTCTTCTTGTCGCACTATTCTCTGTGAACTCTAAAGGCCATTGTGTATGAAGGTCCCAGGAGATCAGTGGTTTCCGAAATACTCAAATTGTATCATCTGGAACCAGGGTCAAAGTCACTTAGATCACATTTCTTTCCTATTCTGATGCCTGGACTGAACAACAACTTGACCATATTTGCATGCATTGAGCTGCTGCCACGTGACTGGCTGATTAACTATTTGCATTAACATAATAGTGTACAGTTGCACTTAATGAAGTGGTCACTGAATGTATAAATAGAGTAAAGCCACAAGGAGGAAGGTCACACCAGTTAATAATGTCAGAGCTTCGGAGACAATGGCAATAAGAAATAATACTTCTGTGGTGTCTCCCATTGCAATACCAAACTGCTATTGAGAAGAACTAACTTTTAATGATACTGCAAAGAAAACAAGACAAAGAAAAAGCAGAGGATATAATTAACAAAATGTGGATTTTCCTTGCTTGAATCCCCTCCATTTAAAGGCTCTAGAAATAAAGGTGATGACAAATCAGCATACAGGAGGGAGATTGAAAATTTGGCTGAATTGTGCCATAACAACAACCTCTCACTCCATGTCAGCAAGACCAAGGAGCTGATTATTGACTTCAGAAGAAGGAAATCAGAGGTCCATGACCCAGTCTTCATTGGAAGATCAGCGGTGGAGAGGATCAGCAACTTTAAATTCCTCAGTGTTATTATTTCAGAGGACCTGTTCTGGATCCAGCACGCAAGTGCAATTATGAAGAAAAGCACGGCTACACCTCTGCATCTAAAACTTTGACAAACTTCTTTGAAGTGAACAATCTAAAGCGCATTTCACTGAACGCAGTAGCTGGTGTAGCTATTGATTGATTCCAGAGATTGTGTTCAATCCTGAGCTGGAGTGCATCGTTTGCATTTTCTCCCTGTGGATTTTTCTGGGGTGCTCGAGTTATCCTCCGCACCCCAACAAATGTACCAGTGGGTTCATTGTAAATTGCCCCACCAGATATAGCTGACAGGAGAATTGAATGGATTTTATTGGGTATGCAAGAGGGAATGGGGAACAGGCAAAATAAGAATGGGACTGAAAGTTGGTATAGGTTTAATGGCCTCCATCATTGCTATAAGAAAATATAACAATTTCAATACTTATCATTATATAATTAATCTTCTGTGGTGAACTACATATACCTGTCTGGACATGCCCCTCTGCTGACTGCTCCTGTGGCTCCTCCCACAGACCCCTGTATAAAGGCGGTTGGAGGCACTGCTCCCCCCTCAGTCTCCAGGATGTTGTGTGGTGGTCTTTTGCAGCTAATAAAAGCCTATTGTTCGCCTCCCATCTCCAAGAGTTATTGATGGTGCATCATCTTCCTTGCACATTTTAAATTGCATGTATTGTGTCTGATATATTTCTGTAACTTGCCTAACATCTATTGCATACTGTGTCTGGAGTGAGGAGAAATTCCTTCTGCCAGAGGGTGGTGAATCCGTGGACTTCATTGCCACACTTTGGTTGTATTTAAGGCGGAGAGATAGGTCATTAGGTATGTAGATAAATATAGTTAGACAACTAGATAGATAGATGATTGGTAATGGATTGAATGGCTACAAAGAGAATGATAAGGAATAATGTTTAAAATACAGCCATGAACAGTTTCAATTCACTTAACAGCTTAATTTTGCTCCTAAGATCTTAGTCTTATTGTTTTAAATTAAAATAGACACATAACTACCAAATAAACAATTTCAAACAAATGTTTAAAACAATTAGGAGAATAATTCATTTTCATCTTTGCCCAGTTTAAGGGAAGTCAAAAGTGTTTACCTATTGTTCTTCCATCTGTATTATTAAATCTTACATTATTTTGGATTGTGATACTCTACATTGCAAACTAAAGAAACGTTTACCCTCAAAGAAAATTCAAGTGAAGCCTTCATTATTGATAATATTTATGAAGAAATCCATTCATGCTTGTACCATGGCTCTGACTACCCAGTTGTCTCTGGACAAGAGTTAAGTGACATTTTAATACTAATCACATACCGGTACAACTCACCTCCATTATTTCTCTTGAAGAAAATACAATACTTTAGAAAATGAGCCTCTCTAAAACTACTTAATCATTGCTATGCTGTAAATAATTCACTGAAGAGTGGCCTTTTTCTCCTGCAGTCTATACTTCAATAATATACCAATAAAAAGTTTCCAGGTGGTATCCATTAGTCAAAGCATTTAGTTGCCAAATCGATCTACTTTTATAAGATAATGGGACAGAAATTTGCAACAGAGCAGGTAATTTGGCTAATATCTACCACCTGGAAACTTTTTATTGGTGCGTGAGTACAATAATCAAGAGACAAAGGCTGCTTTAAAACATGTAACAAGCTATTAACCCCAGATTTCCTGGTTTATAAAAAAACAAGTTTATGACCTCATTGTTTTGTTGCCTGACTCGAACAAGAGTAATCTTGTGCGAAGAGAGCAGTGAATCCTTTCCATAGATAAAGGACAATAAATGCTATAGTATTGAAAAGGTTTGATCTAATCTTCCGCAGACTATTCCATCAGATGCAGTAATGTGTCAGCAGTTGTTTACTATTCCACGTTCTGCAGATAGAGTCCCCATAAACACTCGCTTTCCATGGTCTACCTACACGAGAATTAAGAGCAGCCTCAAAATTTTATTGGATGTGGGCCGCATAAAAGAATTTTATCAAAAACTCAATCAAGTACTTAGTGCCTTGCTAGAGAGCATCTAGAGCTTTGGCCTTGTGCATGTGCAGTGATATCAAATAATACACAATGCCTGTTTTGATGTCACTTTCATAAAATCATACTGTTATACTTGACCATTGAATAGCTAGGGATTTGCACAGTACAGGTAGCTTGGCTGACTTAGGAAATCCGAAGATCTACCTTCTTCCAAATAGGTTCAACCTAGTGTTTCTTTCCTTGACGATTACTCTCTATCCATTTCTCTCTCATTACTCATGTCCTCAGCACATACTGATCCTGTCCATGGCACTGTCCTCCACCACAGGCATCTTCCTGACCAAACCTCCTGCCACATCTTTCTCACCCAATTTTGCTCCCCACAAGCGGCTTGTTTTTAAACAAGTGATTTGCTATCTCTGAAAAGAATTGGGTGATGGATGTCCTGTTCTTTTGACCAGTGGAGAAAGGACATTGGTGAAAACAGTCACAAAGACTGCAGAGAAGCCAAATATCAAGAAGTTTGGTTATAATTCTCAGTCTTTTCTTTTGATTAGATTTATTTGTGGCAGTGTCAGAAATTGAAAGATCAGGCCAAACCACTAATAAAAGTATTAAAAAATAGATAAATATTAGGTTTACTAGTCACATGAACATCAAAGCATGCAGTGTTATGCATCATTTGCATCAACAGCCAACACAGTCTAAATATGTGCTGGGGAATCCCACAAGTGTCACCATACTTCCAGCACCAATAGAACATGTCCACAACTTACTAACCCTAACCTGTATGTCTTTTCGGAACGTGGGAGGAAACCAGAGCACCTAGAGAAACCCCACACAGTCACGGGGAAAACATACAAACTCCTTATGGGTATTGTATCCCAATCTTCCAATCAATGGTGGTGTAAAGTGTTACACTAACTGCTAAGCTAGAAAAGGAACAGGTGCTTTAAGATGCTGTAAAATGTATAACATGGATCCCAGCTATGCCTGTCTTTTTGTTGGTTATATGGAATAGTCTATGTTCCAAGCCTACACTGGCATCACTCCCCAACTTTTCCTACTTTATATTGACGACTGCATTGATGCTGGTTCCTGCACCCATCCCGAGCTCACTGACTTCATCAACTTTGCCTCCAACTTCCACCCTGCCCTCAAATTTACCTGATCCATTTCTGATACCCCCCCTCCCCTTTCTTAACCTCGTGACAGTTTATCTACCAATATCTTTTATAAACCCACATTCTCACAGCTACCTGGACTATACCTCTTCCCACCCTGTCACTTGTAAAAATGCCACCTTCTTCTCTCAATTCCTCCATCTCCACCCAGCTGCTCACAAGATGAAGCTTTTTATTCCAGAGCTAATGAGATGAGCTCCTTCTTCAAGGGAAGGGGTTTTCCTTCCTCTGTCATAATGCTGCCCTCACCTGCCTCTCTTCCATTTCACTCATATTGCCCTCACTCCATCCACCCACTATCCCACCAGGGATAGGGTTCTGCTTTTCCTCACCTACCATGCCACCAGCCTCTGTGTCCAGCACATAATTCTCCATAACTTCTGCCATCTCCAGCAGGATCCCACCACCAAGCACATCTTTCCTTCCCCCCACTTTCTGCTTTCTACATGACTCCCTTGACCATTCATCCCTCCCTACTGATCTCTCTCCTGGTACATCCTTGCAAGCAGAACATTTGCCACACCTGCCCTGACACCTCCTCCCTCACTACAGTTCAGCGCCTCAAACAATCCTTCCAGGTGAGGCAACACTTTATCTATGAGTCTGCTGGGGTCAACTACTGAATCTGGTGCTCTTGGTGTGACCTCCTTTATATTAGTGAGATCTGAGATAGACTGGGAGACTACTTCGCCGAACACCTACACTCTCATACACCAGAAAAAATGGGATCTCCTGGTGGCCACCCATTTTAATCCTACTTCCCATTCCCATTCCGTTATGTCAGTCTATGGCCACCTGTACTGCCATGATGAGGCCACACTCAGGTTGGAGGAGCAACACCTTATATTCCTTCGGTGTAGCCTCCAGCCTGATGGCATGAACTTTGATTTCTCAATTTCCATTAATAGAAACCCCCCTCCATTCCTCATTCCCATTTCCCTCTCTCATTGAATCTCTTTATCTGCCGATCACCTCTCTCTGGTGCTCCTCCCCCTTCCCTTTCTTCCATGGTCTACTCCCTCTTCTATCACATTCCCCCTTCTCCAGCCCTTTTTCTCTTTCACCAATCAACTTCTCAGCTCTTTGCTTCACCTCTCCCCTTCTCCCAGTTTCACCTGTCCCCTACTACCTTGCAGTTCTTCCTCCCCTTCGCCCACCTTCTTACTCTGGCTTCTTTTCCATGGATGCTGTCCGGCCTGCTGCATTCCTCCAGCCTTTTGTGTGTGGTGCTCTTGATTTCTCAGCTCTTTTCTCCAGTCTTGATAAAGGGTCTTGGTCCAAAACGTCAACTGTTTACTCTTTTCCATAGATGCTGCCTGGCTTGCTGAGTTCCTTCAGCATTTTGTATATTACCTTGATTTCCAGCAACTGCCAATTTTCTCTTGTTTGTTGTAAACATAGTACTTTGGATGATATTGCTTGTTGGATGGCTCTAAGACAGGTTAGTTTTTTTTAAAATTTTACTGCTCTTTTGAATGCTGCTTTGTCACTTTTAACGGAGAAGCTAAGTTCGAGTAAGCATGGTCATTGACATTTATGAGTATGTTCTTTGATGGACTCCTGTGAAGGATAATATCATCCATTTGCCCCCCTAGCATGAACCTGACACAGAATCACTTTAAACTCACCTAACTCTACATGACATCAGTAAAACTTGCTAGGCAATTCTACCAACAGCCATAGTGGAGCACGGGAACTGGTTTGATCAATTCCCATGTTACAACAATGATTTTAATACCCGCGTTAAAAAGGATGTGTTCTCTTTTTGAACTCTGTGCATATGACCTTTTGATGTTTAATTGATACCATTAAATTAACTTAGTTTCCAATTCGTATGTTTCAAATTCCATTCAACTCCAGTCTTCACAATGGAGCTTTCTATTTTAATCATTTCTGACCCACCAATTTGCACCAAAGCATTGTGTTACAATGCTGCAGCACACAGCAATTTGAACTGTGCTGCAGAAACCTGTAAGCTGAGAAATGAAAACCTGCAGGAGGTGTTGGCAAATGCCAAGTCTGTGCCTTTTATTCCTGTAGGCTGATATTTGCTGGTTGGGCTTCTATTTGCCAAGTCTGGAGACTCTTTGCTGCAAATCCAGTTAAACTCAGTTTTTACGACTTAGGAACAGCTTTCTCCCATGGCTAGTAACAAACTAGAAATTAATCCCGCATATTTTCTCAGTGAATAAGAGGACGTGGATGCCAAATCGCCATCCCAGTGGAGACTATAATCTTAAACATCTTAACAACGATAATAACTGGGTTGAAATTGGCTGTACCCACAAGTGCATTTCGTGCCCTTTTTGGTTCTAGTGCAGTGCTTAAACAGATTTCTTTTGTCAATGACTTTGCAATTTTCACAATTTTTTTAAAGTTCTAATCCAGTTACTGAAATGTTGCAAATATTTGTGTGCTGTTTAGATAAATTAGTTCCCCAGAGTTTAGCTGTGGAATCTTGTTTAGAAAAACTGACTGAAGTTTATTTTCCATCTTCTATAACTCATTCTGATTAAGCCTCATTTCTTCAGTTTCATCGGGTAAATCATGAGTATCAAATTCTTGATAATGAAGTTAAATCCCTTCCACAGTTCAGAAACAGGCAACTGACAATGTTTTGATAGTTCTGATAATTCACAAACCACAAGTGGGAGGGAATGAAAACGGAAGTGGAAAATGAATGAAAAACAATAACTTTTCCAAAGGGTCAGCTCACATCATAATTCTCCTAAAGATGCCAAAGTCAGGGTCTACCGCGTTGATGCACCATCAATAACTCTGAGACGTGGGTTAAGGTAGGCTTTTATTGGCTGGAAGAAAGCACAAGGAGCAAGTGACCACCACACAACATCCTGGAGACTGAGGAAGGGTCTGTGCCTCCAATCGCCTTTATACCGGGGTCTGTGGGAGGAGCCACAGGAGCAGTCAGCGGGGGGGGGGGGGGGGCGTGTCCAGACAGGTATATGTACTTCACCACACGCGTAAAATGCCTGTTTCCCCAACAGCAACATTGGCTGTAACTAACAGGATGTGCATACTGGAGCTCATTTTTCTGTAGAGCAGAACTATCATCTTCTGCCTTCATCCCCCAAACTCTGTTCCCTTGGAAAGAGAGTGCCTTACATTTCCGTAAATAATTCTCACCCTATCACCCTTCTGTGATCACTTTCTTAGGACAAACCAGATCATTTTCAATTTCGACATCATTTTGGATCTCTCAAACAAACTCACCATCGACAAGACTTTATGCTTCTACCAAACAGCAGAGCTCACTTCTGCAGTCTATGAACAAAAGGTACAAAAGTTCGAGCACACATTTTGTGCGCCACAGTTTCCGAGGAGACATTGGATTGCATAGAGGCAGAGAGGGTTTAAAAGAAGTGAGCAGGGGCAGCTGGTGCACTTTGCAAGCCGCAACTCTCGAGGAGACATTGGAATGAGCAGAGATAGGAATTTGTCAAGTTCCATTCAAAAGGTTAGGTTTAAGTGAAGCAGACATTGTGTGAGTAAGCCAGTGTTACAATGGGGAATTAAGGCTTTGGCTCATCGAGGCTTTGGCAAGGAGAGACGAGGGCTTAGGAAGATATTGTTTTCTTTTTTTTTCTATATTTTTTATTGCATATTTAGAGCAGTGTGGACACCAGGCAGGATAGTAGAATGCTCCTCTTGCAGGATGTGGAAAGGCATGGAGACCTTTAATGTCCATGACAACTACACCTGCAAGAAGTGTATTCAGCTGCAGCTTTTAGCAAACTGTGTTAAGGAACTGGAGTTGGAAATGGACAAACTCCGGATCATTTGGGAGGCTGAGGGATTGATAGGACATGCAAGGAGGTAGTTATACCCATGGGGCAGCATTCAGGTAACTGGGTAACCATCAGAAGGGGGAAAGGGGCCAGTCAGCCAGTGCCGTGTAACACTATGGCAGTTCCCCTCAACAACAGATATATTGCTTTGGATACTGCTGAGTGAGGGGTGGTGGGGGGGGTGGAATGACCTAGTAGAGGAAAGTCACAGCAGTCTGGTTTCTGGCACTGAGTCTAGCTCAGTGGCTCAGAAGGGAAGAGGGAAGAGGAAGCAAACTATAGGGGATTCATTGGTTTGGGGAACAGAAAGGAGTTTCTGTGGACAGGAATGAGATTCCCAGGTATGTTGGCAATATCTTGGATTGAGTACACAGCAGTTTTAAATGGGAGGGTGAGATGCTAGAGGTTGTGGTCCACATTGGTACCAATGACATGAGCAGGGAGGCTGACAAAGTCCCACAAAGTGAGTGCAGAGAGTTAGTTGACAGGACAGTGTTGTGATCTCAGGATTGCTACCTGTGCTGCATGAGACTGAGCCAAGAAACAGGAAGATCATGCAGTTTAATATGTGGCTAAGGCAGATATCCCACCCTGCAAAAGCTCATTTCAGGGAGGTAGCACCATCAATTTGCGGGAGACTCCCGGGAGAGGTGGGATGTCTGCAATAGAGTAGCTCCTCAGCAGCTAGCTAGCTAGTTTAAATAATGTTAGCTATGCTAATGAACGAATGACTCCTGTTAAACTCACCTCAACACTGTTGCAAACAGTGCAGCGAGCAACACTGTCATTATTTTTGACCCCTATTAGGCAGGGGAACACATTAGTGTAGTCTGGGGTGAGGTATATTTTCTTTTTTTTGGAACACTCTGCCGTGATGCGCTCTCTTGTTCTCTCGCCCTCTCTTTAGCTCTCTCTCATTTTGCTCTCTCTCGCTCGCTGTAAAAAAAAAATCAATTTCCAGGATATTGTATATAATTTGCGGGTGTCAGGGAGCCGATATCAATATGTGGGAGATTTCCGGAACTTCTGGGAGAGGTGGGATGTCTGCTAAGGAGATGATGCAGGAGGGAGGGCTTCAGATTTTTGGATCATTGGGCTCTCATTTCAGAGAAGGCGGGACCTGTACAGAAGGGATAGTTTGCAGCTGAACTGGAGGGGCAGGAAGGTTTGTTGGTGCTGCAGGGGTGGTAGCTGGTGGGTCGTAGTGGGGGATGAGAATAATTGTGCCAGAATTGATAGTGGAGTGGTTGTGGAGAAAGAAGTTGTTAAGCTAATATACAAAGCCAGGAATAAACAGGTTGAGCATGGTGGGACTATTGTTCCGAACTATGTACAGTATATTTCAGTGCAAGGAGTTTGTAGGAAAGGTGGATGAGCTTCGGGCATGGACCAGCACGTGGAATTATGACATTGTAGCCACTAATGAGATTTGGTTGCTGGAGGGACAGGACTGGTAGCTCAATCTTCAAGGGTTCTGTTATTTTAGGCATGATAGAGTGAGAGGAATTAAAGGGGGAGAGATGGCATTACTAGTCAGGGAAAATGCCACAGCAGTGCTCAGTCAGGACAGACTGAGAAGCCCATCTGGTGAGGCTTTATGGGTAGAATGGTGGAATAAGAAAGGAATGACCACATTAATGGGGTTATATTATAGACCACCCAATAGTCTATTGGATTTGGAGGAGCAGATTTGTAGAGAGATTGCAGGCTGTTGCAAGAAATATAGGGGTGTGATAGCAGGTGATTTTTAACTTTCCACATGGTGATTGTGACTCCCATACTGTAAAAGGGCTGGATGGGAAAAAGCTTGTCAAATATGTTCAGGAAAGTTTCCTTAATCAGTGCATAGAATTCCTAATTAGAGAGAATGTGACACTAGATCTCCTATTAGGGAATGAGACAGGGCAGCTGAAAAAAGTTAGTGCAGGGAAACACTTCGCATCTAGTGATCATAAAGCTATTAGTTTAAATGTAATTTTGGAAAGAGCTAGCTCTGGTCTTTGGGTTGAGATTCAAAATTGGAGAAAGGCCTATTTTGATGGTATCAGAAAGGATATGGCAAGTGTGGACTGGGACAGGATGCTTCCTGGCAAAGGTACAAGTAAGCGGGAGGCCTCCAAAAGTGAAATCTTGCGAATACAAAGTTTGTGTGTTCCTGTCAGAGTAGAAGGCAAGGGTAGCAGGTTTATGGGACCTTGGTTTTTGAGAGACAGTGAGGCCCTGGTTAAGAAAAAGAAGGAAGTGCATAGCAGGTACAGGCAGGCAGGAACAAATGAGATACTTGAGGAGTATAGGAAATGCAAGAGAATACTTTAGAAGGAAATCAGGAGGACTTAAAGAAGGCATGTGGTTGCTATTGCAGACAAGGTGAAGGATAATCCTCAGGGCTTCTTCAGATATATTAAGAGTGAAAGGACAAAATTGGTCCTCTGAAAGATCAGTGTGGTAACCTATGCATGAAGCTGAAAGAGATGGGGGAGATCTTAAATGAAGTTTTGGTATCTGTATTCGTTCGGGAGATGGACACAGAGCCTACAGGTGTGAGGCAAGGCAGCAGTGAGGTCATGGACCATATACTGATTACAGAGGAGGAGGTGCTTGCTGTCTTGAGTCAAATTAGGGTGGCTAAATCCCCAGGGACTGTCAAGTTGTTCCCTCAGATGCCGTGGAAAGCTATTGCAGAAATTGCAGGGGCCCTAACGGAGACATTTAAAATGTCCTTAGCCACAGGTGAGGTGTCAGAGGATTGGAATATAGCTAACATTGTTCTGTTGTTTAAGAAAAATGTTATTATAGATGAAATTATAGGCCGGTAAGCCTAACATCAATAGCGGGAAAGTTATTGGAAGGTATTCTAAGAGACTGGAGATATAAATATTTGGATAGACAGAGAATGATTAGGGATAGTCAACATGGCTTTGTGTATGGTAAGTCATATCTAATCAATCTTATAAAGTTTTTAGAGGAAATTACCAGGAAAGTTGATGAAAGCAAGGCAGTGGATGTTGTCTACATTGACGTTAGCAAGACCTTTGACAAGGTCCCACATAGGAGGTTGATCAAGAAGATTCAGTCACTTGGCTTTCAAGAAAGTAGTAAATTGGATTAGACATTGGCTTCACAGGAGAAGCCAGAGAGTGGTAGTAGATGGTTGTTTCTCTGACTGAAGGCTTGTGACTAATTGTGTTCCTCGGAGCTCAGTGCTGGGTCTGTTTTTGTTTGTCATCTGTATCAATGATTTGGATGATAATGTGGTGAACTGGATCAGCAAATTGGTGGATAGCACCAAGACTGGGAGCGCAGAAGACAGTGAGCAAATCTCTCAAATCTTGCAGCAGGATCTGGCCTAGCTGGAAAAGTGAGCTGAAAAATGGCAGATGGAATTTGATGCAGACAAGTGTGTGTGTTGCACTTTGGGAGGACCAACTAGTGTATCTTGGAACAATAATAAACAAATTCCAATCCTAACAAGAATTATAGGAAGAGGGCAACATGAAAAACAAAACAGGAGGCATACACAAGAGATTCTGCAGATTCTGGAAATCCAGAGTAACATATACAAAATGCTGGAGGAATTCAGCAAGTCAGGCAGTATCTATGGAAAAGTCTCGTTTCGGGCCAAGTCTCCTCATCAGTAGGGAAAAGAAAGTTGCATTAGATTTTTGTATTTTTGGTGTTCTCTTTCTTTGCTTTGCCTAGTTATTATCCTAGCAAAGAAAAACATCTTAGATCTGATCATTTGTTTTACAAACCCATAATCATGTTAGTATTAAATTGTAATTTTTAGAATGGTACTTAAAAACCAGGG
The DNA here is from genome assembly GCF_048418815.1 of Hemitrygon akajei. Taxonomy (NCBI): domain Eukaryota; kingdom Metazoa; phylum Chordata; class Chondrichthyes; order Myliobatiformes; family Dasyatidae; genus Hemitrygon; species Hemitrygon akajei. Next base: position 150,272,504 of record NC_133134.1, on the reverse strand, counting down.
CACATTGCAAGGGGAAATAAAAAAAAATGTTTTTTTTTGGAATAAATCTCTTCTAATTTATTTGTAAATGCATCATTTGACCAAAATATTGATGGACATATCCCATTAGCTCTTTATTTACGGCTGTTTAAATCAATCTTTGCAGAACAGATGGGATCAATTTATTTATACCTCCCCTTCCCAAACAAATTGGAAAATAGAATAGAACAGATTCTGTGAATAGAAAGCTAGATGCAAAGTAGCATTTGATGGATTGCAATGTTCAAAAAAACTTGTGAGAGTTAAAGTTCAACGTACTTGGTAATAAACGATAAGTCATCCGAAAAATCTATTTCGAGAGAAAACTCCTTTTCTTGCTCAAACATGGGCTGGTGATTATTCGCTTCTTGAACAAGTGTACTGCTTTATGTGGTATCTGTTCGCTGGTTCGTGCAAAACCTCGAGAAGTCAATGTTCCAAGAGGCACAACGTCAGAAGTGTTGCCTCGAAGACAGCCAGCATTCTCCATGTCGGAAGGTGGGAGGGAAGGCTGAGGAGATGATCAGAGCAGAGAGTGGGGACTTGGGGCCAGGAGTAGATTGTGGGGTTTACGTCTGAATTAGGGAGAGGATCAGACCAGGTAACATCATCAGGGTGAGGATTCTTGGAAGATTGCTTGGGTGGGGGAAGGGGTACAGAGAATGATTAGGTAGAAATATACCTCTTCCAAATTACCCTCACTGCGGCCGACAGCATGTGATTTGGCTCTAAGCAATGTACTTTTAAATCAGCTTCATGATCTACAGATTTCGCGATCATTTGACGGGCTCGGTGGACCATACTGGTACGGCTCATTAAAGTGGACAAAGGTTCATCACCATGGCTGGAAGTGAGGTGGGGGGAGGTGGGACCTCCAAGCTAGTCTGAAGTGCAGGGGGATGAGACCCCCTCTACCCAGCATCTTGTTAGCAAATATGCATTTCCTGGAGAACAACACTGAGGTCCCTAGGGCAAGATTGCAGGATCGGAAATGAGGGTCTGTTGTATTCTATGTCTGAATGAGATTTGGCTTTCTTCCAGAATGCCAGATACATCAATTAAACCAGAAGGCTTTTTGATTTTCCATATGGACTACTCTACTGATATGAAAAAAGGCAAGAGGTGGAAGTGTGTGCTTCATGATAAACGCTGGATGGTGCTCTGATGTGGCAGTTTTGTCAAACTTGTGTTCCTCCGACCTTGAGCGCCTAATGATCACATGATCTATTTACCTAGGGAGTTCTCTTCCATAATCCTGACCACAGTTCACATGCCGCCAGTGGCCAATATAATCAAGCGCTTGAGATACTCCATGATGTCATCTCCAAACAAGAGACAGTCCATCCTGATGCACTTCAATCAAGCTTATTTGAAGAAAACCCTGCCCAATTACAATCAGCATATAACCTGTAGCACCAGAGGTCCCAACACACTAGACCACTGTTACACTAATATAAGGAATGCCTACCATTCCATGCCCAGACTGCATTTTGGTAAATGGGATCACGTGCCTGTCGTTGCATAGAGGCAGAGGCTAAAAAGCAAAGCTCCAGAGATTAGGGCAACAAGATTTACTCACCAGAGCCAGAGGAGTGACTATGGGACTGCTTCAAGGCAGTGGACTGGGCTGTGTTAAAGGACTCATTTGTAGGCCTGAATGAATACACTATGGTTGTCATGGACTTTATTGAAACAATTATATATGAGTGTGTCCCCACAAAATCATTCCCCGATCAGAACCCCACGTGAGAACCGCTCTCTGCTGAGGGCCAGAGCAGACACACTCAAGTCTAGTGACTGAGAAAGTTACAAGAGATCCTGGTATGATTCCAGGAAAACCATCTCATGGGTGAAGTGGCAGTTCCAGACTAAACATGAATCAATGAAGGACGCTGAACAGTCGTGGCAGTGCTTGAATACTATCACCTTATAAGTTAAATCAAGTGACAAAAGTGACTGCAAGGCTTTCTATTCTCGTTGTGACTGCCAAAACATAGAGGAACAATCACAAACTCTCACATCCCCCGATGACCCTATGACTTCAGTCTTTGAGGCCAAAGTGTGAGCATCCTTTAGAAGAGTGAACCCATGTAAACATCTGGCCCAGATGGGGTACCTGGCCAAGTACTAAGGAGTTGGGCTGATCAACTTTCTGGAGTGTTCACTGAGATCTTTACCCTCTAATTTTAGCAGTCTGATGTACCCCCCTGCTGCAATGATACTGGTGCCCAAGAAGAACATGGTAATCTGCCTCAGTCATCTAGTAGCCCTTGCATCCAGAGCGATGAAGTGCTTTGAAAGGCTGGTGATGAAGCATATCAACTCCTGCCTGAGAAATGATGTAGATCTGCTCCAATTTGCCTACTGAAGCAACATGTCCAGAGCAGATGCTACCTCATTGGCTCTCCATTCAACCCTGGACAATATGGATATCAAAGATGCATACATCAGGATGCTCTTTATCGACTACAACTCAGCATTCAGTACTATCATTCCTTCAAAACTAATCAATAAGTTCTCAGACATTGGCTGCAATACCTCCTTGTGCAATTGGATTCTTTATTTCCTCACTTTTGGACCACAGTCAGTTTGGATTGGCAACACCATCTCCTCCACGATCTCGATCAGTATAGGTGCACCACAGGTTGTGTGCTTAGCCCCCTGCTCTCCTCACTTTACACTTATGGCTGTGTGGTTAAGCACAGCTCCAATGCCATATTCAAGTTTACTGATGACGTCACTGTCGTAGGCTGAATCAAAGGTGGTGATGAATCAGAATATAGGAGGGAGAGTGAAAATTTAGCTGAGTGGTGCCATAACAAAAAGTTCTTTCTCAAAGTCAGCAAGACCAAGGAAGTGATTATTGACTTCAGGAGAAGGAAACCAGAGGAATATGAACCAGTCCTCGTTGAAGGATTAAAGGTCGAGAAGGTCAGCAACTTTAAATTCCTCTGTGTTATTATTTCAGAGGATCTGTCCTAGGCCCAGCATGTAAATGTAATTACGAAGAAAGCACAGCAGCGCCTCTACTTCCTTAGGAGTTTGTGAAGGTTCAGGATGACATTGAAAACTTCGACAAACTTCTATAGATGTGTAATTAAGAGTATAATGACTGGCTACATCACAACCTGGCATGGAAACACCAATGCCCTTGAACAGAAAATCCTACACAAACTAGAGGATATGGCCCAGTCCATCATGGGTAAAGTGCTCCCCACCACTGAGCACATCTGCATGAATCACTGTCACAGGAAAGCAGCATCCATCATCAAGGACCCCTGCTACCCAAGACATGCTCTCTTCTTACTGCTGCCATCAGGAAGAAAATACAGGAGCCTCAGGATACAAACTATCAGTCACTTGAGCCAAAGGAAATGACTTCACTCAACTTCACTTGCCCCAACATTGAAACGTTCCCACAACTAATGGACTCACTTTCAGGGAGTCTTCATCTCATGTTCTCAATATGTATTGATTATTTATTATTATTATTATTATTATTATTATTATTATTATTAATTTATTTATTTTCATATTTGCACAAATTACTGTCTTTACTGTTCTACTGGCTGAATGCTCAAGTTGGTGTGATCTTTCATTGATTGTGAAATGATGATTATTGTATAGATTTATTGGGTATGCCTGCAAGAAAATGAACCTCATGGTTGTATATAGTGAGTTATATGTACTTTGATAATAAGTTTACTTTAAGCTTTGAACTTTGAAATATGCAGGATGCAAGCGAGGGGATTGATGAGAAAGTAAAGGTTGGGCAGGAAGTAAAGAGAAGAATGGTAAATAGGAAGGAGAGGAGAATAAAGGAAAACACTGGAGAGAAGATTAGGAGAGTTGGGAGGGAAGGGAGATGCAGGAGCCATGCATCAGTTCTCTATCTGCTTTGTATTCTGTGTTGCACGTTTACTATGTCTATTATGGTAACTAGTCACATGAGTGGGGGTGTGGTAAAAGCAAAGGGAATAAGTTACATATTTTCTTGCAATTTGTAGCTTGGGACTTGCAGAGGTCATATCTTTTGTTGATTGCTGAGCAATTGCTGAACACTCAATAATTCTTAATTGCAGGCATGTCTAACTCATGCATGTCCTGCACATCTTCCATGGCATTGCAACTGCCTCTAAGAAAAATTCTGTAATCTTGAAGAGCTTTCACGTCTTTTGATTAGAAACGCAACTGGCGGAGGTTGTATCTTTTGCTGACCATTGAGGTAACATTCAATAATGCTTGACTGTATGTTTATTACTTGCTAATAAAGGGTTCCACTTTTGGAGCGATCATTGGGCGTGTCATGCAGGTATAACAGTCTGTAGAGTCGCAGGCAAACGGCAATGGTTTAGTTTGGAGTTTGGATTAGTCTTGCCACTACAGGAGGGGTGCAGACAGCAGGTCTAAAGCGGGGTTGAGGAAAAGGCAATCAACAACGGAGGTCCACTAAAAGTCCCTCGTAAACAAATCAATATCCATCAGGCCCTGAATAATTTTAAGGCAGAGGTGGATAAATATTAGATAACCCAAGGAGTGAAAGATGGCTGGTGGGTGGGTGGAAGATGGGGATATGGAATTCAGTTAGATCATTCATAAATTTAGTAACTGGTGGAGCAGGTAAGTGAGGCCAAGTGGCCTATTCCTGCTCCTAACTTATTTGTTGGTCTGTCAAGTTTGCTCCAATTTTAAACTTATTTAAGATACCAAATTAATGTAATCCTCCCTTCTATAAACTCCTTTGTCATATTAGTGATAATTTTACAACTCAAAATTCATGTATCATAACAATCAAGGGAAAGCTGCAGGGGTGGGTTTCATCATGGTCTGGGTCAGCAAACTACAGCGAATAAAGACTCTGCAGAAAACATCACGGGCACATCCATCCCACCATCAGAATATCTACAGGATGTGCTACTGAAGGCGGTAACATCCGTCAAAGATCCCCAGCTTCCGGGTCATGCCATCTTCTCGCAGCAGGAGGTACAGAAGGCCTGAAGCCCACACCACCAACTTCAAAGACAGCTGCTTCCCTTCAACCATTCATTTCTCGAACTAACTAGCACAATCCTAATTACTAAAGTTTAGCAACACTATGACAATTTTGACCGCTTTGCACTAAAATAGATTTTGATGCCAATATGATGATATGTGCCTGTAATGCTCCTGGTAGTAAATTTTTCATTCCACATGTACTTGTGTATATGTCAATGAAGTCAAATTTGACTTTGGCTTTGAAAGGGTAAGGAATGGGATTTAATTGATTGAATACCCTCCTCTTGACTGTCTATGAATAATGAGGACCTGTAAGCATACCAACCAGTTATGGCCCTTTCACATTAATGGTAATGTTACTGTGTCTCCTTTACTTTGCTGAGCTCCTAGATGGAATAAAGTGATCACATCTTGTAATGCAAAGTGCTTTGATGGGAGGAGAATCTATCTTGATTGCTTGCTACATATCATTCCTAAATCTGTCCTTGAATTTTCCAAGATGGCGGCGCGACGCAGCTTGCAGCGGCCACTCCGGAGCTGATTATCTGTTATTTGTGAAGTGGGGTGCCGTGCGCAATCATAATTGATTGAAAATGGACGTGGGAGCACAGAGGAACATCGGGAAATCTCCAGGAAGACCTTCTTCATTGCTGCTGCTGCTGCTGAGGTCTGGGACTCTGCTGGGAAGAACAGGCCCCCAGTCCTCAGGGTTGCGTTGCTGATGGCCATTGGCGGGACCGTCTTAATACGCTCGGCAGAGGATGGTGCTCGGAGAAGCTGTGCCGGAGGGGATGGTCGTCGGCTCGGAGGTTTGACAGACTCGGAGTCCGCTGCGGTCAGGTGGCTTTCGATGTGTGCTGCGTCTGTGAGGCTGCGTTTGACGGAGCTTTCATTGTGTGCTGCGTCTGCGAGGCTGAGTTGGGTGGCACCGTGGAAGTCCATAGCGGGGGTATTCCCTTCTACCGCTGGCGTGGGATGGCAAGTCTGTCAGGACCCTGGGGACTTGTGGAAACTGTGTGGTGATTTCTTTTGAACTTATAGTCCTTTAACATCTTTGGACTATTTTTACTGTGCCCATGGTCTGTTTTTTTTTTATCAATTATGCTATTGTTTGCACTGTTTTTTAAATTGAATTTTCAAATGGTTACAGAAAGAAAAAAAATTATCAACCCTTCCCCCCTCCCCTTAACCCCTCTCCCCTAACATATCCCTGTAGAAAGAGAAAAAAAAGAGAAAAAAAAAAGAAAGAAAGAAGGAATGCTTGGATATCAGAAGATCCCCACATGCTCCATGGAGTTCATAATAGCTTTAGTATATATATTTATTTCTTTCCCCAAATAACCAATAATTTTATCTTCGGAGCACCTATATATTTAATCCTCTCTTTTGTAAATAAGGGTGCCAAATGTTCAGAAATATTTCATATTTAACTCTTAAATTATAAGTAATTTTTTCAAATGGAATGCAGCTAAAAGCTGTATCTATTTTCATTTTCTTAATGTATGTTAAAATTCTTTTTCTTTTCACCGGTCCATTAAGCCCATTAACATTAAAACTTTAAAAATTCAGTAAATTAGTCATTATTTTTAACAGGGTTACTCCAGTCTGTAGTAATACCTAACTTTTCAACTTTCGTAGTACCTTGGGGAATCTTTTTAAAATTCTCCGTGTTGCTATGTGTCTCCCACCCCCCACCCCCCCGATTGTCCAGGCAAAGAAAGAAAGATTAAAGAAAAATAGATTATAAAGAAAAAAAATAACAAAATACCCCCCTACTAATGTTGTGAATAAAGAAAAAACACAACATTACCCCCCTCCGTTGTGCGGGTCATGGCAATCACCATGATTACACATGTGAATCCCATAGCAATCGATCCAAAGTTCCCCCAGCTCCCCCGTAACATAAAAAGTATATATAAGAGAAGAAAAAAATATCACTACTCTAGATTAATATTTCTCAAATTTTTACCTTTCTCCCCCTGTATCATATAATTAAGAATATATTTGAATATTCTTCTGTCCTTAAACATCCATCAACTCCATTCACTGTCCCTGTCTTCATCTTTAATCTGTTTCACTTTTAAATCTTTGGCTGTGGTTAGCGAATATTTGGGAGTTCTTGTGCAAATTCTTCCGCATCCCGATAATCAGTAAAAGATCTTCTTTTTCTGTCATCCAAAAAAATTATCAGGGTTGCCAGGTGGCGCAATATAAATTTATTATCCTTTTCCCATAAAACTTTTTTCGCTGGGTTAAATTCCTTCTTTCTCTTCAAAAGGTCATAACTTATATCAGGATAGAAAAGAACTGTTTTCCCTTCTATCATCAATGGCCCGTTTCTCTTTCTGGCACATTGGGCAGCCACCTTCAGGATCTTTTCTTTATCTTGATATCTTAAGCATTTTATCAAGATTGATCGTGGGTTTTGATCAACTTGAGGTCTTGATCTTAAGGTTCTGTGAGCCCTTTCAATTTCAATTAACTGGGTTCCTTCTTCCATTTCCAAAATTTCCGGAATCCATTTTTGAAAAAAATTTATTGGATCCTCTCCCTCTATACCTTCTTTTAAGTCCAACAATCTTAATGTTATTTCGTCTGTTAAAATTTTCAAGTACATCCACTTTTTCCAACAATCATTTTCTTTCTGATGTCCAGGCAGAAATATTATCTTCCATTTTATTTACTCTATCAATGGTGTCTCCCGTTAGTTCTTCCAAGTTTTTAATTTTCTTGTCCATTTTGTCCTGTCTTTTCATCATTTTATCAAACATAATTTTCATATTTTTAATATCTTTTTTTATTACTTTTAATGCTTTTAATTCATGCATTATTTGCACCAAAGATTTTTTTATGTCTCCAATATCACCTCCAACCTCTTCCTGTTGCTCTTCTTTGTTTGTCTCTTCATCTTCGTCTGATTTATCCAGAGAATCTGATTCCACCTCATATTCACTTTCACTTTCAGTTCCGATCATAGCTGGGATTTGTAGTTTGGGTTGCTCGTGTTTGTGCATGCCCTTTCCTTCACGCATGCGCAATTCCTGTTGCTCTTTTTTTTTGGAAACGGTTGATGTTGCCGCAGTTTCCTGTTCTGTATCGCCAGAAGTAAAATGCACTTGAGCCCGAGGCTCTTTCATGGCTGCCAACCTTGATTCTTTTCCAACTTGTGTTGTCTTCAAAGTAGTAGTTTTCTTCTGCTTCTGTTTAGGAGACATATCTTAAGACAATCCTGAGTAGTTTATAAGTAATTTTTAAAAAGTATTTACTAACTTTTCTTCACTTAAACATTATTTTACTGGTATTTTACGGGAGAGCTGGATTTCCACGTCTCGATCCTACGTCATCACATGACGTCCCCCTTGTTTGCACTGTTGTAAATATATGTTGTAGCTATGTGGTTTTGTGCAGGTCTTGTAGCTTTAGTTTTTGGTCTTGTTTTGTCTGGTGGATTTGGAGCTCCTTTCCGGGGAATGCACTACGACGGTAGCGTGATATTAATATGCAGCAGCCTCTCCGGACTCTGGATTGGGGATTGCCAAACGTTATGTGGATTTTCTGGTGTAGTCTGTTTTGTCATTTGCTTTTGTGATATCATTCTGGAGGAACGTTGTCTCATTTTTTAACTGCACTGTATTTGTGGTTTCTAAATGACAATAAACTGAATCTGAATCTGGAATATTGGAAAGAAACTGAGTGGGAGTGAAGATTGGAGGAAGGGAGCAAATTCCGTCCATTTCTACACATTTGCATGTCTTATGCACAAGAAAATCTACTGATGCTGGAAATACAAAGCAGCACCTACAGAATGCTGGAGGAACTCAGCAGGTCAGGCAGCGTCTTTGGAAAAGAGTAATGAGTCGACGTTTTGGGCCAAGATCCATCTTCATATCTTTGCTTGAAGCATCCACTTTATAAAGCTTCTTTAAGCAGCAACTCTGTATCTATGTATGTATTTATACTTTGATCTTGATTGATGAAGAGATGTCATGAGGTGTGCCTGTTTTATAGTGATATCAAAGACAGCTGGACTGCAGCAGAAAGAGCTTAAAGTTTCATCATATAAGCAGGTGAAGTGTTCCGCCTTGCAAGTAAACTATTATTCCTTGCCTCCATCTAGTCACGAAGAAGTTACAGGATTAAGGGCCACATAAATGTTGTCTGCACACATGTCTTTTCATTTTCAGGAAATATCCAGAATGCAGATAAATGAGGAGAAGGATTTCACTGCTTGAATGACCAGCTGGCTGGAAAAGGTGTTAAAAAATGAATGTTTTTCTTGCCAGTTTTTGACAAATCAATGCATTCAGTTTTTCTGTGCTGTCTTACCATATGCTTCCTCTAAAAGTACGGTTAAAGCCAGATGGATCGCAAGTTCACCTTAATTTCTGGCCAGACCACAGCTGATATTTTGGAAAGCTATTTTTTCCAATACTTTTTTATAATGAAGTAAGTGAGAGGACTGGAATAGAAAAGCATATAAAGAATGTAAAGACTTGAAAAGGGCTTGGTAAGAGTTGACTTGGAGTACTATAAGCAGTTTTGGGGTCCTTATCAAAGGAGGGATGTGCTGGCATTGGAGAGAATCCAGACGAGGCTTGCAAGAATGATTCTGGGAATGAAAGCGTAACCCAGGTTAGTTAAGCCAAAGATGTAATGTTAGAAAGCTCTGCCTGTGGAGTGATGAAAATAAGATTTACCCAATTTAAAAAAAGAGAACTTGATAAAACAAATCTATGCAAGAATGAGGTATGGCTGATGCATTCGTGGGAAGCAACAGAACCACAGCATGGGGTGGGGTAGAAAGAAGAGCTACAATGTTCTATAAAGAACGTTGTATGGTGAAGAAGGATGAACAATATTTGAAAATATCCATTTAAATTCCTTTATACTTGTTTGTAGATCTAGAATATTGGTAATTTGGCATGCTTTACATGTGGATGCTTAAGATTTTCGTGAGTAAAGTATCGGCGCTGGATAACATGGTTGTGCAAAGTTCCTTATCAGCCTAGCAGGCTACTGTTTCTAATAATTGAATTACAAGGCAATATATTGATAATATACTTTGATAAGTGATGAATGAGATTTAACTTGTTTAAAAGTTGTGATGTTGGAGAATTGTTGTGAAAGGAGTTAAACTGTGTATAAGTAAGACACACAAAATGCTGGAGGAACTCAGCAGGCCAGACAGCATCTATAAAAAAAAGAGTATAGTCGATGATTTGGGCCAAGACCCTTCATCAGGACTGGAGAAAAAAAGATAAGGGAGTCCGAGTTAGAGGGTAGGGGGAGAGGAGGAAGAAACACAAGGTGATAGATAAACCGGGATGGGGTGGAGGGTGAAGTAAAGAGCTGGGAAGTTGATGGGAGGAAGAGTTAGAGGGCTAGAGAAGGGGAAATCTGGAAGGAGAGGACAGAAGTCCATGGAAGAGAGAAAAGGAGAGGAGCACCAGAGTGAGGTGATGGGCAGGGATGGAGACAAGGGCAATGGGGAATGTTGAAAGGGGAGGGGCATTACTGGAAGTTTGAGAGGTTGGAGGCTACCCATCTGGAATATAAGGTGTTGTTCATCCAACTTGAGTGTGGCCTCATCGCGACAGTAGAGGCAGCCATGGACTGACATGGTGAAATGTGAATGGGAAGTGGAATTAAAATGTGTGGCCACTGGGAGATCCTGCTTTATCTGGAGGAAAGAGTGTAGGTGCTCAGCGAAGCAGTCTCCTAATCTGTGTTGACACTTTCTGGGAGCAGTAGGTACAGTAGATGTCAGGTGAAGTGTTGCCTCACCTGGAAGGACTGTTTGGGGCCCTGAATGGTAGTGATGGAGGAAGTGTAGGGGCAGGTGTGGCACTTGCAAGGATAAGTACCAGGAGGGAAATTGGGGGGGGATGATGGATGGACAAGGGAGTCGCATAGGGAGCAATCCCTGCGGAAAGCAGAAAGTGTGAGGGAGGAAAACTTGTCCTTGGTTTTGGGATCCCATTGGAGCTCTCCAACAGGATCACACCACCAAAGCCATCTTCAATCCTTTTCATCGTCCAACAATTTCTTTGACTCCCTACCATCAGGAGGGAAATACAATAGCATTAGGACAAAAACTGTTAGGATGGGGAACAGTTTTTTTCTGAATATTCCGATGAAGGGTGCTTCACACAGCCATGGAGTCACCCCAGGAAAAGGCCACTGTAGCACTCACTGTCTTATTACTAATCCCTGTCCTTTCTGCTTTTCCTTCAATTGTCCATGCAAAACTTCTGATTTTCTTTCTTTCCTTTTCCAGCATGGATCTAAAAACTATTTAGCTGGATGAATTTCTCCATGCCCTTGTAGGTTAACCCAATATGTTAATGCAAGCTCTCTTCTCAGTTCCAGAGGTGTCTCTCCCAACTCCACCTGTATTGCCATCACTGGTGTTGTCCTTATTGCCTCACTGGTTAACCTTAATGCTCGACTTTGAACTATATCCAGTTTCCTCAGCATACAGTGTGATGCTGATCTGTATACCACATTTCCCTAGTCTAGTATTGATCTTATTAATCCAAAATATATTGCTTTCATGGAGTTCCTATTTGCTCCCCATTCCTTTCCTATTAAAGACCTCGGAACATTTAGCACTTTCTCACTTTTGGTTATCATTTTCTTAAGCTGTGTAGACCATGTGAGTCCTATATCAAACCAAATTCCTAAAAGTTTAAAGGTATCCACACTTCCTAATTCTATACCATAAAGTTTTAGTTTTAAGTGTTGTTCTATCCTCTTCCTAGTGAAAAAACATTATTTTGGATTCCTCTGCTGAAAATTTGAATTGCCTCTTGAAGCTTCTGTATTATAAATTCCACATTCCCACCACTTTTCTGCATTCATCCACAGAAATGATATTTCAATACTTCTACTTATATTAGAGAATTATCATTTACCATTGTAACACGTAATAATCCCTGAGGGGTTCCATTTTCCACAGTTTGTTTACTTGACATAGATTTCCCTACTTGCACCACGATAGATATAAGAATTAAAATTTTTAAAGTCCAATTTTTATCATTTGATTCAAGCATTTAGTCTCTAATTCCCAATCTATCTAATTTGATGATCAAACCTTCCTCCTAAATCATATCATATGCTTTCTCTACGTAAAAAAAAGGCTGATACTACACTTACTCTGTTCAGTTAAGCCCTCTTCACTCCATGTTCTGGACATCAAACTAGATCCATGGTTCCTCTTCCTCTCCTAAACCAACTCTGATATTTAAAAATGCCCCATCTTGTTTCAATGTAATATGTCAATCTCTTATGAATCATTTTTCCATGGTTTACATAAATGCGAGGTTAATGCTATTGGTCTATAACTTGCTGGATTGTTAGGATTTTTGCCTGGTTTATGTATTGGAACTATGAATGCTTCTTTCCATGTTTAGGGAGTTTTTCTTTTTTCCCATACTTGATTGAATAACTGAAATAACTTTCTTCTCTTTCTCGCTCAAATTAGATAACATATCTGATCCTTCCCATGGGATGTTTTCTTTGCCTTTCTAAGAACCCTATTCAATTCTGTCACAGTAAACATCAAATGGCTACTCAGTTGGCTTATAATATTTTTATTATTTATTGCTGTTCATTAGTTATTTAGCCACTTAATTATTAACTATTAAGTTGCAAATGTGCCTCTTTTAGAGTCCTGTTAAGCTAAATTCACCAGCAAGCCCAGCGACCTACCCCTTTTAAACTCTCATGACTCTAACAGCAAAAAAGAAGAGAGAGATGTATGACATGTATAGGAAACAGGGAGCAAAGAAGGTGCTTGAGGAGTATAAAAAGTGCAAAAAATTTTTAAGAAAGAAATCAGGAGGGCTAAAAAGAAGACATAACATTGCTTTGGCAGTCAAGGTGAAGGATAATCCAAAGAGCTTCTACAAGTATATTAAAAGCAAAAGGATAGCAAGGGATAAAATTGGTCCTCTTGAAGATCAGAGTGGTTGGCTATGTATGGAACCAAAAGAAATGGGGGAGATCTTAAATGTTTTTTTTTTTGCGTCTGTATTTACTAAGGAAACCGGCATGGAGTCAATGGAAGTAAGGCAAACAGATAGTGAGGTCATGGAACCTATACAGATTAAAGAGGAGGAGGTGCTTGCTATCTTGAGGCAAATCAGAGTAGATAAATCCCCAGGACCTGACAGAGTATTCCCTCGGACCTTGAAGGAGACTAGTGTTGAAATTGCACGGGCCCTAGCAGATGTATTTAAAATGTCAGTATCTACGGGAGGATTGAAGGATAGCTCATGTTGTTCCATTGTTTAAAAAGGGCTCTAAAAGTAATCCGGGAAATTATAGACCAGTAAATTTGACGTCGGTAGTAGGTAAATTATTGGAAGGAGTACTAAGAGATAGGATCTACAAGTATTTGGATAGACAGGGACTTATTAGGGAGAGTCAACATGGCTTTGTGCATGGTAGGTCATGTTTAACCAATCCATTAGAGTTTTTCGAGGAGGTTACCAGGAAAGTGGATGAAGGGAAGGCAGTGGATGTTGTCTACATGGACTTCAGTAAGGCCTTTGACAAGGTCCCGCATGGGAGGTTAGTTAGGAAGATTCAGTCGCTTGGTATACATGGTGAGGTAATAAATTGGATTAGACATTGGCTCAGTGGGAGAAGTCAGAGAGTGGTAGTGGAGGATTGCTTCTCTGAGTGGAGGTCTGTGACTAGTGGTGTGCCACAGGGATCAGTGCTAGGTCCATTGTTATTTGTCATCTGTATCAATGATCTGGATGATAATGTTGCGAATTGGATCAGCAAATTTGCTGATGATACAAAGATTGGATGTGTAGTGGACAGTGAGGGAGGTTTTCAAAACTTGCAGAGGGATTTGGACCAGCTGGAAAAATGGGCTGAAAAATGATATAGAACATAGAATAGTACAGCACATTACAAGCCCTTTGGCCCACAATGTTGTGCCGACCCTCAAACCCTGCCTCCCATATAACCCCCTACCTTAAATTCCTCCATATACCTGTCTAGTAGTCTCTTAAACTTCACTAGTGTATCTGCCTCCACCATTGACTCAGGCAGTGCATTCCACGCACCAACCACTCTCTGAGTGAAAACCTTCCTCTAACATCCTCCTTGAACTTCCCTCCCCTTATCTTAAAGCCATGTCCTCTTGTACTGAGCAGTGGTGCCCTGGGGAAGAGGCGCTGGCTGTCCACTCTGTCTATTCCTCTTAATATCTTGTACACCTCTATCATATCTCCTTTCATCCTCCTTCTCTCCAAAGAGTAAAGCCCTAGCTCTCTTAATCTCTGATCATAATCCATACTCTCTAAACCAGGCAGCATCCTGGTAAATCTCCTCTGTACCCTTTCCAATGCTTCCACATCCTTCCTATAGTGAGGTGACCAGAACTGGACACAGTACTCCAAGTGTGGCCTAACTAGAGTTTTATAGAGCTGCATCATTACATCGCGTCTCTTAAACTCTATCCCTCGACTTATGAAAGCTGACACCCCATAAGCTTTCTTAACTACCCTATCTACCTGTGAAGCAACTTTCAGGGATCTGTGGACATGTACCCCCAGATCCCTCTGCCCCTCCACACTACCAAGTATCCTGCCATTTACTTTGTACTCTGCCTTGGAGTTTGTCCTTCCAAAGTGTACCACCTCACACTTCTCTGGGTTGAACTCCGTCTGCCACTTCTCAGCCCACTTCTGCATCCTATCAATGTCTCTCTGCAATCTTTGACAATCATCTACACTATCTACAACAGCACCAACCTTTGTGTCATCTGCAAACTTGCCAACCCACCCTTCTAACCCCACATCCAGGTCGTTAATAGAAATCACGAAAAGTAGAGGTCCCAGAACAGATCCTTGTGGGACACCACTAGTCATAACCCTCCATTCTGGATGTACTCCCTCTACCATGACCCTCTGCCTTCTGCAGGCAAGCCAATTCTGAATCCACCTGGCTAAACTTCCCTGGATCCCATGCCTTCTGACTTTCTGAATAAGCCTACAGTGTTGAACCTTGTTAAATGTCTTACTAAAATCCATGAAGATCACATCCACTGCACTACCCTCATCTATATGCCTGGTCACCTCCTCAAAGAACTCTAGGCAGTGTTAGACTTGTTAGGCTTGTTAGACACGATCAGCCCTTCACAAAGCCATGCTGACTGTCCCTGATCAGACCATGATTCTCTAAATGCCCATAGATCCTATCTCTAAGAATCTTTTCCAACAGCTTTCCCACCACAGATGTAAGGCTCTCTGGTCTATAATTACCCAGCTATCCCTACTACCTTTTTTGAACAAGGGGACAACATTCGCCTCCCTCCAGTCCTCCAGTACCATTCTCGTGGACAACGAGGACATAAAGATCCTAGCCGGAGGCTCAGCAATCTCTTCCCTCACCTCGTGGAGCAGCCTGGGGAATATTCCGTCAGGCCCCGGGGACTTATCCGTCCTAATGTATTTTAACAACTTCAACACCTGCTCTCCCTTAATATGAACATGCTCCAGAACATCAACCTGACTCTTATTGTCCTCACTGTCATCAAGTTCCCTCTCATTGGTGAATATTGAAGAGAAGTATTCATTGAGGACCTTGCTCATTTGCACAGACTCCAGGCACAGCTTCCCACTTTTATCTCTAATCTGTCCTACCTTCACTCCTGTCATCCTTTTGTTCTTCACATAATTGAAGAATGCCTTGGGGGTTTCCTTTACACTACTCGCCAAGGCCTTCTCATGCCCCCTTCTTGCTCTTCTCAGCCCCTTCTTAAGGTTGTTTCTTGCTACCCTATATTCCTCAATAGACCCATCTGATTCTTGCTTCCTAAACCTCATGTATGCTGTCTTCTTCCTCCTGACTAGATTTTCCACCTCACTTGTCACCCATGGTTCCTTCACCCTACCATTCTTTATCTTCCTCACCGAGACAAATTTATCCCTAACATCCTGCAAGAGATCCTTAAACATCGACCACATGTCCATAGTACATTTCCCTGCAAAAACATCATCCCAATTCACACCCGCACATTCTAGCCTTATAGCCTCATAATTTCTCCTTCCCCAATTAAAAATTTTCCTGTCCTCTCTGATTCTATCCTTTTCCATGATAATGCTAAAGGCCAGGGAGCGGTGATCACTGTCCCCCAGATGCTCACCCACTGACAGATCTGTGACCTGACCCGGTTCGTTACCTAATACTAGATCTAGTATGGCATTCCCCCTAGTTGGCCTGTCAACATACTGTGACAGGAATCCATCCTGGACACACTTAACAAACTCTGCCCCATCTAAACTCTTGGAACTAATCAGGTGCCAATCAATATTAGGGAAGTTAAAGTCACCCATGATAACAACCCTGTTATTTTTGCACCTTTCCAAAATCTGCCTCCCAATCTGCTCCTCGGTATCTCTGCTGCTACCAGCGGGCCTATAGAGTACCCCCAGTAGAGTAACTGCCCCCTTCCTGTTCCTGACTTCCACCCATACTGACTCAAAAGAGGATCCTGCTACATTACCCACCCTTTCTGTAGCTGTAAAAGTATCCCTGAACAGTAATGCCACCCCTCCTCCCCTTTTCCACCTCTCTATCCATTTTAAAGCACTGAAATCCAGGAATATTGAGAATCCATTCCTGCCCTGGTGCCAGACAAGTCTCTGTAATGGCCACTACATCATAATTCCATGTATGTATCCAAGCTCTCAGTTCATCACCATTTTTCCTGATGCTTCTTGCATTGAAGTACACACACTCTAGCCCTTCTACCTTACTACCTTTACACCATTTATTCTGCTTCTCTTTTCTCAAAGCCTCTCTATATGTTAGACCTGGCTTTACTCCATGCACTTCTTTCACTGCTCTATCACTCCGGGTCCCATCCCCCTTGCAAATTAGTTTAAACCCTCCCGAACCATGCTAGCAAACCTACCCGCAAGGATATTGCTCCCCCTCGAGTTCAGGTGCAACCCATCCAATCTGAAATTCTTCAATGGCAGATGGAGTTTAATACAGACAAGTGTGAGATATTGCACTTTGGAAGGAAAAACTAAGGTAGAACATACAAGGTAAATGGTAGGGCACTGAGGAGTGCAGTAGAACAGAGGGATCTAGGAATACAGATACAAAATTCCCTAAAAGTGGCGTCACAGATAGATAGGGTCATAGAGAGAGCTTTTGGCACATTGGCCTTTATAGATCGAAGTATTGAATATAAGAGTTGGAATGTTATGGTGAGGTTTTATAAAGCATTAGTGAGGCAGAATTTGGAGTATTGTGTGCAGTTTTGGTCACCAAATTACAGGAAGGATATTAATAAGGTTGAAAGGGTGCAGAGAAGGTTTACAAGGATGTTGCTGGGACTTGAGAAATTGAATTACAGAGAAAGGTTGAGTAGGTTAGGACTTTATTCCCTGGAGCGTAGAAGAATGAGGGGAGATTTGATAGAGGTGTATAAATTATGATGAATATGGATAGACTGAATGCAAGCAGGCTTTTTCCACAGAGGCTAGTGGAGAAAAAAACCAGAGGACATGGGTTAAGTGTGAAGGGGGAAAAGTTTAAAGGGAACATGGGGGGGGGGGGCTTCTTCACACAGAGAGTGGTGGGAGTGTGGAATGAGCTGCCAGATGAAGTTGTAAATGCAGGCTCACTTTTAACATTTAAGAAAAACTTGGACAGGTACATGGATGAGAGGGGTTTGGAGGGATATGGTCCAGGTACAGGTCAGTGGGACTAGGCAGAAAAATGGTTCAGCATAGCCAAGGAGGGCCAAAAGGCCTGTTTCTGTGCTGTAATGTTCTATGGTTCTAAATGCAGGCTCCTTTTATGTGAAACTCACCAACTCCTGAGAGCCACCCGGTTTAAACGCTTGTGCCCGTAAAGAGAATTGGATGATTTTTAAAGTGCTTCAGTCTCCTTTGCAGACAACTGTTAAATGGGGACAGAAATCTACAAGTATCAGCAAATTAAACGGAAACCTTGACAAGCCACTGGATCTCCACTCTAAAGATCAGTTGCCAGGTTAGCATCTCTAACTGCGCTGAGTAGTAAAGTTAGTCTGTATTTTGTACTGTCAGCAAAGTTCAACTCCATGACACTATTATACTGTCTACCAGCCAGGGATGAACATAGATGATTTAGCTGTTACTTAGTGATTAGACACACGTATTACCACTCAGTCAAATGGTAATTTTTCAAAGAGAAATACATGGTGTTCTTTAAGTAGTTGCAACGATAGAACATGACAACCCTGTAGTGAACATCTAGGTGATGCTCTCCAGAAGGAAAAATCTTGCACATTTCTACACTATGGATTGACAAATAGACTAAGCAAGTATTTACAAGTCTGAAAGAATTCAGATGTTCTCCGGTATCTTTTGGTCCATTAGGTTTTTATAGCGTAAAGGAAAGGAAAGTTTATTTTTAGTTCTATTTAGATTTAAAGGGTTCAGTGTGGTATACCATGTATATCTGTCTGGACACGCCCCTCTGCTGACTGACTGCTCCTGTGGCTCCTCCCACAGACCCCTGGATAAAGGTGATTGTGTCTCTGCTCCTCCCACAGTCATCCGGCATGGACATGCTGCATTTTACTGCTAATAAAAGCTTTTCAGTATTTACTCTACTTCCAGTCTTTTGGAGTTATTGATAGTGTATCATTCAGTGAGGTCCCAATGAATGTAGTGGGGCTTGTTGCCATCTCAATAATCACCATAAACTTGGTTAAGATACTGTTTTAAAGACACTGCAAGAAAGAAAGAAAGTGGCAACTATAATACGATCTCATAAAGCCACACAGCTGGAGTTAGTTTAAAATAATTTGAAATGAATTTCTGTGGAAGAAGGGTGGTGTTCACCTCCATCCGTCATCATAGTGTGTTTTAAAAAATTCTTGTTACAGTTATAATATCAACATTAATCTATCCTCCATTCTTTCCAAACAGCTCAGAAAATGAAATACATTGGGTCCAGATGATTAAAACCCCCATGGCACCCAGAGAAAGGAAACTGGAAAGCCATTTGTGATTTTATCACCCTGTTCGTGTAAGATATTTGCCTCAATATTATAACTAAAATTTATTGATTGAGCTCCACTAGTCTGTAATTCTATTCTAAATATTTTAAGATTTCAGTGAGCTCCACTAGTCTGTAATTCTATTCTAAATATTTTAAGGTTTCAGGTGAGACACGTCTTCATAATGAACTGTATTGGTCAACAGGAGGTTGGCAGTGGTACAGCTTTGCTTTAGATTCACTATATTGTAGGTTCAATCTAAGAAGTGACCATTTAATCAAGGCTGGTCATTGGGGTAGAGCTGATCATGTGCGGTGCTATCTTTTGTTTGAAACCCAAGGGAGCTCCCATGTTATCCTCTCCAACACTTACTCTTAAAATCATAGAACTGTATGGCAAAAAAAAACACGTTCTTTCAGCTCACCTCATCCATAGCAATCATGATGCTTGTCTATGCTGATGTGTTTTGCCAGAATCAGGCCTGGGTCATTCTTCACCTTTCACATCTGTCTAAACATTTTTAAAATGTTGTAACACACACAAAATGCTGGTGGAACGCAGCAGGCCAGGCAGCATCTATAGGAAGAAGCACAGTCGACGTTTATGTTGTAATTGTATTTCCCTCCATACGTCCTCTGGCAGCTTGTTTCAGATATTCCCTATCATCTGCGTGAAAACGTTACCCATCGGATCTCTAAATTTCTGCTCGTTTGCCCTAAGACTGTGCCTTCTAATTTTAGACTCTCAAGCCCTGGGAATTTTCTGCTGAAACAAATTGCTATCATTTACAGTACAGTGCAAAAATCTTAGGCACATATGTATAGATAAGGAGCCTAAGACTTTTGTACTGTACTTCAGTAATTTTATGTATTGCACTGTACTGCTGCCTCAAAGAAACAAATTTCATGACATATATGAGCGATGATAAACCAGATTCTGATTTGGGTCTGTATCGTGGACTGAGAGTGGGAAGGAGGCTGGGAGATGGGAATTATGATTGAGAAAAGGGGAAGGGAGAGGGGATGGAGCAGGAAACCCTGTAATGATCAATATATCAATTGTTTGGAAGCAAATTGTTATGTTTTATAACTTCAAAATATTAAACTAATCCAAAGGAAGACACAGGAGTCCAAACTGAGGTCCAACTTTGGGTTTACTTTAAGCAAGGCAGGAATTATTTAAATGAATGAGAATACTTAATCAAACAAAATTACTCAAGTATTATTGAAATATGAAATACAGAACACAAATGACATCCGGTGTCTCAGGGCTGGGTGTGTCTGTAACTGCACCACCTCCTCACCCTGGCACTCCTTTTCTCACGCCTGTCCCACGCCTATGCCATGACTCTCCAGACTTGCCATTTCCTACATCCTTTGCTCCCGCCAGATTTACAAACTCACTCTCTGCCCCACATTAACAAATAAACCCTAGCTATATATATGTGCCTAAAACTTTACACAGCACTGATGTCATCATTTTTGTGGGGTTTTGTTTGGTGATTTTGGCCGCTGGACGTGCTGAGATCATAACAATGTTGTCCGCTATCCTGGATGAGTGCAGCTCTAATAATACTGTCTATCAATGGCAGTAGTGGCACTAAAACATCGTCATCTGTTTGTTTCCTTTACAATTACACCAAATTGAAAAGAAAATAAGTCATCATTGCCGGGTCTAATTACCAGACTGATGGTATACTGCAGGAGTACGGTTTGGTATTGATCCCCGTTTAGTATGTGGGTCAACAGCAAAGGTTGAAGGCCAAAGGTAAGTAGGAAGTCTCGATGTCAAAGCCTAGAGATGGAGGCTGGGAGGTCCGGAAGCCTGGGATTGGAGGACTGTCTGAGTGAATGGATGAGTGGTAAGAGAGGAAAGGGGCTCGTTTTGCTGTTGTTGTGTTATATTTGTTGTGTCTGTGTTGTTCTGCTGAACATTGCGGGCATGCTATGTTGACTCCAGAATATATGCTGCCATCAGGTAGAAGGTACAAGAGCTTCAGGACTCGCACAACCAGATTCAAGAACGGTTACTACCCCTCAACCATCAGGCTTTTGGACAAAGGAGGATAACAACTCTCTTCTATTGAGAGGTTTCCACAACCAATGAACTCACTTTGACTCTTTATCTTGTTATTTCATACTCTCATTATAGATTAATATTTATTTATAGTTGCATTTCAATAGTTAGTTGTCTTCTATGCTCTACTTGCTCTTTCATTGATCCTGTATACTATTCTGTAGATTTGCTGAGCATTCCTGCAGGAAGAAGAATCTTAGGGTTGTATGTGGTGACATGTATGCACTCTGATAATTAATTTTATTTTGAACTTTTGCATTTTGAGCAACACTTGAACATGAGCCTATAAGCTACAGACTAAATACTGAAAGTTTTTTTTGGGTAAAAGATGGTTAGCTCTCTCTCGAACGGCACAGATGTGAAGATCCATATGGTGTTCTTCTGTGCCTTAACTATTCTATGACTCTGCTATGTTTCCATGAGATCCGTAAGAATAGAAATTTAGATCCATGCTTAATAATCATACTCTATAGAGGGCACTGTTGTTAACACAGTTACTACAAAAGAAATAAACTTCATGAGATTGATCATGGCAAAGATTTAATAAGTAACTAGTCATTATTTTTCAACCATTGTGGCTGGGGTAAATGGGCAAGAATGGGCAAAGCATCACACACAAAATGCTGGAGGAACTCAGCAGGCCAGGCAGCATCTATTGGAAAAGAGTAAACAGTTGGCATTTTGGGCAGAAACCCTTCGTCGGGACTGGAAAGACAGATGAGAAGTCAGAGTAGTAGGGGGGGGGGGGGGGAGGAATGAAGGAAGAAGTACAAGGTGGTAGGTGATAGGTGAAACCGGGTAGGGAGAGGGGGTGAAGTAAAGAGCAGGGAAGTTGATTGGTGAAAGAGATAAAAGGCTGGAGGTGGGAAAATCTGATAGGAGAGGACAGCAGACCATGGAAAGAAATGAAGGTAGAGGAACACCAGAGGGAGGTGATGGGCAGGTAAGGAGAAAAGATGAGAGAGGGAAACAGGAATGGGGAACATTGAAGGGAAGGGGGGCAATAACCAGAAATTCAAGAAATTGATGTTCATGCCATCGGCTTGGAGGCTACCCCGACGGAATATAAGGTGCTGCTCCTCCAACCTGAGTGTGGCCTCATCACGGCAGTAGAGGAGACCATGGATAACATGTCAGAATGGGAATGGGAAGTAGAGTTGATAAGAATGGGCAAAGCACACTTAGGTATATCAACATATTTATATCATTGTACGTGCACTATGTATTAATTTAGATCCTTAGGCAAAAGAATCTAGTTCTCTTTAATTTAGATCCTTAGGCAAAAGAGTCTAGTTATTTTTTGCTTGTCTAAAGAACGGTTTGTAGCATGGTCTTACTATCAGCTTTACTGCATTAAAGTACCAGAACTCCACACAAGTGATTCATAAAGGGGAGATGATATGAAACAGGTGTCCCTTTCATTCACATAGAGAACGATAAAAGGAAACAAAATAAAAGTGGTCAAAATCATCTCGACAATAAAAATAAAAACTAAGACTATTTTTGCTCTTAGTGGAATAAATTGCAGAGTCAGGGAGTTGGTTAAAGCAATTTTTGAGCAAATTCTGGGATGTGACACGGTGCCAGATCAGAAACAAGGAATCATAAGTAATTTTAAAAGCAAAGCAGAAACAAAAGGAATACTTAAAAGGGTCAAGCTAAGAAGAAAGTGAAAAGGACTAAATGCATAATCATACCAATCCTGCAAATTTGCAGGTCAAATATCCTCTTTATATGTCGTAAGTGCCCGTGATTCTATGAACATGTGCCCAAGCTATCAAATGGAACTGTTATCTTAAGATTAGCTTCCCATCGTCCAGAGATGCTTGCGACTATAACTGAAATTGGCGCAACAGTAACATCAGGGTCGAGACTGGTTCAAATAAAGCTGTTTTTATCCATTCTGGATAAGTGGGAATAAGAGAGCTAATTCCAAACTTTAAACATTACTCATGTCCCTTGGCATGAAGTTAAATTCTGACAATCAAGTGTATCAAAAATATTGCATCTGTGTGGGAAATATTGTGAATGTTGTTACTTGCAAAAAATACTAATTGCTATAAGAATTGTACAAGCAATAAGGGATTTCAAGCATTTGCCTCGCTACCTTAGAAAAGCAGCTAATACAATCAAAAACCCTTTCCACCCTGGACATACTCTCTTCTCCCTCCTCCCAACAGGTAGGAGATACAAAAGCCAAAAGAAGCTGCAGTGGGTTGTAGACTCTGCTGCTCCATCACACACAATCCTCCCCACCGTCAATGGCATCTTCAAAGGGCAATGTCTCAAGAAGGTGGTGTCCATCATTAAGGATGCTCGCTATGTGGGACATGCTATAGCTTCTCACTACTACCATCAGGGAGGAGGAACAAGACCCTAAAAATTTACACTCAGTGTCTTAGGGACAGCTTCTTCCACTCTGTCATCACTTTTCTGAATTGTCCTTGGACACGACCTCAGTATTCCTCTTTCTCACACTTTATTTAATTATTTTTGTAACTTCATAATGATTTTTATAAATTGCACCGTATGCTGCCACATCAATAAATTTCTTGACACACGTCACTGATAATAAACCTGATTCTGATTTTGAGTCTGAAAGCACCTGACTCAAGTCCAGCTTCTATTTTGCTATTAAAATACTATTAACAGAACTGCTGTGCAGTAAGATGGACTGTTGCTTCACCATTTACCTCATCTTGGTCTTGCACCTCATTGTCTACCTGCTCTGCTCTCTCTAATTATCATGGTATGTCTGTGTTCTGATACAGCTTTCTGCTTGTACTACTCAACGTACTGATGTTGTGAAATGATCCATATAGACAGCATGCAAAACAAGATTTTTCACCGTATCTTGGTACATGTAACATTTATAAACCAATTACCATTTGACAGCAAAGCTAAGTATCGTTCATGTCTTGTTATGTGGAAGTATTGAAAAGCTGGGAGCACAGAAGACTGAGGACATTTGATTCAGGTGTTTAAAATCATAAATATTTTTCACAAAGTAAGAAGGAGAAAGATTCTTTGGTGTCAGAAGAACTCATAATTTAAGACACAGATTTAAGATGATTGATGAAAGTATCTGAGGTTACATGAGGAAATGCTTAAAGCGGTGAATTTATTGCAGCCTTCAAGTACAGGAGAATCAAATTCATAAGGTAACATTAAAATTTAGCCTTATAAGTACTTAAAGGGGTCAGTTGGGATTAATTAAATAGTTCTACCAAATTATCAGTGCAATCTTTCTTCTGTGTTTCTTCTGAATCGGTCGTGAAATTTATTAACTTAGCAGCAGCAGTACAACACAATACAAGATAAATAAATATAAAAAACACTGAATTACAGTAATTGTAATGTATATTAAACAGTTAACTTAAAGTAAATAGTGCAAAAACAGAAATAAATTTAAAAAGAAGTAGTGAGGTAGTGTTCATGGGTTCAAAGTCCATTTAAAAATCGGATGGCAGAGGGGAAGAAGCTGTTCCTGAATCACTGAGTGTGTGCCTTTAGGCTTCTGTACCTCCGTCCTGATGGTAACAATGAGAAGAGGGCATGTCCTGGATGGTGGGGTCCTTAATGCTGGACGTCACCTTTTTTCACTCAAAGATTCTAAAGTTAGATTTAAAAACCCAAAGAATATGTTATGTTTACTACCACTTTTGTAAGAGATTCGTATTGATGTCCATTTTATGAACTGCTCCCTCCATCCCATTTTAACTAAAGAGCACATATCTACCACTTAGATATTTTGGGTCATAGTCAAGCTATAAAATGCTTATAGAAGGCAAGTTTCTTAAAAGGATTAGAAGTAAACACATGAATGACATTATGGTTGTTTTCTAATGAAAACAGTTTGCCAAGAATATCTTGAGATATAGAAAAATGGACTTATGGAAATATAAACATTATTTCAAGTAGGAATTCAGCGTGATAGAGTAGCCACAATTGACTTCCGAGATACAGGATCCCTGGCCTCATTTCTATCCAACTCTCAAGTGATGTGATCGTAGCTAGAACCTAAAATCAGCATCCTGACCGGATTAATGGGAAATATCAAAATTATGCATCCTCCCAGACACTATTTCTCTTGTATGAAGAAACATTTTGTAAAAGTTAGCAGAAGTTTGGACTAGTTTTACATGTTCCTCAGATTGATTTGGCAATTTTTTGTATGTCTTACATTATTTCTGGCAGACGGACTTCAGAACTCATTAAAACAGCTGTCAAGTTAATTACATGTTTATCTTCATTTCACTCAAGAAGCATCCTAAAAATAAGAAGGAAACTGTGAAGAATGAAAAAGGAAGAAATTATTTAGTGCCTGCTGTCTAAATAAACCATATCACTGTCGAATACATCTGTACTTTGGATTCCTTCTGCGTCTCCCCAAGAGAAAAAGCTGATGCCAAGAGATTTACTGCCACTGATACCGTCATGATGTCTGCAGTGAAGCAGAGACTGGCTTCAAAGAAACATTCATGAGGCCAATATCGCTGCATCATTGCAAATTCTGAGGATTTAAAACTTTAAAAGTGAATTAACTAATTACCAGAAGTACAGAGAAACTGAGAGAAATGTGCATGTACACACTTGAACTGTAACAGTTCCAGTTACGGGACTAAACAAAAAGTAGTATAGTCAGAATAAAACAAATTGGAAAGATTTGCTGCAGTTACATTTAGGATTCCCATCACAGCAGAGCACAAGGAAATACTCTTGCACGACTGGCATTAGACTGTTAACAGATTTAAATTCAAATTATATCCTGGACTTACTATTGGAGTAAACTAGAATTTACTATTGCTGAATTTCAGTGTAGAAATTTTTCAGATCTTGCAATGAAGTTCAAACATATATCCTCCATAATCTTCGACATTGAAAAGCTGGCAGAAAAGATCAGATAATAAACATGAGAAACTTTGCAGATGCTGGAAATCCAAAGCAACACACAGAAAATGCTGGAGGCACTCAGTAGGTCAGGCAGCATCTATGGAGAGGAATAAACAGTCAATGTTTTAGGCCGGGACCCTTCTTCAGGACTGAAAGAATCCAAAGTACAGATGTGTTTGAGATTAGATACCAAGAGGGCAGCATGGGGTTGTGGAGGGAAGAGAATTACTGGGAAAGGGTCATTGATGGAGAGGATGGTATTGGTGGAGATGGCAGAGGAAATTTGGTCTGGGAGGTTGGGTTCTACAGCAACATGGAAGGAGCTTTGGAATAATCAGCGGATGGATTTTAACATCAACGTTCAAAGCAAATTTATTATCAAAGTACTTATGTTGCCTTATACAACACTGAGATTCAAGGACATCAGAAGCTGAAGCACTGGGGTCCATGGGTGGAGAGGGGTGTGGTGAACTACATCTACCTATCTGGACACGCCCCCTGCTGACTGCTCCTGTGGATCCTCCCACAGACCCCGGTATAAAGGCGATTGAGGTCTGCGCCCGGCCTCTCTGTCTCCAGGATGTAGTATGGTGGTCAACCACTGCTTGTTCCTTCTTCCAATCAATAAAAGCCGATATCTCGCCTTTACGTCTCAGAGAGAGTTATTGATGGTGCATCAAGGGGAATGGTCAAATTTATATTCAAATGATTGGGGAGGGATTGGATAGGCAAAATGGTGGTAGGGAGGGCCTGAGTGTGTTCTGTGGTGCAGTGGACAGTGTGTTGAATATCTACTGTTGTGTACTGAAGTGATTCAAAGGTTATGGGTTTGAGTCCCACCAGGCAGGGGAAGGTGGAGGAGTCTTGGTCCCCAGGCTGCAAGGTTTGATTCCTAATCTTCAAGGTTCAAGCCCTTGGTGGTTCTTGGCCAGGGACTCTGCGGTTCGATGTTTAACGTCTTCAGCACTGAACGCGCTCCACAGCTGTGGCTCACTCTGGGACTCTGCACTTCATGTTCCATGTGTTTTTGTTTATTCTTTTTTAACTAATTGTGCGTTTGATCGAGGTGCTTCAGCACGCAACTGGCTCTGTGGCTGTGGCCTGTGGCCATCAACACGGCACTGAGCAGACTGACTCAGTGGCTGCGGCCTGCGACCATCGACACGGCACTGAGCAGACTGACTCAGTGGCTGCGGCCTGCGACCATCGACACGGCACTGAGCAGACTGACTCAGTGGCTGCGGCCTGCGACCATCGACACGGCACTGAGCAGACTGACTCGGTGGCTGCGGCCATCGACACGGCACTGAGCAGACTGACTCGGTGGCTGCGGCCTGCGACCATCGACACGGCACTGAGCAGACTGACTCGGTGGCCTGTGGCCATCAACACGGCACTGAGCATACTGACTCGGTGGCTGCGGCCTGCGACCATCGACACGGCACTGAGCAGACTGACTCGGTGGCCTGTGGCCATCAACACGGCACTGAGCAGACTGACTCGGTGGCTGCGGCCATCGACACGGTACTGAGCAGACTGACTCGGTGGCTGTGGCCATCGACACGGCACTGAGCAGACTGACTCGGTGGCTGCGGCCTGCGACCATCGACACGGCACTGAGCAGACTGACTCGGTGGCTGCGGCCATCGACACGGCACTGAGCAGACTGACTCGGTGGCTGTGGTCATCGACACGGCACTGAGCAGACTGACTCGGTGGCTGCGGCCATCGACACGGCACTGAGCAGACTGACTCGGTGGCTGCGGCCATCGACACGGCACTGAGCAGACTGACTCGGTGGCTGCGGCCATCGACACGGCACTGAGCAGACTGACTCGGTGGCTGCGGCCATCGACACGGCACTGAGCAGACTGACTCGGTGGCTGCGGCCATCGACACGGCACTGAGCAGACTGACTCGGTGGCTGCGGCCATCGACACGGCACTGAGCAGACTGACTCGGTGGCTGCGGCCATCGACACGGCACTGAGCAGACTGACTCGGTGGCTGCGGCCATCGACACGGCACTGAGCAGACTGACTCAGTGGCTGCGGCCTGTGGCCATCGGCTTCTGGGCCTGCTTCACTCACCTCAGTGACTCGTGGATGTGAACCATCTTTTAGTGACTCTGCGGTTTGTGTTATTTGCTCGCTTTTGGTTATTTGAGCAATTTGTTCTTTTTTTCACGTGTTGGTTGTTTGACGGTCTGTTGCGCGGGATTTTTCTTTAAATGGGTTCCACAATGCTTCTGGCTGCCTGCAGGAAGACGAATTGCAGGGTTGAATACTGTATATGTACTTTGATAATAAATGTACTTTGAAGCTTCGAGACATGAGCAGAGATCTTGAAATGTTCAGCTAGGAGGCTGAAAGTGGTGGTGTGTAAATATCAAGAAGACTTTTTAATTGAGTATCTACTCTAAATGAGGGGCATTTTTATCTCCAGAGGAGCATGCCAGTGAAACCCAAGCTTCTAACTCAACTCTTCAATGAATCCCTGCCACAGATTCAGATTTACTTATCACATGTACACGGAGACTTGCATTAACATCCAACACAACCTGAGCGAGTGCTAGGGGCAGCACGCAAATGTCGCCAATTATTCTGGCGCCAACACAGCATGCCCAGAGTATTCAGCGGAACAACACAACAGCAATAGCAACAAAACAACAACAGCAAAATGAGCCCCTTTCCTCCATTAATATATTAAAATGAATATATTCCGGTTGTGCTGTAGAGCCAAAGCAAGGTATTTTAATGAAATCAAAACCTTGCTTCTCTCTCCACAGGTGCATCTTGACTCTGAGTACTTCCTTATTCTTTTGCATTAATTTCAGATTTCAAATACGCTGTATTTTTGTTTTCCAAAAAGATGCAAATTGCTTTCTTTTTTTAATTCTGCAGTTAGATAACTCTGCAGCAACACACACAAAATGCTGGAGGAACTCAGCAAGGCAGGCAGCATCTATGGAAATGAATAAACAGTTGACGTTTCAGGTTGAGACCCTTCTTCGTGACTGGGCAGGAAGGGGGGAGACACCAGAATAAAAAGCTGGGGGCTGGGGGAGGTGAAGGAGGACTAGCTATAAGGTGATAGGTGAAGCCAGATGGTTGGGAAAGGTAAAGGACTGGAGAAGAAGGAATTTGGTGGGGGGGAGAGTGGACCATAGAAGAAAGGGACGAAGGAGGAGCACCGGGGGGAAGTGATAGGCAGGTGAGGAGAGAGGTAAGAGGGCAGAGTGGGAAAAAGAAGAAGAGGGAACGGGGAAAGGGAAAAAAAATGTGGATGCCCATAGCTAGCCCTTGAGTCTGGAGAAAGTGGGAGGAGCTGAACGAAAAATTGAGGGTGGGGACCAGTTCTGCCAGATGGAGGAGGGTGGCGGTGGAAGGGAACTTTTTGGGTTTTTTGTTGAGAAAGCAGAGAGATTTAAGGCTTTCTTGATGGGGATAGAAGTGTATAGGGACTGGACATCCATGGTGAAAATGAGACAGTCAGGGAAAGTTATTGAGGAGATTGAGAGCATGTGAAGTGTCATGGAGGACAGAATGGAAATGAGGTATGAAGTCACGAGTTCAGAGAGACAGAAGCAGGCAGACACAATGGGTCTGCCCAAAAAGTCAGGTTTGTGGATCTTGATTAGGAGGTTGTAACAGGTTGTGCAGGGTAAGGGAATTATGAGTTTAGTGGCAGTGGATGGAATTTCTCCAGCGTTGATGACGTGGTGTGGGAGACAGTGGCCTGATGGTCTGGAGAGGGATCCTACTCAAGGAGTAGGTATGAGGAGTTGCCGCCTGGCCTCAGTAAGGTAGAGGTCTGTCCGCCACAATACTACTACAGCACTTCGTTTATCTGCAGGTCTGATGGTAAGGTTGGGATTGGTGCAGAGAGAAGTGGAAGGCAGAGTGCGTTCACAGCGGGTAAGGTTAGAGGAGGAGAGAGGGAGAGAGGAGTATTGAAGTGGAGCTGGTTGATGTCTCATCAGCAATTAGAGATGAAAAGATCCAGAGCAGGCAGAGAGTCAGAGTGGGATGAACAGAAGAGGAGGAGAGCTGGAGATGGGGTGGGGGGGGGGGGTGAGGATTTCTTGTCAAAGAAGTGGGCTCAGAGACGGAGGCGATGGAAGAAGAACTCAGCATCGTGGCGAGCACAAAACTGACTGAACGGCCCTTGCTAAGGACAGAACGTTCTGACATAGAAAACCTACAGCACAGTACAGGCTCTTCAGCCCACAAAGATGTGCCAAACAAGTTCTTACCTTAGAAATTACCTAGGGTTACCCATAGCCCTGCAGTTTTCTGAGCTCCATGTACCTGTCCAGGAGTCTCTTAAAAGACCCTATTGTATCCGCCTCCACCACCGTCACTGGCAGGCTATTCCACGCACTCACCACTCTCTGCGTAAAAAACTTACCCCTGACATCTCCTACGTACCTACTTCCAAGCACCTTAAAACTATGCCCTCTCATGTTTGCCATTTCAGCCCTGGGAAAAAGCCTCTGACTATACACACGATCAATGTCTCTCATCATCTCGTACACCTCTATCAGGTCAGCTCTCGTCCTCCGTCGCTCCAATGAAAAAAGGCCGAATTCACTCAACCTCCTCTCATAAGGCATGCTCCCCAATCCTCAGAGAGGGGAAGTTCGGAAGGAATGGTATTGACACGGCTGGGATTAGAGCTGGGATCAGAAAGGGGAGGAGAATTTGTGGCATCAGAGGAGGAGGGAGTTCAAGAAAGGAAGGTGGGGAGGTAGATGGAGTCTCTAAGGACCCAAGAGGTGACAGGGAAGCCCGAGAAACTAGGGGTTGGAGAGTGGTGGTAGGGGAAGGGGAGCCCAGGGGCCCAGCAGCTGAAGTCTAGGCTGAACCCAAAGCCAAAGGCTGTATAATTCATGGGCTGAAGGCAGCCGGGGTCACTGAAACTGGAGTTGGCATCAGTGGGATCTATTTCCTTAAACTTACCAGTATGTACCTTGACAGCCAACTTCTCCCTTGGAGGCAGCATCTCCAACACCATCACACTGAGCATGGGGGCCCCCCAGGGCTGTGTGCTCAGTCCACTGCTGTTCACTCTGCTGACCCTTGACTGTGCTGCAACACACAGCTCGAACCACATCATCAAGTTCGCCGATGACACAACCGTGGTGGGTCTCATCAGCAAGAACGACGAGTCAGCTTACAGAGAGGAGGTGCAGCAGCTAACGGACTGGTGCAGAGCCAACAACCTGTCTCTGAATGTGAACAAAACAAAAGACATGGTTGATGACTTCAGGAGGGCACGGAGCAACCACTCCCCACTGAACATCGATGGCTCCTTGGTAGAGATCGTAAACAGCACCAAATTTCTTGGTGTTCACCTGACGGAGAATTTCACCTGGTCCCTCAACACCAGCTCCATAGCAAAGAAAGCTCAGCAGCATCTCTACTTTCTCGAAGGCTGAGGAAAGTCCATCTCCCACCCCCATCCTCATCACATTCTGCAGGGGTTGAATTGAGAGCATCCTGAGCAGCTACATCACTGCCTGGTACGGAAATTGCATCATCTCAGATCGCAAGACCCTGCAGTGGATAGTGAGGTCAGTTGAGAAGATCATCAGGGTCTCTCTTCCCGCCATTATGGACATTTACACCACACGCTGCATCCGCAAAGCAAACAGCATTACGAAGGACCCCACGCACCCCTCATACAAACTCTTCTCCCTCCTGCCGTCTGGGAAAAGGCACCGAAGCATTCAGGCTCTCGTGACCAGACTATGTAACAGTTTCTTCCCCCAAGCTATCAGACTACTTAATACCCAGAGACTGGACTGACACCAACTTACTGACCTCTACTGTGCCTATTGTCTTGTTTATTATTTATTGTATTGCCTGCACAGTTTTGTCCACTTTATGCAGTCCTGGATAGGTCTGTAGCCTAGTGTAGTTTTTTCTGTGTTGATTTTCACATAGTTCAGTGTAGTTTTTGTACTGTTTCATGTAGCACCATGGTCCTGAAGAACATCTCGTTTTTACTGTATACTGTACCAGCAGTTATGGTCAAAGTGACAATAAAAAGTGACTTGACTTGACTTGACTAGATAGGGGCCAACTTTCC
This sequence comes from Hemitrygon akajei, assembly GCF_048418815.1. Classification (NCBI taxonomy): domain Eukaryota; kingdom Metazoa; phylum Chordata; class Chondrichthyes; order Myliobatiformes; family Dasyatidae; genus Hemitrygon; species Hemitrygon akajei. The sequence continues at coordinate 150,240,410 of NC_133134.1, read as the reverse complement.
TCTTTACATCATAAGGGTACCATTCAACACATGCAAGCATTAACTTAAAACAACACTCACAATTCAGCAGCTAAAAATGTGCGGCTTTGTTACATTTTCCACCACCAAGAGCGGCAGTCTAGCACTGGAAAATCTCAGTGAAAGCTCGCCCTCATGGGCAACGGCGGTGTATTTTGTTGCACAACCCTATTCCAAATGATGTCAGCACCTCTGGCAGTCTTGACCCAACTTCTCATTGAGAAAAGAACATTTGCTTTAAAAAAACACTGGCAAATGACAATATTGGGCCTGCTGACGTGTGTCCTAATGACAAGTCAATTAATGCTCGCTGGCAGCAGCACTCCTGATAATGAGAAGGCTGCACAAATATGGCTTATTACCTAGTGAAATGATGCAGGATAATCATGAACATGGAGCTACACACACACACACACACACACACACACACACACACACACACACACACACACACACACACACACACACACACACACACACACACTTTCAATGACAACCCATGTTAACCTGTTAATGCCTGGTGACATCGGATAAAAATACTGCTTCTTGAAAACATACCAAATTCTTTAATACTAGAGGGATTCCCTACAACAAAAGATTTTACTTAGAAGCATTCTAGAAGCTAAAATTTAACCAAACTTTTGTTAAATATAGTTTGAAAGTGCTTGAAATTATTCCACGGTTTTGTCCAGCTCTTTCTATGAGGGATATTAGGACTATGTTTTTGATAGTCTCTGAACTATTGAGTACTTAACAAGATGATGATAGTATTCTGAAAATAGTACTTGGCAATACCACGCACATAACCCTTTTGTTCAATTTTAACAATGAGAAAGATTAGCTTTATTGGTCCTGTGTAGATTGAAACATCGAAATATACTGTCAAATGCATAATTTGTGTCAAGGAGCAATACAATCTGAGGATTGTACTGGGGCAGCTCGCAAGTGTTGCCACACCCCTGGTGCCAACTGAGCATTCCCACACTCACTAACCCTAACACCAACATATGAATATAGAAAGAAGCTAGAGTACCCGGAGGAAACCCATGAGGTCACAGGGAGAAAGTACAAACTCCTTACAGAGTGTGGTGGGTTTTGAACACCACTGGTGATCACAGACACTGTGCTCACCACTATCCTAATTGTGACCACCTGAGATATCATCAAAATTAGAAGTTTGTTTTCATTTGTTCCTTTAATAATTCCAGGAGATGAACAGAAAATATTTCTGGCTGAAAAGGAAATAATTGGCCTCTTATTGTACCAACTGAATAAAGAGACTGAATAAAATGATAGCATAATGTTACTCCTTCCATCTATAATTTCTCTTCTAAACTTCAGTCTAAGTGGAAGGAACAACCATCTCCAGCCAGTAAACCAGACAGACTGTAGGAGGAAGTGGGAGAGGCCAGAAAAAATATTCCCTTCTGTCTTCTGAGATTAATACTGATTAACCATGAACATTATCTCACGATCTATTTATTATAAATATTAAATATAATTTAATCATTTATTTATTAAATTGGTTTATTTTTCATTGTAATTTACAGTAACTTTTTATGTCTTGCACTGTACTGCTGCCACAAAAATAAATTTCTTAACATATGTCAGTGATGTAAACAATTCTGATCCTATGGTCTATACTTCATAAGATCATAGAACTACAGAATGCTTGCAACACAAATGGCCACGTGGCCTTTCAAGTCCATAGCAACTCCTGTAAAGACGATGCCCATCCACCTAACCCAGGTATGAGGCCGGTTCACTCTATGCGCTGAGACGATTTGGTGAGAGTGAGAATGGCTTCAGGCTGGGCGGCCCAGGTGTATCATAGCACTGGGGTCCGAATCCTAGAGCAATGCACTACCCGGTGCTTCACCAAATTACGCTGGCACAGATAGTCTGAAAGCTGGAGTGTCGAGAACAGTGGTAAAAGCGTTGGGTTGATTTTGCTCGCTCTCCTATTCCTTCCTCCACAGTGTCGAGGCTGAGAACTGATCTGGCTGCTCTGCATTTTTTGCCCTGCTGGTGTGATGAGCTGTAACTGAGGCTTGGGACTACTCTGCTGCTCCAGGAGTGGATCTGGGACTCAGTCCGGTTTGGAGTGCTTCTATTGTTTGCATGATTTGTGTTCTCTCTCTCTCTCTCTCTCTCTCTCCCTCTCTCTGCACAGTGGTTTCTGGATTACTTTTTTAAAAATTGAGTTATTTGGATTTCTTGCTTTGCGGCTGCCTGTAAGCTGACAAATTTCAGGTTGTATAATTGATACATTTTTTGACAATAACTGTGCTTTGATCTTTGGTGAAAAATCCCAAATCCCACCTTCCCGCAATAGCTTTGCAAAATCTTTCTTAAGGGTGGCCTGACAGCATAGTGGTTAGCGCAATTCAATTCCAGCTGTTGACTGTATGTTCTCCCTGTAACCATGTGGGTTTCCGCCAGGTGCTCCAAGTTCTTCCCACAGTCCAAACATGTACCATTTGGTGAGATACTTGGTCATTGTGAATTGTTCCATGATTAGGTTAGGATTAAATCAGGGGTTGCCGGGCAACGCAGCTCAAAGGACCGGAAGGGCCTAACTCTATGCTGTATGCCAATAAATAAATACGTACGCAACTCCATTTAAAATGCTATGTAAATACATCTAATTTCCTGACTCTACTGCAAACCTGCCTTTTGGAACTTAGGAGGATCGACTTCACATCACTAATGAGGGAAAAAAACTTCAAACATTTCCACAGCTGTTTGTTTTGTTATTTGGTTAAATGTTTATACAAGCTTAAAGACCATTCTATTTCTGTGATTCATTATTTTATATATCACTGAAGAGAAAAAACTCTTAATATTAATCATTTTTACTATGTCATCATTCGGAATCAGTCATTGCTTAGTACTGCAGATTAGCTAAAGTGCAAATAATACACTTGAACGAAAGGAAAATCTGGAGATGTCTATCCTGCAGATCAACATTGTCTTTATGTACCTGCTTACTATAATACATCACTTAAAACTAGCAGCCTATGGTTTTCAACTGATAAGCAAAGCAAGCTACGGTGGCGTAGTTGTTAGCAGAATGCTTTACAGGACCAGCAACCTGGGCTCAATTCCCGCTACTGTCTATAAGGAGTTTGTATGTTCTCTTGGTGAATGTGTGGGTTTCCTCTGGGTGCTCTGGTTTCCTCCCACAGTCCAAAGACATACTGGTTAGTAGGTTGATTGGTCAGTGTAAGCTGTCCCGTCTTTAGGCTAGGGTTAAGTAGGTGGGTTGCTGGGTGACACAACTTGACGAGATGGAAGGGTCCGATCCTTACTGTATCTCGATAAATAAATCAGGGGAATGTATTGTTTTCTGAAATATTATTCCAATATTAAACAACTTAAATATAATACATTTGACCTTTGATGGCAATAATATGACAATTGTCTAGAATGGGTTGTATCAGATACTCTTATACATTGTTACAGGAAGTAAATTACAGCTCATGAATTAAATTGGCAACATCCTGTTTCTCTGATAAAAAAGTTAAATTACATCATTTGCTTGCCAATGGAAGTATAACAGTAATAAAATCATAATCTTTCTGCTGACTTATTAGTAAACCACAGATACAGTAAATTCTTGTGTTTCTGTTATCCTTATCTTTTCCAACTTTGTGAGGCCCTCATCTACATTTTGTATTGAAGAAACTGGCCAACTTTCAGGAATCTGCCCTGCTTGCCAGTGCAAGTCTTACTGAAGCTTTTAAAATCACTTTAATTGGTTCTGCATCCAATATTTTGCATTTATCCCTAGTGCTACCTTTGGCATTCAATTTGCCCGTAGTGAGACCGTAAGTAAAGCATTAGCCTATCCCATTTATAGCTATGACAGAGTTAATTCAAAGCATATGTTTTTTTTATAACATATATAATTAAAGCTCAAAGGTTTGGTTGGCATTTGTTTCCTGCATTGATTCCCAAAGCAGAAGTGTGCCTCATGTTGCCTTTTTATGTTTCTCTATAGTATTTAGCTTCGAAGTTGCAAGCTAACTTGTACACTGAATGTGTTAATTTTCCTAAAATAAACAAGATAGGGCAATTGGTAAATGGCTTTGGGGTCAAGTCTCTGAAGTGTGACTTGAACTTACAAATTCCTAATTCAAAGATGCACAGAACAGAAGGAGGTGTCCAAGACTTCTCAGTGAACGCAGATTTCTTGAGGTTCCTGCTTGGACTCATTTGTTAGTGTTCTCATTTCCATCTCATCTTTCCGCAGTTGGTGAGTATCCCTCCATCAGAGGTAGAACTTTAGCACCTTGAGAATGACTCTTACTTAAAATGAACAGTGAAACTTCACCAAACTTTCCTTTAACACAGTTCTGTGGCAAAGAGGAACCAATGCAGCCCCGTCCATCATGGGTAAAGCTCTCACCACCTTTGAGCATATGTACATGAAGCATCGCAGGAAAGCAGCATCCATCATCAGGGACCCCACCGCCCAGGTCACATTCTCTTCTTTCTGCTACCTACTGGAAGGTGGTACAGGAACCTCAGGGCTCACACCACCAGGTTCAGGAACAGATATTAGCCCTCAACCATCAGGCTCTTAAACCAGAGTGGATAAATTCATTCAACTTCACTTGCCCCATCATTGAAATATTCCAACAACCTATGGACTCACCTTCAAGGACTCTTCATCTCATGTTCTCGATATTTATTGCTTATTTGTATTTGCAGCTTGTTGTATTTTGCACACTGGTTGAATGCAAAAGGTGATGTTGTCTTTCATTGATTCTGTTATGGTTATTATTTTATTATGGATTTATTGAGTATGCCTGCAAGAATATGAATCTCAGGGTTGTATATGGTGACGGATATGTACTTTGATAATAAATTTACTTTGAACTTTTACATTTTGAACCATTGCATTAGGTGATGTGAATAATATTGTAAACACAAGAGATTCTGTAGACATTGGAAATCCAGAGTAACATACAAAAAATGCTGGTGAAACTCTGTAGGTCAGGCAGCATCTATAGAGAAGAATCAACAGTTGACATTTCTGGCTGAGACACTTCATCAGGACCTTAAATGGTCTTGGCCTGAAATGTCGACTGTTTGTTCATTTTCATAGATGCTGCCTGACCTTTTGAGTTCCTCCAGCATTTTGTGAATAGTATTGTAAAGCTTTTATATGAACAGCAGATATATTGTTAGTTTTAAACATATTCCTGATTTTGTTGCTTTTCCAAAATCAACATTTTCCTTGGTTCAATGACTTCAATTCTACTGTCATTTATGATACTGAATTTGTTGAATTAAATCCATTTTTTTTTGAAAATGCAGTTCAGGATCACATTAATGCAATAGTTGCAGTTTAAAGTTCAAAATCCCTGAGATGCAAGATATCTTTCCAGGAAGACCTTTCACTCAGGATTGAACTCCCAAATAATGTGAAAGAAATCCAGCCGAAAATTCCACAACAGGGATTTAACAACCAAAGTTATATCACCTTTCGGCATTGAGGAATGTACTGTACAAGCACTAACATTAATGGTTTCAAACATATTTTTATGAACTTCTTTCAGTTAAAAATCATTTAAACTTTCCTGTGAATTACAGCCAAAGTGTTCCTGGGTTTTGTGGACATATTTGTCAGACTATTACTACCATTGTACTCAAAATACTTGGAAAGCCTCTGCCATAAATGCTATTTTATGTAAAGTCTTCTTTTTTGGGAATATAAAGTCTATATCAATTCTGGGCGAGTTCGTAGCAGGAATTGTCTGCAGTGGAATCTTGTTGTCTTGTGGAGTACAATTTGCTTGAACTCCTAGGTTTCCTCCTAATGGAATTTTCATGGCGAGTTCCCACCCACACAGTGGGTTGCCTGTGGGAGCTGGCACACACAGAGTAGGAAATGCACTGTGCACACTGCAGGCTGCTTAAAGGGCTATTGTGGCAAAGCAAATTCTCTCTGCACATTACTGACAGATGATACTGATAGCATGAAGATGTATGGTTCAAAGCGGGCTTGATGTCGCTCAAATCTGATGGTTCTTAGAGGCTGGATCTCTTGGGTAGCACAAAACGTGTAGCCCATTTCAGCTGCAGTGTTAATTGTAGAGATCAGGATATACACCTTGGTTCTTTTGTTGGTTGTTTGCTGATCAGGGTTGGCAATGGGAAGCGAGTTAAAGGGTTCACAAAGTTCATAGAGTCATAGAGCACTTCTTCGGTCGTCCATCGGAATCCGATGATGACATCCACTCCTTTAACGGTGAGATCTTTGATGACTATACAGTCCTATCCTGGACCCACAAGTTCTATTGCAGGTGGGACATGTATATGTGGTAGTGGTGGTAGTGATGGCAACCATGGCTGCATTTCTCCTGGCTCTCTTCTGCTGTCTTCTGGTTGTTCTTTCTGTCTCCAGAATATGAACCCCATCCCTACACAGCTGTCGCCAAGTGTTACGGTCAGCAGCAACATCCTCCAGGTCCTCGGGTCTGATCTTGCACTTCCTTAAAGCATTCTTCATCTGATCCTTATAGCGCTTCTTTGGCCCTCCAGCTGAGTGTCGACCATGATGTAGCTGGATGTATAACACTCTGCGGGGTAGCCGACATGGGGGCATCCTTATCACGTGCCCCAGCCACTGCAGCTGACGCTGGGTGATCATGGCCTCAATACTTCTGCAGTTGGCCTTTACAGGTATTTCAGTGTGAGGCACCCGCTCACGCCAAGTAATTCCCAGGATGCACTGAAGGCAGCTTATGGGGAAGCGCTCCAAGGACTTGATGTGACGGCTGTGGGTTACCCAAGCTTCACAGCCATAAAGGAGGGTGGTGACACAGACCGCTTGGTATACAGTGACTTTTGTGGAGCGACGAAGGCATAGAGCACTACAGCGCAGAAACAGACCTTTCAGCCTAACTAGTCCATGCCAAGCTGTTGTTCTGACTAGTCCCATCGACTCAGACCTGGACTATAGTCTTCTGTACTCCTCCCATCCATGTACCTATCCAAACTTTTCTTAAGTGTTGCAATCGAACCTGCATGCACCACTTCCTCTGACAGCTCATTCCACACTCTCACTTCCCTCTGGGTTCCACTTAAATCTTTCACTTTTCACCCTGACCCATGACATCTAGTTCTAGTCTCATCCAATCTCAGTGGAATAACACCTGCTTGCATTTACTCTGTCTATATCCCTCATAACTTTGTATACCTCTGTCAAGGCTCCTCTTATTCTTGTACATTCCAGGGAATAAAGTCAAAGTTGAATTTATTGTCAAATGCACGGGTGTGTATGTGCACTAAGACAGCTATGGTAACAGCAAATGACAAGTTGTGAAGAAGGGAGCTGGAGAGAGGCAATGGATGGTGAAGAGATTTGATCCTCAGAGAGTGAACATGGGCTGGTGTCATAGTATTTGCTTGGTTTATTCTAGTTCTCCAAAACAGAGGAAATGTGTTTTGAATAAAAGGACTAATGAATACAAGAATAAAAGGGACTAGTGCCTTGTCTTCCTTCTAATGGGATCAAGCCATCCTCGGTTACTTCATCAAGGACTTCCCTTTCATCATAAGGTCAGAAGTGGGTCATCTTCACTGGTAATTGTCCAATGTTTAATTCTATTCACAACTTATCAGAAATTGAAATAGTTTTTGTCTGCATTCATCAAGACCTAGGCAGTCATACATGGTCTGATAAGTGGCAGGCAGTATTCATGCCACAATTGTTCCACGCATGACTGTCTTCAGCAAGAGGGAATCTACCCAATTACCCTTGAGAGTCAATAGCATTATTGTCACTGAGATACTCAAAGTTAATTGGACCTGTTACATAAGTAATATGGCTAAGGGAGCAGTTTAAAGGCTTAATATCCTGTGGGAACCTAAACCCAGTTAAGACAGATGGTAAAACCCCATTCACCCCAAATCTTTTCCAACATCTCCAAGGTACAAACCAGGAATGTGATAGACCTATGGACTCTGGACTTTCTCAGTCTTATGGCTTTTATATTCTGTATTTTTGCCTGTTCTTTCTCATTTTTTTAATTGTGCGCGAGTGGGGGATTTGAGAGGGTTGATGTTCCTGTTGCTATTTGTGTGGAGGGGAGGAGGATCTGGGGGTTAATGTTCTTGTTGCATTTTGTGTGGGGGAGGTGTGGAGGGGTGGTTTGAGGACATGTTGCCATTTTTTTTTTGTGTGGGGCAGTGGGTTTGCTGTTTCTCCCTGAACTGACTTCCATGTATTTTTCTTTGTTTTGTGGTATCTGGAGAAGAAGAATCTCAGAGCTGTATACGGCATACATACTTTGATAGTAAGTGAACCTTTGAATACTTTCCACTTGCCTGAACGAGCACAACACCAACAATTCTCAAGAAGCTCATAGTTCAATGCAGCCAGCTCAATTGTCACCCCATCACATGTCCTTAACATTCAATTTCTTTGTGATTGATACAAAGTGGCTGCAGTATATGTATAATCTACAAAATGCAGCACAATTATTTGCCCAAGCTGTGTCTGAAGCCTCAAAACTCCCTGCCCAACAGCATTGCGAGAACACTGTCACCAGAAGGATAGCAGTAAATCAAGAAGGTGGCTCATTGCCATCTTCTCTAGGGCAATAATGGCTGCCCTTGTCAACAAAAAGTGAATGTAAAAATTACTGACTGATGTAACATACTGACGTAGAGCTTAGGGCACTACTCTACAGCACCAGCTGTGAGATCGGAGTTTGGTATACTCCCCCCTATGACCGTGTGGGTTTCCTCTGGGTGCTCCAGTTTCCTCCCACTTTTCAAAGACGTACGCGTTAGGGTGAGTGAATTGCGGGCATGCTACGATGGAGCTGGAAGCCTGGTGACACTTGCAGACTGCTCAGCACAATCGGCACTAATTTGATTTGACACAAAATTATGCATCTCACTGTATGATTTGATGTAAATAAATATAACCTTCGGGGATAAAAAAAAGCTCACTCTTGGAATCAGCTTTTCAACTGTAGGGGAACTGCGACTCTGGGCGTGCGCAGTTTCTCAGCCCTACCTTTAAAATGAATTCCTGAAATCTTGGGAAATGGTGCTACCTGGCATTAAAATGATATGTAGAATCTGAGAAACCACATATCTTTCAGAACTCCCTTCCCAACCAGGCAATAACTTTGCTAATCTATGACATTCATTTCAAATGTGCATATTTAGCTGTGTGTGAGAACTAGGGTGAAACCAGGATAAACTACATTGTCATGTCCTCATTCACGTTACGTTGCACTATGGCCAAGAATAAACAGTGCTGGTGTGTAGCCATGAGCAGGGTTTACACATTGGGTAGAAGCCAATAGGTTTGTGACCTTGCCCCTAATTTCACTGGGAAGAAACCACAGTTATCAAGCAGAATTTAAAAAAAAATCAGGAATAAAAGAAATATTTTCCCAGTAATTGAGTCTCACTGTAGAGCAGAGGGTAGACTTGCAACCTAGGATGCTGATCTTTTCTCTGCAACTCAGACACAGTATACTGAAACATTTTTGCACGGTCTGTCTCTGAGTATCTCTCTCTTATAAACTGGCTACAAAGGCTACAGTGAGGTTTAACCTAACACCACAAATATTTACTGCTGGCATTTAGGTCTGGAAATGTTCTAGTAAGGCACCCATTCTCCATTTATTGGTTTAGTTTGTCCTCAATAATTCTGGTCTTAAAAATGGATGCCAAATGTTAAACCTGCTATCCAGTTCAAGATGTTAAAGATACTTGTAATGAATATGCCCGATCTGCCACAGTATTTACAGCATTTTCTGTTTTTGTGAGAGTTGTGATACCTACTGCAGACTAAATTGAAAATAATAGTTATTGGTTGCATGCAGTCGGCACCAACAACATATAGTCCTGAAAGTTGTGGAATATGTTTCAATGCAAGTTGCTGAATGTTGGATGGAATGGGAAGGTAGTAGGTGAGAACTGGTAAGTACAAGAGATTCTGTAGATTATGGAAACCTAGAGCAACACACACAACATCCGGTGAGATGGTGGCACGCTCACTCACAGAGGCTCCTACAGGGCTAAGCAAAGCTGTTTTTTTTAAAGTAGTTTTTATGATTGCAAGACCCTGCAGGACATTAAGAACTTAAAGTACTGCAAGTCTACCCCGTCAGTGAGTTTCTGGTTGACGGAGAAACCGACCGTGCCGCTGACTGCGTCAGAGAGGCTTCGGAGGACTCGGCGCACGATTGCAGTGCCTCACGGTGAGTGGTCACTTGAGTCGCTTTTCTTGTGATCACAAGGCCCTGTTGCACATTGTTAATATGGAATGCTGAATGTCTGAATTGTCAGCATTTGCAAATGTTCAGGGGTGGACAATGGGGGAGCTGCATGCCCTTGGTCATAATGAGGACGAGGCCTCGAGCTGCAGAGTCCCCTGTTTACAGTCGCCCAGGAGAGAGCTTTGGAGTCAGTGCACTTCACCAGAGTGCCAGGAACGGTGTGCTGCAACATTTGTGTGACGTTGTTTTATCAATATCTTACATACTTGCTATCTTATATCTACTTGCTGCCCTATACATGCTATATGTGCCTTGTGCTGTATATGACTGTTGGTTCTGCGTTTTGCACCTTGGCCCCAGAGTAATGCTGTTTCGTTTGGTTGTGTTCATGGGTATTCATGTATAGCTGAATGACAATCAAATTTGAACTTGAACTTGAGGAACTATGCAAGTTAGGCAGCATCTATGGAGAGGAATAAAGAGCTGCTGTTTCGGGACTGGTTGGGAAGGTGGCAGAAGCCAGAATAAGAAGTTGGGGGAGGGTGAGTGGTACAAACTGGCAAATGATAGGTGAAACAAGGTGAGGGAGAAGGTAGATGGATGCAGGAAAGGCGGAGTTGAAGTCAGGAACTGGGAGGGGTTAGGCAGAAGAGGTAAAGATTTGAAGAAGAAGGAGTCTTCTCCACTTTGGAGATCCGAAGCGTGAGAAGGTGTATCTCATTCAGGTTCGCTGATTCAGTAGAAAATGCAGCAACTCACGGCAGTTTGGTGCTTTGAGCAGTGGCCCTATCAGCAATCGGGATTGATTAGAAAGAACAGGGGCATGTGGAACGGCCATTGTTGGAGTGGGCAGCATTAGAGTGGAGATTTTGAGGCTTCAATGAGAGGGGCTTGAGTGAGAGAAAGCAAAAAGCTGTGGATAATATTTTTCCTCACAGTTTATTTATTGTTTTTTCTTCTTTATATTTGCTCAGCTAGAACAGTAGGGATGCCAGGAAGGATATTTGAATGCTTTTCTTGCGGGATGTGGGAAGACAGGAAGACTTGGAGCTGGAGCCGGATGAACTCCAGTTGATTTGGCAGGCTGAAGGGCTGATGGATAGGACATTTAGAGAGGTAGTTACATCCAGGGTGCAGGATACTAGAAGCTGGGTGACAGCCAAGTAAAGGAAAGGGGTTAAGGAGCCTTTGCAGAGTACTTCGGATACTGTTGGGTGGTGGTGGGCACTATGCTTGGCTCTATGGTTCAGAAGGGAAGGGAGGAGAAGAGGCAAGCTGTGGTGATGGGGAATGCGTTAGTTAGGGGAAATGAAAGGAGCTTCTGTGGACAAGAATGAGATTCCTGGATGGTATGTTACCTCCTGAGTGCCAGGGTCCAGGACATTTCAGATGAGTCTTCAGCATTCTTAAGTTCTTAAGTTGGATGGTGAGCAGCCAGAGGTTGTGATCCAGCCAGGTACCAATGACATGGGTAGGAAGAGTCAAGTTGTTCTTCAAAGTGAGTTCAGGTGCTAAGATAAAGGACAGGACTTCCAGAGTTGTGATCCCATGCCATGTGCTACTGATGCCAAAAATAGGAAGATTATACAGTTTAGTATGTGGCTAAGGAGTTGGTGTAGGAGGGAGGATCTTAAATTTTTGGATCATTGGGCTCTCTTCCAGGGAAGGTGGGATCTGTACAGCAGGAATGGTTTGCACCTGAATTGGAAGGAGATAAATAACCCAGCAGAAAAGTTTGCTATTGCTACACGATGGGGTTAACCTAGAGTTGTATGGGAATGGGAAGCATAATGCCAGAATAGATAGTGGAAAGGTTGTGGAGACAGATGTTATTAAGACAACAGACAAAGTCAGGAATTAAAAGGTTGAGCATGGTGCAGAACAGCACAGTTTTCAATGCAAGAAGATTCATAGGAATGGCTGATGAAGTCAGGCATGGAGCAACACATGGAATTATGATACTGTAGCCATGAGTGAGACTTGGTGGCAGGAGGGGCAGGACTGGAAGTTCAATGTTCTGGGGTTCTGTCATTTTTTCAGACATGACAAAGCGGGAAGGATTAAATGAAGAGGGGTAGTGTTATTTGTCAGGGAAAATGTCATGGCAGTGCTCAGCCAAGACAGACTGGAGAACTCATCTAGTGAGGAATTATGGGTGAAAATGAGGAATAAGGAAGGATTGATGACATTAATAGGGTTATATTACAGACCGCCCAACAGTCTGAGGGATTTCAAGGAACAAATCTGTAGAGAAACTGCAGATTGCTGCAAGAAACATAAGGTTGTTATAGGACTCCCATACTGTAAAAGGACTAGAGGAGATCCAGTTCGTCAAGTGTGTTCAGGAAAGTTTCCAAAATCATTATGTAGAAGTCCCATTGAGAAAGTGTGTGATACTTGATCTGCTATTAAGGAATGAGGCAAGGCTGATGACAGGGGCTTGTGTAGGATAACACGTTGCATCTAGTGATAATAATGCCATTAGTTTCAAACTAAGTATGCAAAAAGGTAAGTCCAGTCCACAGGTTGAGATTCTAAATTGGAGAAAGGTCACTTTTGATAGTATGAGACAGGATCTGGCAAGTGTGGATTGGGACAGGCTGTTCTCTGGCAGAGATATTCTTTGTAAGTGGGAAGCATTCAAAAGTGAAATTTTGAGTGTACAAAGCTTGTATGTTCCTGTCAGAATAAAAGGTAAAGATAATAGAGTTATTGAAGCTTGGTTTTCAAGAGATACTGTGGTCCTGTTTAAGGAAAAAAAATGGGGTTGGATTGCAGGAATGGGCATGTAGGAACAAATGAGGTGCTTATAGAGTATAAGAGATGCAAGAGAATAGTTAGAAAAGAAATCATGAAGTTGCCTTGGTAGAGAAGGTGAAGGAGAATCCTAAGGGATTCTACAGATATGTTAAGAGCAAAAGGATCGAAAGGGACAAAATTGGTCCTTTGGAAGATCGGAATGGTAATCCATGTGTGGAGCCAAAAGAGATGGGGGAGATCTTAAATGAATTTTTTGCATCTGTATTTACTCAGGAGATGGACACTGAACCTATAGAAGTGAGGCAAAGCGGCATCAACTTCGTGGATCCTGCACAGATTATAGAGGAAGAGGTGTTCGCTGTCTTCAGTCAAATTAGGGTGGATAAATCCCCAGGGCCTGACATGGTGTTCCCTCTGTTTCTGTGCAAATTAGCAGAGATATTTAAATCATCCTTAGCGACAGATGATGTACTGGTGGATTGGAAAATAGTCAATTTTGTTTCGCTGTTTAATAAAGGCTCTAAAAATAAACTAGGAAAATTTAGGCTGGTGGTGCTGGTGTATGTATTCTTTGGGACAGGATATATGAGTATTCAGTTACACATGAACTGATTAAGGGCAGGCAGCATGGCTATGTGTGTGGTAGATCTTGTCTAACCAACATTTAGCGCTTTTCGAGGAAGTTACCAGGTAAGATACCAAGGCAGTGGATATTGTCTACATGGACTTTAGCAAGGCATTTTATAAGGCCCCACAAGGGAAGTTGGTCAAGAAGGTTCAGTTGCTCAGCATTCAAGATAAGGTAGTAAATTGTATTAGACATTGGCTTTGTGGGAGAAGCCAGAAAGTGGTAGTAGATGGTTGCCTCTCTGCCTGGAGGCCTGTGACTAGTGGAGTGCTGCAGGAATTGATGCTGGGTTCATCATTGTTTGTCATCTATATCAACAATCTGGATGATAATATGGTTAACTGGATCAGCAAATTTGCAGATGACACTAAGATTGGAGGTGTAGTGGACAGCGAGAAAGACTATCAGAGCTTGCAGTGGGATCTGGACTCCTTGGAAAATGGCTGATGGAATTTAATGCAGACTAGTGAGAGGTGGTAGGGCCAACCAGGGTAGGTCTTCCACAATGAATGGTAGGGCATTGAGGAGTATTGTAGAACAAAGGGATTTGGGAATACATCAATAATTCATTGTAAGTGGCATTACAGGTAGACAGGGTTGTGAAGAATGCTTTTTGTTACATTGGCCTTCATAAATCAATGTACTGAGTACAGGAGATGGGATGTTATGTTGAAGTTGTATAAGATGTTGGTGAGGCCTAATTTGGAGTATTATGTGCAGCTTTGGCCACCTACATACAAAATGATGTAAGTAAGAATGAAAGAATACAGGGAAAATTTACATTGCCAGGACTGGAGGACCTGAGTGATAAGGAAAGGTTGAAATAGTTAGGACTTTATTCCTTGGAACGTAGAAGATTGAGGAGAGATTTGATAGAGGTATACTAAACTATGAGGGGCATAGGTAGGGTAAATGCAAGCAGGCTTTTTCTACTGAGGTTTGGTGGGACCACAACTAGAGGTCATGGGTTAAAGGTGAAAGGTTTAAGGGAAACATGAGGGGAAACTTCTTCACTCAGAGAATCGTGAGAGTATGGAATGAGCTGTTTTCAATGTTTAAGAGAGTTTGGATAGGTACATGGATGGTAGGGGTATGGAGGGCTAAGCTCCTGGAGCAGATTGAAGGTTGTAGGCAGTTTAAATGTTTCAGCATGCACTAGATGGGCTGAAGGGCCTTTCTCTGCGCTGTACTTATCTATGACTCAATGAATCTAATAGGGAGGGACAGTGAACCATGAACGAAAGGAGAGCTGGAGGGAGACCAGAGAGAGGTGATGGTCAAGTGGGGAGAAGAGAACAAATAAGAGGGGGTACAAGGGAGGTTGGAAGATAAAGCACAAATAGTTAATTTGGAAACTCAGGAAATAGGATAAAATGCCAATTGTTTTAGTACTTTTCTTGAAGGAGTGAATATAGTCAGAGTCAATAACCTACAAGAAGTTATTGGAGGAAAGAACAAACTGTACTAATCTGTGGGTGAAATAAGGCCAGGCTATTATTAAAATTTGACTTATGCAATATCAGCTGGCTTGTTAACAAAACACAACACAGTTAATATCCTCCACAATGAAGTGGTCAAAATATTAAAGTTAGGTATCATGTGAAATACACCTTTAGAAGGAGTGATGGGGTGATCACATGCCAGAGGAAGGAATTAGGATTATACTTCAAATTTGTTATTAAGATATTCTAGTTTTGGAATACTGTTGGACTGAGCGCTAAGAGACAGGTTAGTGGTGCTGGTTAGAAGGTGAGTGATTGCAGCCAATTTCCTTAATATTCCAGGCCTCAGTTCTGGAAAGGGAGATAGCATTGTCAGTGCAGCAGATGTGGCACAGAATGATGGGAGTGGGTATTGGTCAGCTCAGAGTGTGGATAGAAGAATGTAGTGCAACGGGATAGGGAGAATATTGGCAATGTCTACTGTGTTTTCTCCATTGATACCTAGGTGGAAACTAGTCAATCATGAACAAGTCCCCCAAACCATCGGGCTGATCAATCCCTACACCCGTTAACCCAATCCACCAACCCCCACCACCACTACATCCACATCCGTCTCTGCACCCTTCATTCCCCCATGCACTGCCACTTTAAGCTTACACTTCATACCTCAAACCTACACTGGCACAATCACTGTCTCACTATGTTTTATATGCCCTGCTGCTACTGAGGTGAGCTCTTCTTGCCAAAAGTCAATCTGTCACTTTATTGTTTCCTGTCAGAGTCACCTTTTCTACAGTACTACAGCACCTAGCATCACTTTATGTGCATACAATCAGTCTATGTATTTTGGCAAATCATATGTATATAGGATTATGACTTAAACGGAGGAGACCAGAGGTCCAGCAGCCAGTCTTCCCCTGGGGGGTACAGAGGTGGAGAGGGTCAGCAACTTTAAGGTCTTCTGCATTATCATTTCAGAGGATTTGTCTTGCTCCAGTGCACAAGTGCTATTAAAAAGGACAGCACTGCAGCACCTCTACTATCTTAGAAGTTTGCAAAGATGCGGCATAACATCTAAATTTGATGAACTTCTATAGATGAATGGTGGAGAGTATATTGACTGGATGGATCATGACCTGATACAGAAACACCGATGCCCTTGAATAGAAAAGCCTACAAAAAGTAGTGGACACAGCCCAGTCCATCACGTGTAAAGCCCTCCCCACCATTAAGGAACAATGTTATGGTGTAGCATCCATCAACGAGTACTTCCACCATCCAGGCCAAGCTCTCTTTCTGCTGCTGCCATCAGGAAGGAAGTACAGGAGTCTCAGGACCCACACTACCAGGTTCAGGAACAGCTATTACCCCTCAGCCATCAAGCTCTTGAACCAGAGGGGATAACTTCACGCACCTTCTCTCACCCAGTAATGAACTGTTCCCACAACCAATACACTCACTTTCAAGGACTCTTCATCTCATGACACAATCTTCCAACCTTGCACTCAACATTAGAAAGTCCAAGGAATTGACTGAGGAATTCAGGAAGGGTAAGTGGAGGGAACTCGTACTTGTCCTCATTGAAAGATCAGAAGTGGAAAGGGTGAGCAATTTCAAGTTTCTGGGTGTCAACATCTCTGTGGATCTCTCCTAGGCTGAACATATTGATGCAATTACAAAGAAGGCACAATAGGGACTATATTTCATTTTGAGGAGAATTGGTATTTCACCAAAAACTCTCACAAATTTCTACAGATAACAATATAACAATTACAGCACAGAAACAGGCCATCTCGGCCCTTCTAGTCCATGCCGAATGCTTACTCTCACCTAGTCCCACCTACCTGCACTCAGCCCATAACCCTCCATTCCTTTCTTGTGATATACCTATCCAATTTTTTTTAAATGACAAAATCGAACCTGCCTCTACCACTTTTACTGGAAGCTCGTTCCACACAGCTACCACTCTCTGAGTTAAGAAGTTCCCTCTAATGTTACCCCTAAACTTTTGCCCCTTAACTCTCAACTCATGTCCTCTTGTCTGAATCTCCCCTACTCTCAATGTAAAAAGCCTATCCACATCAACTCTATCTATCCCCCTCATAAATTTAAATACCTCTATCAAGTCCCCCTTCAACCTTCTATGCTCCAAAGAATAAAGACCTAACTTGTTCAACCTTTCTCTGTAACTTAGGTGCTGAAACCCAGGTAACATTCTAGTAAATCTCCTCTGTACTCTCTCTAATTTGTTGACATCTTTCCTATAATTCGGTGACCAGAACTGTACACAATACTCCAAATTTGGCCTCACCAATGCCTTGTACAATTTTAACATTACATCCCAACTCCTATACTCAATGCACCATGGAGAACATTCTAGCTGGTTGCATTAGCATCTGGTTTGAAGGGGCCACTGCACAGAATCAAAAAAGCTCCAGAAAGTTGTAAAACTCAGCCAGTTCCATCATGGGCATTAGCCTCCCCACTCAGTGGAAAAGCCTGCTTGCAATTACCCTATCTAAACCTCCCATAATTTTGTGTACCACTATCAAATCTCCTCTCAATCTTCTATGTTCCAGTGAATAAAGTCCTAACCTATTCAATCTTTCCATATTACTCAGGTCCTCTGGACCAGGCATAGCATAACACAACATTCCAAAGCCTGATTTATGAAGGCCAATAGGTGATTAAACAATTTTCTTTGACATCAGGAAATGTCTACTATCGTTTGTCTTTATTGGTACATGAAGTGGACATCTGCAATATAGAAAACAACCAACTGGCAACAACAAACAAAACTGACAAAAACAGACATGTCAAGTGGAAAGAAAATTTTAACTGAACGTGATAACAGACATGCACTTGTCAGAATGATTTCTGTATGTAGGTTCAACTTTCAATGATTGTTATTGTGAATGAAATAATGAATGTAGACACAAATAAGAGTAGGGGCAGAATTACTGTAAGGTGATGTGATCTTCATCAAGACCATATCAAGCAACTGGAAACACTGTTAACATTTGATAATTAACAAACAGCAAGGAATTCCCTTGTATATTAAAAATTCTAAAGCTAGGAATGTTTTCTTCTAAAATATTATGAAAACAATATTACTCTTACCTTTTTAATTTTCAGGCCTTAGCACTTAACCAAAATTAGTGATACAAAATGTTGAAACACGATGGAAATATTCTTGATGAAAGTGTGTCCAGATTGTTCTTTTGAGGGCAATTACAGTCTCTTTAAAACTGTACTTTTGAAGCTTATTCAATATATGTCCTTCCTTGGACAAACAAAATGAGCACACATCTTGCAAGAGACTTTAAAGTACTTTAAGGCACCTTGAAGTAAGAATTACAACTTCTCCCTCAATGTCACAAAAACAAAGGAGCTAGTTGTGGACTACAGGAGGAATGGAGACAGGCTAGCCCCTATTGACATCAATGGATCTGGGGTTGAGAGGGTGAACAGCTTTAAGTTCCTCGGCATAAACATCATCGAGGATCTCACATGGTCTGTACATACCGGCTGTGGGGTGAAAAAGGCACAACAGCACCTCTTTCACCTCAGACAGTTCAAGAAGTTTGGTATGGGCCCCCAACTCCTAAGAGCTTTCTAAAGGGGCACAATTGAGAGCATCCTGACTGGCTGCATCACTGCCTGCTATGGGAACTGTACTTCCCTCAATCACAGGACTCTGCAGAGAGTGGTGCAGACAGCCCAGCGCATCTGTAGATGTGATCTTCCCACTATTCAGGACATTTACAAAAACAGGTGCGTAAAAGGGCCTGAAGGATCACTGGGGATTCAAGTCACCCCAACCACAAACTGTTCCAGCTGCTATCATATGGGAAATGGTACCGCAGCATAAAAGCCAGGACCAACGTGCTCTGAGACAGCTGCTTCCACCAGGCCATCAGACTGATTAACTCATGCTGACACAATTGTATTTCTATGTTATATTGACTATCCTGTTGTACATACTATTTATTATAAATTACTATAAATTGCACATTGCACATTTAGATGGAGATGGAACATAAAGATTTTTACTCCTCATGTATATGAAGGATGTAAGTATTAAAGTCAATTCAATTCAATTCAATTCAATTCAGTAGTATTGGTTTAATCTCCATGCTATACTGATCTGTGGTGCCATTGTCAAAATCTCTGGAGAAATGCCAGGATTGTTTCTATTCTGTACCCACGACACCAGCCAATCCTCTTCTGAAAATCTGGTGTGAGATTTGGAGAAACTAAAGAAATTTTCACATGTTTCCTAAAATTTGTAGGAGAAAATCCTTTGAGTTTGCATGCTAAAGTGTAGAGGTATGTGAATTTGCAAGGGTTCACTGTGTTCTAAAATGTTTTTGGCTTGTACACATTATTACAAGATCTATAAAGATTACCAGCAAATGCAGAATCTTATCATTTAGTTCTAATTGCTGACTGATGAGCTCTTGAAGAAATGGCCAAGAATTATCTACCCTCATTACCTCACCTATTGGAGCAGAAAACATTCACACACTCCTGGTTCATGCACTCTAAATTTAGATCATGATGACTTCCTAAGCTTTTATTGACTCAGTAAGTGGGTGGCATGTCCGTGTAGGAGTTTGTACGTTCTCCCCATGATTGCATGGGTTTCCTCCCACATTCCAGAGATGTAAGCGTTAGTAAGTTAACTGGTCACACGGGTGTAATTAGTCAGTGTGGGCTTGTTGGGATGGAAGTGTCTGTACTGTATCTCTAATTAAATGAAAATCAAATTCTTATTTCATATTGATATATTCACTTAGGGTTTTTCCCTCAAGTCAAGTTTATTGTCATTTAACTATATACATGTATACTGTCAAACAAGACAACGTTTCTCTCTACCAGGGTGGAAAGCACAGTAGTACACATAACACTCAAAACACGTAATAACTTATGAAATTAAAGATGAAATCTACAGATGGATTACACATAAATAAACAAAGAGCATAAATTAAATATTGTAAGTTTCAGAACAGATTAACCAGTGACACTTGGAATGAAGACTAATGACCTGTGGGAAGAAACTGTTTCTCATCCTGACCATGTTTGTCTTTATTCATCGGAGCCACCTGCCTGATGGTAGAAGACCAAAGAGGATGCTGGATGGATGGGTGGGATCCTTAATAATATTAAAGACCCTACATACGCAGAGCTCCTGATAAATTATCTCAGTGGATGGTGAGGAGACCCCTATGATCCTCTCAGCTGTTCTCACAGTCCTTTATAGGAACTTTCAGTCGATATTCAGCTGCTCCCATACCAGATGGAGATGCAACTTATCAGGATGCTCTCAATGGTGCTGTTGAGATGCTGTTAAGATGGGGGGGGGGGGGAAGGTGGGAGGCTCCCTTTATCAATCTCCTTAGGAAGTGGAGACTGAAGTGGAGAGTGAAGGCTGTGCCTTCTTGTTCAGAGAGGTGATATTAAGGGACCAGATGAGGTCATCTGTGATATGAACTCCCAGGAACTTGGTACACTTGTCTCTCAAAGAAATTGTATTTCAACTCCCACAATACTCCATTTCAACCCTCAAGAAGCTCTCAGTACAACTCTCAAGAAACTGTGTTTTGTTACCCATGCTAAAGTTAGATTAGAATAGCTTAAATGATAGAAAAAGTTTGCTCTTCCTACTGTAATAGAATTAATGTTGAGAACAAGCCCCAACCCCTCCCCATCCAACTCACAAACACTCAACTAATGTACATACTACTGAGTGTTTGAGAGATTGGTGAAATGGATTTGTCATTTGGTGAGGGGCTGCAGGCATCTTCTGCCAGGTGGGAACTCAGTTCACAGTCACATTTCTGTCTTGCAAAGAGTTCGGGTTATGAACAGTTCAGAGTTACAGAACCTTGTCATAGCCTGGTGAGAGTCATTATAGAGAACTGATTTAACTTCCACGTATTCAGTAGATGTACATTGACGCTTCCCAGCACCACTCAAGATTTCAGTGGCACTTTAATACCAGAGTCCTGGTGTGTTTAAGAGCACTTGTGTGGACTCTTGTATTTCACAGTTTGTCAGTGGAATGGGTAAACATTGAATCACAGCTGTCCATCCTGGGACAGTATTTGAAAATCTCCAGCTCTCAGTGTAACACAATGGGGGAACAAATAGAGAGCATTGACTCTTGATCCCTTGCTGGAGGGAAATGAACTCATGGAAAACGCTGGATATTGTCACCATTGTTTGGTTACTCACTGCTTAAGTATGTCTTTAAAGGTATATTGTTTTCTGGCTTTGATAACTTTCATATCGTATTTTGTAATACTCCCTTTGATATCTCTACTGTTTCTAGTATTGATCTTAACAAATAGATCAATAGTAACCTTACAGGTAAGCAGCCACTGTCTGTAACAGCAGTAGACATGAGGAGGACTTTGCAGAGTGTCAACCCCCATTAAACCTCCGTGCCAGACAACATCCCAGGCCGAGTACTCAGGGAGTGTGCACACTGATTTCTTCACAGACATCTTCACCATATCGCTCATCCAGGCTGGTGTCCCCATATGCTTCAGATTAGCCACCGTTATCCCTGTACCAAAGAACTCTACACCTTCAGAACTGAACAACTATTGCCCGGTGACACTGACACCAATCACTATGAAGTGATTTGAACGGCCGATAATGGCGAAAAACTCATTCTTGCCACACCGGACACACTCCAATATGCTTACCAACAGAACCACTCTATGACAGATGCAGGCACCTGTTCCTGACACACCTAGAAAAAAAGGACACTTATGTCAGAATGCTGTTTCTGGGTTTTAGTTTGGCATTCAACACTATTGTCCCACAGACCTTGGTGAACAAACTCCTAGTCCTCGGTCTAAATACACCACTGTGCAGCTGGGTGTTGGACTTGCTGACCTACAGATCTCAGATAGTCAGGATGTACAACCGTTCCTCCTCCTCACCCCCACCCCATCATCCTCAACACGGGTGCTCGCCAAGGCTGTGTGCTGAGCCCATTACTGTACACTGTGTTCATACATGACCGCACCCCCAAATACCCGAGTAATCACACTGCGAAGTTTGCCCATGACAAGACAGTGATGGAGCTCCTCACTAACATTGACGAGAGAGCTGGTGGAAAAGCTCGAGGCCTAGTGCCAGACAAATAATCTCTTTCTCAATGTCAGCAAGACAAAAGAGATGGTTATCGACTTCAGGAGGATTCACACCACTTTACATCAGCGGCACCGCAGCGGAAACTGTGAGCAGCTTCGGGCTCCTGAGAGCACACACCTCACACAACCCCTCATGGTCCCAGAATATATCCTACACAATCAAGAAAGCTCACCAATGCCTTCGCTTTCTGAGGAGGTTGAGGAGAACTGGACTTTGCACATCAATACCACCACCTTACACAGATGTGCAATAGAGACCATGCTGTATCACTGTATGGTATGGAAACTGCACTGTGGCAGACATGAAGGATCAACGTAAGAATGTTAAAAGTGTCCGACGTATCATCGGCACCTGCCTACCCACCATCAAGGAGGTACATACAGAAAGGTGCTGGTGGAAGTTGGGGGAAATTATTGAACT
Source organism: Hemitrygon akajei (assembly GCF_048418815.1). Lineage (NCBI taxonomy): Eukaryota > Metazoa > Chordata > Chondrichthyes > Myliobatiformes > Dasyatidae > Hemitrygon > Hemitrygon akajei. Next base: position 150,217,722 of record NC_133134.1, on the reverse strand, counting down.
CAGTATTCATAGGGATTTTTATAAGTAAAATATTTTTCAGAGAGTGCCCCACACATAAATTCTAGGTCCAGGTGCATCTCTCATATTGTAGGCTAGAACACTAAGGGTCAGTTTCCCAGATTAGAGACTTGTGTGTGACATTTGGGCTAATGTTCGCTTGCCAGCACAATGAAACAACTGTTCTTTTCAGTCAGAATTTCAAATCAAACCTGAAGCCCCATTGATTCTTGTTAGTGGAGGTAGTGAGGTACCATCGGTTCGAGTTGGTAGAGATAAATGAAGCACCTAATTGTTTCTTTGTAATGCAAGTACAAATTTTCTTCTTACTGTTTTAAAAGAGATTAATCTTTGCCTCCAAACTGGTGCTTATTAGTATCACTAAAATATCTTGTCATTATTGATGCTTGATTGATCTTATTGTGTATGGATTAGCTGCTGCAATGGCGTCCACATTTCAGAGATATGTATTGCTTGTAGAGCACTTAGGAATGTTTTGTAACAACAGACAAAATGCTGGAGGAAATTAATAATTCAGACAGGCAGAATCTATGGAGGGAAATGGACAGTTGATGTTTTGGTTTGAGACCCTTCTTCGGGGTTGGAAAGAAAGAATGGGATAGCCTGTGTGATAGGATGGGTGGTGGGGGAGGGATCGGAGCAAGAGGTGGCATGTAATAGATGGATTCAGTGAGAGGAATGAGATTGGTAGGTGGCTGAAGGGAGGTGTGGGAATAGTAAGAAGCTGGGAAGTGATAGGTGGAAATTTCTAAGGGCTGTAGATGATTGAATCTGATAGGAGGCGACAATGGATATGGAATTAAAGGGAAACAGCTGAGGGTGGATATGAAGGTAGGAATGTTTGCGTGTTATGGACAGATTGAGAGTATGACAGAAAGGGTATTGGAGGATAAGGAAAAACTAAGGAGGGGGGTTGGAAACTGGCTTCTGGTTACCAGAAGTTGGAGAAATCAATATTCATGCCATCAGGTTGGAAACTGCCAAGGTGGAAATGAAGTGCTGTTTCTCTGATCTGTGCCTGTGCCTGAATTTGATGAAAGAGGTGGCCATGGACAGACATACTGGTGTGCGAATGGGAAGTGGAGTTAAAATGGCTGGCCACTAGGAAATCCTGGCTGATACAAGGATCGACAAAGCGATCCTCCAATCTGAGTTGGCTCTCACCAATGAATGGGAAGCTACACTGGGAGCATTGGATGTTTTGGAGCTGTAACAGGTATTTTATAAGCAGGACCACTTCTTTGAAGCAGAAGTATGTGAAGTTGCTGATGTACAACATTATCTTGCCCACCCTTGCTGCTGAACTTGGACGTCAGCTTGAAGCAACAGACTAGAACACAAACCTTTGGACTCAGAGTCATCCGGAGTTGTATTGAAACCTTTCACAAAGGATATTTGTGAGGCTTGTACCTACATATTGTTGAAGTTGCTTGTCAATTTGTAACCAACTTTGTTAACTGTATATTTACTGGACTTGAACAGTGGAAAAAGGCTAGAATCCATCCACTACACAACTCTATGTCTTTATCAAGTGGTGCTATACTCATAGCATAATATTCCAGGGTCAAATGGCTTTGAATTAATTCTTTGCATGCACTTTTTAAAGATAACTATTAATCAGTATACTTACTTCTCCAATCATCTCTAAATGACACAATATACACTTAGTTACCACATTATTAGGTACCCCTGCTCTTTAATGCAAATATCTAATCAGCCAATCATGTGGGAGCAACTCAATGCAGACATGGTCAATTGGTTCACTTGTTCAGACCAAACATTAAATTGAGGAGGAAATGCGATCTAAGTGACTTTGACCGTGGAATGATTGTTGGTGCCAGGTGGGGTGGTTTGAGTATCGCAGAAACTCCTGATCTTGTGGAATTTTCACGCACAACAGTTTCTAGAGTTTACTGAAAATGATGTACGAAACATAAAACATCCAGTAGGTGGCAGTTCTGTGTGTGAAAAAGCCTATTACTGAGGGAGGTCAGAAGAGAATGGCCAGACTAGTTCAAGCTGACGGGAAGGCGACAGTAACTCAGTGCGTTATAACAGTGGTGTGCAGAGGAGCAGAAGGTCAGTGGCTACTTTATTAGGTAAAGGAAGTGTCCAATAAAGTGGCACTTCCAATGTAAAATGCTGTATAATGCATGAGAGCCTGTGAAGCATAGCTCAAAAACTCCTAAATGAACACTTCAAAGATGGCCTCTACATTTAAATTGGCAGTCAGTTGAGATAGAAGAGGAAGGTAATGGTGGTGTTTTGGAGATGACACTGAGAGGATGGAAAGAGAATGGTCTATTGGAGCTGTGTTTTGATTGGAGAGAATTGTCAAAGGGCAGGCTGTTATGAGCAGAAATGAATCTGAAGTATTTTTTTCATGTGCTTTCTGAATTTTCAAATGTAAATGATTGAGAGGAACTTGTCCCTCATATACCCGCAGTGCCTCCATACATTCCATTCTAATGATGTACAATTCTAATGATGAACATACTATATTGTGTAATTGGTGTGCACTAGAGCATCTATTTTAACCCAACTTGCATCCAATTAACCATTGATTTGAATCATGGATGAAAAGTATTCAGATATTTTCAAAGTCCGGTGTAGACTTTGATGTGATTACACCGGGATGTATTAAATTACGCTGAACTGAAAGATTTTATGACTTTCAAACAATGTAAATTGTGTAAAACTAACCTTGGGTTCTCCTTTACTTTGATGTACAATACAAATACAAACCAGGTGTGGGAATGGACATCGTTAATTGAAAACTGATATTGAAGATGGCTGGCAATGGATTAAATAATCTCTAAAATTGATTTCCACAGATGGATGTCCATTTAACCTTAAAATTAAACTTAAATGATAAGAGTTGCCCATTATTTCTAGCAATTTTTAAATCTCCAAATATGTACACAGCGGCTTGAGTGGCACAGTGTGACAACTCTGTCGGCTTCGGTTCAATCCTGACCTCAGGAGACGTGTCTTTGGAGATTATACATTTTCACTGTGATATGGGGCTTCTATTGGGTTCTCCAGTTTTTCTCCCCTATCAGATGGAGTGTTTGCAGTTTAATTAACTGGCTACTATAAACTAGTCTTTCTCTGATTTTTTTCTCCGAGAAGTCTGTCCACAATCCAGATTTTGTAGGATATGAGCTTGAAGTGCTCTATCAGGTATGTAGCTGTGAGCAGAGCTCCATGAACCATGAGATGGTGGGATGTGCCTTTTCTCAACAATACATCCACCACTTCACTCACAATTGTGAGTAGTCTGATTAGATGTTAATTTGGTTAGACTGGATTTATCCTCCTTTATGTGTATGGCATACACCTGAACAATCTTCCATTTTTTCCAGTTTGACACCAGTGCTGTGGACACTGGAAGAGCTTGACTAAAAGCTCAGTTGTTTGGAGAAAAGATCGTCTGTCCTACAGACCGGGGGTAACATAGAGTAGCTGCTGCATCACAGCACCATTGACTTGGGTTCTGATTCTGTATGGAATTTGCTCTATAACTGTTCTCTATAACTGCATAGGTTTCCTTCAGCTGCACAGTTTCCTCCCTATTCTAAGGATATTTGTGTTGGTAGGTTAATTGGCAACAGTAAATTGCACATTATTTGTTGGTGAACGGTAGAGTCTGGGGGCAGAACACTTTTTAATCAAAATAAACTTACTTCATAATAAAAAAATATTTATGAGAATAAGCAATGCAATGCCTTTTCATTCATCGACAATGTGTTAAATAGTGTTCTGTTACATCTCTTAAAATCAATAGGACTCTTGCTACTCATGTGGCCCCTGGGGTGATACACTACCGCAATAACTGAGGGGCTTCCACACCAAAGCCAGACCCTCCCTGTTCAATAACCAAAGAACCCCACTTTACACTTTAAACCTGGAATGAGCCTCAAACTGTAAATTTTGGCTTTGCCTGGCAATAGCTTAAATATAATTGCTGTGAAAGTGCATCTGGCGGGTGTGAATGATGAGATCAATACAATGAATATGGATCAGACTCTATGTACCTGAGGTTCTGGTGAAGATTAAAAGATTTGGAATTCCATATTCCAGTCAGTTCAGACTTCCAGCAATATTTTTTCCCAATCAGATATAAAAAATGACTTAAAGAATTGGATTAGTGTTTTAAATCATATAAAACATGAATCGGAATGACTTATCTGCATGATTGCTTGCAGCTAATGCAAGATATTTTGCCACTTTCCTGAAAGCACCAGTGTATACAAATATACTACATACAGAGTAGTGAACACAAGATGCTGGAGGAAATCAGCAGGTGAGGCAGCATTGATGGAGAGGAATAAAGAGTTGATGTTTCTCAGCCCAAAATGTCAACTTTTTATTCTTCTCCACAACTGCTGCCTGACCTGCTGAGTTCCTCTAGCATTCTGTGTGTGTTACTCTGGATTTCCAGCATCTGCAGAATCTCCTGTGCTTACACTATACAAAGAGCAGGTGAGGAAAATTGGTAACAGATTGACAGAAATAAGATCATTACTAAGTACACCAGTTAATTCTCCTCCATTTGGCATCAGAATAACAGAATTCTTGAGATGTGAGATTGATATAAAAATTGAACATTTTATTTTGATAGCAGATTAAAGGAAAACATCAAATGGCAAAAGAATGTGGGAAAATGTTTGCTGTTATTGCAGAATTGAAAATTGGAATGCGTCCATGCAGATACTTCATTCTCCCTTTGATCTTATGAGTTTTGGGTCCATTTTGTCCTTTCTCAAAGATTTTGGGAGCTCTGTTATGTGTTCATGTGACATGTTGTATTATAGTATAAAGGGATCATCTTCTTGATAAGATGACTTCCATATCATTTCAACGTTCCTAAACAGTGAGCAAATGACCTAGTTGTAAACTCCGTTTTTAAATATATTTATTTTTAATATGTTAATAGTCTGCCTGGCTGCTAATAACGGCAGAGTACTTAACCAGGCAATTCTGAGATGTTATTCCCTGTCGGGAAGTGACCTGGTTGAGGGAGGTGCCTGGTGTGAAAAGTGCTAGTCTTTGGTTCGAGAGTCTTCGGTGAGGAGACTATGCCAGGCACAATTGCAGAGGGTGAAGACATGACGGCTAAGCTGATTCAGTGTGCTACGTGCACAATGTGGGAGGTCAGGGACATTGGTGGTGCCCCCGACTGCTACAGCTGTGGAAAGTGTGTCCAGATTCAGCTTCTGAAGGAGCATGTTGCAGCACTGAAGAAAGAACTGGATGACCTCAGGTTTATCCGCAAAAATGAGGGCTTTCTGGACAGGACCTACAGTGAGGTCGTTACACCAAGGATACAGGAAGAAAGAAAGGGGGCGATGATGAGGAAGGAAAGGATGCTTGAAATACAGGAGACCCCAGGGGATGTACCTCTCGTAAACAGGTTCACCTTCTTGGAAGCTGTCAGGTCAGAAGATACTGCCAGTCTGAGAGGCGGACAGGTCTGTGAGCTGAAAATTGGTGCAGAAGCAGAGCCGAGGAGTCAGACATCAGGAAGAGCCGTGGTAGTAGGGGACTCCATAGTGAGAGGTACGGAAAGGGGTTTCTGCGGCAACAGGCGAGATTTAAGGATGGTGTGTTGCCTCCCTGGTGCTAGGATCCAGGACATCACCGATCGATTGCAGGGAATCCTCAAGGGTGAGGGTGAACAGCCGGAAGTGGTAGTGCATGTCGGCACAAATGACATCGGGAAGAAGAGGAAGGACATTCTGCAGCGGGACTTCAGAGAACTCGGAAGAAGGCTGAAAAGCAGGACTTCCAGGGTGGTTATCTCTGGTTTGCTTTCAATTCCTCGTGCTGGAGAGGGCAGGAACAGGGGGATAATGGATTTGAATGTGTGGCTGAGGAACTGGTGCAGGAAGGAAGGATTTATATTCTTGGACCACTGGGATCTGTTTTTGGGGTAGGAATGAATTGTACAAAAGGGACGGGTTGCACCTTAATAGGCGGGGGACCAGCATTCTGGCAGACAGGTTTGCCACTGCAACACGGATGTGTTTAAACTAAGTAGTGGTGGGGGGGGGGGGGGGGGGAGGGGATGAACTGGAAATATAAAGATGGAGTTAAAGGGAAAGTGAAAATAAGAAAAGTTAAAAAGGACAACAGAATCAAAGGAGTAGAAATCCGAGATGGATTCTTAGAACAGCTTGTACTGGAGCCTACCAGGGAGAAGGCAATTCTAGATTTGGTGTTGTGCAATGAACCGGATTTGATCAGGGACATCGAGGTAAAGGAACCATTAGGAGGTAGTGACCATAATATGATATGTTTTAACCTACAATTTGAGAAGGAGAAGGGAAAATCAGATGTGTCAGTATTACAGTTGAACAAAGGGAACTATGGAGCTATGAGGGAGGAGCTGGCCAAAGTTCAATGAAACAATACCCTAGCAGGGAAGACAGTGGAACAAAAATGGTAGGTATTTCTGGGAATAATGCAGAAGGTACAGGATCGGTTCATTCCAAAGAGGAAGAAAGATCCTAAGGGGAGTAAGGAGCGGCCATGGCTGACGAGGGAAGTAAAGGGCAGTATAAAAATAAAAGAGAATAAGTATAACATAGCAAAGATGAGTGGGAAACCGGAGGACTGGGAAGCTTTTGAAGAGCAACAGAAGATAACAAAAAAGGCAATACGCCAAGAAGAAAATGAGGTACGAAGGTAAACAAGCCAAGAATATAAAGGAGGCTAGTAAAAGCTTCTTTAGGTATGTGAATAGCAAAAAAATACTAAGCCAAAAATTGGGCCATTGAAGACAGAAACGGGTGAATTTATTATGGGGAACAAGGAAATGGCAGATGAGTTGAACAGGTACTTTGGATCTGTCTTCACTAGGGAAGACACAGACAATCTCCCAGATGTGATAGTGGCCAAAGGAATTAGGGTAAAGGATGAACTGAAGGAAATTTATATTAGGCAAGAAATGGTATTTGATAGACTGTTGAGTCTGAAGGCTGATAAGTCCCCGGGACCTGATGGTCTGCATCCCAGGGTACTTAAAGAGGTGGCTCTAGAAATTGTGGATGCATTGGTAATCATTTTCCAATGCTCTATAGATTCAGGAACAGTTCCTGCTGATTGGAGGGTGGCTAATGTTGACTTTCCAAATGAGTGAGGTGTACTTTTATGACAGGGTCAAAGATGACCAGTAGTTTCAGTAAGCCAAGGAAATTTCCCATATTGATGTCATTGTCTAGCTGAAGTGACTCCCTGTGTCCTTGCAAAGCCAGGTTCTAATTCGCAAGGAGTTTTATGCAGTGAAGGATTCTCGTCAAGATATCACGCCACTTCTGCTTTTCCTTCTCAATCTCTGACTGAAATACTTCGTCAATAACTCCTCTGTTTCTAGGTAAATTTCTTTCCATTTCTTTTCACTGTGTGAAGCATTTCCAATGATTCTTGGCATTATCATGAACACTAATCCTTTCAGGTACTTTCCACTGGTTGAATCCACTTTCCTGCTCCAATGAGGATTGATGGTCTGACCAGGAATAGAGAAGACAACAGATACAAAATGGAGATTTTTTAGAAGGGGAATAGACCAGCCATGAGCGAGTCTCTTCCTCACCATGACCATTTCCCAATTTCGTCTTGTTTTGTTCATTGAGCAGTTATTTGTTGGCAGGAAAGGCCCCTCACTGTTCTGGAAATACTTCGAACCCAGTTTTATTATTTCTGTTCTCAACATGTCAGGCAGAATTGCTTTTCCAGTATCCTTGTAAAACTTCAGAAGTCCAATGTCATGCTGTTCAATCACTTCTGGTATGACAGTTCGAGGCTCTTTGACACCATCCAGTTCACTAGGTTCAGTGTCATTAGGTTCAATCTCGTCAGGTAAAATCTCGTCAATAAACTCAATATCACCACCACCACCATCGTCTTCCCCTCCTGTCATGTCCACGTTCTCTGTGGCAGCCATACTCTTAATCTCGTCATACTCAGATTTATCTGACTTGACTTCCTCCTTGGCTTGTGACGCATTTGTATTTGATCCACCTTCGGATTCTAACAAACTTGCAGCAGGTGCAGGTGACTCCGTGGAACATGTCGAACTACTTATTCCGGGCTTTTCAAAGAAGGGCATGAAGAACTTGTTCGACTTTTTGGGTTCCTCCACCTCCAACTTTCGTCTCTTCCGTCCTTCAGCTCCAGTTTTCTTCTTCTTCATGAAGAAACATTTCATGGTCTTCTTACACAATGCTCTGAAATAAGGCCATCCTAGTGCTTCTCACCCATGATAATCAAAGACAGATCATACATCTGAAGAAAATTCTTTTTTCACTATTGAGGATGGCTTGTCTAACTTTAAGAGAAACTGCTAAGTGGCACCCCCCCTTCAAGTGGCGCCCAGGACACATGGCATACCTGCCATACCTTAGATACGCCACTGCCTGTACAACCTGATTCAATATTACACCCAGTCTGGCCATATTCCTCTGACCTCTTTCATTAACAAGGTGCCTTCACCCACAGAACTGACTTCCAGTGGATTTTTTTTTTTGCACCATTCTCTGTAAACCCTAGAGACTGTTGTGTGTGAAAATGCCTGGGGATCAGCAGTTTTTGAGATACGCAAACCACCCCGTCTGGCACCAACAATTATTCCATGGTCAAAGTCACTTAGATCACATCTTTTCCCCTTTCTGAAATCTGATCTGAACAGGAGCATGTCTGCATGCTTTCATGCATTAAATTGCTGTGACATGATTGGCTGATTAGATATTTGTATTAACAAGCAGGTGTACAGGTGTATCTAATAAAGAGAACACTGAGTGCATGTAACAATGTTGAAGGTTCTGTTACCTCATCAAATTTCTTGGCACTTGTCTTCTTCTCTCTAATGTATGTTTCTTATCAGCCTGATTATTTCTATTACGATTCCAGAGCAACCCAAAACCTGTGATATTTAGACTGGAGACTTTTGAGGAGATATTTAGCTAAGAAATCACTCTTATTGTGCAGAAAAGAATTTAAGCAAGCTTCAGAAGATTATTGAAATACTTAAGTCTTTAAGTATAAAAATGTGTACGAATATGTTATGGGAAAATTATTTGCCAGGTCAGAAACAATGTGTGGAATGTTTTATTGTTAATGAACTACAATAATTTCAAGCTCATGGGGAATTCAGTCCAATCAATGCACTATGTTTAACCAGCTGCATATGAGAGGGCACTAGGGGAGAATAACTATGGATAACCTTGGAAAAATAAACACTTGAAAGAGAAAGGAAGCACTAGCTATTTGATATAATTTGCATATCTTGACACTTGTTATATCTGTTTATTTTAACACAACTCTCAAAATGAAAATGAAATCAGGCAGGCACTGGGTATGAACTGAAGCATGGTGATTATTATTGATAATACGTGATAATAATCAGTGGTACAAGATGGACGTTTGGATCAGATTTCTTATGTGTTCTGCCAATAAAATCAAGTTTATAGCCAATAATTTAATTATTTTCTGCAAAAATCATTTTCCAAAACATTTAGGAGTATTTATTTATACTTAATTAAACTGATTAGCTTATGGGTTGAAATGTGCATGCCTTGATTAAAAATTAATTGCATTTCCATTTTGAAATTTTGCTATGTGAATATCAAAAGCGTGATTGCATGAAATTCTTTTGTCTGTATAAGGACGTGACTCACTTAAAATAAGCAGGCTGATGGATTAAGCTTGGAGTTTGTAAGATTTGTAAGATACACTAAAGGTGTATAAGATGATGAGAGGCATTGATTGTGTGGATAGTCGGAGGCTTTTTCCCAGGGCTGAAATGGCTGCCACAAGAGGACACAGGTTTAAGGTGCTGGGTAGTAGGTACAGAGGAGATGTCAGGGGTAAGTTTTTTACGCAAAGAGTGGTGAGTGCGTGGAATGGGCTGCCAGCAATGGTGGTGGAGGTGGATACGATAGGGTCTTTTAAGAGACTTTTGGATAGGTACAGGAAGCTTAGAAAAATAGAGGGCTGTGGGTAATTTCTAAGGTAGGGTCATGTTTGGCACAACTTTGTAGGCCGAAGGGTCTGTGTTGTGCTGTAGGTTTTCTATGTTTCTATTATTTGCAATTAGGGCTTGAAATATTCAGTGTTATCTAGTAGAAAGATCAAGATAAAAACTCCATGAAATCCTACCCAAATATCATTCTTTACTTTTTATTCATAGTGGCAGTTCTGTACTGGCAGTTTGTTTCAATGTTACAGAATTTAAGTTCTCATTCATTTTGCTTTAAAAATGCTGCATGTGGCTTCTGTTATGTACCCGTGGGTATCTTGTGCCTGTCACATGACCATGATGTAATTGAGGCTATGCTGGGCATGATGTAATGGTCTTGTGATGGTGGAGTGATGTAATTTTCCCGCCAATGAGAGGTCATGTGATAGTTTTTTTCAACAGGGTATAAAAGGAGAACCCCTCCCTGTGACACAGGGTAGTTCGTGGTTGAATTCGTCAGTGACTCCGTTCTGCTGCATATTCGATGTTATGACGCAGTTTTGTTTTAAAGTGGAGTTTTGCTTTCTGCCTTAAGTCTCAAAGGTTATTGCCGGCAGTTTTGCTACAATACTGCCAGTTCAGTCCAGTCGGAAAGTGAAGATTTATCTAAGTTTGGGAAGCTGGATGATTGAGGAAAGTTGATGTCGGCGGTAAACAGGTTCAACCTTTATTTAATCTTTGTACAAGGAATTAGTAACCTGCAATCTGAGAAAGCTCCTGCTTTGCTAAAAGAGCGGAAAGAGTTGGATGCAGGGTTTCGCCAAGGAAAGGTCAGTGCCTTTAAGCCGTTTTATTTCCTTCAATTGTAAATCCCTCGGCAAAGCATACTTCAGCTGGGATCAACAGTAACACCACGAAAGAGAATTTATTACTCCAAGGAACGTCTCTCCTAAGTGACTGTGTAAATCATTTTGGACTTTTTGCAATACCACTTTTAAGAACTCTTTTTGCATTATCGTTTTAAGAACTGTTTTCACATTATCTCTTTAAGAACTGTTTGAGCTGCCATATAGCATTCGACTTCCGATTAAGTTAGTCGTTTGTTTACTTTTGGGTTTTTTTTAGCAGTGTTTAATAAATGTTTTATTTGTTATGAAAAACCTGTCTCAATTCTATATTCATTGTTGCTGGATTGTAACACTTCCAAGATGTTCTAACAGATTGGTGATAAATTGTTTGTTGTAAGAAGATGGCGCCAGTGAACAACGCTACCAAGGTGACATCCTCAAGATAATTCACGAAAGAACTTCTCTAATGTCTTCTCTTTAGTTCAGATGTGGTTCTGCGATTGTTGGAGCCATTATCTACATTCTGGCATTGTGCTTTCAGGCCAATCAGGCACTTTGCTGTCCTCGAGAATGTTCCACAAGGCTGCGAGGAAAGTGTGTGGCAGGAAGCCAGTAAGCCAGGAGACTGGACATGAGCCCACGATCGGCATCATCTGTCACCAATCTCACTGACTAAAGTACCAAAGATGATTGAATTCATAGAGGCAGGTGTGGCGGGAGATCGAGGGTTCAATGCCGTCCACCAGCTTCTCGCTCACTGCTGTTGGAGGATGGTATCTGCGTGTGGAACTCTCTTTGTCCCTCTCGCTTTCTACTCTCGAGGGAAGATCCTTGTGTTCAAGTGATCTCGCTCTCCCTTGGTGCTGACAGAGGATGGTGACGAAACAGGGTTTAATCACCATGGTTTGTAGATTTGGACTCTAATTCAGGTTTATGATATATACTAGTTCTGCTCACTTTTTTTAATGCTACTTTTGGGCAATTTTTGAATTGGAGCAGCTTGCGGATAATGAACATTGAGCCGAACTGGCATCCACCTTTTGATTTTGTGTTTTACATTCTGTGTTTTCACTCATTTCTTTGCTGCCGTCTGCACAATTCTTTTGCACGTGGTGGGAGGGGGTTGATGTTTTTCTTTGAATGGGTTGGTTCCATTGCTCTTTGTTGTGTGGCTAACAGTGGGAAGATGAATTTCAGGATTGTATGCTGCATACATACTATACTTTGAATCGTTGATAGATTACATAGGGTATACGGAGAAGCAATTATTTCAGTTAATACCTGTACATGCTGGTATTAATGCTCCTTTTATGTCTCCACTTATCTTACTTTGTCCAAAATTATCCCTATTACCATCCATTTCTTTCTCCCGTTGAACCTGTCTATACTATTTACTGGCCAGTGACTTGCAAATAAAGTCAGAAGATTAAAAGAGCAGGGGGAATGGGATGCAAAGTTTATGCTATTCATAAAAGATGAAGATTTTGAAGGAGTGATTTAAACAAATCTCTGTCTAGTTGGTAATTGTTAATATTACTATTTAATAGAGACCAAACACTAGCACATCTAATACAGTATTTTTCCAGTATCTGAAAATACCCGAGATTATTGAACACGATCAAAACCCAACAAAATCCTCAAAAATATATCAACAATAAAACATAAGTCAATGAAATGTGAACTGTAAGGTTCTTAGCACTTTGCAAAGATCAGTCCACAAATTGGGTGGCAGGTTCTCAGATGGAAGATAGTTAGACATCTGTTTCTGATAAAGCTGTTATTTTAGCTCTCATGTCTCCTTTGATATGCTCCCATCGAGTGCATGACGTTGACCAGTAGGATGTGTTTGCTGTTATACATACAGTAGGTATTATATAAGGTTCCTTAAGGTTGTTATAGCCAGATATGGTAATGGAGACAAAATCCCACTACCTATTAAATGCTCCTAATGGCGTGTACCTCAAATAGCCTCTGACAACCAAGTCCAGCTCCTGGTCTTCACATGTGGCTTAGCTACTAAGCCAGGCAGAACCATTTCTACTAAGATGGGGCTTGTCAGCCGAGATTGGCAGCTCATCTAGGAGAAGGAAAACTTGGTCTCAAAACTGATCTCAAACCTTCGCTGCATAGCTGCGATACCCACTCGTGGGGAAGACTTTGGGAGTTAACCCCAAGGGAAAAGATCCGGAGCTGGAGTCCCTAAGGCAGTGTTAGAGTTCAATGCTGAATGGCAATTCCTGCAATGCTGCTGGTACCAAACTGCATCAGTCTGTGCCATTCTTTTGGGTTCATCAGATGCATGGCGAGGGGGAGCTTGTTACATGAGCGACAGCTTGCTCTCCATTTTGTACTGTCCAGGCTTGTGTACCTAGAGAGCTAGGTTGCACTCTGACTGATGGAGGCCCTCATTCATGTAAACAGAAATTGCTGATGATTAATGATTAGGAATATTAGATTTCCTGAGGATTTTATATTTTTGCACCTATTTCATTTCTCTTGCACACCAATAAAAGTGGAAAAATGCAATTATGGTTTTGCCAGTTTGCTTAATGGAAGGCATTTGTAGATACTAGGTAAAGCAAGTGTACCACCTATTTCTACTTTTGTTATGAGATACAATGCATGTGATAGTTTCATGTTGCTGGCCAAGATTCTCATATATCAAGTTGATGTAGTTTCTTAGAATTCAACTCCAGCCACCACCATAAAGGGTGGAATCAGTTCATTAGCCTCCTCAGGTCAGCCCTGCTGCTTTTCTCAGTTTTTCAGAACATCAACACCACCTGTTTAGTTCATTGACACTTTCCTTCTTTTCAAGCAATTCCCTTTTAAAGTGTTTGTAGATTCTGGAACAGATGATGACAAAGGTTATATTTCACTGAAGGGAATGCACCATTGGCGTGAATGTGTCATGAAATTTGCTAGCTTAGCAGCAGTAGTTCAATAAAATACATAATACAGAAAAACATAAGTAAATCAATTACAGCATATGTATATTGAATAGTTTAAAAATTGTGCAAAAACAGAAAAAATATATATTAAAAAAGTGAGGTAGTGTTCACGGGTTCAATGTTCATTCAGGAATCGGATGGCAGAAGGGAAGAAGCTGTTCCTGAATTGCTGAGTGTGTGCCTTCAGGCTTCTTTACCTCCTAGCTGATGGTAACAATGAGAAAAAGGCATGCCCTGGGTGCTGGATGTCCTTAATAATGGACGCTGCCTTTCTGAGACACCGCTCCTTGAAGGTGTCCTGAGTGCTTTGTAGGCTAGTGGCCAAGATGGACCCGACTAAATTTACAACTTTCTTTCGGTCCTGTGCAATAGTCCACACATACCAGTGAATGATGCAGCATGTTCGAATGCTTTCCAGGGTACATCTATAGAAGTTTTGGAGTATTTTTGTTGACATACCAAATTTCTTCAAATTCTGAATTAAGTATAGTTGTTGTCTTGCCTGCTTTATAGCTGCATCGATATGTTGGGACGAGGCTCGGTTCTCAAAAATCTTGGTACCCAGGAACTTGAAACTGCTCTCTCTTTCCACTTCTGATCCCTCTATAAGGATTGGTATGTGTTCCTTCATCATACCCTTCCTGAAGTCCACAATCATTTCTTTCATCTTACTGACATTGAGTGCAAGGTTGTTGCTGAGACACAACTCCACTCATTGGTATATCTCTCTCCTGTACGCCCTCTTGTCTCCATCTGATATTCTGCCAACAATGGTTGTATCATCAGCAAATTTATAGATGGCCTTTGAGCTATGCCTAGCCACACAGTCATGGGTATAGAGAGAGTAGAGCAGTGGGCTAAGCACACACTCCTGAAGTGCATCAGTGTTGATCATCAGCGAGGAGGAGATATTATCACCATTCTGCACAGATTGTAGTCTTCCGGTTAGGAAGTTAAGGATCCAATTTCAGAGGGAGGTATAAAGGCCTAGGTTCTGTAACTTCTCAATCAGGATTGTGGGAATGATGGTGTTAAATGCTGAGCTATAGTTGATGAACAGCATCCTGACATAGGTGTTCTGTATTGTCCAGGTGGTCTAAGGCCAAGAGAAGAGCCATTGAGATTGTGTCTGCCGTTGACCTATTATGGTGATAGGCAAACTGCAATGGGTCCAGGTCCTTGCTAAGGCAGGAGTTCAGTCTAGTCATGACCAACCTCTCAAAGCATTTCATCACTGTAGATGTGAGTGCTACTGGGCAATAGTCATTAAGGCAGCTCGCATTATTCTTCTTTGGCACTGGTATGAATGTTGCCTTTTTGAAGCAAGTGGGAACATCTGCCCGCAGCAGTGAGAGGGTGAAAATGTCTATGAATACACCTGTCAGTTGATTGGAACAAGCTTTCAGAGCCTTACCAGGTACTCCATCAGGGCCTTTGCCTTGCAAGGATTCACCCTCTTTGAAGACGGCCTAACATCTGGCTCCGAGACAGAGATCATAGGGTCACAGCTGGAGTTATATTCTCCCTTTCAAAGCAGGCATAGAAAGCATTGAGTTCATCAGGTAGTGAAGCATCACTGCCATTCATACTATTGGGTTTTGCTTTGTAGGAAGTAATGTCTTGCAAACCCTGCCAGAGTTGTCGTACATCCGATGTCGCCTCCAATCTCATTCAAAATTGTCTCTTCGCCCTTGAGATAGCCCTCCGCAGGTCACACCTGGTTTTCTGATACAGACCTGGGTTGGCAGACAGATCTAGCCTTCAGCAGACGACGTACCTCCTGGTTCATCCATGGCTTTTGGTTTGGGAATGTACAGCAAAATTTTGTAGGCACACAAACAGTTAACAACTGCAGCATACTCATTTGAAGATGAATCCCCGAATACAGCCCAGACCACTGACTCAAAGCAGTCCTGTAGGCGCTCCCCTTGTCCATACCTTCTTGGTCCTCACTACTAGTGTTGTTGTCTTCAGTCTTCCATCTAGATTCTTATATAGAACAAATAAAAGAGGATTAAAATGAGTCTCTGAAGATAATTGCTCATTGAATCATAGCATTCTATTAAACTTCCATCATGCTGCACTCACATTTTTTCTACTTACTTTGTTTTCTACATAGCTATTACTCAATAATTTTTGAAGCTCTACATAAGCTACATCTATTGCATCTATTTATCTAACTTCCCTGTTACTTATTTGAAAACATAAATAATGTTGGTCAAACATGAGCTGATATTTAGAAATATTTCTCCAATGGCTTTGAATAGTCCCTACTTCCCAAACTAATCATTAATAATCATAAAGAAATAATGTAGATTAGATAAGATCTCATAATTTATAACATCTGTATCAGATGAAGTAGCCTTTAATTCCTTAGCTAATTTCTGGCAGCTTCTATTGAAAAGTTATCTTTCAGTTCCTCTGTCCCTAGAATATTTCCAAATACTTTTTGGAAAATTTTAGTCATATCCTCATTCCCTTGAATTTATAAGCTCCTTATAATCTCCACCTCACTCATTAAATAATTTTGCCCATTATATTCACCTTGTTTAGTTTCAAATCTATACAAGTAATTACAAGATTAAATTCAGTTTCTGTCCTTCCATCACTGCAAGTCCATAAGACCACAAGATATAGGAGCAGAATTAGGACATTTGGCCCATCAAGTTTGCTCCTCCATTTCATGATGGCTGATGCAATTTTCCCTTCAGCCCCAATCTCCTGCCTTCTTTCCATATCCCTTCATGCCTGAATCAATCAAGAATCTATCAATCACTGTCTGCCTGTGGCAAAGAATTCAACAGATTCACCACTTACCTCCATTCTAAAAAGATGCCCCTCTATTCTGAGGCTGTGTTCTCTGGTCTTAGACTCTCCCACCATAGGAAACATCCTCTCCATATTCACCCTATCAAAGTCTTTCACCAATAAATTGGTTTCAATGAGGTCACCCCTCATTCTTCTGAATTCTAGTGAATACAGGCCCAGAGCCATTGAACACTCTTCATATGACAAGCCATTCAATCCTAGTATGATTTTCGTGAGCCTCCTTTGAACCCTCTCCAGTTTCAGCATATCCTTTCTAAGGTAAGGGGCCAAAAACTGCTCACAATACTCCAAGTGAGGCCTCACCAGTGCTTTATAAGCCTCAATATTACATCCTTGCTTTTATATTCTAATCCTCTTGAAATGAATGCTAACATTGCATTTGCCTTCCTCACCACTGACTCAACCTGCAAATTAACCTTTAGGGAATCTTGCATGAAGACTCCCAAGTCCCCTTTGTACCTCAGTGTTTTTTGTATAGTCAACCCTTTCATTTCTTCTACCAAAGTGCACGACCATACACTTCCCATCACTCTATTCTATCTGCCATTTCTTTGCCCATTCTCCTAATCTGTCTAAGTCCTTCTGTAGCCTCTCTATTTCCTCAAAACTACCTGCTCATCCACCTATCTTCAGATAGTCTGCAAATGTTGCAGCAAAGCCACCAATTCAATCATTCAAACCATTGACATATTATGTAAAAAGAATTAGTCCCAACTCAGTCCACTGTGGAACACCACTAGTCACCGGCAGCCAACCAGAAAAAGGCTCCTTTTATTTCCACTCTTTGCTTCCTGCCAATCAGCCACTGATTTACCTATGCTATAACTTCCCTGTAATACCACGGGCTTGTAGCTTGTAAGCAGCTGCATTGTCAAAGGTCTTCAATCATCAACCAATTCTCCTTTGACTATCCTGTTTGTTATTTCTTCTAAGAATTCCAACAGATTAGTCAGGCAGATTTTTCCGACTACAGCCTATTTTATCACATAATTCCAAGTACTCTGAGACCTCATCTTTAGTAATTGACTATTAACATCTTGCCAACCTGAGGTCAGACTAACTGGCCTATAGTTTCCTTTCTTCTGCCTCTCTCCCTTCTTGAAGAGCGGAGTGACATTTGCAATTTTCCAGTTTTCTGAAACCATTCCAGAATCTAGTCTTTCTTGAAAGATCATTACTAATGCCTCCACAATCTCTTCAGCCACCTCTTTCGGAACCCTGGGGTATACACCATCTGATCCACGTGACTTATCTACCTTCAGACCTTTCACTTTCCCAAGAACCTTCTCTCTGGTTATGGTAACTTCAGACACTTCATGACCCCTGACATCTGGAACTTCCACCATAGTGCTAGTGTCTTCCACAGGGAAGAATGATGCAAAATACTTATTCAATTCATCAGCCATTTCCTTGTCCCCCGTTACTACCTCTCTAGCAGTGTGCTATCTACTCTCACCTCTCTTTTACACTTCATGTATCTGAAGAAATGTTTGGTATCCTCTTTGGCATTTACTGGCTAGCTTACTTTCCTGTTCCATCATTACCATTTTATTGACTTCTTTAGTTGCCATCTGTTGATTTTTAGAAGCTCTCCAGATCTCTAACTGCCCACTAATTTTTGCTCTATGATTTTCTTTCCCTTTGGCTTTTATGCTGGTTTTGACTTCTCTTGTTAGCCATGGTTATGTCATCTTGTCTTTAGAATACTTCTTCCTCTTTGGGATATACCGTATATATATCCTGTGCCTTCTGAATTGCCTCCAGAAATTCCAGCCATTGCTGCTCTGTCATCATCCTTGTCTGTGTTCTTTTCCAATCAGTTCTGGCCATCTCCTCTGTCATGTCTCTGTAATACTCCTTTACTCCACTGTAATACCGATACATCTGACTTTAGCTTCTCCTTCTCAAATTTCAGGGTGAAATATGAAACCTTCCCCTAATGGTTCTTTTACCTTAAGGTCTCTAATCAATTCTGGTTCATTGCACAACACCCAATCCAGAATAGCTAATCCCCTAGGGGGCTCAGCTACCAGCTGCTCTAAAATGCCATCTCATAGGCACTCTAGAAGTTCCCACTCCTGGAATCCAGTACCAGACTGATTTTCCCAATCTATCTGCATATTGAAATCCCTGATGACTGATGTAGCATTGCTCTTTTGGCACGCATATTCTGTCTCCCATTGTAATTTGTAGACCACATCATTATTACTGTTTGGGGGTGTCTGTAAACAACTCCCATCAGGGTCTTTTCACTCTTGCAGTTCTTTAGCTCTATCCACAATGATTCAACACAATCCAACCAACCCTATGGCACCTCTTGCAAATGATTTGATTTCATTTTTTACCAACAGAGTAATGTGGTCCACTCTGTCTTTCTGCCTGACCTTTCGATACAATGTGTATCCTTGAACATTAAGCTCCCAGTTATAATCTTCTTTCAGCCATGATTCAGTGACGTCTACAACATCATACTTGCCAATCTGCAACTGTGCTACAAGTTCATCAACCTTATTCTGTATACTGTGCTCATTCAAATATAGCACCTTCAGTCTTGTATTCACCCTTTTTGACTTTGTCCGCCTTTTACATTGCAACCCATTCAGTTGACTGCAGTTTTGCCCCATCAATAGCCTCCTATCTTCTGTCATTGTTGTTTCTGCATTGTTAGCTTTAATGCTTTTGAAATTTTGTCCCATATCCGTCTCAGCTTCTTAAACTAGAAAATTAACAAGTTTGGTTCTTTTATGTTTTATTGCCTTCCATGTAAAAAAAATCCAATGCTATTTTTAAAATGAAAGTAATCATGGTTTCAATTTGTGCCTTGAAACAAATTTTTCCATTTGTTTCATACTATGAATAATAATGACAGAAATTCCCAAATGTTCTTATGCATTATCAACTTTACCCAGTTGGTTTCTCCAAGATGTAGAGATGCAATACAGGTTGATTAATTCTATAAGTGTGGGAAACTTGCCAGAACAATGCTGCATCCCAGAAAGGAAAAGAACAGTGCACCCATAAAACAGACACAATAACTCATTTGTGCCTTCAGCTTCCAGACATTCTTTTACTCATTTGAAAGGTTGTCAAAATAACTCACTCACACCTGCAGCTCCCCTGAGCCGTGGATAGTATTCACCAAAGAACTGCAGTAACTCACTGTTCCTATAAGACCTTTCTCATTTCTGATGTGGGGAATGTATTACCGAAAGTACAGGGACTTTAAACTGGGAAGAGAGTGAATGAAGGTGATGTAGTTGACCTCCATATTTTATTAGTAATCAAAAAAGCAAAGCCTAGTACACTTTTAAATGGACTTATCTACTTGCAGCACCTTCTTTAATTTATTTGCACACTAAGCATTCCGACTCCTGCATACTATAATGTATTCTGCATTTCTTACCCTAGACTTACTTTCATATTTACGTGGTATTTCTTATTAATGAACAGTATTTGCTTTTTTGTGAGCATCTTGGAAGTATAATCGATATGATGAAGGATCTAGACAAAGGGTTCCCAACTTGGGGCCCTGGACCCCTTAGTTAATGGTAGGGGTCCAAGGCATAAGAAGATTGAGAACTCTTGGTCTAGACCCAAAACATCGACCCTTTGTTCCTTTCCATAGATGCTGCCTGACCTGCTGAGTTCCTCCAGCATTTTGTGTGCATCTTAACGGTCTTTTCTAGTTTTCCATTAATATTTTAATATTAAAAGCAAATTTTGATCTTGTCACCTTAACAGTCAAACCCAGATTTCTTTTGAATAACAACATGAGCCTCTGTGAAACATCACTCATTGAATTATAGCATTCCATGAAACTTCCATTATGTTGCACTCATATTATGAACACATTATCAGTTTGATTCATACTGTGCTGTGCAATACATAGCATCTGTATATTTTTTTAAAAGGAAAAACAGTGCTGTTCTGAGTTTGAATATTAGAGCTGTATCACCTACCTTTGCCAAATATCCAGCTGGCAAACATTGTCAATGTCTGTAAAAATACATTAAGTTAACACTTACCAGAAAAGGAGGATTATGTGGAAAATGTAAAATGCAATATGGGGCGTTGATGCAACCTTTCACAATAGAGCTGACATTGCTTTGCTCTGCTTTAGTCCTGCTTATCCTCACCTGGCAACATTGAAAGTTGACTGTACGTGCCTCATATGGGAGGAGTCTCAGCACCTTGAATCGATGAGCAAAGTAAAAAGTCCAAGTCATTATGAAGTAACATACTACAATACTTTACTTACAATACTTTACTTTATTGTCACCAAACAACTGATACTAGAGCGTCCAATCGTCACAGCGATATTTGATTCTGTGCTTTGTGCTCCCTGAAGTACAAATCCAAGTAAATATAATAAAAAATTTAAATTATAAATCATAATTAGAAAATAGAAAAGGGAAAGTAAGGTAGTGCAAGTCAGGTCCGGATATTTGGAAGGTACAGCCCAGATCCGGGTCAGGATCTGTTCAGCAGTCTTATCACAGTTGGAAAGAAGCTGTTCCCAAATCTGGCCGTACGAATCTTCAAGCTCCTGAACCTTCTCCCGGAGGGAAGAGGGACAAAAAGTGTGTTGGCTGGGTGGGTCGTGTCCTTGATTATCCTGGCAGCACTGCTCCGACAGCGTGCGGCGTAAAGTGAGTCCAAGGATGGAAGATTGGTTTGTGTGATGTGCTGGGCTATGTTCACTATCTTCTGCAGCTTCTTCCGGTCTTGGACAGGACAACTTCCATACCAGGTTGTGATGCACCCTAGAAGAATGCTTTCTATGGTGCATCTATAAAAATTAGTGAGGGTTTTAGGGGACAGGCCAAATTTCTTCAGCTTTCTCAGGAAGTAAAGGCGCTGGTGGGCCTTCTTGGCAGTGGACTCTGCTTGGTTAGACCAAGTCAGGTCATTTGTGATATTCACACCGAGGAACTTAAAGCTTTTGACCTGTTCCACCTGCGCACCACTGATGTAGATGGGATTGTGCGGTCCGCTACTCCTTCTGAAGTCAACAACCAATTCCTTCGTCTTGCTGACGTTGAGGGATAGGTTATTGCCTTCACACCATGCCACCAGGTTCTTAATTTCCTCTCTGTACTCCGACTCATCGTTACCCAAGTTACGGCCTACAATTGTGGTGTCATCAGCAAACTTATACATTGAGTTCGATGAAAACTTGGCTACACAATCATGCGTGTACAGTAAGTACAACAGGGAGCTGAGTACACAGCCTTGTGGGGCACCGGCGCGCAGAGCAATTGTAGAGGAGAGCTTGTCCCCTATTTTTACAGCCTGGGTCCTGTCTGTGAGGAAGTTGAAGATCCAGCTGCAGATCTGAGTGCTAAGACCCAGACATACACTCAGTGGCCACTTTATTAGGTACTCCAGCTCGTTAATGCAAATATCTAATTCACCAATCATGTGGCACCAACTCAATGCACAAAAACATGAAGACATGGTCAAGATGTTCAGACCAAACAGCAGAATGGGGAAGAAATATGATATAATGATCTTGACCACGAAATGATTGTCAGTGCGTGGTTTTGGTATCTCAGAAATCTCTGATCTAGCAGCAGAAAATAGTGGAGTCTGCACAAAATATGATAAGCACATCCTTTCCCACCACTGATAACATCTAGAGGAGGCACTGCCTTAAAAAGGCAACATCTATCATGTCTACCTTGTGGGCTATGCCATCTTTTCACAGCTACCATTGGGCAGGAGGTACACAAGTCTGAAGTCCCATGCCATTAGGTTCAAGAACAGCTACTTCCTTTCAATGATTTGGTTCTTGATCGAACTGTAAAACTACAGTTCTTGCTCCACTATCTAGCTGAAATTGAGTGATTTGCAGAAGTAATTCAGAGAGCAGTTAATAATCAACTGCACTAATAAGGTGATTGGTTTCTTCTCCAAAAGTGATAATGTGATGTCTGCCTATTTACGTTTTTTATGACACTGGTTATTTTCTAATTTAAAAAGAAATTAAATTTATTTTTCTTCTATGGTGGGACATGATTTCACGTTCCATGGATTGTTAATCCAGCAATATAACGACCTTTCCTACTATCTCCTGGTAGCATCAATCCTTTAACTTTGCAGTATTTCTCACCCTAATTCTCTTCCATTAAAATACATTTCAAACAGTGACATCTTTTGAAACTTTAATTAATATTATTAACAAGTTAATGTAGAGAAGCAAAGGTTAAGAAGTCAGTGAGCTCGGAACTGGAATTGTCACATCTATAAGCAAATATAGCTCCAGGATTTAGTAGCAGATAGGCGATGTGTGGGCACAGTGAGATGGTATCTCAGATGGAAGCTGGCAGCTGAGGTAATGCAGATGTGAGATTCCAAGCCCAGGTCAGGGTTTACAAAGAGTCCTAAATTTGGATACAGTCTTGCTGGAGGAACACAGCAGGCCGGGAAGCATCTATGGAAAAGAGTACAGTTGATGTTTCGGGCCAAGACCCTTCATCAGGACTAGAGAAAAAAAAAGATGGACTCCTTATTAAACAGTCATGTGGCAAAAACAATGAGGCATAGTCAGTCACAATCGTCCTTCCCTAGGGTAAAATTATCTAATAGTAGATATCATGCATTTAAGGTGAGTGGGTAGGTTTACAACAGATGTGCAGGGCAAGTTGCTGACGCAGAGGATGGTGGGTGCCTAGAATATGCTGCCAGGGTAGAGGTGGTTAAGAGACATGAATGTGCAGAGAATACAGGGACATGGACACTGTGTAGGAATAAGCGAGTTCCTCCAGCATTTTGTGTGTGTTGCTTGGATTTCCAGCATCCGGCATTTTCTCTTTTTCAAACCATCTTGTTCAGATTAGAAATGGACTCAGCAGAATGTGTACTGTATTTAGTTCTTGTAAAAAAATGCATTGGGGTTTTACTTGTTTCCAAGCAGCGCATCATTCTAATTTGCTACACAATTTAATCTCAAGCCTAATTTCTGGATGAAATTAAGTTCTTTGTACTCACAAAGTGCACCTTCCTGTACATGTGACAGACAAATACGCAGAAGCCTCTGGGCATGTAGAGAGGCATCAAAAGGTTGGCAACCGAACAGCCTGCGCAAAAATTCTTTGAGCATTTGAGTTCTACCAGTTGCATCAAAAAAAAAAGTTTTAACTGGGGAATTGAAGCCAGTTTTGATGTTAAATGGGTCCATTCTCATCTTGTCCATTGATGTGGAAACTGAGACTTTCTTTTCCTTTTGTATAGACCACCTTTTTAGGAATGTTCCTCCGTGTTCTACATCCAACTGGCTGTTAGCATCCACCCTTGTAGCTCAAACCACACATTCCACAAACCCTTTCTAAATCCTGCACGATGCATGACCACTCTTCAAACTAATGCACGTGCGTCATATTATCAGCAACTCCTCCTTCTAGTATCACTTGTATGCATGTCCATCCCCCTCATCACCGACGCTCCTCCCTATCAATGCTCCTGATCATCATCAATCCAAACCCAGTTCTTCCCAACTATTCCCATTCTCAACCTTCAACTAGATTGCACCTAACCATCTCCAACTTCATTCAGATTCCAGATTCAACCCTTCCTAACCATCTCCGTTCTCACACTGACTACAAAGTCTGTCTTTACTAACCATACCCCATCTTCCCTCTGATCTTCCGCTTCACCTGATGTCTCTGGCCTTCCTGACACCTTTACTGGCTACACCACACAAGACCTCTCTCAGAGATTAGATATTAAGTCTTGATCTATTGTACACAGTATCCCGGGTTCTATTCACAAAACTAGAGCAGCTCCTCACATACAGTTCCCCCCCCCCCCCCCCACTCCCACACAGCCCATCTCAAAGTCTCTTGTCTTTCTTTATCAATTTTTTAATCTTCCTTTACTTAGTTCTGAATTGCTCCCAATTCTTAGGCCTCTGCTATTAATTACTTTTTTGGTCTCTTACTGTGACACAGGACCATTTTTCTTTCCTCATGTCCGTCACTAATTAGCCACAATATTTATTGGGTTTATGTGTTTAAAGAATATAGTTTAATGCAAATTACACATTACTTCCTATAATGCTAACCATAAAAATGTACAATGTATTTTAATCTTAATCAGTCACAGCCAATTTTTCCCTCACATCTCCGTAGTTTCATTTGTTTAGATTTAAGATGTTAGTTTAAGATTGAAATATATAATTTTGAAATTCAATGTAAAATTCTGCCTTACTACATTCACACTTCATAAAATATCTTCAAAACAAAGTTATAAATTAATCCTAACTTATTACACAAAACAAGAACTAAAATAGCCATTTCACCATATTGCTGCTAATTTGACCTTCCCACTCTATATGTAAATATCAGTAATCAGACAGAGGATATTATGTGGTTACATGGAACTCTAATTTCCTTATCAATGCCATGTTCTATATTACAAACACACTTTGGTGACCCACAAGTAATTTCTTCCACTGTGTTTTTTGTCCTGCCCTTTACTATTTCCAAGCTTGATTCAAACTAATTCTATACTCATTAACCAGTTTATGAGGTATCTCCTGTACCTACAAAAAAAAGACCATTGAGTGCATTTTCATCATCTTAGACCATAAGACACAGGAGCAGCAGTGGACCATTTGGCACTCCGCTATTCCATCACCACTAATTTATTATCCCTCTGAACCCCATTCTCCAGCCTTCTCCCCATAGCCTTTGATACATTTACTAATCAAGAACCCATCAACCTCCGCTTTAAATATAACCGATGACTTGGCCGGCACAGCTGCCTGTGGCAATGATTTCCACAAGTTCACCACCCTCTCACTAAAGAAATTCTTCCTCATCTCTGTTGTAAAGGAATGCCCTCTCATCTAATGCAGTGTCCACTGGTCCTACAGTCTTCCACTATTGAACATATCCTCTCTATATTCACTCTGTCTAGCCTTTTCGATATTCAAAAGGGGTTGATGAGACTCCCCCTCATTATTCTAAACTCCAGTGAGTACAGGCTCAGAGGTGACAAATGGTCCTGATGCGTTAAGCCTTTTCTCCTTTGTGTATCCTGCTTGATACTTCTTCAAAGAATTCCAACTGGTTTGTCAGGCATGATTTTCCCTTGAGGAAATCATGCTGACTATGGCCTATTTTATCAAGTGCCTCCAAGTACCCTGAGACCTCATCCTTAACAATCAACTCCAACATCTTCCCATCAAGAGAAAACAATAGGTCAAATAGTAACAATGAAACATGGTCCGTTACAGAGAATACATGTATACCTATGGTTCTGGTTATTATACTGTAGGTGAGTAAAAGGCAGATAAATAAAGAAATTTCATAAACTTTTCCTGAGAGTTACATCATAAAATTATTCACTTTTTCTGAACCACTGAATAAATTTCATATTTTCAGTGAAGCAATTGATTGTCTACTGGAAGGAATGGTACTTATGGACCAGTATATCAAGTTCTATATATTATTGCTGGTTGAGCAAGCTACTTGTCCCACACAGTTAGAGGTAGGGTTTTTAATTAGCTTGATACTAAAGATTTTATGCTTCACTGTTGTGATCTGAACCGAGAACAGATTTGGAAACCTTGTGCACTTATTGTCATTTCTAGCTACATCATGATGCCATGTTCACCCAAGTCACTGCATCACAAAGCCAAGCACGGATTAACAAGGTAATTCTGAGTCAATGTTCGACGTACGTCTCTCCTCTGCAGCACTTTCAGTGTTTCTCTGTCCTACACACAGCACAGCTCAATACAATCCCTGATCATGTGGCATCAGCATGATGCTATCAGACTTTTGCTTTATCGACCTGGCAGTACATCTGAACATATCGTTTACAATAACTGAGAACAGCAAGGGTCCTCAAGGGTTTAGACTAGGGCCTCTTCTGTTTAACATATACATGCTCCCTCTAGCTCAAATCATCACTAAAATAACTGTACTGAACAAATCACTGATTGGATGCGCCAAAATTCCTTCCAGTTAAACAAAGAGAAAACTAAAATAATTGTTTTAATGCCAAAAAAGAACAATTAAAAGTCAGTGCTCACTTAGAATCCCTGTTGTTACAGTCCACAAACCAAGCCAGAAGCCTTGGTGTTGTGATGGACTCTGACTTAAATTTTAACTGCCACATTAAGACAATTACAAAGTCAGCCCACTATTATCTTAAAAATATAATGAGAGTTAAAGGGCTTATGTCTCAGCAAGATCTAGAAAAATTTGTCCACACTTTTACTTTTATTTAGTAAGCTTGACTATTGTAATGGCATTTTCACAGGTCTCTCTAAAAAATCTCTCAGACAGCTGTAGCTTATTCAGAATGCTGCCGCCTGAGCCCTCACTAAGACCAAAAAAGTAGAACATATCACTCCAGTTCTCAGATTGCTACACTGGCTTCCTATCCATAAGAGGATTGACTTTAAACTATTACTACTGGTTTATAAAGAACTAGATGGTCTAGAGCCAAAATACATCTCTGATCTCCTGCTACATTATGAACCTTCCGGAACTCTCAGGTCACCTGGGGCGGGTCTGCTTATCATCCCCAGGGTCAAAATTAAACATAATGAAACAGCTTTTAGTTGCTATGCTCCACATATAGGACCGCGGTCAGACCCCACTTGGAGTACTGTGCCCGGTTCTGGTTGCCTCATTACAGGAAGGAATTGGAAACCATAGAAAAGGTGCAGAGGAGAGTTACAAGGATGTTGCCTGAATTGGTGGGGGGGGGGGGGGGCATGCCTTATGAGAATAGGTTGAGTGAACTTGGCCTTTTCTCCTTGGAGCAACGGAGGATGACAGGTGACCTGATAGAGGTGTATAAGATGATGAGAGGCATTGATCGTGTGGATTGTCAGAGGCTTTTTCCCAGGGCTGAAATGGCTAGCATGAGAGGGCACAGTTTTAAGGTGCTTGGAAATAGGCACAGAGGAGGTGTCAGGGGTAAGTTTTTTAAACGCTGAGAATGGGCTGCCGGCAATGGTGGTGGTGGCAGATATGACAGGGTCTTTTAAGAATATGTACACAACGCTGGAAGAACTCAGCAGGTCAGGCAGCATCCGTGAGAAAAGAGTAGCCAATGTTTCGGACCGAGACCCTTCATCAGGAATGATCCACAGCATCTGCAGTTGTATTTTTGTGTTAGGGTCTTTTAAGAGACTCCTAGATAGGTACATGGAGCTTAGGAAAATATAGAGGTCTATGGTTAACCCTAGGTAATTTCTAAGGTAAGGACATGTTCAGCACAGCTTTGTGAGACAAAGGGCCTGTATGGTGCTGTACGTTTTCTGTTTCTATATCTTGAATAGCCTTCCAGAGGATCTGAGGTCCACCCCAACTTCAAGCTCTTTAAAATTGAGGCTTAAAATTTTACTTTTTGCTGTAGCTTTTAATTAGAATCTCCTGCACTCTAACTTCTATTTATCATATCTATTTTTGTGTAATTTTGCCCTTATATATTTCTGAAATCTGAAGTTTGATTTTTATATCTTGTTCTGTGCAGAGCCCTTTGAACTGTCTTGTGTTTGAAAAGTGCTATACAAATAAACACTTGCTTACTAGCTAGAGTCCCAGAACCTATTGATTTGTGTACAGTACTGTATTTGTCAATATGGAGCCGAAAGCTAGTTTGTATATCTGGTGGCAGCAAAGGATATTGGGAGGGTGGAGCACTGCAGGAGGGGTGTGGGACAGATGGCAAATAAGGAGTGCCAGGGGTAGGGGGTGGCATGGGTGCAGGCACACTCAGCCCTGATATACAGTACCAAGTAAGGTCATTTGATTCCAAACAGCAGGTTTGTTGATAATGTCTCTCTGGTGCTTCCTGCCTCCTCCCCTCTTCCCCTTTTCCCAACCATGATTCCACTCTTTTTGCCCCCTTCCCACTCTCAGACCACAATAGAGACCCATATCAAAATCAAGTTTATCACTAGTCACATATCTCATGAGATTTGTTTTTTTTTTGAATGGCAGCAGTTTAGTGGAATATATAGAGTTACTACAGTACTGTGCAAAAGTCTTAGGTATTATATATATATACACCCTCAGGTCAACAGTCTGTGTGAGCAGTTCCACCATTCAATGAAAGCCACTCTCCATGCATGCCTCAGTGAGGGTTGTTGGGTGGACAGACTGCTGTGGGTTATGTTAGGCCTGAGGACAGCTCCTAAGGTGGACCTTTAATCTTCTTCTGCAGAGCTTATTTTTGGGCAATCCCTGCTGGTACCAGGAGAGTTTCTCCCAATATCCAAGGTCCCATAGTCCACTTCACAGCCACGGCTGGCTTTTATGGACAGCATCAAAACTTTTGCTCCTACCAAATATTTCTGCACAGTACTGTATATACAGCTCACTTTAGAAGGTACACCTTCACACCTGCTTATTAATGCAAATATCTAATCAGCCGATTATGTCGGTAGCAATCAATGCATAAAAGTTTGCAGGCATTTAATTATTTATTGAGATACTGCATGGAACAGGTCTTCCCAGCCCTTCAAACCGTGCAGTCCAGCAAACCCTGATTTAACCCGAGCCTAATCACAGGACAATTTATAATTACCAGTTAACCTACCAACACAGTCTTTGGACTGTCGGAGGAAACCAGAGTACCCGGAGGTTATGTCTTGTACTTCAAAACATTAAATTAATTCAGAGGTAACACATGAGTGTTCAGGAATGCAGATTTAACTTTGAGCTTACTTTAAGTGAGGTATGCATGTACCACGTGGTAATGTGATAACGTATGCAATTAACACATTTTCTACCTATAACCCATAATTAATTATTTAAACAAACAAGAATGCTTAATCAATACATATAGACATGATTACTCAAATATTATTGAAATATTAAATACACAACTCTCCTCACTGCTTAGCTATAAACAACTAAATATAGAAAGCATCTCAACTACATACACAGTATATTACAACTTATATACAGACATCCACAGCATAGTAAATTTTAAATTGTGCCATTCAGGCTTAGAAGGTTTAATTGCTGTGGAGGATTTCTTACTCTTGTGCGGTAACATTTTTCCTGACAAGGGTACATCACTCTGCCTGGCAGGTACTTGCAGCTGTGATTGTAGGATCTGACTCCGAGAGTGCAGGGCATGGTTCTGACAGCTCGAGCACCTTTCTTCTTCTTTTCTCTATCTTGAACTATTTCGATCCCCTTTTCTTTCTCACATTCCTTCTCTCTTTCATAGTATTCTCCTTCTTGGTCACATTCTTTCCCTCCATCTCTTTCCTCCTTTTCTTCTTCGAGTTTGTGCATCTTGATCTCGGGAAGATGCATTTAGCTGACTGGAGTGTTTTCTTATTAACCATTCCATTGCTCCCTTCAGGATCTGATCTCTCCTCTAGCTTTCTGCATCCACCACATCATGTGAGGAATTTTCTGTTTTCATATCTCCACTGACTCTTTTCCTTATCCAACTGGCCTTTGGTTTCTGCATCTACATTTATAAGCAATTTTTTGTGTCTCACTTAAATCTCATGCAATAACTTTATTGCAGAGTAGATTCGGGCTCTTTATACTCACAGAAGCCAAGTATTTGCAACTTTTCTGAAGCTCTGTGAACCCTATCCAACCTAAAACCAAATCACATTTTGCAAGTAACTGCCTTCTCACACATGTTGCGTACAAAAACTGTCATTTCAGCCATAACTGCTGGTACAGTACATAGTAAAAATGAGACAACGTTTTTCAGGACCATGGTTTACATGACATAGTACAAAAACTAGACTGAACTACGTAAAAAAAAAAACAACACAGAGAAAGCTACATCAGACTACAGACCTACACTGGACTGCATAAAGTGCACAAAACAGTGCAGGCATTAGAATAAATAATAAACAGGACAGTAGGGCAAGGTGTCAGTCCAGGCTCTGGGTATTGAGGAGTCTGATAGCTTGGGGGAAGAAACTGTTACATAGTCTGGTTGTGAGAGCCCGAATACTTTGGTGCCTTTTCTCAGATGGTAGGAGGGAGAAGAGATTGTATGAGGGGTGCATGGGATCCTTCATAATGCTGCTTGTCCATGATGGTGGGAAGAGAGACCCCGATGATCTTCTCAGCTGACCTCACTATCCGCTGCAGCGCCTTGCGATCTGAGATGGTGCAATTCCCGAACCAGGCAGTGATGCAGCTGCTCAGGATGCTCTCAATACAACCCCTGTAGAATGTGATGAGGATGGGGGATGGGAGATGGACTTTTCTCAGCCTTCGCGGAAAGTAGAGGCGCTGCTGATCCACGCAGAATTGTCACAAGGATAACACAATTTGTTTGCCCTAGCCAGTTTCTGCTGAAACACTGCAATTTTGTTCAGGCTCACTTTCATTCCTGACTGTGACTCAATTGCTTCTCTGTCTGCATTTCCATTGAAAGAGCAATTTCCACCGCTCCTTTGAATGGAAGCTGCGCTTCAATTAGGAACCGTTTTGAATGTTTTCTTTTAAGATTCCACAAATTAAGCAATCTCTTAGTGTATCATTAAGCCCATTACCGACTGACAATGCTCAGACAATCTTCAATTCAGCCAAGTATGCTGAAATGGACTCGCCTTCTTTCTGATTCCGCTTACAAAACCTAAAGCTTTCTGCAATTAACGAAAGTTTTGATTGGAGCAGCCAAGCTTCAAGGCAAATTGTATGCTCTTAAACCCAATGAATTTAGCAAAAGTAGCACTCGCTTCTCATTGCCTACTTCATTTGCTTCAAAATATTGTTCCAATAGTTCAGTATACATGAGCCGATTGCCCGTTGTGTAATCAAGCTTGTTAATCTTTCCGATGTCTCCAGCCATTTCTGTTTTTTTAATGATTAGTATCACCAGGTAATCACTCTTTATCAATCCCGAGTTCTTCCATTAATGCATTAACGTCCTTTACAAAAATTGATTGTTATCTTCCCTAATGAAGAATCCCACTTTTTTTTTAAAAAAAAAGACCTGCCCGTGCACGTGCTGGCAGTTCCGTTACTCTCGCTCCGTTTGATTTTATTTTGAACACCTCGCTCGCTTTAGAGATTGGTAGCTGTGTCTCGGGTTTGTTTTAAAAATACCTTTTCGCCAATGTTATGTTCCGTACTTCAAAACGTTAAATTAGTCCAAAGGAAAGACATGAGAGCCCGGAAGTACAGGGTTATCTTCGAACTTAGTTTCAATGAGGCCCAAATGTATGACGTGGTAGCGTGATGACGTAGGGATTAACATAACAGTTTTACATACATGCTTAATTATTTAAATAGTCAAGAGGTTCAGACCAAACATCAGGGTTCCAGCTCATGTAGGCGTGAAGGGGAATGAGAGGGTGGATGAGTTGGCAAAGAGGGCTTTAAAGAAAGAAAATATAGAAATGCACATTGGTATCAGTAAAGCTGAGGCTATGTGTAATCTGGGAGAAAAACATCCAAGTGTGACAAGAAAGATGTGACAGAAGGGGGAAAGGGAGGCATTTATATCAAATACAAAAGAGTGTTACAGGTACTAGGATAGGCATGGATACAGAAGAGAGGAAACTGTGTGGACTAGGTTAAGGCTGGGGCACTGTGCACTGAACAAAACATTGAAAATGATAGGGAAACACCAGACAGGTTTGAGTGAGGAATGTCAGGAAGAGGAGTCAGTAGAACATGTAGTTCTGAGTTGCAGAAAGTGTGGGATACAGAGAAAGATGATGAGAATTAATCTAAGGGAATTGGAGGTGCAGGAATTCACATTAAAAGGGTTACTGGGCATGGGTGAGAGAGCACAGGTCAGGGTTCTTCTAGCTTTCTTATGAGATGCAGGGTTTTTTTTAATTGGATATGATAGATAACCAGGAATAGGGTATTAGGATGGCCAAAGAAGGAAGGATAAAGTGTAGATTAGTGTATATGTGTGTGTGTGTGAATGTGTCAAAGGATTTACAATGTAAGTCTATCGTCTGTTCCACACTCTGGAGCAGAAGGTGGCGGTAATGCATCATTAAGCTGGGCGCCAACCGCAGAAGAAGAAGAAGAAGAAGACCAAACATCAGACTAGGCAAGAAACGTGATCTAAATGAGTTTGAGCTTGGAATGATTGTTGGGTGGTTTGAGTATCTTAGAAACTGTGGATCTTTTGGTATTTTCACGAAGAACAGTCTCTAGAATTTACAGAGAATAGTGCAATGAACCTTCTCCCCCAAAAAAATTGTAATGAAGGAGTACGAGAGGCGACTTGATACGGGTGTATACGATAGAGTGGAGAGCCAGCTCCTTTTACCCAGGGCAGAAATGGCAATTCTGAGAGGGCATGATTTTTAAGGTGATTGGAGGATGGTACATGGAGATATCAGAGGTAGCTTTTGTGCGCAGAGCATGGTGGGTCTGTGGAATGTGTACCAGGCATGATGGTGGAGGCAGGTACATTAGGGACATTTAAGAGATAGGCACATGGATGAAAGAAATAACAAAGGGCTCTATGGGAGAAGAGCATTAGGTTGATTTTGGACTAGGTTAAAAGGTCGGCACAACATCATGGGCTGAAGGGCCTTTACTGTGATGTATGTTCAAAGGACAATGCACTCAGGATCAGAATTTCTGTCATTTCCAATACACTGTCTTTACAATATTTACATGTCTCCCTGAATTACAGAAGATGAAATTCTATTCCCTCTTTTTTAACCTTGTATTCATTTTTTGTTTATAATTCAAACCTCTATATATGACTGGCCTAGAAATATTGAAATTTGCTCTATTTTAAATACAGTAATTTGCCTCTCGAGGCTAACAAGTAAGACTAATATTCCAACAAAGTTGAATATAAAGCAACAAACGAAATTTCTCACTGAAGATTTTTTTGGGAATTATTAGATATTTTAAATTCATGCATTAAAATAAAATACCACACACAGACTATATGCTCATTCACACTTTTTAAAAACACATGGAATTTATGTCACTATTTTTAGTCATGTGTTTTTCCTTTGTAGGACAATTTATGCAAGAATCCATGCATGTATTAATTGCTAAAGGTCAAAGCCAATTTGTCCACTTGCTGATCCATGATTCTCATTACTTCAATATGGAAATTCAAAATGGAATCTGAGTTTAACCAGTTCCCAAAGGGAAGACAATAACGTCTCATGTTCTAACTGGGAGAAAAGATAAAAGGATCACTTTGTGATTTTCTATTTCTTTTGACTCTGTCAGTTGTGACGTGCCAAAATGACAATTGTTGATCGACTTAATATTTGAGAGGTAAAAACAGAGTATTTTAAAATGCAGATTTAATCCCCAGACTACTGTTGCTTGAAGGATTCAAATTCACTATTGTTTGCATGAAACAAAAGATGATCTGGCAGAATTTATTACAAATGGCTTGAGGACGTATTGATAGGACCATGAAATAAAACTTCTATTTCAACTGGAGGAATATTCAATATTGTTATTAGCTCCACTGCAAATAATGTTGGATTGCAGAAACTTCTTTTGTGTTTATACTGAATGCTAATTCTGCAGTTCTATTTACAGCGATGAGAGTAATAGCTATATGGGCTCAGTGTAAAATAAATTAATTTATGATTTAATTAATATAAACTTATTTGTGTTTTTATCATAAGTATAATTTGATAGTGGATGTTCATGACATTCATAGATATTGAAACTGTATGTCAGTTGGTTGCACTGGGGCAGAGTGAAAGTGTTGTCAAACATTTCTATGGGATTTACAATCATCTGATCTGCAGGACGATGCTAAACAGGTATCACCGGACAATTCGCTTAAGACGCATGCGGGTTTATCAGGCAGGTGTTTGGTTCCTGTAGGGTAAGTGCAGGCAAGTATCATCGTCCATTTCAAAAATTTCAATAATTACCAATTTATTACTGCTTTCAACTGCTCTGCAAAAGCTGTATCATATGTATGGCAATGGCTTCCTGATAAACCGCATAAAAGGTCCAAGGTACATTACCAAGTTCATAATTTGGTAGGCTGCATGCATTAGTTGATCAGGTACTGAAAGAAACTTAGAAGTAATTATTAAGAAAGATTTCCCCTTGACCGCTCCACCAAAGGGAACACCTCCCAGTATCTACTCTATATGGACTACACATCATCAGATTTTGCATGAGGGATCGGTTCTCTAAAGAGAGTATTCTCAGACTCTCCAGTCTATCTGGAACTCGTAGGAGGAACATTCTGGTAAATCTCTCATGCCTTCACATTGCCTCTGGAATTCATTTCTTTGGTCTATGTTTGGATCATGGCTGAGTTAAGGTTTGGAGCTGAGTTATGTGTGCAAAACTGGGCATCAATAAGTTTTTGGTAAATAAATGTCACTTGACAGCAGTTTCACTGACAGTTTCTTTCTGAATGTATGCTCAATAACAGGGCTTCACTGAGAAAAATTGCAAAGGTTTGCACTTCCTTCAGCAAAGAAATCTCTGCCTATCTCAGTCCTAAGTGGGCGACTCCGTATCCTGAGATGCTGTCTGTAGTTCTACACTCTAGCCAAAGAAAATACATGTTTCAATAATCTCAAATTTCATCCTTCTAAACTGCAGAGCGTACATGCTGAGTTTCTTTTCCGTTCTCCTGAAACCATTTGTATTCTTTATCTCATTCCAGATATTGAAGTAGGTGTGATGATTTTCTGTAAAGCTTGATTTGTCTGTGCTTAAAGTTGTTTTTATACCCACACTGACATTCCATTAATTTTATATATTTGTCTTGCCACATCTATGGTTACCATGGTTTTGCATTTTTGGAGCATAAATAACAACAAGAGCTCTTTGAGTCATTTAATTAAAATATCTGAGCTTTTAATAGTTCACTTCCTTTTGTTTCCATGTCCTTTGCCTTCGTTACGGTAATACCTTTGTTTTCTGCCTTTTAACATTTTAATCACTTTACCTGTCAATTGCTATTTTCACCACTTGTTATATGGCTACTTTGACGATGCAAGTGTCCTTCAGTATGCTTTCTTTTTAATTATTATATGGAGGTTTCGGCCAGTTCTGTTGCTGTATTCAGCTGCACTTTAAGAGTTTCAAATGGACACAGAACTTGGACAAATGTATTAATAAAATTTCTACCAGTGGGTGATGACCTTGCTGGTGGTGAGTCTACAACCCTCTGCAGCTTCCTGTGATGTGGTTTGGAATATCCATATTGGGCTGGGAGGCAACCAGTCACAATGCTCTCTTCTGTACATCTATAGAAATTTGCAAGAGTATTTGGTGACATACCAAATTCCTCAAATTTCTAATGAACCAGAGCCATTGGCAAGCCTTCTTCAGAAATGCATCAAAGTGTTCTCCCACATGTGAGGAAGAAGGTGCTTGACAAGATTCAAGGATGAGTCATTTGAGAGGAGCTACTCTCCTTCATTTTCTTTTCTTGCTCTCAAAGGGACTCCAGGTTCTCAGTACCTATTCTGATACTCTTTCACCATTTAGAGAAATCACAGAAAGAAATTCCCAGAGGCTGATGAGAATATTATATTCTTTTCAAGAAGGCTTGGAATACTTTTGCTTACCTTCAATTTCACCTCACTGCTGAAGCTCAGTCGATTACCTGTTTCTGATATTGGTGGTGAAAGTAATGAAGCCCACAGCTGCAAGGATGACTCTGTGTTGGGACATTAGTTTGGGAGAGGGTGTTGACATTGGTTTGCTTGTACATCCAATGGATTTGGAATTCATATGGGATGTAAATATTATTTGAATGCAAGAGTAAGTGACCAACATGAGATGATGTTTTATGAGTGATGTTTGTCAAGAAAAAAAAAATTGATTTGTTTTCTGGAAGAACTTATCTGTTAGTCAAAATAACGCCACACAATTCCTCTCTCCACCTAAATGGTGGTGGCATCCATCGGTCTTGAGAGACCATGGATCTGCGCCTGGAGTTTCCAGGGCGCAGGCCTGGGCAGGGTTGTATGGGAGACCGGCAGTTGCCCAAGCTGCAGGCCTTCCCCTCTCCACGCCACCGATGTTGTCCAAGGGAAGGGCACTAGGATCCATGCAGCTTGGCACCGGTGAAGTGGCAGAGCAATGTGTTGTTAAGTGCCTTGCTCAAGGACACAAACACACTGCCTCAGCTGAGGCTCGAACCAGTGACCTTCAGGTTACTAGTCTGATGCCTTGCCCATTAGGCCACACGCCACCTAAATGGTGAATACTTATATTACTGATTAAGTGCCTCATCTGGGAGATAACAAATTAGTTGCATGTATCATTTCTGCAGAGTAAAACAAACTCACAATTTTTGACTCAAAAGCAGGAGCGCCACCATTTACAATGCAAACATGTTCCGTAGTTTGCCTTCCATTTGAATTTGATTTTTATGGTGCAAATATGTGCAAAACAGTTTTATTTTCATGTTCATGAACTTGTATACAAATTCAGCTCAAAAGCTGAAATCAGCTTTTACTCCATATTCTTACTGTGTATATGTTTATCAATGCCACACTCAAAACACTAGCTTGAGTGAAGATCAGAGGACAAGCTCAGAATAGGAAGAAGCAGTTTTTCAATATTTCTTGCTGGAATTACCCACCTCTTAACAGGTCACATATTGTTGACAACGGAAAACTTTCTTCTCTGATATGTTGTTTTTACAAGTGATCATTCACAACAGTATCTTGAGTAGTGATAGCAAGAACCCATCAGGGAATGAGTGACAGGCTATAGAGTCTGTTTCAAATCTTTGGCTTATCAAAAATGTCATGTTTTATATAATTATTCAAATATTAAATAAATAAGGTACACAAATTTGGAATGCTTGTAAATTTAATCCTTTTTTTAAAAGAAAATATGTGATGATTTGATGCAGATTTTTCTTCCTCACCTAGCTGTTTTGGTTTGCTCTTCCTTTGCCAAGTTAAACTGCTGAGCTACACTTTTAGTGAGGAGATAATCTGTGGCATTGGAAAAGGTATATGTTGAGAACAGGCTTTACATTCTGGAATACGGTGCAATCGCAACAGGAACTGTGTGGTTTTGCTACAGATCAGGTGTACAGGAGGATGGTTAGAAGACCTTTTGTTTATTTCCTGTCGGGTAGTTCACTGAAGTAGGAACACATGCTCTACCTTTTATTTTTGTATTATTATAAAGAGGTAAGTTCTACTGATTAAACTAAATGGATCTAATCAGAAACATTTATTTGTACATTTACCTTACTGTGAAAAACAGGAGTTTAATAATTCAAATCCAAGCTTCACTTCACCTAGTATTAACTCAATCTGCCTTCATAAGAATGGAAACATGCACATGAAAGACACTAACATCTGGTGCAGAATAATAAATAGATGTGGTTGTTACAGCCTTTCTTATCTAATCCTACAAAGTGTATGTAGAATCCTAAATAATTTCACAGAAAGCAGATATGCATAGATCATTCAAAGAGTAGCAGACATTGCTAACTTAGGAAATTTTGTATGGTGGAATCAAATCCTTAATATTTGCTCTATAAGTTGCAGACGTCATTGGACCAGTTGTGTTTTTCCAACAACCTCCGATTTGACATTACAGATTCTTCAAATGTAAGACAAATCTAGAAAGGCTGATGAAAGCATTAGTGAAGAGTTTGCAAATGATTAAAATGAAATGTGCTAATTGCAGAACACAGAATGCATGAAAACTGTTTTTAAAAATAATAATGGAACAGCATCAGCGGTTCCCTACATTATCTGCCCAACTGAGTGAACATAAGCTCCACAAAATCTGTGAAAACGTAAAATCCTCCACTCTGTTAGACTGCACCTTCCAAACAAGCACCACTCTTTTCACACCCATTATCCCAATGAAAAGAAGGGCCAGTTTTTTCCAAATGATCACGGGACATCTCCCTCCATGGGCAAAACACCAACAGGACACCAAAAGTAACAACAAATATGGTTCAGCTAGAGGAGGGGATTCCTTTTATGAACCGAAGGTATGATTGTTTAGCCTTGAGATTTAACCCACTACATTAATTCAGTTACACACACCATCAATAATAATCAATACATCTTCAGTCCACTAGCCTTATTGTTCTTATTAATACACAATGCCTAGCAGAGTTCAAATAAAAAATCAAGCTTTTATAATAGGAAGGACTACTACTATGTCCCTTAGTATAACAAGATGGATTCTTGATCTCACAATTTACCTCATTATAATCTTGCACCTTATTGTCTACCTGTACTGCATTTTCTCTGTAGCTGTTACATTTTATTGTGTATTCTGTTATTGTTTTATCTTGTTCTATCTCAATGCACCGTGTAATGAACCGTATGTAAGACAAGCTTTTCACTGTGTCCTAGTACCTGTTACAGTAATAAACTAATTCCAATCCCACAAGATATTGAGAGACGACAGAGAGACGTGGATCAAAATGGAGAATCAACCATAATTGTATTGAGTGACAGAGCTGGTTTGAAGAGCCAAATGGCCTGCTCCTGTTTCTTTTTTCATACTTCTATGGATCTTTGAACAATAAGAGAATCTAGGTTCTTGAGAGTTAGACAATTGAAAAAAAATTAAATCATACATGAAACGGAGCGGCAGAGCAGACTTAACTAGTTGTGTGGGCTACAGTATGTCTGCTCCTATTTCTTCTGTATTTATATTATTAGAGATTTAACAATTACTTTAAAAAAGAACTCAAAGCTCCAATTCTACATAACTAATAGGCAACACACACAAACTGCTGGTGGAATGCAGTAGGCCAGGCAGCATCTATAGGAAGAAGTACAGTTGATGTTTTGGGCTGAGACCCTTTGTCAGGACTGCTTGAATTTCCAGCATCTGCAGATTTCCTCGTGTTTGCATAACTAACAGGCAGTCTACTCCTATTTTGCTTCTTCACTGTCTCTATATTATTTCATTATTTATGCGAATGCCATTACTTAACGTTTGGTCTAATTTTTTCACCTCAAGTCTACGTACAGAGAATAAATCTGGTAAATGTCAAAAGCAACAGATCTGTTCAGAGCACCATTTATTTCTAAGATGGCTTACACTAGGAACATGTATAAATAACAGCAAAATGCTACATTTTCCAATAAATGTCCATTGAACTTTGATATATTAATCATATTAGCAGAATAAAATTGAAACTTCCAAAACCAAGGTTATGTCTCAAATATAATTCATGCAGAATATTTTAGAGCTGCATTAGCATTCTATCTTGAGAAAATAGATATCTCAGCAACTAGATTGCAGGGGTGATTGTCCTGACTGGAACATCCACTCTGATCCTTTTTTAATGATAAGGAGTAATTGAATGGTTGTTTTCCAAATGCAGGATGTACAGTGTCCAATCAAAATAATACTTGGCCAAACTTTGCTATGCATAGTATAAATATGAAGCTTAAATTAATTCAAGTCAATATTTTGGTTTCATGCAGTATACATCTCGTGGCCACTTATTTAGGTACACCTGCTTGTTAATGCAAATATCGAATCATGCAATCATGTGGCAGCAACTCAGTGCAAAAAAGCAGGCAGACATGGTCAAGAGGTTTGGTTGTTGTTCAGAGCAAACATCAGAATGGGGATGAAATGTGACCCAAGTAACTTCGACGGTGTGATGATTGTTGGTATCAGGTGGGGTCCTTTAAGTACCTCAGAAACTACTGATCTCCTGTGATTTTCACACACACAATCTATAGTTTTTTGAGAATGGTGCAAAATGCCTTCTTATTGAGACAGGTGAGAGGAGAATGGCCAGACTCACTCAAGCTGACAGGAAGGTGGCACTGAAGCCTCTGTTGGTTGGAGTTGACCATGAATGTTGCATCTTAGCTATCTATGTAGTCAATACGCAGGGCAGTACACATGCCAGGGATGTACAATATGGAGAGCAAGCTGTTGTCTATGCAGCAGAAAGACAATGGTAAAGCAAGTAACCACCTGTTACAACAGTGATGTGCAGAACAGCATCCCCGACTGCACAAAAATCGAACCTTGAAGTGGATGGGCCTCAGCAGCAGAAGACCACAAACATACATTCAGTGGCCACTATATTAGGTACAGGTGGCCACTGAGTTTACTTTTGTCGGGGGTAGCATGGAAACTTTTAGCACATTTCTACAGGTGCATCTCGGAGAGCATTCTAACTGGTTGCATCACTGTCTGGTGTGCTGCACGGGATCAGAAAAGCTGAGACAGTTGTAAACTCAGCCAGCTCCATCATGGTCACCAGCCTTTTGACCATCAAGGAAATCTTCAAAAGGTGATGGCTCAGAAAGGCAGCATCCATCATTAAGGTCATACCACCCAGGGACTCTCTCTTCTCATTTCTACCATCAGGGAGGGGGTAGGGGAGCTTGAGAAAACACAGACAACTTTTTAGGGATAGTTTCTTCCCTGCTGGAATAAGATTTCTGAACACTGCCTTACTACTTTGCTCTCTTTTTACACAACTTATGTTAAATATTTCTTATTGTAACTCATGCTAAGATGTTATGTATTGGACTACTCAGCTGCTGCAAAAATGCATTTTGCATATATCAGTGATAATAGACCTCATTCTGATTCTGTTAAGGGTACAAATCATAGAAGAGCTTTGAATTGGTTCCAGACCGTGAATGACAGTGTCAAGCAACTCTGAGTCATTTAAAAAGTTGAATAGAGATACAGAAAGAAATATATTAAAAAAATTGAAGACAAGAAAAAATCTTTCTTGAAGACTTTATGATATATTTCATTATATAAGTAGTAAAATATTCAAATTCTCTAAGTTACTCAACCCCTCCTTTCTTCTTTGCATCTAAGGTGGATTACTCTTATTTCACAAATTTTAAACTGTATTCCTCTGCTTACAAATACAAATTTATTGAACTTACAGGTATTTTTATATGTGAACCACCAGTATCACAAAGTCTTTTGCTTTCTATTATAATCATCCATTTGGTGCATGCTATTGTTACATTTATTTCCTGCTTGTTGTTACCCAAACAGCAGTAACTTCTTCGATTAAGACCACACAGCTCTCATGCCCTCAATCTTGCCAATGAACTTGTGGTATTTTATATTACCAATGTCCAACGGCATCTTGCGATCACAAGAAAAACATTTAAGACACATATTTGGACATAGTCCTGGAGAGGCCACTGTGACCAAGTGCACCACCATCTTACTGGACAGTTGGTGAATATATTATCTGGGAGTCTCTTTAATGCAACACAAATCTCAGCCACACTTTTACTCTGGCCTTATGCAAATGCCATTTTCTATTCTCCCTACATCCTCCTCAACTTCTCTCAGATTCTGTCACTCATCTATGCACTAAGCAAAGTTTAGATACAAAAGACAATTGTAAATTACCTACTAAACTTGTATGTCTTTGGTACATGGAAGGAAACCAGACCAACTGAAGGAAAACTATGCTCAGAGCGACAAATAACACTCAAGGTCAAGATTAAAGTTGAATGCCCAATGCTATGAACCAGTGGCTCTGTGCCACTCTGCCAACAAAATGCCAACCAGAAGTTGATCTCAGAATACTCTGGGTATCCAAATGGATATGTCAAAAGCTTTAATTTGTAATATCTTCTTTCATAATTGCTTGATTTTACTGCAACACCAGCCTTTCAAATATCTGATTGTTCAAAACCTCTTGATTGACATTCACATTGTC
Organism: Hemitrygon akajei; assembly: GCF_048418815.1. NCBI lineage: Eukaryota > Metazoa > Chordata > Chondrichthyes > Myliobatiformes > Dasyatidae > Hemitrygon > Hemitrygon akajei. Next base: position 150,175,528 of record NC_133134.1, on the reverse strand, counting down.
TAATCAATTTTGTTCGCTCGTTTGTTATACGCTGTGTCATATCGCGTAGGTGATCATGGTCTTTCTATGACTATTATTGTTCTTTCTACAGAAGTGATTTCCCATTGCTTTCTCTGGACAACGTCTTTACAAGACAGGTGATCCCAGTCATTATCAATACTCCTGAGAGATTTTCTGCCTGGTGTCGATGGTCGCATAACCAAGACTTGTGATATGCACCAGCTGCTTATATGATCATTCACCACCTGCTCCCATGGATTCATGTGACCTGATTTTTTTTTTGGGGGGGGGGTATGGCTAATCAAGTTCTACAATCTTGCCTAAGTGTGACCTGCCAGCTATCTGAAGGAAGGAACACCTTACACCTCCTTTGGTAGAAACCCATCTCTACCTCACTACCCTCTGATCCCAATACATGATGAAATACCTACTTGTGAAAATTTCTGGGATGTGCTAATATCTAGATATAAGAGCATGAGTTCTGGTCTCTAGAAATAATACTCTTTCATAAGAATACCATGTCATATATGTTCTTTTTGAAAGTGCATCTTGAATCCAGCGTTCAATCTTTTGTTGTGCTTCTGCAATAAAGATGTGAAAGAGCAAAGCAGCACCATTTACAGTGTAGAACAAGATCCCATCTCGCATCACTCTGTGTTCAAATGGAAATAGCATGATTAAAAGAAATCAAATTTTGACTATCTTCATTCAGACATGATCTCTTCCATATGTTAATCCAGCATTTGCAGAAAGAATCCTTCTTAATTATGGATATTGAACAGGATTACTACAGATGTTTGAAGGCATATTTACTTGCCTTGGACTTGAGCAGAAAATCATGGGAAAATGCCCATTACTTCCTGATGCATATTTCCAGTGAACTTCTATTCCAGGAATACACAATCAAAAATAAAAGATAGAAGGGAACAAAGTGAAAATAAACACAGGTTGGTTTAACTAACTATATAATATGTGGTAAAATGTTGGAATTTGATACCACACACACAAAAAAAAGAAATAAAACAAAAAACACTAAGCAATGAAAATGCTTGCATAACTTATTAATGTTTTTTTCTTATTTAACTTCAAATGTTTAACTTCACAATTTGCAACTTGAACTGTTTTCATTTCAATATTTACACATTTGACCATTACATTATGAGTTTTAGAGTACAAAAATTAGACTTGCTTGATAAATAATGATACTATAAACCTGTTCTTAAAATGTTGGGGTATTTTCACTGTTTATCCTTTTCAATTTGCTCATTAATATTTTAAAAACTCCTAATGAAAATGGCCAGAAATAGAGGATGGTTTTACGTTTGGAGGGATGGCATAGTCAGAGAAAGAAAATATATAGCTATCAATACAGTTAGATACGACTCAGCAGAGGTTTCCTCACATTTTCTTGTGGGTGGTCATTTCATTTTATCCCCACAGTAGCTCTCCACCCAGAAGCGATGGCAATGCATAGGCTGGTTTTAAATCTTAACAAAATTGAATAAATTATTTTCATCTCTCAATAAAATGATCGCATAGCAGTTGGCACAATACTATTACAGCTAGGGGCATTCTGGAGTTTGGAGTTTAGTTCCAGAGCCATTCTGTAAGGAGTCTTTGTACGTCCTTCCCATAGAATGCATGGGTTTTCCCTCGGTCCTCCAGTTTCCTCCCACAGTCCGAGGATGTATTGAGCAGGTTAATTGGTCATTGGTAATTGTCCCATGATTAGGTTAGGGTTAAATTCTGTTTATTGGGGGTTGCTGGGGCGACCTGGATTGAGGGCTGGACAAGACTCTTTTTCAGGACTCATAATGATATGAAATTTTGTCAGGGTGTATTTATTCTCCAAATAACTGGGCTTGTTTTCAGAGTAACACACACAAAATGCTGGAGGAACTCTGCAGGTCAGGCAGCATCCATGGAAATGAACAGATATTCTACATTTCAGGCTGGGACCCTTCTTCAGAACTCAAATTGATATTGAAATTTTGTCAGGTTATACTATTCCTCAACTAACAGGGTCTGTTTTCAGAGTAACGCACACAAAATGCTGGAGGAACTCAGCAGGTCAGGTAGCATACATGGAGAGGAATAAAGAGCCGACGTTTCGTACCAAACTCTTGATCAGGCTTGTTTTCACCCATGCAGCACCACATCTAAATAAAAATAAGATTCAATTTAATTTCTGTCTAAAATTTTTGCAGAAATGGGAACTTTTTAAAGTTCTATGGCATTAGTTCTGTGTGAAAAGCACAAAGTGCTGTGGAGATTGATGCAAAGTGATCTGTACATGCAACTGATGAATATAACAAAACAACAGAGACAAGAGTAAGTCAAGGGATATCCAACTTAAAATACGATTTAGGAAGCAGAGTATTATAGAAAATTTACCACAGAGAAAGAAGTTTTCTGTCCTGTCTAAAGGAGTTAACAATTCTAATCCCACTATACAGTATTTTGATTTTATCCTTGATCTACCTTATTAATGTAATAGTAGTTACATCTCTACAAGACTAATTGTGTTCATTTCCAGATCTTGATCTCTTCCTGGTTAAGCCCTCTATTACTCCCTCCCTTGGTTCTACTGTGTCTTTAATATTTAAGTAATATTTGAGTAATCTTGTATGCATGTTGTTGATAAACCATTCTTGCCGAAGGGTTTCGGCCCAAAATGTGGAATGTACTTTTTTCCATAGATGCTGCCTGGCCTGCTGAGTTCCTACACCATTCTGTGTATGTTTCTCGGATTTCCAGCATTTGCAGATTTTCTCTTATGTATTCTTGTTTGTTTAAATAATTCATTACTTGTTATATGTATAAATAAGTGAATTGTATATGTCATCACGCTACCATGTGATATGTGCAAGCCTCACTTAACGTAAACTCAAAGTTAGGCCTGCATTTTGGACTCCAGTGTCTTTCTTTGAATTAGTTTAATGTTTTGAAGTTACAAAACGTAACGTGTTCTCTTTATAAGAATGGATCTATTTTTCTCAGGGTTGGGGTTTATCCACTTGCAAAGACGCAAAACTTTTTAATCCATCCTTTCTGACCATGTTTATCTCATGCAATATTTCATATGCTTCTTCCTTAACTAATATATCAGAAGCAAAATCTTAATTGTGCTTTCATGGAGACAACTACAAAACAAGAGCCTCCCCCCACCTTTTGCCTCTAAAAATAAGCAATTACAATGGAGGAGAAATCTAGTATGACTGGAACAAAGCTGTCATGTAATGGTGGGTTAAGGATGATATGGAAAATAATTTACGTTGAGCACTGTTTTACTGTAAGTCTTTTTGACTGATATAGCCAATGCAGGTAACAAAAAAAAACTCGTGAATAGCAGTCACTTTCCTGTGCTAAGAGCTCTGAGGGTTATTGAATGAAACAGCGTCTTTCAAAATTGTTACAATCCCACAATTTTCATAATGATTGCAAGAACGATTCAGAGTAATAATTGGTGCTTTGATTTAAAATGAGATTCCTCTCTAAAAAGCCATTCAAAGTTTTGTCTGATTGCTATTATCTCACATTGCCTCTGCAATTATATATAATTATCATTGAAATTGAATTGGTTGATTATTGTTAATGTGAATTGACTATCATTGTACATTCATAAAAATGTAGGAGTTCAGAGATTGGGTTGTACAGCTGATTGGAAAACTATAATGTCTGTAAGTCAAGTTTAATTAAACTTAGATGGGAATCTCTCGTTACTGGTGATTGGAAACATCCTATGGAAAGTATATCTGGGAAGGTATAAGCTAGTTCCTGAGAGCCATGAATTCATAAAAGAAAGTTAGTCTTCAATACTCAGCAAAACTAGCATGTGGTTCTAAGCCTGCAGATTTAGCTATAAAATGTTGCATTGAGAGTGTAATTCTGATCAGATTTAAGGTATATTGCACACCTAGACAGTTTCAGATTCACTGAGGACACTACTGCTAGACAAATGAATGGCAGTGATGAGTCAGTTTACCGGAGTGAGATGGGACAGGACTCGATGATCCAAATGGCCTAATTCTACTCCTATGTTTCATGTTTCAGGGCGCCTGGGTGTGTAGTACAGCAACAATTACCTCTTGCTCAATGTCAGCAAAACTAAAGAGATGTTTGTTGACTTAAGGAAAAGGACTAGACATGCACCAGTCTACATTTGTGGACTGGCAGTGGAGACAATCAGCAGCTTAAAATTCCTGGGTGTTAACATGTCAGATGGCCTGCGCTGTGCCCAGCACATAGATGTAATCATAAAGAATGCATACCAGCGTATTTACTTTTTTAGGAACTTAAGCTAGTCATTGAACACTCCAACAAATTTCTACAGATGAGTTGTTGAAAGTATCCTGAATAGTTGGATTAAGGTCTGGTATTGAAGTTGAATGGACAAGCACATAAGAAGTTGCAAGGAATAGTGGAGTCTGCCACTACATTACAGGCACATCCCTCCAACCATTGGTAGTATCTACAGGGGGTGCTGCTTCATGAAGGCCACACATCATCATGGATCCCCACTATCCGGACCAGCTATCACTGGGCAGCAGTTACAGAAGCCCAAAGTTCCACACCACCAGGTTGAAGAACAGTTACTTCCCTTCAAACACTGGGTTCCTGAATGAAGTGAACTTAAAAAAATCTGTAATGATATGCCATTTTACACATATTATTAACAGGAATTCTTATAACTAAAATATTTTGTATATCATTTGCAAGTATGACAATTATTTCAATAATGAATGAATAATTTTAGTACATTTCATAAAATGTATGATATACAACCTTTATTTGTGAAAAATTGCCACAAAAACTGGTATGGAATTGGATTACTCTAATAGCATTCACATTGATAAGATGTGGACTAAATAAAGAACACTACCAAGTTATTGGCTCACTCAGTCTCCAAATCTGATCTGTAGCAAATGACAAACTTGATCGGTTTTCCCTACTTAAACTTATTTGGTATCTCTCATTAGGGTAAAGTGATTTTCCCAGAAACTTCGTAGAAGCAGTCTGTCCAACATTAGTACCTGCTTTTCGGTCAAATGGGGCAGCTGTCTTCAATAACAACCATCTACTCCAGTGGGAGATTTGAATTGAAGCATCACAACTTGTTTGCGGTAATAAATGAAACATTTCCTCTTTCCTCTCTGTAAGTGGCATTAACACATATGAATATTTGTTCTGTAGTCAGGAGAGTCATTGGGGTTCAGCTTGAAACTTCATTCAAGTATTTGACTGGGGCAATGATGGAAAAAGAATGAAGCCAGACAGTAAATATATTGTACTCCAAATCAACAAAGGAGCCAAACAACTACTGTGTACCTATTTTAACCACAACCTTCAATTTGTCCATTGACACTAGCAATCTTCTATGATATGTAGAGCATTTTACATTGCTTGTAAGAAATGGCTGGTAGGAAATTCTTCAGAGTAACATAGAAACAATAAAGAAACATTTGTAATTTAAAGAAACATTTGCCATTTGGGATAGCATGCTAATTGATATAATGTATTATCAGCAGTGTGGTTGAAGGGGCGTAGATGTCTTTAATAAGTTTTAATCAACAGAGCAAAAATTAATGTGCAGCAACATTTGATTGAACACTGCAGGAGGCAAATAAATTCTTAACATGTGGCTTGGCCCTTTTAAAGCCGATTGCAGCTGTTAAACCATTTTACAACGAGTTCATTTCACAAGGGTATTTCTATTCAGACAGATATCTGGATTTAGATGCAAACACTGTGCATCAGAGTGTTGACCACATGACTCTGTTTCTTGTTAGAGTGTATGGTGATATGCCAGAATGAATACCACAATTAAATCTTTGCATCTGTGTTCTGCAACATGCCAACATTACTTCTTCGCTTATTAGCAAAAGTCACAGAGGGCGACTGGGTGGGAAGGAGGGTTAAGGGGGAGATATTTCCATTTGCTTCTGTTAATTTCACTCCCATAATTCAAGGGAATGGACTAAAACAATACAGAAGAATCAGATAGTATTAAAAGTGGTAAGTTAAGCACGAAATCACCTATGCTTGTCCGCCACTTACACTGGTACAAGGCACAATTCATGTACAGTACTGTGCAAAAATCTTAGGCACACTGGATTTTCTTATATGGTTTCAGATGGTATGGCCTCCGAGGAGCCCTGATCTCAACGTCATCGAAAATGTCTGGGAGACAGAAGCAAGTGAGACAGCCAAAGTCTGCAGAAGAACTGTGGCAAGTTCTCCAAGATGCTTGGAACAACCTAACAGCCGGTTTTCTTATAAAACTGCACAACCGTGTACCTAAGAGAATTGATGCAGTTTTAAAAGTGAAGCGAGGTCACACCTAGTATTGATTTGATTTAGTTTTTTTTTACTGTTTGCTGCACTTTATAGTTTTTTTGACATTTAGAAACTTATTTTTGGAAGCATCTGTGCTTTATGTGTGCATAAGACTTTTCCAGATTACTGTATGTTAAAGCCTCATCACACCACTCGGATGAAATTGTAGGATTTGTCCAGTTGCATCGATTTTGGAAGGTGTTAATTTTCAGTCAGTACACTTCAAATGGTATTTAATTCAGAGCACTTATAGACAAATGAATAAATGCTTATGTTAAAATTTACTTTCAGTGATAAAATCTCATCCAGCTGAATTTTAAAAACTGCAATATTTTCCAAAATAAAACATACTAAAATAAGTAGTCTAGGATTTGTCAGTTATATCGTGCTAAGAGTGCAGAGTAATAGAGTTTGGATACAGGTCAGAAGAAGGGTCTGGATACAAATGTCTACTGTCTAAATTTTCTTTGTTTTGATGATACATAAAAAAGGCAAATGGAATGTTTGTCTTCACTGAAAGAGAGATCAAATTTAAGAGCAGGGAGGTTATTCTGCAACTGTACAGGGTACTGGTGGGGCCGCATCTAAGATGCTAGATGCAGTTCTGATCTCATTACTTATGAAAAGATTTACCAGCTTTGGAGACGGTGCAGAAGAGGTTCACCGTGTTGATTCTGGATATCGGGGTAGGGGGTTTAGCCAATGAGGAGAGATTGAGTTGCCTGGGACTGTACTCACTGGAATTCCAAAGAATAAGAGGTGATTTTATGGAAGCACAAAATTATGAAAGGGATAGATAGCCTAGAGTTGTTTCCACTGGTAGGGGAGATTCAGGGAGTAGATTTACGTAGAAATGTGGAAAACCTACTGTGGTGAACTAGATATACCTATCTGACTGCTCCTGTGGCTCCTCCCACAGACCCTGCTGACTGCTCCTGTGGCTCCTCCCACAGACCCCTGTATAAAGGCGACTGTGGGCTGCTGCTCTCCCTCATTTTCCCCAGGATGTAGTGTTGTTTATTCTTCCAGTCAATAAAAGCCGATATCTCGCTTCCTAAGTCTCAGCGTGAGTTATTGATGGTGCATCACCTACAGCACAATACTGGCCCTTGGGCCTACAAAGCTGTGACGAACATGTCCTTACCTTGGAAATTACCTAGGGTTACCCATAGCCCTCTATTTTTCTGAGCTCCATGTACCTGTCCAGGAGTCTCTTAAAAGACCCTATTATATCCTCCTCCACCACCATTGCTCCAGCCTATTCCATGCACTCACCACTCTCTGTGTAAAAAAAATTACCCCTGACATCTCCTCTGTACCTACTTTCAAGCACCTTAAAACTGTGCCCTCTTGTTCTAGCCATTTCAGCCCTGGGAAAAAGCCTCTGACTATCCACATGATCAATGCCTCTCATCATCTTATACACCTCTATCAGGTCAGCTCCAAAGAAAAAAGGCTGAGTTCACTCAACCTATTCTCATAAGGCATGCTCCCCAATCCAGGCAACATTCTTGTAAATGTCCTCTGCACTCTCTGCACAAAAAGGATCTGCTATTCTCAGAGAATAGTGAATCTATGGAATTTTCTGCCCAGGGAAGCATTTTGCACTACCTCATTAAATATATTCAAGGCACCATTAGATAGATCTTTTTGCATGGCAGGAGAATAAATGATTTGGAGGGGAAAGTTAGTGTTTTATTATGTGTGTACATAATAAAGAACTCAAGTTCCCAGTATGCAGTGTGGCCAGTTCACCCAAAACCAGAGGTGACGTTAGTGAATGAAACAGACACACATCTTTGGCAGGCTGAAGGTCCCGAGTAAAATGTGGTCGAGCTGAAGCCATTCTGTAAATCTGTAAATAAAATAGGTCTGGTGTTTTTAACCCATGAGTCTGTTCTTGTTAAAGAACAAACATCACATGGTCTGAGGTCTAAATATGAAGCGGAACTGAATACCACCAGCAACATTGAATGAGGCGCTAGGTCCGATGGGGAGAAGCTGCCAGCAATGAGCACACTGTCTCAAAAGCTCACCAAGAGACTGAGGTGACAGCATAAAAATCTCTTCAATGGATAACTTAGGTCCACCTGCACCTATACAGTTTACCAGCAATCTAGCTGATAATTGGAAATGCTTCAAACGATGATTCAATATATAGTTAGTGGCAGGCAGAGCTGGTGGGGCGGATGGAAAATTGAAAGCAACTATCTTACTACACATAGTTGGTGAAGCTGCTTTGGACATCCACAACAACTTTCAAATTGATGAGACGGACTTTAAATTGTCTCTCTTATAACAAAATATGAGGAGTATTTTGCCCCAAATAAAAAACGCCATGTTTGAAAGATACAAGTTCTTCTGTGACCAGAAACAAAGTGTCAGTTTTGACCAACACTCACTTAGCTGAGCTTTCCACACTGAGGACGTCCTGTGAGTTTGGAGATTTGAGTGGCTCATTAGTTAGAGACAAAATAGTTTGCAGAACTTCAGATAAGGGGCTCAGAGAAGGCTGCCTCTGTGAAAAAGATTTAGCGCTGAAAAAGGTTGTGAATATGTGTAGGACAGTGGAGACGACACAAGCACAAGCTAAAGAGCTGCGCAGGGCAGAAACAACAGTGTATGCTGTGAAAACAGCGGGGCAGAGCACAAGGCATTTCCCAAAGCAACCACAAACCAAAGAGATGGGATCAAGCAGCAAATGCGCCAAATGTGGAGGGAGGCACATCCCAAAGAATTAGAATCAGAATCCAGTTTATTATCACTAACATGTGTTGTGAAATTTGGTAACAGCAGCAGCAGTTCAATGCAATGCATGATAATATAGAAAAAAATAACTAAATCAATTACAGTAAGTAGATATATATTAAATGGATCAAAAATTGTGCAAGAATAGAAATTTTATATATATAAATTATAAAAAGAAGTGAGCTAGTGTTCATGGGTTCAATGTCCATTTAGGAATCATATGGCAGAGAGGAAGAAGCTGTTCTTGAATCGCTGAGTGTATGCCTTCAGGCTTCTGTACCTCCTTCTTGATGTCAACAATGAGAAGAGGGCATGTCCTGGGTGGTTGAGGTCCTTAATAATGGGTGTCAGCTTTCTGAGGCACTGCTCCTTGAAGATGTCTTGGATCCTACAGAGGCTAGTACCCATGATGGAGATGACTAATTTTACAACTTTCTGTAGCACCAGAGGGAGGTAATGAGCAGGAAAGCAGATAAGGTAAGGGAGGAAACCGGGGATGGGGAATGATAAAGGAGGGGAGGAATTACCAGAAGATCGAGAAATTGATGTTCATACCACCAGGTTGGATGTTACCTCCAACCTGAGTGTGACCTCACTGCGACACTAGAGGAGGCCATGGATTGACATATTGGAATAGGAATAGTAAGTAGAATTAAAATGGGTGGCCACTGGGAGATCCCGCTTCTTCTGGAAGACAGAGCGTAGGTGCTCAATGAAGTGGTCACCCAATCTATGTCGGGTCTCACCGCTATACAGGAGGTCACAACGGGAGCACAGGACACAGTATATGACCCCAACAGACTCACAGGTGAAGTGTTGCCTCACCTGAAAGGACTGTTTAGGGCCCTGAATGGTAGTAAGGGAGGAAGTATAGGGGCAGGTGTAGGACTTGTTCCGCTTGCAAGGTTAAGTGCCAGGAGGGAGATCAGCAGGAAGGGATAAATGGACAATGGAGTTGCAAAACTGTGGGGGGCGGGGGGAAGGAAAGATGTGCCTGGTGGTGGGATCCCATTGGAGATGGCGGAAGTCACAGAGAGTTATGTGCTGGAACTTGTGCAAAGAGTCACTGATTACATGGAAGTAATTCAGGACTCCATTATGAAGCATGGAGTGAATTATGGTCACACAGCAAGAACAAGAACAGAGATAAACAAATAAGATTTTGGCAGCAGGTTTTGAAAGAAATGAATACACTGATCAAATTTCTCAGTATTAACACAGCAAGTGAAAGCAATACAGCTGTGGAATCAAATAGAAGTTCAAAAGGGAGCATTAAACCACCACAGAGATGGATTGAGAGAGTATGTGTGTGAATAAGGGGCTGCATTTGCTTATTACAATTGAAGTTATTGTAAATACCTTGTTGAAAAGCATTATCGTTTCTTGCAGGTTTAGGAGGACATATTACTTTGTTTGTTTTCTTTAAAGTGGGAAGATTTATTATTTGTGTATATAATAAAGAAATTTAGTTCCCAGTGTGCAATTCAATTCACCTTATTTCCATGAGGAACTTTCTGCATTGGTAAGGACAACATCACAGAACTTAAGATACACAACACCACACTACATTTAATTAAACACAATGTAAAATTCTCGCAATAGGCAATTAAAAAAAAATTAATGCATGTATTTTAAAATACAAATAATAAAACAGACTGTTTTACTGTCAAAAATGCCATGCATACTTTATATTCAAAAGTGGGTGTTGAGGAGGCAACTGGTGGAAAGCACAAATCTGGATAAGGCTCTTCTGGTGCTGATGGGCAGGGACCTGTAGCGGCATCCAAATGGCAGGAAAGTGTAGTGTGTGTGAAGTGTTATGTGTAATGTCCTCTGCTATTTGTTGACCTTTTGTATCGTCCGTCTCGTATGGATGCTGCTGAGAGATTCTTGTTCCTGGCCAATGATTTTACTACTTATTTGGACAATTCTGTTGAGTGGGCTGAGATTGATAGTGCTTATTGCACTGAACCATGCTGTGATATTGTAGGTTTGATTCAATGAAACATTTATAAAGTGTCTGGACAATTGATGGCTGGACCTGAAGTTTCTGCATTTTCCTAAGGAAAAATAGTCGTTGGCGACACACACACACACACACACACACACACACACACACACACACACACACACACACACACACACACACACACACACACACACACACACACACACACACACACACACACACACACACACACACACATTTAATGACTTCATTAAAACCTATGTGGATGAGTGTGTGCCGACAAAGACTTACTATACATTACCAAACCAAAAGCCGTGGATGAACCAGGAGGTACATTGTTGGCAGAAGGCTAGATCTCTGGCACTCAAGTCTGGTGACCCAGGCCAGAAAATCAGGTATGATTTGCGGAGGGTTATTTCAAGAGCGAAGGGACAATTTTGAATAAAGTTGGAGGCGATATCAGATGCACAGCAACTCTGGCAGAGCCTGCAAGACATTATTTCCTACAAAGCGAAACCCAATAGCATGAATGGCAGTGACGCTTCACTATCAGATGAACTCTATGCCCCTTTGAAATAGAGAGCACAATTACAGCTGTGAAGATCCTGCTGCACCTGATGATCCTGTGATTTCCATCTCAGAGGCCGATGTTAGGCTGTCCTTAAAGAGAGTGAACCCTCGCAAGGCAGAAGGTCCAGATGGAGTACTTGGTAAGGCTTTGAAAACCTGTGCCAACCAACTAGCAGGAGTATTCAAGGACATTTTCAATCTCTTACTGCTATGGGTGGAAGTTCTCACTTGCTTCAAAAAGGCAACAATTATACCAGTGCCTAAGATGAATAATATGGGCTGCCTTAATGACTATCGCCCGGTAGCACTCACATCGACAGTGATGAAATGCTTTGAGAGGTTGGTCATGACCAGACTGAACTCCTTTCTCAGCAAGGACCTGGACCCATTGCAATTTGCCTATCGCCATAATAGGTCAACGGTAGATGCAATCTCAATGGCTCTTCATACAGCTTTTGACCACCTGGACAACATAAACACCTACATCAGGATGCTGTTCACTGACTATAGCTCAGCATTTAATACCATCATTCCCACAATCCTGTTCCTCTGGGCCTCTGTTTCTCCCTCTGCAATTGGATCCTCGGCTTCCTAACTGGAAGACCACAGTCCGTGTGGATTGGTGATAACTTAACCTCCTCGCTGACAATCAACACTAGCTCACCTCAGGGGTGTGTGCTTAGCCCACTGCTCTACTCTCTATACGCTCATGACTGTGTGGCTAGGCATAGCTCAAATGCTATCTTTAAATTTGCTGACAAAACAACCATTGTTGGTAGAATCGCAGGTGATGACAAGAGGGCGTACAGGAGTGAGATATGCCATCTAGTGGAGTGGTACCGCAGCAACGACCTGGCACTCAACGTCAGTAAGATGAAAGAACTGATTGTGGACTTCAGGAAGGGTAAGACAAAGGAATACATATCAATCCTCATAGAGGGATCAGAAGTGGAGAGAATGAGCAACTTCAAATTCCTCAGTGTCAAGATCTCTGAAGATCTAACCTTGTCCCAACATATCAATGTAGTTATAAAGAAGGCAAGACAGCAGCTATACTTTATTAGGAGTTTGAAGAGATTTGGCATGTCAACAAATACACTCAAAAACTTCTATAGTTGTACCATGGAGAGCATTCTGACAGGCCACAACACTGTCTGGTATCTGATCAGCCATGATCATACTGAATGGCGGTGCAGGCTCGAAGGGCCAAATGGCCTACTCCTGCACTTATTTTCTATGTTTCTATGTATGGAAGGGCTACTGCACAGGACCAAAAGAAGCTGCAGAAGGTTGTAAATCTAGTCAACTCCATCTTAGGTTCTAGCCCACAAAATACTGTACCCAGGACATCTTTAGGGAGTGGTATCTCCGAAAGGCAGCGTCCATTATTAAGGACCTCCAGCACCCAGGGCATGCCCTTTTCTCACTGCTACCATCAGGTAGGAGGTACAAAAGGCTGAAGGCATACACTCAGCGATTGAGAAACAGCTTCTTCCCCTCTGCCATCTGATTCCTAAATGGACATTGAATCCTTGGACACTATCTCACTTTTTTTAATATACAATATTTCTGGTTTTTGCACATTTTAAAAATCTATTCAATACACATAATTGATTTACTTGTTTATTTTTTTTATTATTATTATTATTATTGTTGTTTTCTTTTCTCTGCTAGATTAGGTATTGCATTGAACTGCTGCTAAGTTAACAAATTTCATGTCACATGCCAATGATAATAAACCTGATTCTGATTCTGATTTGGTTCACCTTTAAGCATTGAAAAGGATGAAGCGATTCTAAGAATTTTCCCATCATCAACAAAATGGAGTCCAACTTATGCATTGTATCCATATACAGAACTATGCAAAAGTCTTAGGCACATATATATAGCTCAGGTGCCTAAGACTTTTGCACTGTGCTGTATTTGTCAATGTGGAATGGAGAGTGAGTTTGTAAATCTAGCGGGAGCAAAGCATGTTTGGAATAGCTAGGGTGGAGCACCATGGAAAGTGTGTAGGATAGGTAGCAAAAAAAGAGTGTCAAGGGTGGGGTCACACCTTGCCCTGAGACACCAGGCAAGGTAATTTGATTCCAAACAATGGGTTTATTGATCATTGCAGAATGTCTTCATGCTTCCTCATCTTTTCCCAACTATGATTCCTCTCTCCCTGCCTCCTTCCCACTCTCAGTCCACAATAGACATAGAATCAGGTTTCTCATCACTCATAAATGTCATGAAATTTGGGATTAGGTGGTACAGCCCTTATTAATGGGGAGAGATTAGAAAAGGAGAACTAAGGCGGAAGGAAACTAAGTGGACAATGGTGAATATGTGTGGGAAGAGTACACTGTGGTGCAATTGGGAAAACTACTCGTGTAATATTCCCCTTCAGTAGCCTACCATCCGAAGATACTGTACGAACATTGAATCTTCCATTGTGATATGGAAGAGTGGCTGAAGCTACTGGATACTTCAATAGCGATGGTATCAGACAGCATCTGAAGCACATCCTGGCAGTCATATTGATGACTCCCACTCCCTGAATGCACTGCCCCACTGGCCGAACCATTCTAGTTCAATTACAGCAGTGGCACCTATTCAACAATGTGGAAAATTGCCCAGACACTTCCTGGCAACAAAATAGCAAGACAAATCCAATCCAAATAATTGCTGGTAATTAGCCTTCTCTCAATCAGCAAAGTAGTGGTTGGTGTCAACAACTGCTCAACCAAGCAGCCCATAATGTTGCTAATTATTGGATGCCTTTCAAGGCACCCTTGTAATAGAAGGCATTCAAATTCTGGAAGGAGCTCAGTACATTTTGTGATATCAGAATACAATCACTAGGAAAGTCTTGAAAAATTGCACTGAAGCATAGAAGGTGAAATGTGCTTGCTTTTACAAAATTTCCTTCAAAATTATGAACTTTTTTCAGCTGGTTATAGAGTTCAGAGAGGAGAAAGAACTATTATGACAATATCTAAAGGGGAAGTTAGAAAATAATGTTCATGCACTGTAGGTTGTTAGAACCCACATACAATTATTTAGCACAATTAATGACTGACTAAACAATAAGATCATTAGATATAACAGTAGAATTAGGCCATTTTCTCTTTCATCTCATCATTTTGCTCTCAGCCCCAGTCTCCTGACTTCTCCCTGTAATCCTTCATGCCCTGATTAATTAAGAATCCAGCAACCTCTGCCTTAAATGTACCCAACGATGGCCTCCACAGTCGCCTGTGGCAACGAAATCCACAGATTCAACACTCTCTGGCAAATGAAATTCCTCCTCAGCTCTGTTTGAACTGGACATCCCTCTATCCTGAGTTTGTGCCCTCTGATCCTAGAGTTTCCCAAACAATAAGTTTCCTTGCTCATTTCCTGTATCATTTATAGGAAATGAGCAAGGAAATAAGATATAAAATCTCACTCTGGTTTATGAATATTTACCAGCTTGGGTGTTATTCAACAAATCGCTATTTCACCTGAATCCAATTGATATTAATGCCAAAAAGAAAAAAAACCTCGCAGGTGCTGAAAATATGATTCAGTAATCTGAAGCAGAAAGTGAGTAAAATGCTCAGCAAATCAGGTAATGTCTACAGAAGGCAAAGCAGATGATTGTCTTTAACCAGTGCTAGGAAGCGTTAGTAGTCAACCATGCTTTGAAAAGCAGAGAAGGGGTAGGATGGGGAAATTGAAAGGAATGTCTGTGAAAGGGTAGTAATTAAGAAAGGGAATTCTATAAATAGGGTTATGCCAGCTGACCTTCCAATGAGAGTGGTGAAGTGACATACAAACTGATGGAGGAATTCAGAGGGTCAAACAGCAGCAGTGGAGAGAAAGAAATTGTCGACATTTCGGGTTGAAGTCCTACATCAAGAGGGTAGTGAAGATTTGCTGATCCCAGTTAATTTGTCTGAAGAGGTTTTTTCAGGACAGGGAAAAGGAGGGAGCAAATAAACAGTGCTAGAGCTGCTTGTAACGAGTTTGTATGTTTTTCCCGTGTCCGCATGTGTTTCCTTTGGGTGCTCCAATTTCCTGCGACAGTCTAAAGACGTACAGGCTGGTAGATTAATTGGTCATTGTAAATTGACCAGTAATTAGGCTAGAATTAATTCATAGGATTGCTGGGTGGCATGGCTTGAAGCACTCTCTCAGTAAATAAATAAACAAACCTTGAGACAAAAAAACACTGCAGCTGCTGGAAATCTGAAATAAAAAAAAAGAATGCTGGTAATACTCAACAGCTCAGGAATTACAAACAAGAGAAAATCTGCAGATGCTGGAAATATGAGCAGCACAAACAAAATGCTGGAAGAACTCAAAAGGTCAGGCAGCATCTGTGGAAAAAAGTGCAGTTGATGTTTTTGGGCTGAAACCCTTCCTCTAGCTCAGGAGTTATTTGTGGAGCCAGAAAAAAAAGAGTTAATATCACAGATGAATGTCTTTTCATCGAACTAGCCAGATACAAGATGGGAAGGCTGATTTCTGAATCCAATGTTGAGACCTAAAGCAGTAAATAGGCAAGACAGAAGATGAAATTCCTTGACCTTTTGTCAGAATTCAAAGAGGTTCATAAACTGCAAGAGCAGAGTTGGAATGAAATGGAGAGTTAAAGTGACAGGCAACTGGAAGTTGCAAGGCACCAGATTCATATGTACTTGAAGCAATAACATTAACTGAAATGCTACAAATCTCATTTTACACAAATCTTACAGAATGTACCTCGAAAATATCCCACACTGCCTGTCAGTTGCTGCAAATGCAATGTCAGTCTAGAATATGATGTGTACCTTAATGAATGATTTGCAATTTAAACGTAATGCAAGGCTTGATCCGTTCTGAAGCAACATAAGCATTAGAACAGAAAGTAAACCGCAGATGCAAAGAGTGGAACTGATTAGATGAGAATTCAAAGAATGGCGTACAATGTTTAAAGAAATCAAAAAAGGGAAGAAAACAAAAGAAATACTTTGGATCCTGGATGTGGCCCCTCCTGCACTGGGGAGATATTGTGTGACTGCTTTATGGAACACCTCCATGCAGGTTGCTAGTTTGATCCTGTTACCAATCCTCTGTCATTTTAATTTCTATTTTTACTCTCACTTAGACTTTTCTCTCATTAGCTTTTTTCATTTTTCTGCAATGCTCAACAAAAACATTTTATCTTTAGACCAAACATATTGCACATCCCCAATCTGCGCAAATTCAAATAATCCATATTCCCAGCATTTTAGTTCAGATTTACAGCATTCCTACCACATTCCTTTGGTAATTTCAGATAATTATTCTATACTTGTAGGCCAGAAGACATCCAGCTGTAGTATTGATGGCCTGTACTCCAGAAGAAGCAGCAACCTTAGCCAGGAAGCTTTATTACATTTACAGTGCTGACAATGTGGAAAACTGCCGTGGTATGTCCTGTTCTGAAAAAGCACAACATATCCAATCCAAACAAGCTGTCTGCCAAATCAGCTTGATCTCAGTATTAGCAAAGTAATGGAAGGTGTCATTAGCAAATTGACAATATGGCTAAATAGCATTTACTCACCAACGACCTGTTCTTACATTCCCAATTTGGGTTTCACCAGAACCATTCAACTCCAGGTCTCATCAAACAGTGGGACAAAGAGTTGAACTCCAGAGGCAAGAGTGGCTGCCTTTGATGTAAAAGCATACAGAATTGATGTCAAGATTTCCTCACATGCATCAAAGGAAGGTGATAATGCTTATTGGATGGCAATCATTCCAGCCCCTAGGACATCACTACAGGAGCATGTTATGTCAGTGTCCTAGGTTCAACCATCTTTAGCCATTTCATTCACAAAGGTCAGAAGTGGAGATGTTTGCTGAAGACAGCATAACGTTCAAACCCATTTGCAGTTCTTCAGCAATTGAAGCTGTCCATGTTTGCATTCACCAGGACCTAAACAGTATTCAAGATAAGTGACAAGTAACAGTTGTTCTTCAGAAGTGCCAGGTCTTGAATACCTCAGCTTTCCCTTGGTATTTTTTATTATTTATTGTGATACGGGGCAGAGTAGTCCCTTCTTTATCTTGGAGCTGCACTGCCCAGCAACCCCCAGTTTAACCCTCGCCTGATCACAGGACAATTTACAATGATCAATTAACCTACCAGCCAATACATCCTTGGACTGTGGGAAGAAACCGGAACGTCTGGTGGAAACCCACACAATCATGGGGAGAGCATACAAACACCTTACAGACAGCAGGGGCAATTGAACCCAGGTCTCCAGTACAATAAAGCATTGTGCTAAACACTATGCTACCACGCTGCCCAGGGACTTGATGATTAACAAGTCCCTGACTATCTTCAACTTGATCAGAAATTTAACTGGACCTCATATATGGAGGCAAAAGGTGGAAGCTGATGTTTCAGGTCAAGACTTAGACATTTTACTTCCACAGATATGGACTGATCGCTACCCCCATTTCTTCCAACATTCTGTGCTTTGTTTCAGCATCTGCAGTTTCTTATCTTCATCCACATATACGCTCTGGATACATGCAAGCCAAGTTCAAGTTCAGTTTATTGTTATTCAGCTGTACGTGCGTATACTGCCAAATGAAGAGGATATGTACACTGCTGCTAGTGACCAACTTCTTCATGCTTTAATGCCGTTCCATAATCGGGAAGGCAGAAGTCAGGATTGTGTTGGAATTCTCTTGTTTTGAGACTGTTTTGTCCACAATAGTGTTGGGTTCTCTTCTCTTGCCTGAGTGAGGGCAACTTCAACAACTCTTAAAAAAACTCTACATCATCAAAGAAGTGTGGTTGATTCGCAGACTAACAATCTCCCTGGACTTCCATTGTCTCCACGACTGGCACAGAGTGATTGCAGTGAGAACCAGCTTCAAAACTTGCTGCAGTAACTTTCCACAGGTGCTCTGACTGCACTTCTGAAGCCTGTGAGCTCCGCTAGCCGGAAGGACAAAGATGGCAGGCGCGTGTGAAGGGCACCACTTGCACACTCCTCTCCACTGCTGCTGGAAAATATATTATCAGTCCTTAATCTTAACTGGGTCCACGTTCTAGGAACCTCAACCCAACACCATTGTGGACAAAACTGTCTCAAAACAGAGTTCAGGCTTTGTTTGATACCTTTTGAGTGAATGAGTCAGCAATGAAAGCGCAACTTCAGAAATGTTTATAATAAGTAACCCTTGTTCTCCCAACTAAAGAAGAAGGACATTAGTGTAGTCCTCTGATGAAGATTTTACTGCTAATGTTTTAGGGTATTTCTTGTTATGGTTTTCTGTAGAAGCAGTGTGTTCTGCTGGTAGTGTTTGGGTTACCGTTAATGATGAAAGATGCTTAGGAATGTTGTGTCATCCAATCAGGAGGGTGGAGCTGAGGGAAGGTTCTAGAGAATGCTGGAGGAGAGGTTTTGTGATGGACACCAAGGTGGTTGAAGATTTTCCAGTGGGAGTTGGAGAAAGTAGAAGCTCAAGAGAACCGGCCATAGGGCTCGACCGGGCAGGAATGTGCGATCCGATGGAGCCCAAGAGGGGGATTTCTACCAGGAATCAGTGAAATGAGTTGGTGCCGTGAGTACATCAGACACATTGGCTTTTGGAATATTTGAGCTCTGACCTGTGCACATTTGACTGTTTAATTATAATGGGCCTTTTTGTTTTCCCACTTCCTTTTCTTTAATAACTCTTTGATTATGTTAACATTCATAAATATACTTTCTTAATAATTGTATGCAGTGTATGATCTGTTATTTCTTGCCAACGTGCGAATGCATGGGGGCAGTAAATCACACAGTATTCACGGGTTTGGCGGGACCCAAGTCACATCTACCCTAAACATATGGAGTTTGAGAAAGGGGGGTTTTCTCACTGCCGAGTCCAGTGGCTGTTAGCGGAGGGCTAATGAGCCGCATCTCTAGAAATGCCCAGTAAAAAGGGGTTTCTTTGTGGGGTCTATCATCCTGGATTGAATTTGTTGAATACTGTGTGATTGCTCTAAGAATTGATTAAGTGGTTTTGTGTTTAATCCTGTGTTAAGCTATTGTCTGGAAAAGTGATTAAGATACGTGGTCATGGACGCCGTAGGGATTAGGTGTTGGTGCGATTCAAATAAATTACCCGTAACTAATGCTTGTGTTCTGACTGGGGTGGATATCCACAGCCCAGATGAATTGCTGATTGGGGTTTTAAGTACCGTTAAAGTATAAGGGAGAGCTATGATCATGGAACAGCAGTTTGAACAAACAGTGAGGAAAGATGTGGTTTTAGCTCAGACTAGCAATGACATGACGGCAGTGGATTTGCCTGGTACCTTTGTGGTTCCAGGAGAAGTAGAGCCATGGGCCATCCGTGCTTTCAGAAAAGAGGGCACTAAATTGGAAGCCTAGTTTCCTGTAGTTGAGGGTGGAGACTTTAAAGACAAATTGCTCTCGTTTCTGCAGAGTGAGGGGATGGAGTTGTCTGATCTGGAAGGTCTAATGAGTCCACCAACGAGGGTTGAAAATTCTGAGTTGATGTTGGTGATTATGTCCCTGTTGGATAAGTGCAGCAGTGGAAAGTTAAAGTTATCGTAGGCTGAGAATGTTCTCAGGAGTGAAGCCCACCTCTGAGGGGAGGAGGAATATGAAACTTGGGCAGTGCACTCATCTCAGATGTTGAACGAGTGGCAGTGTTCTGATAATGTGAAAAGACAGCAACTTGTAGAGAGTCTAAAAGGTCCAGCTGGAGAGACAATAGCTCTACTTGTTTGTAAAGGGGCCATTCAGCTGACTGGTGTGAATCAATTAAAGATGGACCAAGTTGTGAAGGTTGCACAGACACGTGATGTGATTGCTTTAAGCTTCCAAATGCATCATAAAATGTGAACCCCTTCCCTTGTTTGCTGAGCCGATCAGAGAAGTAAGAGAGGAGGAACATGCAATGGAGGAGTGGGAGGCCTCTATCAGCAGGTCCTCAGTACTAGCCCCTGTTGCCGAAGCGACCCCTGCAAGGGTTTTACAGGATTTCATGGAAGATTTTAGAGCAGAGGTACCTCAGTTGATATCAGCAGGTATTGTCACCAAGTATGACAAAGCCGATAGGGAGCTGGACCCACTGATGGGACGTACTAAGCAGAGAGCTGTTGGTGAATGGGGTCCCTTGAAAAGGAGAGCGACCAGAATTGTCTGTTACAACTGTGGTGAGGAAGGGCATTCCAGGCAGGAGTGTGAAGTCGGGAAAACCTTTGAACGTGAACTAACAATTACTTAAGCAGAAACTTCAGAGAGACCCAGTGAGGGAATAGCCTGGCATTTTGGGGGAACACATTCCAATCAATGTATCAAGGAGAAAACTAAAGTGCAAAACCCTATTCCTGAAGGCTTAGTGGGGCCAAGTTCCAGTGTATTCCTATGGATCATGGTTATTTATGCTGGAGCCATACTTGACACAGGTTCTCTGCTTACAGATCTTTCTACAAACAGTATTTGACACAGTTGCCATTGATGCCACCCAGTGCCCTAGAGCTCTGGGACCTTAGTACTGATGACTACCTGTACGATGGTTACTTGTTGTTGAAGCTGGAGTTTTCAGAGGCAGATATGGGAGTAGTTGAGGTCCTTGATACCGAATCAAGAAGGGTGAAGCTTCAATTCTTGTGGGAACAAATACAGTACTCCTATTGTGAGGAGGCTAGTGGGAACCAGCAGAGAGAATTGGAGAGAGTTTTCTGAAAGCCTTGCCTATTCTCTTGGTGTTTAGAGCTGCTTTTGAGGAAGTGCAAGCCTGTCTCAGGCTGAATGATGAGTACAAACGAGGAACTGTGTGCTACACCCAGTCCAAACCCATTATGTTACAGCATGAGGAAGTAGCTAGAGTGACAGGATACCCCAAATTTCCCAGAATGTCTTGGAGGTCAGATTGTCAGGAACACCTCAGAGAGGGAGGTCACCCTCAGGCAGGGAATGCCAATGGCACAGCTTTTTCCGGTGTCTGTAATGTCTAGTTTTCCGATGAGAAAAGCAGGAGCGAGAACATCTGGAACGGGAAAGTTAACAGCCAAGTCATTCAGCTTTAATGCCTCTCTGGTACCTGGAGGTTGGAATAAGAGACTGACCGAAAAGATGTTAAAGTTAAAAGATGTCTTTTCTACGGATGAGTTTGATCTGGGTTGTCTAAGAGAACTTGCCACAACATCAGAGTGTCAGAGGTTACCCCTTTCAGAGAAATGTCTTGGCAACTGGCACCCGTAGAGGTGCAAGGTGTTTGACAGCATCTAGTGAAGTTGAAGGAAGCTGAGTTTATCACTGAGACCAGGAGTCCATATGCATCACCCAAAGAGGTGGTGAGAAAGAAGAATGAGAAGGTAGGAATATGTGTTGACTATCTGACACTGAGCTGACGCACAGTGCCCGACCAGTATACTGTTCTGCAGATCAAGGATGCATCTGACTGAGTGGAGCAAAATGGTTCAGTGTGCTGGACCTAAGGAGTGGGTATTATCAGATAACTAAGAGTGAGGTTGACACAGAGAAGATGATATTCATATGTCCACTTGTATTTTTTCAGTTTGAAAGGATGCCCCTGGACACATCAGGGCACCAGCTACTTTCCAGCGTGTCATGGAGAAGACTGTTGGGGATATGAACTTTCTTGAGGTGCTGGTCTACCCGGATGATCTCATAGTGTTCAGGTCCAGCCTGACAGAGCACAAAATGAGGCTACTGAAGGTGTTAGGCTGCTTGAAAGCTGAAGGGTTGAAACTGTCACTGGACAAGCGCCATTTCTGCAAGACGTTTGTCAACTTCGTTGGGCACATAGTCTCATGCGATGGAGGAGCTACAGATCCATTGAAGATAAAGGCAGAGACCACATGGCCAAGGCCCAAGAATGTGAATGCTTTAAACTTGTCCCTTGCATTCTGTGGGTACGATCGGAGGTCTGTGAAGGACCACTCCAAAGTGAGTCACCTTTTGAATCAGCTTCTGTACGGTTACCTTCCCTTGGGGAAGGAAGGGAGGAGGACAAAAGGAGAAAATGGTAATGTTTATCTTAGGCCTTTGGAGCCATTTGGAGCAAGGTGGGATGCAAAATGTGAAGAGGCCTTACAGTTGCTGAAGGAGCTGCCGATGAAGGCACCTGTGTTGGCTTTTGCAAACCCCCAATTGCTGTATGTATTGTAGACAAACACCAGTCTAGAGGGCCTAGGGTGCATTCTATATCAGAATCAGGATGCATGGTTGAGGTCTGTTGCTTTTGTCAGCCGGAGTTTGTCACTCTCTGAGCAAAACCACTCCATGCTCAAATTGGAGTTTCTGGCACTGAAATGGGCTGTGGTGGATAAGTTAAGTGATTATCTATATGGTGCCAAGTTCGAGGACAGACAACAATCCATTGACTTATATCCTGACCTGAGAGAAATTGGATGCCACAGGCCATTGTTGGTTGGCGGTGTTGTCAGCCTATGATTTCAGCCTGGTTGGGAAGCTGGAACATTGATGTGGATACCCTATCCTGACATTCACAATAATGGGCCTGAAATGGACAGAGATTGGGAGAGCGTTCCTGCACCAAAGTTGAAGCAATGTGTCAGTTTTCCTTCCTGGGAAAATCAGAGGAAAGGCAATGGCAGTATAGGGCTGTGGATCACTTGAGAGCTTTGGGTTGCACCATTCCACAAGCTTACAGCAACCCGACTGCACTGAGTCTGAAGCAGTTGCCTGCATTGAGTCCTGAGGAAGTGGCCGCCACACAGCAAGATGAATCTCGTATAGGTACTGTTTGGTCAGCTGTTGCGAAAGGTGATACGGCCCAGGCTGAAAAGATGAAACACCCTGCCCTACCTCTACTGCTGAGAGGATGAAACAAACTGGAGTTGAAGAACCAGGTTCTATACCGGGCCATGTCTCCTACAGACAGGCCTTGACATTCCCAGTTGGTTTTGCCTGAGAGGATTTTGTTAAAGTCACCTCATTGTGATTCAGGTCATTTGGAGTTTGTCAAGACCTATGGATTGGTCCGAGATTAGTTTGGTCTGGAATGAAACCTGAGGTCGAAGAGCACTGTAAGACGTGCAATTGATGTATTCAGAGGAAGACTCTGCCTATGAGGACTGCTTCTTTATCCTATTTGCAGAGTGTAGTGCCACTTGATCTAATATGCATGGATTTCCTTTCCATTGAGTCTGATTCCAGCAACACGGTAAATATCTTGGTTATTACAGATTGCTACACCAGATTTGTCTTCCCTAGAAAGGATCACAGGGCATCCACCACGGCCAAAATGTTATGGGAAAAGTATTCCATTCATTATGGCCTCTCCAGACGGATATATAGCAATCAGGGAAGAGATTTTGAAGGTAGGCCATTATATGAGTTACTGAGCATGCTTGGAGTTGAGAAGTCAAGGAGTATGCCTTATCACCCTCAGGGTGATCCCCAACCCGATAGGTTCAACCAAACATTGCTAGACTTGCTTGGAACCCTGAATATCAGTGAGAAGAACAAATGGAGTCAGCATGCGGGGCATCTAGTCCACTGCTACAACTCTATGCAGAATGAAGCTACTGGATACTTGCCATATTATTTGATGTTTGGATGTGAAGCAAAGTTACCTGTGCACCTCTGTTTTGGGACTGTTGAGGAAGATGCCACAGAAGACCTATCTTAAGTATGTGTCTGACATGAGGAGGGAATTGCAAAAAACTTATGAACTAGCAGCGGTCTCTACTACCAAGCAGAATCAAGGAAACAAGGGGAGATATGATCAAAAGATTAGGTGTTCCCAACTGATGCCTGAAGACAGAATTCTCAGAAGCAATTTGGGGCTATCAGGGAAGCATAAGTTGGCTGACCGCTGGGTGGACGCGCCTTATGCAGTGGAGAGTCAGTTCCTAAGTGCGCTAGTTTTTCAGGTGAATCCAGAAGACAGGACTGGACCTGTCAAAATTCTCCATTTGAACCACCTTTTACCTCTAGGACAAGAGGCCTGACATGGACTCTACACCTAGTAGGAGTCATCTATGGTGACACAGGGGAACAGAATGACAATCAGTGGAAAGAGCTGAAGGAGACCTAACCACTGAATGCTGTACAGACTATGAGGATAAGAAAATGGGAGTGTGGTATACGTTAG
This sequence comes from Hemitrygon akajei, assembly GCF_048418815.1. Taxonomy (NCBI): domain Eukaryota; kingdom Metazoa; phylum Chordata; class Chondrichthyes; order Myliobatiformes; family Dasyatidae; genus Hemitrygon; species Hemitrygon akajei. The sequence goes on along the minus strand of NC_133134.1, from coordinate 150,150,792 downwards.
TTTATGGAAACTCTCCAATAATTGATGAATAGATTTCTGAACCCCCCATGCTGACACAGGCGCAGCAGGGATGGGGGGGGGGGTGGAGGGAGGAACTAGCAGTGGACAGGCAGGCTTGTGGCTGGACAGCAAAGGGAAACTGGGCTCCAAAGTAACTGGGGATGAAGCTGAGCGCAGTCAAGTGACAAGTGAAAGTGATTTGCCACAGAGCATGAGGAATGGACAGGGGGAGGCCTCTCCAAGCAGAAAGATAGATAGATAGATAGATAGATAGATACTTTATTCATCCCCATGGGGAAATTCAACATTTTTTCCAATGTCCCATACATTGTTGTATCAAAAACTCATTACATACAATACTTAACTCAGTAATAATATGATATGCATCTAAATCACTAACTCAGAAAAGCATTAATAATAGCTTTAAAAAAAGTTCTTAAGTCCTGGCAGTTGAATTGTAAAGCCTAATGGCATTGGGGAGTATTGACCTCTTCATCCTGTCTGAGGAGCATTGCATCGACAGTAACCTGTCACTGAAACTGCTTCTCTGTCTCTGGATGGTGCTATGTAGAGGATGTTCAGGGTTTTCCATAATTGACCGTAGCCTACTCAGCGCCCTTCGCTCAGCTACCGATGTTAAACTCTCCAGTACTTTGCCCACGACAGAGCCCGCCCTCCTTACCAGCTTATTAAGACGTGAGGCATCCTTCTTCTTAATGCTTCCTCCCCAACACGCCACCACAAAGAAGAGGGCGCTCTCAACAACTTCAGCATCTCACTGCAGACATTGAATGACGCCAACCTTCTAAGGAAGTACAGTTGACTCTGTGCCTTCCTGCACAAGGCATCTGTGTTGGCAGTCCAGTCTAGCTTCTCATCTAACTGTACTCCCAGATACTTGTAGGTCTTAACCTGCTCCACACATTCTCCATTAATGATCACTGGCTCCATATGAGGCCTAGATCTCCTAAAGTCCACCACCATCTCCTTGGTCTTGGTGATATTGAGACGCAGGTAGTTTGAGTTGCACCATATCACAAAGTCCTGTATCAGTTTCCTATACTCCTCCTCCTGTCCATTCCTGACACACCCCACTATGGCCGTGTCATCAGCGAACTTCTGCACATGGCAGGACTCCGAGTTATATTGGAAGTCTGATGTGTACAGGGTGAACAGGACCGGAGAGAGTACGGTTCCCTGTGGTGCTCCTGTGCTGCTGACCACCGTGTCAGACCTACAGTCTCCCAACCGCACATACTGAGGTCTCTCTGTCAAGTAGTCCACTATCCAATCCACCATGTGAGAGTCTACTCCCATCTCCGTTAGTTTGTGCTTTAAGATCTTGGGCTGGATGGTGTTAAAGGCACTAGAGAAGTCAAGGAATGTAATCCTCACAGCACAACTGACCCCATCTAGGTGAGAGAGTGATTTGTGCAGCAAATACGTGATAGCATCCTCCACTCCCACCTTCTCCTTATACGCAAACTGAAGCGGATCCCGGGCGTGCCTGGTTTGTGGCCTCAGATTCTGTATTATCAGCCGCTCCATGGTCTTCATCACGTGCGACGTCAAGGCAACAGGTCTGAAGTCATTCAACTCCTTTGGTTGTGGTTTCTTCGGTACCGGGACAATACAGGATGTTTTCCACTGTCTGGGTACTCTTCTCTGATCTAGACTCATGTTGAAGATGCGCTGTAGTGGTTCTCCCAGTTCAGTCGCACAGGCCCTCAGTAATCGTGGGGAAACTCCATCCGGTCCAGCCGCCTTGCTGGTACAGATCTTCCTCAGTTGACCTTCCACCTGTGCAGCCGTAAACCTGGGCGTGGGCCAGGTCTCCTGTGAGTGGCTATTTTCCTGTGAGGGAAGTAAGCCTGGTGTGGAGTTCTGCGGTGAGGGTGGGATTGTGCTGTCGAACCTATTGAAGAAGTTGTTCAGCTGGTTCGCTTTCTCCACATCTCCACTTATGTTTGCCCCCCGCTTTGCACCGCATCCGGTGATGATCTTCATCCCATCCCACACCTCCTTCATGCTTTTTTTCTGCAGCTTTTGTTCTAACTTCCTCCTATACTGCTCCTTTGCCCCCCTTATATGTACTCTGAGTTCCTTCTGAACTCTTTTAAGCTCCAACCGATCACCATCTTTAAAGGCCCTCTTCTTCTGAGATCTCAAGGGGAGTCTAAGACTGAAGAAGTAGATGATGGGATCAGAAGGTCTCAAAGAGTCAGGAAACCCCCTGGATAAGCTGGCCTATGTTGCATTGGGGGATCAGAGTGTTGCACCTATCCCCCTAGTGAGATATGTCACTACCATTTACAAATGGATTGGAAGTCTTGACTTCATGAAATTCCTTTGAAAACTGTGTTATTAATGATTGGTTGATAAATTTTAAAGCGATGAGGACATGACTATTTTTGTTGAGGGGGGGAGAGTGTAGCACCCTGGGAAAGATTATACTTCTAAAGTTGTAGGGTATTTCAGGTAATGGTTTTCTGTAGAAGCAGTGTGTTCTGTTGGTAGTGTTTGGGTTACCGTTAAAGATAAGGGACCTTTAGGAATTTTGTGTCATCCGATCAGGAGGATGGAACTGCGAGAAAGTTCTAGAGAATACTGGGGAGAGGTTTTGTGATGGACTAGGTGGGTCGAAGTCTTTCTAGGTGAGGATGGAGAGCGAAGAAGCTCAAGGGAACTGGCTGCAGGATTTGATCTGAATGGAATGTATGATCCGATGGAGCCAAAGAGAGGGATTTCTTCCGGGGATCGGTGAATGAGTTGGTGCTGTGAGTACATTGGCACATGAGCTTTTGGAAGATTTGATCTCCAACCTGTGCACATTTGATTGTTTAACTAAAATGGGCCTTTTTTGTTTTATTTTTCTTTCTTTTCTTTAATAACTCTTTAATAAGTTGACATTCACAAGTACACTTCCTTTACAATTGTAGGCAGTGTATGATCTGTTATTCCTTGCTGCTGGGCGATTGCATGGGGGCAGTAAATCACACAGGATCCACTCAAATCGGGGTTCGGGTGGGTGAGACATCCCAACCTCCTGGGTCTGGGGGCATCCAAGTCATATCTACCCTATACATACAGATTTGAGAAAGCAGGTTTTCTCAGCGTTAAGTCCAGTGGCTGTTAGCGACGGGCTAACAAGTCACATCTCTAGAGATGCCCAGTAAAAAGGGAGTTCATTAGTAACTCAAGTAATTTTGTTTAACTCTTAACCACAGCTCCAACTGAACTTTTAACTACAGCTACCAATCTAGTCTAAAAGATCAAAACAAATAATTCTTTGGTTCTCTACTAATAAATCATGCTCAATGTTACCTGCAATTCATAGTAATACTTTTCAGCAATTAACAATTAACAGTGCTGTTTGCAGATTCACAACAACTCAGACTTTAGCTGCCTGGGAGCCCTAACACTTCAACGTGACATGAAGGGGCATCAAGGTCATCAGGCACTGGTCATGATCCAACCCATGGAGAAGCACCAAAAATCCCTTGAACCAACCTCCTTATCTCCCTTATATGCGAATAACAACTCCATAAAAGCAAAAACGTTTACACACTTTACTAGAAGCTACCAAATGATTTCCAGTAAATAGCCTCAGACAGGCCGATATGAGTAACCAAAGCTTAACAGTAAACATGAGTCAGCCATCTTCTCAACATTTTTAGCCATTTTATAGCTGCTGCAACAGGGACATCACTAATTCTATTTCATCTTATCACAGTACTTTCATGAGAAGGACTGCAGCAGATAAAAAATAGAGTAACAGAGTCATAGAAAAGTACAGCATAGAAACAGGCCCTCTGGCCCATCTAGTCCATGCCAAACCGTTTAAGCTGCCTACTCCCATTGACCTGCACTGGGACCATAGCCCTCAATAACCCTACCACCTGTGTACCTATTGCAAACTTCTCTTAAATGTTAAAATTGAGCTCACATGAACCACTTACACTAGTATCTCTTTCCACACTCTCACAATCCTCTGAGTGAAGAAATTTCCGTTCATGTTCCTCTAAAATTTTTCACTTTTCACCATAAACCCATGATCTCTAGTTGTAGACTATGTTAGTAGAAAAAGCCTGTTAGCACTTACCCTCTCCATACCCGTCTAAATGTGTGTGTAGCTTATCCAATACCTTTTCATGGGCAATTAGAGATAGGCAATTAGAGCTCCCTTACTTGTAATGTCAATCCTGTAAATTAATGAATAGAAATATTTATCCCTTCTAGACTTTTGCTACCTTCCACTTTCTCTTCTACCTCCTACTCTAATGCAGACCTTCCTTTTTATCTCTGTCTCTCCTCCCCTCTTTCTCTCAGTTTTAACACCTGTTTCATCTCCAACAATTCTCTGCTTTGATGAAAAGTCACCATCCTGAAATGTTAACTCTTTTTTCCCTTTCCATGGATGCTACCTGGGCTGCAGAACACTTCTAGACCTTTCTGGTTTCATTTCAAAACGCAAATAGATTTAAATTTTGTCAAAGCACTATTGCATATAATTCACAAGTAATAAATTATTGTTTCAGACATGAAAACAAACTTGGACATGAAAATAAACTTATTTCACCCCCGTCGATGAAGTTGGCTATGCTGAAATCTGGTTAGAGTTTGATCAAAGTAATTCCCTTGGAAATATCTCTGACAGATTTACCCTGGCCAGAAACAGATCCAGCTGACAGATCCCTTTGAAACTAACAGTTGTTGAACAGGTGCTGGCTACGCCTTTCTCTGGAAGGAATAGTTGCCTCTAACACTGGGCTTGTTGTATTTTATGATTAGGTCAGTTATTGTTCTTGCCAGTATGCTGAATGACTGACACAGTATTCGCCAAGACTGTATTTGCTGTATGTTGCAGGCTTTTTGATTTCTGTACTTATTGTGTGCATTGGTACTCTGTTAGACTCTTAAGTACTAAACAATGCTTAAATTCTTACGTTTCTAGTAGGTGTAATTATCCACAAAAATTAAGACCGTAAGACCAAGATATAGGAGCAGTAGTAGGCCATTCGGCCCATTGAGTCTGCTCTGCCATTCAACATGGGCTGATCCAATTCTTCCAGTCATCCCCACTCCCCTGCTTTCACCTCATACCCTTTGATTCCCTGGCTAATCAAGAAGCTATCTATCAATGACTTGGCCTCCAAAGTGGCTCATGGAAACAAAATCCACAGATTTACCACCCTCTGCCTAAAGTAATTTCTCTGCATCTCAGTTCTAAAGGGACGTTCTTCAATCCTGAAAACGTGCCCTTTTGTCCTAGAATCCCCTACCATGGGAAATAACTTTGCCATATCTAATCTGTTCAGGCCTTTTAACATTCTGAGTGCTCCTATGAGATCCTCCCTCAGTCTCTTGAACTCCAGGGAATACAGCCCAGGAGTTGCCAGATGTTCCTCATACGGTAGCCTTTCATTTCTGGAATCATTCTCATGAATCTTGTCTGAACCCTCTCCAATGTCAGTATATCCTTTCTAAAATAAGGAGCCCAAAACTGCACACGATACTCCAAGTGTGGCCTCATGAGTGCCTTATAGAGCCTCAGCATTTCATCCCTGCTCTTATATTCTATTCCTCTAGAAATGAATGCCAAATTTGCCTTCTTCACCACTGACTCAGCCTGGAGGTTAAACTTTAGGGTAGCTTGCACAAGGACTCGCCAAGTCTCTTTGCATCTCTGCATTTTGAATTCTCTCCCCATCGAAATAATAGTCTGCCTGTTTATTTCTTCCACCAAAGTGCATGACCATACACTTTCCAACATTGTATTTCATTTGCCACTTCTTTGCCCATTCCCCTAAACTATCTAAGTCTCTCTGCAGGCTCTCTGTTTCCTCAACACTACCCGCTCCTCCACATATCTTTGTATAATTGGCAAATTTAGCCAGAAATCTATTAATCCCATAGTCCAAATCATTGACATACACTGTAAAAAGCAGAGGTTCCAACACCAATCCCTGTGGAACTCCACTGGTAACCAGCAGCCAGCCAGAATAGGATCTTTTTATTCCCACTCTCTGTTTTCTACCAACCAGCTAATGCTCCACCTATGCTAGTAACTTCCCTTTAATTCCATGGGCTCTTATCTTGCTAAGCAGCCTCATGTGTGGCACCTTGTCAAAGACCTTCTGAAAATCCAAGTACACAACTTCTACTGCACCTCCTTTGTTTACCCTGCTTGTAACTTTCTCAAAGATTTGCAGTAGGTTTTTCAGGCAGGATCTTCCTTTCAGGAAGCCACGTTGGCTTTGGCCTATCTTGTCATGTGCCTCCAGGTACTCTGTAATCTCATCCCTAACAATCGATTCCAACTTCCCAACCACTAATGTCAGGGTAACAGGTCTATAGTTTCCTTTCTGCTGTCTTTCATCCTTCTTAAATAACAGAGTAACATTTGCAATTTTTCAGTCATCTGGTACAATGCCAGAATCTATCGATTCTTGAAAGATCATCGTTAATGCTTCTGCAATCTCCCCAGCTACTTCCTTCAGAGCCTGAGGGTGCATTCCATCGTCCAGGAGATTTATCCACCCTAAGAGCATTAAGCTTCCTGAGCACCTTCTCAGTCGTAACTTTCACTGCACAAACTTCATTTTACTGACACTGTTGAATGCCCAGTATACTGCAGACATCTTCCACTGTGAAGACTGATGCAAAATATGTATTCAGTTCCTCTGCCATCTCTGCATCTCTCATTACAATATCTCCAGCGTCATTTTGTATTGGCCCTCGACTCTCTTTGATCCTTTGAGTATCTTCTTTGATATTAGTTGCCAGCTTCCTCTCATAATTCATTTTTTCCTTCTGAATGACCTTTTTAGTTTCCTTCTGCAAGTTTTTAAAAGCTCCTCAAACCTCTATCTTCCCACTAGCTCTGATGTCCTTGTATGCCCTCTCTTTTGCTTTTAATTTTTTTTTTGATTATACCACTTTATTATCTTTTCAGACAAAATATATGTGTAAGTGTTCATAAAAACAGAGCATCCCACATGGGGATGTCTGATACATTGTTGTATTGAGCACTAACATTTGGTGAGTTCCAGGTTTGCAATAAAAGGTCTTCTGTTGGAGGCTCCGCGCTGTCACCTCTCCTTGTAAAATACAAAAGAGCCTACAGATTCCATTATGGTGGTGAGGTCACCTTTATTTCTGACCAGTGACTTCCAAAGTTTTCTCTCGGATTCAAAGTTTTGAGAACTTACACAGAAAAGCAAGAACGTGATTGGATTGATCCACATTCCCCACCAAGGACATGTAAACAAATGGCCCTTCCAAGGTGAAATGCACGATGCAGTCATAGAAGAGCCAGGCCAGGAGCGCACGGTCCAGCGGAGCACACTGCCGGCCGAAGGACAGCGACAGACCGTAAGCCAGAGGCACCTGAGCGAAACACAGCAGCAGCGACCACAGAGCCCCCGGGCTCAGCAACAGCTCCCCCTCGCCCATTCCTGCGCCTCTCTCAACTACCCCATCACCACAAGATGCGGAACAGCTCGTATTTCGCCGGACCTCGCAGGAAACGTTTGCTTCTCATTGAATTCAGTCACCGTCTTTTCCTCGTCACAGGTCGAAGTGGCTTCTATTGGTATCTGTTCTTTCCTCCCGGGGAATCGAAAGTGAGGGTTATTTATCACAACAACTCGCCTGCTTTTAACTTGGCTCTAACTTCACTGCTTCACTTGTCAGCCACGGTAGTGTCCTTCTTCCCTCTGAAAATTTCTTCTTATTTGGAATATATCTGTCATGTACTTCCTTCATTTTTTGCAGAAACTCCAGCCATTGCTGCTCTGCTGTGTTGTGTTTCCTGCTAGTGTCCCTTTCCAGTCAACCTTGGCCAGTTCCCCTGTCATTGCACTGTAATTTCCTTTATTCCACTGAATACCGACACAGTGGATTTTATTTTTCCCTCTCAAATTTCAATGTGAACTTACTCATATTGTGATCACTGTTCCCTAAGGGTTCATCAACCTCAAGCTCTCTTGTCATCTCAGGATCATTGCACAACACCCAATCCAGCACAGCCAATCCTCCAGTGGGCTCAACAACAAGCTGTTCTAAAAAGCCATCCCTCAGACATTCTACAAATTCTCCCTCTTGAGGTCCAGTACTGGCCTGGTTTTCCCAATCCACTTTCATGTTAAAATCCCCAACGATTATCATGACGTTGCCCTTCTGACACGCCTTTTCTATCTCCTGCTGTAACCCACATCCCAGCTGCTGTTTGGAGGCCTGTATACAACTGCCATTAGGGTCCTTTTACCATTGCCATTTCTTAACTCAACCCATAGAGACTCTACACCTTCCAATCCTATGCCATCTCTTTCCAATGATCTAATATTATTTCTTATACACAGGACCACTCCACCCTCTCTGCCTACTAACCTATCTTTCTAATACACCGTTTATCCTTGGATGTTCAGCAGCCAATGGCAGCCATCCTTTAGCCAAGTTTCAGAGATGGCCACAACATCATATTTGCCAATCTGTAGCTGAATTTCAAGATCGTCCATTTTATTCCTTATGCTGTGTGCATTCAGATACAACACTGTCAGTCCTGTATTTGTTACTTCCTGTTTTAACTGCTCCATGCCTCTATTACCCTGTAACTCATCCCATTGGCTGTGATTAAGGCTCATCTCCTGCCCATCCTTTCTATCATCTCTGTTGCACACTATCTTTGATTTATTTCTGTTTTCCCTTTCCTCAGCCCTATCACTCCAGTTCCCATCCCCCTGCCAAATTAGTTGAAACCCTCCCTAACAGCTCTATTAAATGTGCCCACTAGGATATTGGACCCCTTTGGGTTCAGGTGTAACCTGACCTTTTTGTACAGGTTGTACCTCCCCCAGAAGAGGCCCCAGTGATCCAGGAACCCTAAGCCCTGCCCCCTACACCAGTCTCTCAGCCACACATTAACACACCTGATCATGCTATTCTTGCACTCGCTAGCACGTGGCACAGGCAGCAATCCTGAGATTACCACCCTAGAGGTCCTGCTTCTCAGCTTCCTACCTAACTCCCTGAATTCTCTCTTCAGGACCTCCTCCCTTTTTCTTCCTATATCATTGGTACCAACCTGTAGCAACACTTCTGGCTGTTCACCTTCTCCCTTCAGAATACTCTGCGCCCAATCCAAAACATTCTGTACCCTGGCACCTGGGAGGCAACACAACATGCGGGTATATCTATCAGGCTGATAGAACCTCCTGTCTGTTCCCCTCACTGTAGAATCCCCTATGACTACCGCATTCCTCATCATCCTCTTTCCCTTCTGCACCACAGAACCAGGCTCAGTGCCAGCGATCCGATCGCCGTGGTCATCCTCTGTCGGGTCATTCCCCCTCAACAGTATCCAAAACAAGATAACGATTACTGAGGGGAAGGGCCACAGGAGTGCTCTCAAATATCTGAGCTCTTTCCCTCACTTCCCTGACAGTCACCCACTTATCTAACTCCTGCAGCCTTGGGGTGACTAACTCCCTGTAGCTTCTCTCTATTTCCTGTTCACTCTCCCTAATAAGCTGCAGGTCATCGAGCCAATGACGAAGTACAACAAGTGATTCTGTTCAAATTTAAACTGCCAAAGGTTTTTATCACATGTTGGCTGCCTTGTGGATCAGGCAAATTGTGCAGTTCAGATGAGTTAAGCTAGCTGAGCATAATATTCTGCTGAATTCTTTATCAGACTACCAGTTCTTCATCCTAAAGTGGTTTGTGACTTAACAGTAATCCTTGTAGGTATCTGAACACAATGTCCATTCACTAAACCAATGGAGTAAAATGTAGTCATATTTTTCATTGAACTATGATTTGAAATAAACACTAAGCTGCCACTCACTTCATCACAAAAGATTGAATTAACTTCAGTTAATCCCATCGCAAGATGGCATTGGCATGGTCTTGTGCTAGGGTCTGGAGTGACAATTCACAGAATGTGATTTCAAATCAGACAATGGTCAATTTTAAGAATATAAATTAAAAACATTGAAAAGAAAAACTGTTAACAGTAAAAATAAACATAATAATGTAATAACTGTACACAAGAGTGAGCAAAATGCTTCAATTCTGCTTTGAACTGAACTCAGCTCCATGTTCCAACTCTGTCCCATTTGCCCTGATTTCCCTTGTAGTCCAAAAACATGTTTATCTCAGCCTTGACTGGACAATGACTCAGCATCCACAACTCTCTTGGGTAGAGAATTCCAAGGATCGACAACATTCTGAAGAATTCCCACATCTTTGCCTTAAGGAAGTCACCCACAGCCCACTTATCCTGTTCTCATTTCAAGATTTTGAAAGGGAGGAGGCAGAACAAGAGCATGAAGCTTAAAAATGATTCTTTCTGATAGACTGATAGAACTTTCTTATTAGTTAATTGTGAAATACATCAGCCAATAGCAGGAAAGCAGGCTCTAGCAGAGTGGACAGTTTGAGAGTGGGCCAGTGTCTGGCCTGTAAGACTTTGACTAGCAGGGGTGCAGGTAAGGCTCCTCGATTTTCCTTTTTAATCTTAGAGCATTCAGATGGCAGAAAGGCAGTGGTATACTCATTCTTCAGGATGTGGGAGATCCAAGAGCCTTCTGGCAAATGAGAGGTGGAAAGTGATATGGGAGTCAGTAACAGCAAGATGAATAGGATGACTGGCAGGAGAATAGCCAGGAGCGAGGATAAAAGAGGAGGAAACAGACAAAGGGTGATGCGTTTTTGATTAATGGGAATGTCATAGTTGTAATCAGAGATTAAATTACTGTAGAATCATCTACTGAGACTTTATGTGTGGAGTTGAAAAAGCAGAAGGGAATGATCATGTAGTTGGGATTGTACTAAGACTCTCAAATAGTCAATGGGAATTAGAAGAACAATACGCAGGGAGACTGCAGAGATAGATGTAAGAATTATAGAGGTGTCATTGTAGGGGATTTTAACTTTCCTAACATAGACTGGGACTGTCAAGAGGATAAAAGTTGAGATATCATGGTGTGGTTTTACAGGGCACTGGGAAGGCCACATTTGGAGTATTGTGTTCAGTTTTGCTCACCCTACTATAAGAAAGATGTTAAAAAAAATAAACTGGAAAGAGGGCAGAGATTTACAGGGATGCCACCAGAGATGAAGGAGTGAGTTATAGGGAAAGGCTGGACTGGCTCGGACTTAATTCCTTAGAGCATAGGAGATGGCAGGGATTTAGGTTTTTGTATTATTGGGACCTCTTCTGGAGCAGTTGTGACCTGTACAAAATGGATGGGTTCCACTTGAATCTGAGGGGCACTAATAAACTTGTGGGCAGGTTTGTTAGAGCAGTTGGTAATGGTTCAAACTAATATGGCAGGGGGATTGGAACCGGTATGATAGATTTGAGGATAAGCCAGCAGGTTTACATGAAGATGATGTAATATGTAATATGAATATAAGGAAAGACAAGCCAATGGTTGGGTACAACTGCAAACAAAGCAAAGAGTTAAATTGTACAACAAAATTCCTAACAGCAAAGAATTCAGGACTGAAGGAGTTGTATTTAAATGCATACAGCATTCGGAATAAGATGGACAAATTTGTGGCGCAATTAGAGATTGGTCGGTATGTGGGCATCGCTGAGTTGTGGCTGAAAGAAGATCATAGTTCAGAGTTTAACATCAAAGGTATACTTTGTATTGAAAGGGCAGGTGGGAAGGCATAGGTGGTGGTCTGGCTCTGTCGGTAAGAGATGGAATTACATCTTTAGGAAGAGTCAGAGAATGTCAAATCTTTGTGGGAGGAGTTAAGAAAAATTAAAAAAAAACATTATGGGAATCATACTTGGGCCTCCAAATAGTTGCCAAGTTGTGGGGTTGAGATTGCAAAGGGAGCTGGAAAAGGCATGTTATAAGGGTAATGTCACAATTGTAATGGGGGACTTCAATATGTAAGGAGATTGGGAAAATCAGATTGGTATCGGATCATAAGAAAGGGAATTTGTTGAATGCCTATGAGATGGCTTTTTAGAGCAGCTTGTATTGGAGCCTACTAAGGGAAAAGCTATCTTAGACTGGGTGTTTTATAATAACCCAGATTTAATTAGTCAGCTTATCATAAAGGAACCTTTAGGAGGCAGTGATCATAATATAATTGAATTAATACTGCAATTTGAGCGGGAGAGGCATAGGTCACATGTATCAGTATCACAATGGAATAAAGAGAATTACAGAGGCATGAGAGAGGAGCTTGCCCAGGTGGATTGGACGAGATTCTTGCGTGGATGACGGCAAAGCAGAGATGGCTGAAGTTTCTGGGAATAGTTCACAAGGCGCAGGATAGCTATGTCCAACAGAGGATGAAGTTTTCAAATGTCAGAGCTAGGCAACTGTGGCTGATAAGGGATGTTAAGGATTGCATAAAAGCCAAGGAAAGGGCATATGAGGTAGCAAAAGTGAATGGGAAGTTGGATGACTGGGAAACTTTTAAAATCCAACAAAGGGCAACCAAATAAGCTATAAAAAGGTTTAAGGCGATCTACCAAAATGCGTTCGGCTTTACCCCTCTTGTGTGTGATAGCAGTCCTTTCTTCACGTTCCACAAAATGGAACAGGTCATCATAAGGGGGACAAAGGAGATGTTGGTGTGCATCATAGCAGATGAAAACAAAGGAGGCAGAATGTAGGTCAACAGGAACCCAGGAGTGCTGTACACCAGACAGAAAGTAGGAATATGTGAAAAGGAATTGAATTTACTGAGGAGGTTGGAATTGTGTTGCAAGGCTAACCAGGCAGTCGTGACTTCAGGAATGAAATCACCTGGCACTCATAATGGCTGCCCATATGCCAATTCTGCCTGGAGGACTACAGGTCCTCTTTTGGAACAGTTCTGAGCCAGAACAGGACCCATTGGAGATGATCAAGCCAACATGCATCCATCAGGGAAGCCCTCAGAACAGCTTTTAAGGAGCAGTGAAACTGCTCGCATAGGTCATAAGACCATAAGATATAGGAGCAGAATTAGGCCATTCAGCCCATCGAGTCTGCGCTGCCATTCCATAGTGGCTGATCCCGGATCCCACTCAATCCTATACATCTGCCAATGATCCAGAAATCTGAATCCCTGCCCCTTGCTCCAATTCTTCAGCTACACATTTATCTGCCACCTTATTCTATTCCTGTCCTCACTATCGCGTGGCACAGGCTGCAATCCTGACATTACTATCCTTGAAGTCCTGCTTCTCAGCTTTCATCCTAACTCCCTGTATTCTGTTTGGACTGTGGGTGATAACCTGTGGTGTGATGTAGCCTAGCACCAAGGCTCTGGGCACGATGGTTAATTTTTGCTCACATCCTTTCTGAGGTCATGTCAAACACACTTTAGTGCAAGTAGTTTCTGTGATGCCTTTTTTCTGCCTGGATGCGAGAGGCCACGCATGAAGTTGAAAACAGTTTGTCTCCAGTTTGCAGACACGGTGGGGCGAGGGTGACTGATTGAGACATCACATGAGAGAAACTCCAGCTTCCCTGAACTTAATGTCAGCCAACTGCAGGTCCCTGACTGCTGATCGGTAAGTCTGGGCCTCTGGATCAGTAACTTGGTGGGCTGGCATGTCAACGTAGTGACTGCCTCAACTGCTGGCTGTGAGAGGCAATCAGCCACGGCAGTATTTTTCCCATTGATATGTTGTACATCCGTTGTGAATTTGAATATGTAGGCCAGGTGGAGTTGCTGCAGGTCAGATCAAGGGTCTGATATTTTGGCCATCGCATACACAAGGGTTCTGTGGTCAATGAATGTTGTGAAATGGCGACTGTGTAGAAGAAAATGAAAATGGCGGACAGCCAGATAGATCGGAGAAGCTCTACTTCCTTTTGGGGGATGGAGCTGCCGCTGAAGAAGACAAGTGGCTGCCACGTGCCATTGACCAACAGTTTGAGCACGGTACCCACAGGGGATTCTGAAGTGTCAGTAGTAATGGCTATGGGTACATAGGGGAGTGGGTGCACCAGTAGGGTCACATTAGAAAGAGCTCGTTTGGTATCATCAAATATCCTGGTCCTGTTCATTGACCAGTCAAGCAGGTGATTAAGGATATTGCACCATACAGGGTGAGCATAATTTCAGCAGCTCGCAGAACAAAGCGGTGACAGAAATTTACCATACCTAAAAACTCAAACTTCCAGTAATGCCTCCCCTCCCCTTCACCATATCCCATCCTCTTGTCCCTCTCTCATGTTATCTCCTTGCCAGCCCATCACCTCCCTCTGGTGCTCCTCCTCCCTCCCTTTTTTCTTTCTTCCATGGCCTTCTCTCTCTTTCATCAATCAACTTCTTAGTTCTTCGCTTCATCCCTCCCCCTCCAAGGTTTACCTATTGCCTGGCGTTTCTCTCTCCCCTCTCCCCACCTTTCAAATCTACTAATTAGCTTTTGTTTCTCCAGTCCTGGGGAAGGGATTTGGCCTGAAACATCAACTGTACTTTTTTCCATAGATATTGCCTGGCCTGCAGAGTTCTTCCAGCATTTTGTGTGTGTTGCCCTAAGAATTCCTGTAGTTTTTTTTGTAGTGTGGGGCAGTGGGAAATCCAAAATAATGGCCAATTTTGATCTAAGGGGTTCCACACCTTCTGCGGAGATGTGATGGCCAAGAAAGTCAATGGTTAACAATCCAAACTGAGATTTAGCCGGTTTAGTAATCAACCTGTATTGGCTTAGGTGCTCAAAAAATGTGCAGAGATGAGACACATGCTCAAATTTGGACACACTGGTGACAAGTACGTCACCCAGGTGAACAAAAAGAAAATCCCCTAACTCGACCAACTTTGGAAAAAATTCACTTTCTTGCTAAACATGCGAAAAAGTCTTGGATATGTGGGATGGGGCTGGTGGGCTCGTCAAGGCATCAGTAATCACTACATGATCGGCAACCACTGTCGGACTTAGGGACCATTCGGAGGGGTGAAGCCCAGAGGCTATCCAGCTGGCGTACAATGCCAAATCTTCCCATGTTGGCAAACACGGCCTTCATGGTTGTCAGCTTATCTGCATGCATGAGCGTGGATTAATGGGCCAGTTGTGGGAATGTGACGCTCAACCCCATGTTTTGTGACTGTCATGGAGAACGTTGGCTTGGTGAGGTCGGAGAATTCACCCAGCAGTCGAGTAAACTCATGTGTGGTGGGGCATACGGTTGACAGATTTGTTGTGGGGTGCTTCCTGGGAGGGCAGGTATCCTTATGTTGGGGGCTTTAATGACTGGGCTTATTGAGGTAGAGAATGAAGCAGGAATGGTGTTCTGCTGCCTGGCTGAGTGTAGACTATCAGCCATTTTAGCAAGCTCCCTATGGTCCAACATGAGTGCACTAGTGAGGGCTATGCAAACTTGATCAGGCATTTGCTGCATGAGGAGTTCTTCAGCAAAAATCAAGGATGGTGACTCAGGAGAGACAGCATGTGGCTCATTAGCTCCAAAGGCCTAGCAACACTGAGACTGGGCAAGGAGAGCAACTGTTTTGCATGCTCAGACTCCGATAGTCCAAAAGTCTGTAATAGATGAGTTTTCAGTGATTGATATTTATCATGTTCAGGCAGGTGTTCTAGTAGACTTACCATTCTCGCAGCCATGGGATTGCTGAACGATGCTACCACATAGTAGAATTTAATGTGGTCCACAGTGATTTCTCACAGAGCGAACTTGGCATTGGCTTCTACAAACCAAGCAATGGCATTTTGCTCCCAGATCTCTGGTAGTTTCAAAGTAACTGCTGGCCAACATGTTCAATAACTCTGGGATTGTCCTAGAGCTTTTTGCATATAAAACAAAGTGAGGCGATTTATGTTTAATGAAACACATAACACATTTTATTGAACTCCAAAACCTAAACAAAGAAGTATACTAAAAATCTTTCTGTAATAACGTCATCTCATCAGACCAACTTCTTAAAGTGAATCCCCAAATCAATGTCAGTTATTGTGAATTATGTACATTTCCCCCAATCGGTTACTCTGCAATCTTATAGAGGTGTATAAAATCATTAAGGCATAGACGGGCGAGTTCTCTGTCTTTTTCCCACTGTTGGAGAATCAAGAATAAAAATTCAAAGTACATTTATTATCAAAGTATGTATGCAGTATAGAGCATAGGTTTGAGGTGAAAGGGGGAAGATTTCAGCAGAACCTGAGAGGAAACATTTTTGCACAAAGGGTTATATTTATGTGGAATCCAGAGGGTGGTTGAGGATGTTTCACCTTGTTCACAAATCTAAAAACAGAGATCACTTTAAAAATAAGGGGCCACCCATTATATATATACAAGGCAACTTTGTTCTCACTTTGCTCCCATTTCCCTTTGAGGAAGAGAGATTTTGAATATTAGTAAGGCAGAAATAGATGGAGCACTGATAAGCAAGTGGGTAGGTGAGAACATGGAATTGAGGTTAGAAGCAGATCAGTCATGATCTTATTGAATGGCAGACTAGGTTCATAGGGCTCATAGGTTCTCCTTATATTAACTTACTTGTTTGAATGTTGCTATTGAAGGAGCTGACATGGATGAAACAGTAAGCAATGCTTGTCTAATATTTTATATTGTACTTAAGTCACCCATAAGTAAAAGATACAAAGGAAATCTAACCACAGTTTAGAGTAAAGGTGGTCCAGTTTCAGTGGAATAATTTTTATTCTGACAAATGAAGGAACCAAATAATGAACAATTAATTGAGCATTCACATATAATGGAAAAAATAGAACATTTTTAGTTCTTGCTTCAAAAGTAAACAGCCTAAAGCCTATCTGGACCAATATCAAATGACCTATATCTTAAACTTATCTGCAGTTCTGGGAAAGAATCGTAAGCTGAAAATGTAGACCTCTATAACATCTATTTCTGTGGAAATTTCAGTCTACTGTGAATATTTTATCAAATATCAAAATCTACAAATTAAGCTGTTTCCATATAGGCATGTCATGAGAAAGAGGAAATGCTGTGGAGACTTAACATGGAAAAGTCATTTGAGGATTGACAGCATTGTGGAGTGGATTCTTATTCAACTGTAATGCCAGTAATATTGCGGTGCCATATAAATTTGAAGATTTCCTGAATCTCTTCCAACTATCAGCAATAATCTTTGCAGTCCTAACAGCTGTTTCATTTAATGGGGAAATCACACTTATACGAAAATGATTCAACAATTGTTAGATGGTAATAGCTTCACTATTGAACACTTTCACCAGTTTCTATTTTTTAATGTTATAATTTCAAGTTCAAACTTGTTGCAAAAATTGGAGATAGCACCTGTGAAGAGAGAAATTTTCATTTTGTCAGCCCAAGTGCCCTGATGAAATATCACTAAGGTGCCACAAAAGGCATTATATGCTCTCACTCAACCCACTTCCTTTCAGGTTCTAGAGCTAGAGTCTCTGTTCCTTGGAAGAACCACTCTCAATCTGAGATTTCTTAACACTCATCAATCCAGTTGAAAGTGAAAAGTCTCAGTGTTGGTTTGGTTGCTGAAAGAAGATGCCAATGGGGACACAAAGGAAGTTCAGTTTCCAGCAATAGGCTGCTGATTCTGAGAGCGGGCAATTGGAATCATGGCTAGTGGTGGTACCCTACAGGTCCACTTACATTCCAAGTTGAAATGATGGTAAGTCAGGTAGTTACAAGTGCTGAACTATCTGATTCTATGTTCCAATGAAATTACCTCCCATTCTTCAATATTACTAGAGTCAGGGCTAATTCTGATTTTCACCACCACAGGAGTCAATCCAGTGATCAGTTATGTTGTTTTAGATTCTAAGACCATAGGGCCATAAGATATAGGAACAGAATTAGGCCATTTGACCCATTGAGTCTGCTCCACCATTTCTTCATGGCTGATCCGATTTTCCACTCAGCCACAATCTCCTGACTTTTGAGAGCATCCTGACTGGCTGCATCACTGCCTGGTATGGAACTGTACTTCCCTCAATCGCAGGACTCTGCAGAGAGCGATGCAGACAGTGCAGTGAATCTGTAGATGTGAACTTCCCACTATTCAGGACATTTACAGGGACAGTTACATAAAAAAGGCCTGAAGATTCATTAGGGACCCGAGTCACCCCAGCCACAAACTGTTCCAGCTGCTACCATCCAGGAAGTGGTATTGCAGCATAAAAGCCAGGACCAACAGGCTCTGGGAGAGCTTCTACCACCAGGCCATCGGACTGATTATTTCATGCTGATACAATTGTATTTCTATGTTATATTGACTGTCCTGTTGTACATACTATTTATTACTAATTACTATAAATTGCACATTGCAGATTTAGATGGAGACATAACGTAAAAATTTTTACTCCTCATGTATGTGAAGGATGTAAGAAATAAAGTCAATTCAATTCAGTTTAATTCTCCCAGTATTCCTTCATGCCCTGACCAATCAAGAGTTTATCAATCTCTGCCTTAAATATACATAAAGACTTGGTCTTCACAGCTGCCTGTGGCAAAGAATTCCACAGACTTTCCACTCTCTGGCTAAACAAATTCCTCCTTATCTCTGTTCCAAAAGGACACACCTCCATTCTGAGGCTGTGTCCTCTGGTCTTAGACTCTTCCACCACAGGAAATACCCTCTCCACATCCACTCTATCAAGGCCTTTCGCCATTTGATAGGTTCTTCTATCATTTGATAGGAATTTGATAGAATTCATTCTTCTGAATTCTAGTGAAGTCAGGCCCAAAGCCATCGAACAATCTTCATATGACAAGCCGTTCAATCCTGGAATCATTCTTGTGAACCTCCTTTGAACTCTCTTCAGTTTCAGCTCAACCTTTCTAAGATAAGAGGTCCAAACCTGCTCACAATACTCCAAGTGAGGCCTTGCCAGTGCTTTATAAAGTCCCAACATTACATCCTTGCTTTTATATTCTGGTCTTCTTGAAATGAATGCTAACATTGTATTTCCCTTCCTCACCACAGACTCAACCTGCACAAGGACTCCCAAGTCCTTTGCACCTCAGTTTTTTAATATTTTCGCTCCATTTATAAAATAGTCTACACTTTTATTTCTTCTGCCAAAGTGCATAACCATACACTTCCCGACACTGTATTCCACCTGCCATTTATTTGCCCAATCTCCTAATCTATCCATGTCCTTGTGTACTTTCTCAAAACTACCTGCTCCTCCACCTGCTTCATATTGTCTGCAAACTTTGCAACTAAGCCATCAATTTTATCATCATAGTCACTTACATATAATGTAAAAAGAATCGGCCACAACACAGACCCCTGTGGAACACCACTAGTCACCGGCAGCTAGCCAGAAAAGGCTCCCTTTATTCCCACACTTTTCCTGCTGCCAATCAGTCACTGCTTTATCCATGCTACAATCTTTCCTGGAATACCACGGGCCTGTAGTTTGTTAAGCAGCTTCATGCGCAGCACCTTGTCAACAGCCTTCTGAAAATCCAAGTACACAACATCAACCAATTCTCCTTTGTCTATTCTGCTTGTGTTTTCTTCAAAGAATTCCAACAGATTTGTCAGGCAAGGTTTTCCCCTGAGGAAACCATGCTGTCTATGGCCTATTTTATCATTTGCCTCCAACTACCCTGAGACTTCATCCTTAGTAATTAATTTCAATAGCTTTGCAACCACTGAGATCAAACTAACTGGCCTATTGAATCTTTTGGTTGGCTGGTGGTGCAGTGAGATCAGTGCCGGGCTCGAGTTCGATCCAGTGACAGATTGCTCCCGAGTGTGCTCCCCATCCGTGCTAGGTTGATGTTGAGCTCGCAACTCGACCTTGTAAAAAAAACATTGCCACCTCCAGTTTAAATTCCCACGCGGAATATTGTGGAGGATCAAATACCCAAACCCAACCTTACTTTTTTTTTAATATACAGCATTTCTGTTTTTGCACATTTAAAAAAATCTATTCAATATACATAATTGATTTACGAGGGGTCATGATAAGTTTGTGGCCTAAGGTAGGAGGAGTCAATTTTAGAAAACCTAGCACATTTATTTTTCAACATAGTCCCCTCCTACATGTACACACTTAGTCCAGCAGTCGTGGAGCATACGGATCCCTTTTTTGTAGAAGTGGTCCACAGCAGGGGTGATTGATAAGTTTGTGGCCTACGGTAGAAGGAGATGAGTTATTAACTTCAAACTTTCTGCATTATCACTCAAAGAGTTGAACTACACGTGTATGTAACAAGAGCATCTTGGACCTCCAGGTGGTCCACAGCAGGGGTGATTGATAAGTTCATGGCCTATGGTAGAAGGAGATGAGTTATACAGCTCTCGTTACATGCACGTGCAGTTCAACTCTTTGAGAGAAAATGCAGAAAGTTTGAAGTTAATGACTCATGTCCTACCTTAGGCCACAAACTTATCAATCACCCCATGCTGCGGACCACTTCTGGAGGTTCGAGACCTCGGCTTCTACAAAGAAGGGATCCGTATGCTCCACGACCGCTGGACTAAGTGTGTAAATGTAGGAAAAATAAATGTGCTAGGTTTTCTAAAATTGACTCCTTCTACCTTAGGCCACGAACTTATCAATCACCCCTCATACTTGTTTATTTATTATTATTATTATTATTATTATTATTATTATTATATTTTATTTTATTTTCTCTGCTAGATTATGTATTGCATTGAACAAATTTCATGTCACATGCTGGTGATAATAAACCTGATTCTGATTCTGATTCTGATTCTGTAGTTTCCTTTCTTCTGCCTCTCTCCCTTCTTGAAGAGTGGAGTGACATTTGCAATTTTCCGATCTTCCAAAACCATTCCAGAATCTAGTGATTCTTGAAAAATCATTACTGTTTCCTCCACAATCTCTTCAGCCACCTTTTAGAACTCTGGGGTATACACCATTTGGTCCAGGTAGCCTATCTACCTTCAGACCTTTCAGTTTCCCAAGAAACTTCTTTCTGGTTATGTAACTTTACACACTTCATGTCCCCCGACACATGAAACTTCCACCATCCTACTAGTGTCTTCCTCAGTGAAGGCTGCTGCAAAATAGTTATTCAGTTCATCCACCAATTCGTTGTCCTTCATTACTACCTTTCCAGCATCGTTTTCCAGTGGTCCGATATCCACTCTCAACTCTCTTTTACGCTGTATGTATCTGAAGAAACTTCTGGTATGCTTTTTAATATTGAATTGAATTGAATTGAATTGACTTTATTACTTACATCTTTCATATACATGAGAAGTAAAAATCTTTACGTTACGTCTCCGTCTAAATGTGCAAAGTGCAATTTACAGTAATTTATAGTAAATATTATGTACAACAGGACAGTCAATATAACATAGAAAAACAGATGTGTCAGTATGAATTAAGTAGTCTGATGTCCTGGTGGAAGAAGCTGTCCCGGAGCCTGTTGGTCCTGGCTTTTATGCTGTGGTACCATTTCCCGTATGGTAGCAGCTGAAGCAGTTTGTAATTGGGGTGACTCAAGTTCCTAATGATCCTTCGGGCCCTTTTTACAAACCTGTCTTTGTAAATGTCCTGAATAGTGGAAGTTCACATCTGCAGATGCACTGAGCTGTCTGCACCATTCTCTGCAGAGTCCTATGATTGAGGGAAGTACAGTTCCCATACCAGGCAATGAGGCAGCCAGCCAGGATGCTCTCAATTGTGCCCATATAGAACATTCTTGGGATCTGGGGGCCCATACCAAACTTCTTCAACCGTCTGAGGTGAAAGAGGTGCCGTTGAGCCTTTTTTACCACACAGCTGGTACGTACAGATCATGTGAGATCCTAGGTGATGTGTATGGCATGGAACTTAAAGCTGTTTACCCTCTCAATCCCAGATCTATTGATGTCAACAGGGGCTAACCTGTCTCCATTCCTCCTGTAGTCCACAACCAGCTCCTTTTTTTTGTGACATTGAGGGAGAGGTTGTTTTCTTGACACCACTGTGTCAGGGTGATGACTTCTTCTCTGTAGGCTGCCTCATTATTATTTGAAATTAGACGAATCACTGTAGGCCAATCAGCAAATTTAATTAGCAGATTAGAGTTGTGGGTGGAGACACGGTCATGGGTATAAAGAGAGTAAAGGAGGGGGCTTGGTACACAGCCCTGAGGGGCACCTGTGTTGAGGGTCAGAGGGGCAGAGGTGAGGGAGCCCACTCTTTCCACCTACTGGTGATCTGACAGGAAGTCCAGGATCCAGCTACACAAGGCCAGGGTCTCTGAGCTTCTTATCAAGCCTGGAAGGAATTATGGTGTTGAATGCTGAATTGTAGTTCAAAAACAGCACCCTCACATTAGCATCCCTCTTCTCCAGATGTGTAATGTTATTGGCTAGCCTATTTTCGTATTCCATCTTTACCTTGTTAATGACTTTTTTAGTAGTCTTCTGTTGGTTTTTAAAAGCTTCCCAATCCTCTAACTCCTAACTAATTTTTGCTCTATTATATGCCTTCTCTTTGGCTTTTATGTTGGTTTTGACTTACCGTAAATTCTGGAGTATAAGCTGACCCCCCCCCCCCCCCCATTTTTCAAGGTTAACGAAGTGACTTTTTCATGTTACCTTTGTATAAGCCGACCCCTTTTATAGAGGTTTTGATTTAACCAGAAAAGACCACAAGATCTCACATGCTGGTACTCAGCTTTGCCAGATCTGGAACCTGGAAATTTTTTGAACCAGTACTTGCTGAGAAAATAGGCCTACACATTGTAGAGCATTATAAGTAAATTCCTAATAAATAAATCAGAGGGGGAAGTTTTGGATTAGGTTCCCAATGGTAAAGAATTCTCTGAAAAGTAACCCCCGTGAAATCATTTAGCGTCCATCATAATCTCGTTAAAACATAACACGGGGTGGCCGGATCAGTACGTGTACTCAGTATTGAGTTTGCGACCACCATGTACAAAAGATTAAAACAAATGCGATATGATGCTGGCTTCAAGCTGAAGGTTGTTGATTTTGCTAAAGGAATGAATAATTCTGTAGCTGCTAAGAAGTTTGGTGTAAACGAGAAACAAGTGAGAGAGTGGAGAAAGGCAGAGGACGCGCTGAGGGAAATGCCAAAGATTAAATTTGCAAACCATGGGAAAACATGCCAGTGGCCAGAACTCGAAGAAAATGTTTTAGAGTGGGTGAATCACCAGCGATCGTCTAGATACATTGTTACCAGAGAAATTATTTGAGTTCAAGCATTGAAAGGGGCTGAAAAATACCGCGAGGTCAGCAAAAATTTCAAAGCTACGCAAAGTTGGTGCACCCGATTTATGAATAGGCATGATCTTGTGTTGAGACAAAAATAAAAGATCGCTCAGAAAATTCCTGTGGGGTGTTGTTGTTTATGTTCAAGAACGCTGCTGGATGGACGAAGCGGGTTAAAGGGGTGTGGCGTCGATGTCCCAAAGATTTCAGGAGGTAAAGCCGTTACTTGTCTGGGACACGTTCAAAGCGCACTTGTCAGGTGAGACAAAAGCAGCACTGAAAGCTGAATATACGGACATTACAGTCATCCCCAGTAGTTTGACGTCCGTGCTCCAGCCACTAGATGTGCGTTTAAACAAACCATTCAAAGAATTCATGCATCGACAGTGGAACAAATTTGACTCAAAAACAGCCAAGAAATATGACCTGTCTTCCGTGTATTTGTTTTTCCAAAATTGGCACCCTCTGTATAAGCCGACCCCCTAATTTTAGGTCCAAAATTTAGGACCAAATTCTCTGCTTATACACCGGAATTTACAGTACCCGTAGGAAACCCATGTGGTCACAGGAAGAAAGTACAAACCCCTTACATGCTGTGCCGGGCATTGAACCCGATTAGTGATCGATGCGCTAAGCACTACGCTACCATGCTGCACTGTAAACCATTAGACCATACAACCATAAGTCATAGGAGCAGAATTAGGCCATTCAGCCCATTGAGTCTGGTCTGCCATTCCATCGTGCTGATATATTAGCCCTCTCAAACCCATTCCTTTGCCTTCTCCTCGTTACCCTTGATGGTCTTGATAATCAATAAATTGTCAATCTCGGTTTGAAATATATCCAATAATCTGGCCTCCGTAGCCATCTGTGACAATGAATTCCACAGATTCGCCACCCTCTGGCTAAAGAAATCCCTCCTCATCTCTGATGTAAAGGGACGTCTTTCTATTATGAGGCTGTCATGAAATTTATTGATATGTGACAGCAGTTCATTATAACACGTAATAAAACTGTCCTAATTTTAGGACCAATATTTAGGGCCAAATTCTTGGCTTATACACCAGAATTTAAGGTATCTTGTTAGCCACAGTTGTGTCATCTTTCCTTTAGAATACTTCTTCCTCTTTGGGATGTATATATCCTGAGCCTTCCTAATTGCTTCCAGAAATTCCAGCCATTGCTGCTCTGTTGTCATCCCTGCCAGTGTTCTTTTCTTTTTTTTTAATAAATTTTTTTTATTGAATTTTCAAATGGTTACAGAAAGAAAAAATAATTATCAACCCTTCCCCCTCCCCTTAACCCCTCCCCCCCAACATATCCCTGTAGAAAGAGGAAAACAAAGAGGAAAAGAAAGAAAGAAAGAAAGAATGCCTGGATATCGGAAGATCCCCACATGCTCCATGGAGTTCATAATAACTTTAGTATATATCTTTATTTCTTTCCCCAAATAACCAATAATTTTATCTTTGGAGCATCTATATATTTAATCCTATCTTTTGTAAATAAGGGCGCCAAATTTTCAGAAATATTTCATATTTATCTCTTAAATTATAAGTAATTTTTTCAAATGGAATGCAGCTAAAAGCTATATCTATTTTCATTTTCTTAATGTATGTTAAAATTCTTTTTCTTTTCACCGGTCCATTAAGCCCATTAACATTAAAACTTTAAAAATTCAGTAAATTAGTCATTATTTTTAACAGGGTTGCTCCAGTCTATAGTAATACCTAACTTTTCAACTTTCGTAGTACCTTGGGGAATCTTTTTAAAATTCTCTGTGTTGCTATGTGTCTCCCCCCTGATTGTCCATGCAAAGAAAGAAAGATTAAAGAAAAATAGATTATAAAGAAAAAAATAACAAAATACCCCCCTATAATGTTGTGAATAAAAAAAACACAACATTACCCCCCTCCGTTGTGCGGGTCATGGCAATCGCCATGATTACACACATGAATCCCGTAGCAATCGATCCGAAGTTCCCCCAGCTCCCCTGTAACATAAAATAGTATTTATAAGAGAAGAAAAAATAATATCACTACTCTCGATTAATATTTCTCAAATTTTTACCTTTCTCCCCTTGTATCATATAATTAAGAATATATTTAAATATTCTTCTGTCCTTAAACATCCATCAACTCCATTCACTGTCCCTGTCTTCATCTTTAATCCGTTTCACTTTTAAATCTTTGGCTATGGTTAGCAAGTATTTGGGAGTTCTTGTGCAAATTCTTCTGCATCCCGATAATCAGTAAAAGATCTTATTTTTCCGTCATCCAAAAAAAATATCAGGGTTGCCGGGTGGCGCAATATAAATTTATAACCCTTTTCCCATAAAACTTTTTTCGCTGGGTTAAATTCCTTCTTTCTCTTCAAAAGGTCATAACTTATATCAGGATAAAAAAGAACTGTTTTCCCTTCTATCATCAATGGCCCATTTCTCTTTCTAGCACGTTGGGCAGCTGCCTTCAGGATCTTTCCTTTATCTTGATATCTTAAGCATTTTATCAAGATTGATTGTGGGTTTTGATCAACTTGAGGTCTTGACCTTAAGGCTCTGTGAACCCTTTCAATTTCAATTAACTGGGTTCCTTCTTCCATTTCCAAAATTTCCGGAATCCATTTTTGAAAAAAAATTATTGGATCCTCTCCCTCTATACCTTCTTTAAGTCCAACAATCTTAATATTATTTTGTCTGTTAAAATTTTCAAGTACATCCACTTTTTCCAACAACCGTTTTCTTTCTGATGTCCAGGCAGAAATATTATCTTCCATTTTATTTACTCTATCAATGGTGTCTGCCATTATTTCTTCCAAGTTTTTAATTTTCTTGTCCATTTTGTCCTGTCTTTTCATCATTTTATCAAACATAATTTTCATATTTTTAATATCTTTTTTATTACTTTTAATGCTTTTAATTTATGCATTATTTGCACCAAAGATTTTTTTATGTCTCCAATATCACCTCCAACCTCTTCCTGTTGCTCTTCTTTGTTTGTCTCTTCATCTTCATCTGATTTATCCAGAGAATCTGATTCCATCTCATATTCACTTTCACTTTCAGTTCTGATCATAGCTGGGATTTGTAGTTTGGGTTGCTCGTGTTTGCGCATGCCCCTTCCTTCACGCATGTGCAATTCCTGTTGCTCTTTATTTTTGGAAATGGTTGATGTTGCCGCAGTTTCCCGTTCTGTATCGCCGGAGGTAAAATGCACTGGAGCCCGAGGCTCTTTCATGGTGGCCGGCCTTGATTCTTTTCCAACTTGTGTTGTCTTCAAAGTAGTAGTTTTCTTCTGCTTCTGTTTAGGAGACATATCTTAAGACAATCCTGAGTAGTTTATAAGTAATTTTTAAAAAGTATTTACTAACTTTTCTTCACAAACATTATTTTACTAGTTTTTTACGGGAGAGCTGGATTTCCACGTCTTGATCCTACGTCATCACGTGACGTCCCCTGCCAGTGTTCTTTTCCAATCAATTCTGGCCAACTCCTCTCTCAGGTGTCTTGCTCCACTGTAATACTGAAACATCTAACTTTAATTGCTCCTTCTTACATTTCAGGGTGAATTTGATTAGATTCTGATCACTTTCTCCTAAGGGTTCTTTTACATAGAACATAGAAGATCATAGCATATCACAGGCCCTTCGGCCCACAATGTTGTGCCGACCATGTAACCTGCTCTACAGACTGCCTAGAATTTCCCCTACCTCATTGCCCTCTAGTTTTTAGATCTCTAATCCTTAAGCTCTCTAATCAATTCTTAGAATTGGAATTGCACAGTAGATAGGTAGGGAAACAGTAACAGCTTTCCTTGCTAAATAGAAATGTTAAGATCTTTTATAAATCTGCTAATTTCATGGCCAGCTTGGATATTGTGTATTGTTTCATTTACCTAGGAGATATTATATATATGTGTCGGCACCTGGCCAAGTGGTTAAGGCATTCATCTAGTGATCTGAAGGTCACTAGTTCGAGCCTTAGCTGAGGCTTGTGTTCTTGAGCAAGGCACTTAACCACACATTACTCTGCGACAACGGTGGTGCCAAGCTGTATGGGTCCTAATGCTCTTCCCTTGGGCAACATCGGTGGTGTGGAGAGGTGAGACTTGCAGCTTGGGCAACTGCCGGTCTTCCATTTTTAAAAAAACCTTGCCCAGGCTTGCGCCCTGGAAAATTTCCAAAGCACAAATCCATGGTCTATTGAGACTAACGGAGGCCTACACATATTACATATATTCTACAACACAGAGCATAAGCAGTATTGTACCAACCTTTTAACCTATTCAAACATCAATTTAATGCTTCCCTCCCATTTTTCTTAGTTTAATGTACCATTCTAAGAGTCTCTTAAATGTCCCTCATGTATCTGTCTCTACCACCATCCCTAGCAGTATGTTCCACACAGCACCATTCTCTGTGTAAAAACAACTACCTCTGGCATCCCCCCCCTCTCCAAATACTTTCCTCCAGTCATCTTAAACTTACATCCTCTTGCATTAGCCATGTTCATCTGAGGTAAAAGGTGCTGGTTGTTTTCTCTCCATGCCTCTTATCATCTGTAGAAAATGTTCTCTCTGAAATAGCCTAATAACCGGTTAAATAAAATCTTTTCAGCTACAAGGTGGACTAATAATCACAGCTTAGAAAATAAAGGCCTTGCACTTAGTATATATGCCTAAAAATCAGGAATTAATCTTTATTATTACAATATTTAAATCAGAATTCCATGTGATTCTATGATCCTGAAATTTACTGTTCCTTCAGCAAATTCATCGGTTTAGGAGAATGTGAGCCATCAGCTTCACCTGGCAAATATTTTTTTTTGCATTCTGGTCTTGGGAATTTTAGTATTTATTACATTTTCTTTCTTGTTTCTTGTGTAGCTTACTTATATATTTCAGAGTGCTGTAAATATGGTTCTGTAGTTTCAAATAAGACAGAGGGATATCAGTGACCCAAGTGTTCAGTCCACCATTATTAGAAAGACCAGATTTTTTTTAACCCAAGATTTATTTAATTACTTGTATTTTTCAAATTCCTCAGCCACTATGATGGGAGACAAAGCCATGTACAGAGATCAACAATTCAGACCCCTGGATATTAAGTCCATAAATTTACTTACTTTGCCAATAGATGCTTTTGTGATTATACTGTTTTTTGGCAAAAGAGTAAGTCCTACAGAGCTTTCAGCCTCTGCAGTCCTAATCACCAGTTTCCACACAATCTCACTATCACCAGACACCATTACAGATTTCTCTCACCTTCCAGTTCTAAGATCCTTCATTTATCCCTGTATTCTCCCTGCTATCATACATCTTTCTGAAGATTTATTCTGAAATCACATAGGTTCATCCATGTCATTAATAAAATTGGTTATTAATCAGATAGGGCACATCTCAGTCTTCTCTCAGACTACATAAAGTGATAAAATACTCCAGCTGTCAGCGAGAGAAAATCCCATGTTTATTTGATGAGGTGATTATTGATGGAACCAGACAGAAAAGCAATCACATTGAATATTGGGACACTCAGATTTTGAAGATAAATGAAAATAAATATAAATCAATTAAGCACCTAGTTAGAAATAGAGAGCATATTTAATCATTGTTCTGGCATTTTTTTCATTTGGGATAATGGAGAGTAAATTAGATAGATCTTTGTGTTTTGTGATCTAACAAATCCTGTGGACTTTCAGGTTACTTGAATGAAGAATATTCTTCAAATGAATACTGTGGAAAATTACTGTGAGAATAATGAATTTTATACATATATATATGTGTGTGTGTTTGTGTGTGTGTGTGTGTGTGTGTGTGTGTGTGTGTGTGTGTGTGTGTGTGTGTGTGTGTGTGTGTTTGTGTGTGTGTGTGTGTGTGTGTGTGTGTAACTCTCAGGCTCGGCCAGCATGTGTTTGTCTAGGGGAAAACAACTTCTGGCCCATCAAACTGAGAAATCTCGTTTGTGAGGAGGCTGCGCATTGTGTTGCCCAGTTATAAATCTGCACCGCAAAATATCTGACAGTACACCATATTTAATTAAATGACTGAACTCTATAAATTTTAATCTGGATAGAGGGTTAGTAAAGAAAATAAAAATAAAAGGGCCCATTTTAAGGAAGAAGTCAAAAGTGCACGTTGGAACTCACTGCTACTGCCACGCATCATCATCAACCTCCTCCGAGCATCACCGAACTTCGGACCCTTGCTCCCAGTCCACTCCGTCTGGTGGTCTACCATCTCTCTCCACACATGCCTTCCTTCTTCTTCTTCTCTTGCCGACAAAAGACCGCGAAAACCTCTCTTTCAGACTCACAAGAAAGAACAGCATTTCTCCCATTGGATAACATACATTCCAAAGCCCTGTTACTTCTAGTCATAACCCAAACATTGCTGCTACAGGGAAACCATTACATTAGCAGTGAAACATTTCAAAGGAGCCATTACATTAGCAGTGACACCTTACAGCATGTTACATGTATATAAAATATAATGTATTTCTTCCTGCTATTATTTATTATTTGGTCCAAACATGGACCAAAGAGCTAATACCAGAGGTGAGGTGAGAGTGATAGCCCTCAACATCAAGGCAGCATTTGACCGAGTATGGCATCAAGGTGCGCTAGCTAAAATGGAGTCAGTGGGAATTAGGGGGAAAACACTCCACTGGTTGGAATCATACCTGACACAAAGGAAGATGATTATGGTGGTTGGGGGTCAATCATCTCATCCTCAGGACATCACTGCAGGAGTTTCTGAGGGAAGTATCCTTGGACCAACCATATTCAGCTGCTTCATCAGTGACCTTCCTTCCATCATGAGGTCAGAACTGGGGATGTTTGCAGATGACTGCACAGTGTTCTTCACTATTCATGACTCCTCAGATAGTGAAGCAGTTCAGACCCAAGTACAGCAGGACCTGGACAACATCCAGGCTTGGGCTGACAAGTGGCAAGTAACATTCGAGCCATGCAAGTGCCAGGCAGAAACCATCTCCAATAAGAGAGGCTCTAACCATTGTCCCTTGACAATCAGTGACATCACCATTATTGAATTCCCTACTATCAACATCCTAGGAGTTACCCTTGACAGGAAACTGAACTGGTCTAGCCATTTAAATACCGTGGCTACCAGAGCAGGTCAAAGGCTAGGAATTCTGTGGCATGTAAATCACCTCCTGACTCCCCAAAGCCTGACCATCATCTACAAGGCTCAGGTCAGTAGTGTATGGAATAATTGCCACTCGCCTGGATGAGTGCAGCTCCATCAACACTCAAGAAGCTTGACATCATCCAGTACAAGGCAGCCCACTTGATTGGTACCCCTACTATAAGCGTCCAATCCCTCGACCATCGATGAACTGTTGCAGCAGTGTGTTCCATCTACAAGATGCATTGCATCAACATACCAAAGTTCTTAAGGCAGCACCTACCAGACCCACAACCACTACTATCTAGAAAGATGAGGATAGCAGATACCTGGAAACATCAACACTTGGAAGTCCCCCTCCAAGTCACTCACTATCCTGACTTGGAAATATATTGCCATCCTTTCATTGTCAGTGGGTCAAAATCATGGAGTTCCCTTCCTAACAGCACTGTGGGTGTACCTGCACCTCAGGGGCTGCAGTGGTTCAAGAAGGCAGCTCATCACCACCTTCTCAAAGTCAACTAGGGATGGGCAATAAATGCTAGCTTAGCTGGCAATGTCCATGCACCATAAATGAATAAATAAAAATAAAGGAGGGATATGATATAAGCAGGATTATAATTTCTAAATTAATACTCTTCATAGGAATTGTCAGGTTACTGCAAGGTAAAAATAGTTTTACTCATCTGACCTACACCAGAATGCCATTGGACTCTTT
This sequence comes from Hemitrygon akajei, assembly GCF_048418815.1. Classification (NCBI taxonomy): domain Eukaryota; kingdom Metazoa; phylum Chordata; class Chondrichthyes; order Myliobatiformes; family Dasyatidae; genus Hemitrygon; species Hemitrygon akajei. Next base: position 150,119,790 of record NC_133134.1, on the reverse strand, counting down.
CATCTTCAGTGGTTCCTGAACAACCCAGAAAGCACAATTTCTTCCAGAGCTTTTCTGCTGGATTGACCACATTAATAAGTGAAGGAAAGTGAGGGAAAGGGTGCATCTATTTTCCCTGACTTTCAATGACCCTTCATCTCATGTTTTCAGTATTTATTGCTTATTTGCACAGTTGAGCATCCAAGTTGGTGCAATCTTTTCACTGATTCTATTATGGTTATTATTCTATTATGAATCTATTGAGTATGCCCACAAGAATCCTCAGGGTTGTACTTTGTACTTCGATAATAATTTTACTTTAAACTTTGCACTCCATCTCTATTCAATGTGTGAACTATGTGAATTATCAGGCACTGGGGAAAAGGGAAAAGGCTGGGGAAACCAAATGTAATTGGTCAGCATCTACTTTTCTTCTTCACTGTAACTAAGAAGCAATCAGTCCTCAGCTAAAAATCTCTCCAGGCTTCTTTAGACCTGCAGTTATAGCTTCACTCCAAATAATAAAATAAATTATCCCTTTTAGCCCTCCATTATATTTCATTGATTTGAGAAAGCCAATTTGTCTACATTATATAATTAGCTTCAGCCATTCTTAATGTTAGAATTAATATGAAACTAGTCTGATGTGCCACAATTTAAAATAAATGTTATATCACACCCTAGCAGCGAGGAACTGTGGGGGTCTTTCACCCCAGTGGCCCAGCGGGATATTCTTTCTAGATTATTACTTTGTGAAGCACTTTCAGGGCAAAGGTCTATGGTCTCCAACTCCCACAACAATGCAACACATTCCTTTTGCAGAGTTGCACATCTGGATGATATTTCTATTACAATGCCATACATGTAAGGATTCAAATGAAAAATAAAATAAAGAATGTATGGGAGTAATAGGCACAGGTTTGTTGTTTTCGCACATTCCGACCATCTAAAATATAAGAACACAAATGGATGCAGTTAAAACATCTTTAGCTGCATGACAACAATTTTGCAGCAAAATAATGCAATAAAATAGAATACCGAAGTACCATATCAGCATAAAATACTGCATGTTATTTGGCCTGGTAATTGTACACATTCACATCAATAAGAACCAACAGAAACAAATAGTCAATAGTTTTCTATCAATCAACAGTCAATTTTAAAAGGTGGCTGTTACAGTAATGTTGATTTCCTTGTGTAAAATGGGAAAGCATTTGATCTCTTGAGACATTATCCTAATATAGTGTTGGAATGCAATATGATTTTATAACAACAACTTCCTATGGAATACCAGATGTCTAACATTTCCAGGTGGAGAATAAAAAACGAAATTATCCAAAGCAGTTCATTCAAAGTTTAAGGATTTCAGAAATCTTAGCATACTAACAAATATTTCAAGTAGGTTGTGACATGTATCATAGAAACCCCACTTCCTCTCATAAATTAGCAGTTTTATCTATAAATAAATGCGTGCAAACAAATTTTCTGACATTAAGTTTATATAAGTAATATAAACAGCTCTGTCAAAGTTCCACACTGCAATTTCCTACACACTAAAAATGGTTTCATTTCCATGTACTTTTGATAAGAATCTATCTTTTGTTTATATAATAATCCCTTGAAAGGCCAAGTTCTTCATTCTTCTCAAAGGCAGCACCAAGCACTAGTTTGGAATCCTAGAAACTGGTTCTTGTCATATCTGATACAGTACCTGAATGGTGAAGTGGAGTTTGGGAGAATAATTTCCAGACTTGATCTCTTGGCTTCTATCACCCCACAGAAAAGTTCTGGCTGTCAGTTTGGAGTTGCCTATAAGTCTTTTCATTATATTAACCTTGGACCTAATGGTATATTTATAATCCTGATGGCAAATTCAGTGCTAATTAACCAGATCATTTGGCTCCAAATATCTCTCCACATCTAGGGTAGTAAGTGTTCATGAGGTCCCACACAAGGTTCAGGAACAGCTATTGCCCTACAAGCCTCAGGCACCTGAACCAGTGTGGATAACTTCACTCACCATAACTCTGAAATGATACCAAAGCCTGCAGAGTCACTTTCAAGTTCCACTCATGTTCTCAGTATTTTTTTCATTTGCACTGTTTATCTTCTTTTTCGTATTGATATTTGGTTATGTATAGATTTTCATATATTCCATTGTATTTCTTCATTTTCCCATAAATGCCTGCAAAAATGAATCTCAGTGGTAGTGTGTACAGACCTTGATGATAGATATACAAGCACTGTGGAAATGGCAATAGATTATTTTTATGCATTCTACTGTGGAGCTTCGAGAAACAGGATTATTGTCCTTATTCTACAACAATGTGATGGTTGCTGACATCAAACTTACAGATGCTTCTTGTTCACTCCTTCCTCTTATATCACTACTTAGCTGCAAAATGGAGGCATAGGCAAGAAGGATAAAGTGGGGCTTAGCCCCTTTGGATAACCTGATGAGATTTTGCCCCTGGCATATTTTTTCCTTGTTCATTCATAGGATATATATTAAAGTGCACAAGACTTAGGCACATATATGTAACTAGGGTGTATAAGAATCTTGCACAGTACTGTAGTAAATTTATGTATTGCACTGTACTGTCGCAACAAATAAAATCATGATATATGTGAGTGATGATAAACCTGATTCTGATTTAGGTCTCTATTCAGGACTGAGAGTGGGAAGGGGGCAGGGAGAGGGGAAATCATAGTTGGGAAAACAGGAAGGGAGAGAGGATGGAGTGGGAAGCACCAGAGAGACATTCTGTAATGATCAATAAACCAATTGTTTGGAATCAAATGAACTTGTCTTGTGTCTCAGGGGTGCACCCATGCCATACCCCACCACCACCCCTGGAACAACTTTGCCACCTATCCCAGATCTCTCCTGCGACACTCCACCCTCACCATTCCCAACATCCTTTGCTCCCGGCAGATTTGCAAACTAACACTCCACTCCATGTTGACAAATACAGTACTGTGTAAATGTCTTGGGTACTCTAGCAATATATATATGCCTAAGACTTTTGAACAGTACTGTACACATCAGAGTTGATGCCATCATTTATTGTCCATTCCTAATTGTATCCAACCTAAAGAAACACTTAAATATCAAGCATGTTGGTGGGCTGAAGACACATATCATACTGAAATCATTAGTAAACCAGACGGACTTTTACAACACACACAAAATGCTGGTGGAACGCAGCAGGCCAGGCAGCATCTATAGGAAGAAGCACTGTTGACATTTCGGGCCGAGACCCTTCGTCAGGACTAACTGAAAGAAAAGATAGTAAGAGATTTGAAAGTAGGAGGGGGAGGGGGAAAACTGAAATGATAGGAGAAGACAGGAGGGGATGGGGTGAAGCTAAGAGCTGGAAAGGTGATTGGCAAAAGGGATACAGAGCTGGAGAAGGGAAAGGATCATGGGACAGGAGGCCTAGGGAGAAAGAAAGGGGGAGGGGGAAAATAAATAAATCAGGGATGGGGTAAGAAGGGGAGGAGGGGCATTAACGGAAATTAGAGAAGTCAATGACTTTTACAACAGTCTTGTCACTTCTGAAACTATATCTTATTTAAATCCAGACTTTTTTCCTGTCATCTTCCTACAGGAAAGATGCCAATAAGATTGAAAGAGCGCAAAGAAAATTTACAAGGATGTTGCTGGGATTTGAGGAACTGAGTTAATGGAAAGGTTGAATAGTTTAGGACTTTATTCCCTTGAATGTACAAGAATGAGGGGAGATTTGTCAGAGATATACATAATTATGAGGGGTATAGATGGGATAAATGCATGCAAGTGCTTTCCTCTGAGGTTGGGTGAGACTAGAACATGAGGTCATAAGTCAAGGGTGAAAGGTGAAATGTTTAAAGGGAACCTGAGGGAGAAATTCATCACTCAGAGGGTGGTGAACGTGTGGAATCAGCTGCTAGAGGAAATGGTGGATGTGGGTTCCATTTCAACATTAAAGAGAAATTTAGATAGGTTCATGGGTGGGAGAGGTGTGGAGGGTTTTGGTGGTCTGGCTGTGGTCCCAGTTCAATGGGACTAGGAAGATTAATAGTTTGGGTCCTGTTTCTCTGCTGTAGTGTTCTATGGCTCTACTTAACTAAGTATTTTAATTGAAATTCCCCAGATGTATGGGTGAGGTCAGAATGCTCAAAGGTCTAGGACTCTGGTTGCCAGTCTAGCTTCTTAAATAATACGCCCTGAGAACATTGTGGACCTGTGGAAATTTAGTCATCTGTTCATGCTGCTGGCTGTGGGCAGCAGTGCCTCAAAAGTCAGTCTGTGTCAGGGTCCCTGATCGATATCTGCAGCTGGTTTGACAGTATATCGATGAAAAGTGAAGCCCAAACCCTCTGCTGCTTCACCTTCAGCAGGTTACTCGCGTCGTATTGGTTTTCAGATGTGTCCCTTCTTCTAAGCTGCAAGGTGCCTGCTCGACATTCTTGCTATGCTTTATTGCCATACACCTGGTCAACATTAACAATGCTTTCTTTCAGCACAATGCCATTCTACATGGCTTTGTTCGTTAATGGAAACTGTTCCCTGGATCTTAATTAACTATTTTCTGAATTAAGTTTTGCATTTCAATAACAAGGTCGGGTACAGAAGGAAAGAAGGAATCCAGGTTACAGGCATTTAGTTTCATAATGACGAGTCTTTTCACTTCAGGAAATAATTTTAAGTACTCTCCATATGCTTGAGTCACCCTTCCAGATTAAAAGAATATGTTGCTTTGCATAGTATTAAAAAGAGAATCACACTACAAACAGGGCAATATTACCAATCCATTGTGATTTATAATGCATAATTGTTAAGTCTGCTTTGGCGCTCAATCTAAATGTTCGAGTTCAAGGAATTTTTCTTTACAATGGAAAAAAAGTATATTTTTTTGCAAATACCAGCTAGGCAGGGCACTATGACTTCCCTAAGTAACTTTGGGGGAAGGGATTCCATTCAGGTTTGAGGTGAATGTCTAGACATGATGTTACTAGGTTTTTATACATCTGTTAAATATTTATGAGGAAGTACATTTAGTAACAGTTTTGACAATTTATTAGCTAAGCTATCACCATAACAAGGCAGCAACCTCATGCCTAGAAGATTTTAAATAAATAGAATTAGAAAAATATGCAAAATACTACAAACATAATGAGTCCTGAAGAATAGCCGCGGCACAATATGTTGACTATTTACTCTTTTCCATAGACATTGCCTGACCTGCTGAGTTCCTCCACCATTTTGTGTGTGTGTGTGTGTCGCTTTGGATCTCCAACATCTGCAGACTTGTTCGTGTTTGAACCATAGTGAAAATCTGTCCTCGTATCAAAGTTACACAAGTTATTGGTTCCTTAGCATTTATATCCCACACCCTGCTTCAAAGTGGCCAAGATTTTTCATGTCATCAAGTCTATAGACAAAGGGAGTGCACATGGTGGTTGAATTCTTCAAGATGAAGATAACATTATTTGATAATGTGATTGACGAGAGTGAAGAAGAACATGTGCTGATGCATTTTGGGAATGGCTATGCATCTCAAGGTCATAGATGATAGAACGATGCAGTAAAAGAATCTTGAATGATTTTGTTTTGCCTGTTTTTATGAAGTTAAGTCCAAACAGTGAACTCCACTCAAAAGAGTAAACCAGGAAGTAACAGCTGGCAACACACATAGTGGATGCTTAATATGATTAAGTGAGATGAGCTATTTTGAGAAAGATTTCTTTGAAAGTAGTACGGTAACATCTGCATTGAAAAATAGGGAAATGGATGGCAAATATGTTAAGTCTTTGTTCACTTTTATCATCAGAAGTGATTTATGATCTTAACCTCTTTTTGATTCTCAGAATCAGAATCAGGTTTGACATTATTGGCATGCATTGTGAAACGTGTTGTTTTGCAGTAACAGTACATTGGAATCTATAATTTAATTAAAAAATTATAAATTACAATAAGGAATGTATTTTAAAAATAAATTAAGTAAGTAGCGTCTTGCCACTGGATCCAGATGGGAATTGGGAAGAGAGAGTGAGGGTGACGCAGACTGAGGGAGTGTTCATGGGTTCACTGTCCATTCAGAAACCTGATGGCAGAGGGGATGAAGCTGTTCCTGAAACTTTGAATATGCGGCAGATATAGGAGGCTCCTGCACCTCCTCCTCGATTGTAGCAATGAGAAGAAGGCATATCTTGGATGGTGGGGGTCCTTAATGATGGATGCTGCATTTTTGAGGCATCGCCTTTTGAAGATGTCCTGGATGCTGGGGATGCTGGTGCCCTGAATGGAGCTGGCTGAGTTAACAACTTTCCGTAGCTTTGCCCAATCCTGTCCAGTGGCCCCTCCATACCAGATGGTGATGCAATCAGAATGCTCTCCACTAATTTCCCTTCTGTAGAGATTTGCGTGTGTCATTGGTGTCCTCAAACTCCGGATGAAATATAGCCACTGTCATACTTTCTTTATAACTGCATCACTATGTTGGGCCCAGATAGTTCCTCAGAAATGTTTGCACCCAAAAACTTCCCTCAGCTGATCCCTCAATGAGGACTGATATGTGTACCCTTGACTTCCCCTTCCTGAAATCTACAATCAATTCTTTGTCTTACTGACATTGTCCACTGCCCATGGGAGGACTGCAGTGAGGAGGAGTCAGTGACCCACCTCTTTGAGCACTGTGGGTTCATGGAGAAGGTGTGGAGGAGGACAAAAGAGCTAGTATTGCACTTCATCCCCAGTAGCTGCATAACAGAGGACTCTCTGATCTGTGGGCTGTTCCCAGGGATGCACATGGAGACCAACATCCGGTGCTGTTGGCAGATCATCAACTCAGTGATAGATGCTCTTTGGTCGGCCCGAAACTTAATGGTCTACCAGCACATGGAGATGTCCGTGGGAGAATGCTGCCAACTGGCACATTCTTGGCTGCAGGAGTACGTGCTGAGGGACACACTCAAACTTGGTGCAGCCACCGCAAGAGCCTGGTGGGGAAGGACCACGGGTTAGGGTTCTTCTGCCATGGGAGTGGGAGGGGTTGGGTGGCAGGGAGTGTACCCCTCAACAATGGTGTGTAAAGATAAAACAACAGTGTCACGTGAGTGGCAAAAAGTGTGGAAATGTATAGAATGGTTTATTGTACATAATTTTATTTTTGAATAAAGTACATTTTGTTAATAAAAAAACACTGATTCCTGTTCTCATTCCTGTACACCTACTTGTCACTGTTACATTTTGTAACTCCAAAACATAAAATTAATAGATAGAAAAACATAGAGCCACATATATGTCTGTGTACCTCCTTTTAACTTTAGTGAGGCATGCACTTAAGTCATGGTGGTGTAAAAAATGCTAGCCCTCCTGTTTTACTGCATAAAAGCCCAGTGTAATTCATTGGTTCTTTTATTTCACTGTTACAAATGTCTTTCCCACAGGAATTATCTTTTCAACAGTATAACTTCTTAGTTGAATATCTGCAGGCTTCAGTTCAGTATCTGAAATGCCATTCAAACTCATTGTGAAATGACCATAACAGCTGAGCCGGTGTCCAATTCCATTTTAATTCATTTGTGATTCATTTCTGATGTAAGCCATATTGCTTGCCTCTTAATTTTCACATTGTAAATCTTAAGGCTACTCAGTCTTGCATCACTCTCATCATTATCAGATTTTTCATCAACAGCATGTAGATGAGTGCTCTTTTTTAAAACTGCATCTTGACTTTTTATCTTTTTCTCTTCCCTGTGCAGTCAATTTATTTTTGTCTGCCCAACATACACTTTGTCCTACATTTTCTGCAAGTTTTGCCTTTTAACCTGCATTGGTTTGGTGTATGTGACCCCTGCCACAATGGTAACACAATTTGTTTGGCCAGGATGGTTTCTGCTTAAACTTTGCAATTTTGTTCATGCTCACTTCATTCCTGACTGCAACTCAATTGGCTTCCTGGCTGCTGTTTCCATTGACACAGCAATTTCAACTGTTCTTTTAAATGTGAATTTTGCTACAGGTAGGAGCTGTTTTTGTATGTTTTCTTGTAAGATTCCATAAACTAAGCAATCTCTCAGTGCATCATTAAGCCCATTATTGAACTAACAATGCTCAATTTCTTCAGTTCTGCCTTGTAAGCTGAAATGGATTCACCTTCCTTTTGATTCCATTAATGAAACCTAAAACATTCTGCAATCAATAATGATTTTGGTTCTAAATGTTCCTGCGTTAGTTCAATAGTTCCACTGAATATTAGAGAATGTATACAATATACAATCTGTAATTCTTGTTCTTCACAGACATACATGAAAACAGAAGAGGGCCCCAAAGAATGACTGACAGTAAAATTATTTGAACCGCAAAGCCCCCCATCCCATACACAAGCAGCAGCAAAGCAGCAACAATCCTCCTCCCCCACCCACATCAGCACCCTCCACCCACCAAGCAAGCAATAGCAAAGCCCCCAAGAGAGACCATGATCTGCAGTACAACTAAAACTAATCATTCACCTGACAATTTGACATATTTGAGGCTCTCTCTCTCTCTCCTTAATAAAGGGACAGAGAGGTGTCACACAGCAGGAGGGGAGACAAAAACACTCACTGATTTACAGTGTTGAAGTCTGCTGTGTCACTTTTTTCTGAGTTCCCCGACTTGAGAATCAGCAACAAACTCTCCCCCACCTACAAGTGGGAGAGTGATCCCAGTACAGAGCCCCGACAGCGGATCCACTGCTTGCGACGTTCTAGTTTCTCCCACGATGCTTCAGTTAGCAACACTGGTTTGGAATGAGCTTATCCCCAGAGCCGCAAAGCCTTGCAATCCCAAAGGTGCATCCTTAAGATATCGAAAATGGCTGTTTGGTGAGCCCCGAGAGCGGGAACCAATGTCGTAAAGGTCAAAGTTTGAGTGCAGCTGTAGGTGAGGGTCTTCAACAGAACCCCATCCCCATGAAAAGGAAAAAGAGGAACATTAAAGCTAGAAATTAAGCTGCTTTCACAGATGATCTTGAAGAAGTCAATGCCTAGTGGCATCGTAGCTCTGCCTCTCTAACATGATAGCAGCAAAGCTTATTTCAGCTGGTTTGGGTGGACCAGTCAAACTTCTAAGAAATTGTATGCCTTTCCCCCTATTGCACTCAGCAAAACTGGCACTTGTTTCACATTAGTGATTTCATTCATTTTAAAATTCTACACAATTCATTCGACACGCACCATCCAGTTTTTTATTGTGCAATCGAACATGTCTAGCTTTCCAGCGTACCCAACCATTTCATCATTATTATGAGATAATTATTTACTTTTATTATTATCTCCCAGAACTCACTTTTTATGAACCTATGAATTTCATCCCTTTTCTGCCTTTTATTAACTCAACCATCTTGCTACTCTTCCAAAGGAAAAAAAGAAAGTGCTGGGCTTTTTTTTTATTTGAACGTCCTGCTGTGTTTCAAAAGGTAATTATTCATCTCAGGTTTGTTTAAAATCTTACTTGTCACCACTGTTATGTTTTGAAACTCCAGAACATAAAACTAATAAAAGAAATACACAGAGCCGAGAATATGTGTGTGTACTTCCTTTCTACTTCAGTGAGGCACTTATGACATTGTTGTGTAATGACGTATGCAATTTACATACTTTTTAATTATAACCTGTAATGAATTATGTAAACAAAGTATGCTTAATCAACAATAAACTCTAAATACAATATTTCTCAAATAATACTGCAAAATAAATATCTGAAATTCTGCCTACAATAGTTGTGTCATTGGCAAATTTTATAGTTGCCGTTTGATCTATGCCTAGCTACACAGACATGGATGTAGGAGAGTCGAGCAGTAGGCTCAGCATGCTTTCTTGAGGAGTGCCAGTGCTGACTGTCAGAAAGGAGGAGATGATTTTCCCATCTGCACTGACTGGTCTCCCAATGAGTAAGTCAAGTATCCAGTTGTAGAGGGAGGTACAGAGGCTCAGGTTTTAGAGTTTGTTGATCAGTACTGAGAGTATGATGGTGTTGAATGCTGAGCTGTAATGAAGCCAAATCTGAATGATTGGAATCAGTATTGCGGGAGGTTTCATACCCTAATTATGAATTGTTTTATAGTATGTGTAAGTATGGACAGTTCTGAGCAAAAGTCTTAGGCACATATATATAGCTAGAGTGCCTAAGACACTTACACTGTATTGTCAACATATTTGTATCTGTCAATGCCGAGTGGAGAGCAAGTTTGTAAATCTGAGGAGGAAAAGATGTTGGGAATGGTGAGGGTGGAGCACTATGGGAATGGTGTGGCACAGGTGGCAGAGAAGGAGTGGCAGGGGCAGGGGGTGCACAGGTACAGACACACCCAACCCTGAAACACCAGGCAAGGTCATTTGATTCCAAACTATTGGTTTATTGATCATTACAAGTTACCTCTCTGGAGCTTCCTGCTCCCTCCATTCCCCCTCTTCTTTTCCCAACCATGATTCCCCTCTCCCCACCCCTTCCCACTCTCAGTCCACAAGAGAGAGCCATATCAGAATCAGGTTCATCCCTCACATACGATACAAAATTTGTTTTTTTTGCAATAGCAGTATAGTGCAATACATAAAATTACTACAGTACTATGCAAAAGTCTTAGGCACACTAGCTATATACGTGCCTAAGCCTTTTGCGCAGTACTGTAGATATTATGAGCAAGTTGCTCGAACCTAAGGTTATCACATAGGAAGACCTTGGTGTTTTTGTTTCAGTGGAAGGAAGGAGCTATTGGATTAAAGACATATATATTGAAGCAATAGAGAAAAAGAATTTTCTATTAGTTCATTTTCTTCAATATGTGGATTTTATTTTTATTTCCATCAGGCAGTGCAGGAAGGGTTGTTAAGAGGTATAGCTGAGAAGGGAAGCGGTTGAAACCGTTGGTGTGTTCCACACCCATTATTATTTGCATGTGGTGAGTGTTAAAGGGAAGCTGGAAATGCTTGCTCTTGGGGTTAAGGTAGTGATCAAAGCAGAGGCACAGAGATCATAGTAGAGTACACCATCATATTTTATGTTATTTTTGTTGCCAACATTTTTTCTTCTGGGATGATATACTGTAACACAGAGAAGTCTGCACCTCATATGGAAAATAACAGCACGCAAACCTAAATCCTAAGTTCAGATGAAGGCCATCCAGTCTTTAAGGCCTGTTCTGCTATTCACCAGGTTCACAAATCATCTTCTACTTTAGTTCTATGTTCCTACATTGGCTCTATAACCCTTGCTTCCCATAACATCCAACATTTATCAGTCTTAGTTTTGAGCCATCTCAATAACGAAGGCTTTACTGTCTATTTGGGTAAGGAAGTCCAATGATTCACCATAATCCAAGCAAAAGCAGGTCTGAAATGACCTAAACCATACTCTGAAATTGTGATTCCTGCATCAACACCACTGAATGACTGGAACCATCCTCCCAACTTCCGGCATATGCCATATGTAATTATTTTACATTTCAATGGATTTTCCTTTATTCTTCTAAATTTCATACCTACGTGTTGGTTTCCAGACAAACACACACTGGTCCCTTTGAACATTGACATTGCCCATTCCCTCACAATTATAATGTCTGCCACCTTTCTGTTTCATGCAAAAAAATGAATAACTCCATAATTGTCACTTTACATTCCATCGGCCACGTTTTCCCCTTTTCCATCTTGCCCACGTCACTCTCCCAACATCTTTCTTTGTACATGCTGCCCACCCAGTTTAGAATCACCAACCTTGGAAACATGACATTTTGTTCCCCCACAGAAATCAATGATGTGAATTGCATGTAGCTGTGGTACACACGCACTCTGTGGTACTCAATTAATCACTCGACTGACATGCAAGGTTCCTGTATTTCAGAGGAGAGCAGATCAGAAAAAGAACAATAATTTTCCATGGAGTCCAAATATTACTGAGGTACAAAGATTATTTGAATTGAGCAATCATCCTTTCACAGTACCATTCACTAATTTTAGTGTAAATTAGTTTCGAGGTCCACTTCTAAGTGATCCAGTGCCTCATTTTGAAATGTTACCAAAAGCTGACATGAAATAGTGAGTGGTTACATCTACCCAGCTACATTATCATTTAATCATAAATCTGATAGTTGTGAGGGAGGCCACTAAACTCATTTTCCTGGTGTTCAGTTGGAACTATTTTCTCTAATAATATTTTCCTGCCTTTTTTCCATGTCCTTTTATATTATTTCCTTTCCAAATACACATCCAATTTCTTCTTACATGTTAAAAGACTGTTCCATAATCAAAGCGTTTAGTTACAAATCTAACACACCCCAGTCAAAATTAAATATAAAACAGTTCTTATTTTTTTTAATGTGGTTGGTTTCCTAGTGCATTCCTTTTAGCATCCATGGCTTTAAAAAATGCTTTGTTTTCAAATAAATATTTGGTAGTTTGTTTTATTTCATACCACCACTGAGAATTTAGCTTTACTGGCTCCTAATAAAATTCAGTAAAGGAATACAGCAGGTATGCATTACTGAGAGGAAAGTTTAAGATTTGGCAAACCAGTCAAAAATCCATTCATAAATACCATATGTAAAACCATAAAGATCTATTTGTAAGTAATGAGAGACAACAATCAGCAATCTTTACAGAAATTACAGGAAGGATGGTAGTGTTGATTGGAATAAATAGATGAAGTTCAGAGAGTAACAAAAGACATTTATTGGCCATTTAATGGGATTTTGGAATTGGAAGTATTGGAGAGAAGGAAACATTATGGATCACAGATAGGACTACTGGGGAAATAGAAGTTTCTACCCATTAAGGTGCAGATGACAGAGTAGTAGATAATCTGTCTGGATGGAGAATGTTGGGGTTGGGTTTGGGGTTCATGGTGGTCAAATAGTGGTCTAGAAAACATTGCAGTAATTCAGAAGCAATGTTATTCAGGATTTCAGAAAAATTTGTGTTTTTGTAGGAACAGTAACTAGCGATATAAACATAAAATATTTTGTATTGGAGAGAACATGGGCATCAAGCGATCTTTAAGGAGACATGTTTCACACTTATTAGGCCTCTCTAAGGGAGGATGAAGCCAAAAACCAGAGAATTAAGTATGAAGTAATGAATAATGATAATGGTGTTGCATTTTCCTAATACTTAGCCGGATGAAAGACCAAGAAGTAAAAACGTGTCTCTGTAGAGTCAAGCACCAAAATAATAATAATCACAACCTTCTTTCAAATTAGTTTAAATATTTATTTAAAACACAAGAATATCTGCAGAAGCTGGAAAACCAAAGCAACACACACAAAATGTTGGAAGAACTTAGCAGGCCAGGCAGTATCTATGGAAAAGAGTAAACAGTCAACATCTCGGGTTAAGGCCCTTCATTAGGACTCAGCCCGAAATGTCAACTGGTTACTCTTTTCCATAGCTGCTGCCTATCATGCTGAGTTCTTCCAACATTTTCTCTGTGTTGCTTAAGTATTTATTTCATTGATTTTCTGGGTTTTATACTGTCTTGTCAAATCTTTAATATTTCCTGTGTATGCTGCGCTTCCCATACGCCAGCTGTTTTTACCAGTACATTTTATCTTTTCCAGGATCTTCTGGGATTTTTCAAGTCCTGCAAACGTTCATCTGTCATACTCTCTTTCTTTCAGATGGTTTTCTGTCTTTTAGGTAAGCATTCTTTGATGTTTTAGCATGACATCCAGATGTTGACATCACACAATCTGTTGACAGGAACTTTGCTTCTTCTCCATTTCTTTCGCAAATGGAATAAAGAAAAATGGTGGAAAATGAGAACAATAAGTGTAAAAGGATCTGGTTTTTCTACACACTCTCACTGAAATGGAGGGAAAATAATTGCCTTCAATGGCTATGATTTTAAATGACCAGCAAAATGCAACTTACATCTCCTCAAATCTTGCGCTGTGATTAATGGTAACTCCAGTCCATCTACTGCTCTCCAGTTGGTGAAAGTCCAAGAGTACCAAGCTGTAAACTCCTTCACCAAGGACATCTGGATGTGAAATTACACTCTGTGTCCACTTTGTTCAGCACACCTGTATACCCGCTTGTTAATACAGATATCTAGTCAGCCAATCATGTAGCTGCAACTCAATGCATAAATGCTTGCTGCCATGGTCAAGTGTGTTCAAGCCAAACATCAGAATGGTGAAGAAATGTGATCTAATTGACTTTGACCATGGAATAATTGTTGGTGCCAGATAGGATGGTTTGAGTATCTCATAAACTCTTGGGATTTCCACACACACTAGTCTTTAGAATTTGCAGAGAATAGTGCAAAGAAACAAAACTACATCCAGTGAGCAACAGTCTGTGGGAAAAAAATACCTTGTTAATGAGAGAGTTCAGAGAAGGATGGCTAGATTGGATCAAGCTGATATGAGTGTGACAGTAACTCAAATAACCATGCATTACAACAGTGGTGTGCAGAAAAGCATCTCTGAATGTATTACATGTCAAATCTGTAAGATTATACAAGACTGCACCACATTCCTCTCTTGTACCTAATAATGTGGCCACAGAGTGCAGATCCTACTGCTTACGATGTGGTGAAGCTTGCTTGTCACTGTCTACTCAAATTTCCCCCATGTGAAAGAAATTAAAACCATAACTGCCCAAGAAATCTGCCACCCAACAAGATATCAAGACAAGGACCATCTTAATCCAATAAAAATACAGTGCTCTGTAAAATTCTGAGGTATATTATATATATAGCTGGGGTGTATAAGACTCTTGCACAGTGCTGTGGCCCCACAAAAACAAAACAAATTTCGTGGCAGATGTGAGTGATGATAAACCTGATTTTTATACGGGTCTCTATTGTGCACTGAGTGTGGGAAGGGGGCAGGGAGAGGGGAATCATGGTTGGGAAAAGGGGAAGGGAGAGGGGAGGGAGCATCAAGTGATGTTCTGTAGTGATCAGTAAACCAACTGTTTGGAATCAAATGACTTTGCCTGGTGTTTCAGGGCTGGGTGTGTCCCCACTACCCCGACACTCCTTCTCTGCCATCTGTCCCACACCCCTCTGGTGGGGCTCCACCCTCACCCTTCCCAACATCCTTTGCTCCTGCCAGATTTACAAACTTGCTCTCCAATCCACATTGACAAATACAGTACTGCATAAAAGTCTTAGGAACTCTAGCTGCTGTATATACTGTATATGTATCCAAGGCTTTTGCTCACTACTGTATCATAAGCAATTTTAAATTTACTTTCATTTTGGGAATGCTATACAAAATAATCGATTGTGAATCAGAGTTAGCTAGATTCTAGATAGAACACCGAAAAGTTTTAGACAAAATTCAAGAATGCGTTCAATATTTTCATGGTCATAGATGAGAACCGTGATATGTTGTTATTGGAAACCCTTATAATTCCAACTATTTCTCACAAGCTATTGGGAATTGCTTTCACCTCATACTCTTCTTGGTCGCCGAGGAACAGTCAGCTGATCCATAACTTTTTCTCTCATACACTGTAACATATTGACAATAAAAGTTATGTAAAGTTTTGCTTTCCATTTTTTTCATTTTCTTCTATACTTCCATTACTTTGCTACAGGACAACAGATGATTTTAATCTTTGCTCAGAACTTTTAATTTATTCATTTGAAGTAAATTAGTAAATGGGTAAAGTTTTTATATTGTCTCATTTATTGAGGTAGAGCAAACAAAAACTTTGTTTTACATGCCATCCACACAGTTAATTTCATTATATCAGTGCTTTGTAGTAGTTGCGGGAAAAAAACAAGAACAAAATGCTGAATATTGATGCAAATAAAGTGTTAGGCAGGCAGACAGACATTAAGGTGCAAGGCCAAAAAGAGGTTGATTGCGAAGTCCGTCTTTTCTGACTAGAGGACCATCTTTCAGATACAACCTGGAACTTCAAAGTCACTTTTGTGCATGAAGGTTTAAGCCATATCACAGCACCAGTGACCCAGGTTCAATTCCAATGCTGACTGTAAGGTGTTTCCACATTCTCCCCGTGACCATATGGATTTCCTTTGGTGCTCCACTTTCCTTCTAAGATGTACAGGGCAGTAGGTCAATTGGTCATGCGGGTGTAATTGGGTGGCACGGGCTCACTGTGCCAGCACAGCCTGTTACCTTGCTGTATTTATAAATAAACTAAGTAATGGCACCTGAAGACTACCAATTCCTGTTCTGGTGCTGCATTTCAGGAGAGGCAGGGGTGATGGAAACCAGGGCTATTAGTGGGAAACTAGTGAATAATAGAGATGTGAGCATAGAGGAGAAGGGGGTATGATAAAAGCACTATGTTACAGAAGGCTTAACTGTCTGATCCTTTCTTACGTTCTGGAGATCGTTCCCTCACATTTTCTTTCAATTACAGTTAAACAGTTCATTTTTGAACAATTGCTTAACTAACTCAGGCCTGTTTTGAATGATTAGTGCCTAATTCTAGCTCTGTTTCCAAATCTGGCTTTTAAGAAATTCCTCTCTGTTCCCATGTGGCCTCTGACTGTTACCTAGTTTTCCATTCCCTTCAACGTCCTTTTCACCAAACAACCAGACGCTCACTGTATCCAAGCGAGACAGTATATAATCAACACAACTCTCAGAAGGTATAATCAGTTGTTTTTTAATTACATCAGTTACATGTAGCTGATCTCCAATTTGAGGATGCTTAGATAATGATTTTTTAAAAATTAAATCTGATTTAAAATTTTACTCTTTTTTTCGTTCAGATTCCTCCGTGGCCCAGTCTTTCCCTGTCTCTGTAATCTCTTTTACTGTTACAAACCTGAATTCCTGCAACATTGGCTCTTGTATAACCTTCCCCACCCGAGTATTCTCCACCCAACGCCCTTTGTCCCACTATTGGCAGTCATGCCTCCAGCTGTATAATCCATAAATTCCAGAATCTACTCCCGAAACCTTGTCAATGCTATCCCCTCCTTTCAGACCTATCTTAATAGAGCTTGTGTGTTGGCTGAGTGTCAACCCTTGATTATGCTTCTGTGAAGTGCTTTGGAATGTTTCCCCACATTAAAGGTGCTTCATAAGTTGAGAATGTTGTTCTAGTAAACACAAATAGATTAGAAACACCAGAATTTTTTCACATGTGCTCTTCCATTAAAGCTATCAAGTGAAATAAATATTTAGCCTTTAAAATACATTACTGCAGGGGGAAAAGAAACATTGTTTAATAAAGAACACATGCCCCCGAGAGAAAGGACTGATCACTGGCCAAAAGTAAAGGATAAATCTCTCTGGCTAAAAAATCGTGTCAAGGAAATCACTCAAAATGATCACTTTTGAGGAATTGTTAATCACTGATAATTATACAATTAAGGCAAACAGCTCAAAATGTTTTCAATGTTTTGAACAACTATTTAAAATCTCATAAAATGAGTATGTTAAACTGACAAACCAATACATAAGGTTTAAATCAGCTGGGTATTGGAACAGGAGACACAAGTCATTACCTTGCTACAGCATTACACCCACTAAAATGTCAGCCTGCTTCAGAGAATATTCTCATCTCTGATTCTGAAAGCTGTGAGTTCCAATCCCTCCCTGAGATATGAGGTGATTATTTTGGATGATACTGGCGCTCATTTGGAGCCAACGTTGTTCTGTTGGGACTCAGCCGCCATTGGGCATAAAAAAGCATACTGAGGTTTTCCCAGCTACTTGACCAATACTTATCTCCAACCCAGTGGAAGTGGTAGATGCGGGTTCATTTGTAACATTTATGAGAAATTTGGATATGTAGGTGGAAGGGAGGGATTTGGAGGAATATAGTCTGAGTACAAGCTGATGGATCTATGCGGACTGTCAGGTTAATATGGAATAGGTGGGGTCAAGGGCCTGTTTCTGTGCCGAAGAATCGTATAAGACCAACATCACTGAAGCAGCTTTCCTGCTCATCATCTATTACTGGCTTTGATAGATTATCATCATGTTTCCTTTATTACAATGCCAAAATTGCCTGGTTGACTGCGAAAAGAAAAAATTCCTTTGAATATCCTAATTTTTAAGTAAGGTGTAACACAAGTACTATTTCTATCTTTCATGAACAAAATGAGGCCCCTCTCTTACTTTTTACCCCATTCACTTACCTCCTCCGTACCAAAACTCAGTCTGTTAAACATACAAACCAAAATACGTCACTCTGCTTATCAAACTGAATGGTTTTGGCATTTTGCAAAGAATTCTGACTTTTAAGACATTCACTAACAAAGTCATTAAAACTGAATGTGAAAGTGCAGGGAACCTACTATTTGCTATGCTCAGTGAGTGTTTTGGGCCTCATCATTTACAACATAATAATTTAAAAAAATAAACCTTTTTTTCTCTAAATGGGTTAAATTCCATCCCTGAGCGTTATGGTTTGTAACTTCAAAACATTAAATTCAAAGGAAAACTCAGGAGTCCAAAATGTGGGTCTAACTTCGAGTTTAATTTCAGTGAGGTGCGCACGTATCATATGGTAGCGTGATGACAAATGCAATTCATGTATTTACACATATAACATGTAATGAATTATTTAAATGGTCAAAAATGCTTAATCAAACAAAATATATACACAAAGTTACTCAATTATTACTAAAATATTAAATAAACAACAATGAGTGAATATTTGTTAAATTTAGAATGATCCTGAGTAAACATTTGTTCTTGATTAAATTCATTGAATGCAACATGTGGTAACATGTGTATTGTGCTCTATTTCAGTAGTGGAGTTTAATGCATGTTACCACATGGAACATTTGGCCCATAAAACAGAGGGGAATAATACTACCCTGAATGATTGAAAATGAATCACTTTATTAGAAACCTTGGGCACGGCATCAATGGAAATTGTGAAGCCTTTGATTCTCAATCCTAGCACCTTAAAAAAACCCATTTTATCTGTAAAACACTGAGCAAGTGATCTATCACTAGCAACAAGAGAAGCAGAATCAATTAGTAATCAGCAATTGATTTGAGGCCGGGGATATTTCATCTTAGCTGTTACGTGCAAGCCAGTATGCAAAGCAGGGCAGTACGATATGGAGAGCAAGCTGTTGCCCATGCAGCAGACTCCCCTCTCCATGGAACTGACGAAACCAAAGGAATGACACAGACCAATATAGTTTGGCACCAGTGGTGTCACAGGAGTTGCTAGTCAGCATTGCCCTCGACGTAGGACTGCTTTAGAGACTCCATTTCTGGATGATTCCTCAGGGTTTCCTCGTGGATAATAAATCAGCCATGATGGAATGGCAGAGCAGACCCAATGAGCCAAATTACCTAATTCTGCTCCTATGACTTATGGTCTTACTCCTGAAGCCTTCCCCATGAGTGAGTATGGCCGGAGGCAGTGGAGCTTTGAGATCGGTTTTCATTCTCCTAGATGAGCTGCCATCTGTATGAAGTTATGAAGTGACAGGGTTTAAGACATCAGTAACTTGCCTTTTTCCCTTCTCCTGTTAGTAGAAATGGTTCCACTTGGCTTAGTGGCTAAGCCACAGGTGAAAAACCAGGATTTGGACTTGGTTGTCAGAGGCTATTTGAGACCCATGCAGTTGGGAGTATTTAATAGTTAGTTTGGGGTTATCCCTACTACCTTCCCTGACTATGACAACATTAAGGAACCACAATTGATATATCATTGTCAAATGTACTAAGATACAGTGAAAAGCTTTTGTTCACATATCATGTAGACAGATCATTCCATACATAAGTACATATAGGTAGTATAAATGAAATTTTAAAAATGCAGAATATAGTAACACACACAAAATGCTGGTGGAATGCAGCAGGCCAGGCAGCATCTATAGGAAGAAGTGCTGTTGACGTTTTGGACCGAGACCCTTCGTCAGGACTAATTGACTCTTCTTACTAACTCGCCAGCATTTTGTGTGCGTTGCTTGAAATTTCCAGCATCTGCAGATTTCCTCGTGTTTACAGAATATAGTATTTCAGTTGCAGAGAAAGTGCAGTGCAGGTAGATAAATAAAGTGGTAGGGCCATGACAGAGTTGATTGAGAGGTCAAGGGTTTGTTTTTATTTTGAAGAGATTTGTAAAAGAGTCCTATAACAGTGGAACAGTGGGGTAGAAACTGTCCTTGTGCCTGGTGGATGGTTTTTCAAGCTTCTGTATCTTCTGCGCAGTGGAAGTGGAGAGAAGAGGGAATGCCCAGTGCAGGAAGGATCCTTGATTACGTTGGCCGCTTTCCTAAGGCAGCAGGAAGTATACGCAAATTAAATGGAAGGGAGATTGGTTTTCATGATAGACTGGGTTGTGTCCAAACTCTTTGTGATTACTTGCATCTTAAGTAAAGCCCTCCCCATCATCGAGCACATCTACAAGGAGCAATGCCGCAAGAAAGGACCTCCACCATCTATGCAATGCTCTCGTCTTGCAGTTGTTATCAGGAAGGAGGTACAGGAGCCTTAGGACCCACACCACCATGTTCAGGAACAGTCATTACCCCCTCAACCATCAGGGTCTTGAATCAGAGGGGAATAACTTCATTCAGCTTCACTCATGCCAATATTGAACTGTTCCCAAAACCTGTGGACTCACTTTCAAGGACTCTTCAACTCATGTTCTTGATATTTCTTGCTTATTTATTTATTTGTTTGTTTGTTTGTTTGTTTGTTTGTTTGTATTTGCACAGCTTGTTGTCTTTTGCACATTGGGTTGTTTGACCATCTCATTATGTGTGGTTTTTCATTGTTTCTGTGTTTTTTCTTTATATGTACTATGAGTTCCCAGAAGAAAATACGTCTCAGGGTTGTATATTATGCCATATATTAACTCTGTTAAGAAATTTACTTTGAATTTTTAAATGTTGAACTTTGAGCAGTTGCCATACTAACTCCTGCCATATCAATTAATGCTGTGGGATATCAAAATTATTTCTGCAAATGTATTTTACCAATGATTTTATATATACAGTAAATATGGCCATTAAGAACAAGACCTTAGTATTTTTGTGGAAATCCTGAATATGAAGAAATCATGCAGAGAAATGCCAGCAGACCATAGAATATATCACCAACTTCCAGCAAGTTCTAGTTTAATCATAACAGTAGAGTATTTCACTCCATTACTTCAGAAGTTGCTCGAGTTTGCAAACTTTGGTGACCATTTTGATTGACAGAGATCATAGAAACATATTGATTGTTGGCTTCAACCAACTAATGTGTTCAATCTCTTGATACTGAATAGGTATGTTTGAAAACAAGGGCATAGAGATTGCAGTCAGGGTGAAACATTTTCCTTTGCTGTTGAACTCAAAAGAAGCTCCTCACAAAGGTCTAGCCATCTTCATCTTGAGATTTTGCATTTTCTGACACCTGGCAAATCCATGATTATCAGCATCTGTAATCTTATCAAACTGATTGAAGGCCAATTACAATTATTTCTCACAAAACTTATACACAGACGCAGGAAGCTTGGACTTTCATTCACTTTCTAAATGTTAATTGCTAATTCAAGAATGGAACAGGCACATGTAATTAAAGCACATGCTGAAACACTATGTATATTTAAAGAAAACTAAAATTTCATACATTTATGCAACTTACTCCGATGGATTATAATACATAACAACACAACAATTTTTGCACAGAAGTAGGTCATTGAATCAGAATTAGAATAAGATTTAATAGTGAAATTAATTAAATAGTGGAAAAATAAAAAAAACGAAAAATTAGTGAGGTAGTGTTCATGGATTCAATGTCCATTCAGAAATTGGATGGCAAAGGGGTAGAAACTGTTCCTATATTGTTAAGTGTGTGCTTTCATGATTTGTGACTTTCTTCCTGATGGTATCAATGAGAACAAGGGATGTCCTGGGTGATAGGATCCTTAATAATGGTTGGTGCCTTTTTGAGGCATTGGTCCTTGAAGATATCCTGTATCTAGTGCCCAAGATGGAGCTGACTAAGTTCACAACCTTCTGCAGCTTATTTTGATCCTGTGCAGTAGCCCATACAAAACAATGATGCCGCCAGTTAGAATGAACGGTACTTCTGTAGAAATTTGCGAGTGATATACAAAATCTCCTCAAACTCCTAATGAAATATAGCAGCTCTAAGGCCTGCTTTGTAGCTGCATTGATTTGTTGGGTCCAGGATACATCCTCAGAGATATTAACAGCCAGGAACTTGAAATTGCTCACTCTTTCCACATCTGATCACTCTGAGGACTGGTTTGTGTCCCCATGTCTTACTCTTTCTGAAGTCCACAATCAGTTTTTTGGCCTTACTGATGTTGAGTGCAAAGTTGTTGCTGGAACACCACTCAACTAGCTGATATATCTCACTCCTGTATGCCCTCCTGTCACCATCTGAAATTCTGCCAACAGTATTTGTGTCACCAGCAAATTTATATAGATAGCATAAAGTCCAAGGTAGCTCCATGCAGAGTGATCTGTTCGGTTTTATTCCCTAGTTATTTCTCTTATTCCTGCAAATTACTTTCCTATGTGCCTCTAGAATGCTCTCTTGGAAATTCTCATTTCAAACTGCCCCATTCAACAGTGAGTCCCACATGATCATAACTCTCAAAGGGAAAAAATATTTTCTTTCTTATCTCTGCTTCATTTGCATTTCACTATGAATATGTTCCCAAGTCTTTGAACCATCTATTAATGGAAACAGTGCTCCACGAGTTACCCCTGTTATGGTCCTTGCACGTCGATCAAATAGCTGCTTGGCATTTAATGAACCAAGCAGATCAACCTTAGTCTAATCACTGAAACTAATCATGTAAATCTTTTCTAGAGTTTTCACATTCCTTCTAAAGTCTGATGAAAACAGTTGGATTCAATGTTTGAGTTCTCCGCTAGCTAGGCCTTTGCACAGAAACAGAATCACAATCCTGGGTTCAGATAGCTTGCTAAGCAATAATTCTGTTCAGTTTACAATTAAAAACTCATCTGGATTTGGCATTACAAAGAGCGAGGTTTTCTTGATAATTTACTACAGAATTAGTTGCTAAGTAGTTTCAATTCAAGTCAGTTAAAGTTATTTCTATTGATCCTGCTGCAGAATTTTACAGAGTATCATGGGGTATGTGCAGGGTTAGATAGCGGAAATCCCAACGTTACCATTAGTTCTGTGGAATAATAGTAGTGCGCAATAGAAGTTTGACTCTCGTTACTGCAACAAAGTCTAGGCCAAGATTTTCATATGTATTTCCAGATGGTTCCTTTTAAATGGTTTGTTAATTTATATTTCTGTGCGGCTTTTAATTGGTGTGATAATAGATGGTTTATAGAGCCCATTGTGCTCAGTTGCATAGCTTAAAGGTGTGTTATTTTGTTTTGGCCGCAATAACTGAGGTTTATGTTTCTGTTGTATCTCACAGATGAGAGGGTGTTTCAGCTTATGTCATGCTGGTTTTAAGTGTGTCTCCAATGGGTGGGCCGCACCGTCTGCATGCCAAAATCCCTAAGCAAGTTCTCTACCCTGACCTGTGAGACTGAAAACTCTGAAACTCAATGATAAAAGTATTCTTAACTCCTGGGTATCTCAATGATCACTCAGGAGGAGCAGACCAGGAGTGTGGTAGAATCGAGGGGTCTGGGAGTACAGATGCATAATTTCTTGAAGCGGTGTCACAGCTCGGTAGACTCATAAAGAGAGCTTTTGACACATTGGCCTTCATAAATCAAAGTGTTGAATACAGGAGTTGTGATGTTATGCTGAAGTTATATAAGATGTTGCCGAGGCCAAATTTGGAGTATTATCTGCTGTTGCGGTTACCTACCTACAGGAAAGGTATCAATGAAATTGAAAGAATACAGAGAAAATTTGCAAGGATATTGCTGGGACTTGAGGACCTGAGTTATAGGGAAAGGTTGAATCGGTCAGAACTTTATTCCCTGGAGCATAGGAGAATGAGGAAAAGTTTGATAGAGGTATAGAAAGTCATGAAGGGTGTAGATAGGGTAAATGCAAGCAGGCTTTTTCCACTGACCTCTAGAACTAGAGATCATAGGTTTTGGGTGAAAGATGAAATACTTAAGGGGTGCCTGAGGGGGTATTTCATCACTCAGATGGTGTTGCGAGTCTGAAGCTATTTGCCAGAGGATGTGGTAGATGCAGGTTTGATATCAATACTTAAGAGAAGTTTTGATAAGTACATGGATAGGAAGGGTATGGAAGGCTAGAGCCAGGTGTGGGTTAATGGGACTAGGCAGAATAACAGTTCAGCATAGTCTAGATGGGCCAAAGGGCCTGTTTCGGTGCTGTAGTGCTTGATGACCGTACGAGGAGGCACTGATTATGTCTAGTCACTATGACAAGAGCACATGAAGGCCAATGAGAAAGAACATTTTCTTCTTCTTAAGCAATACCTTTTGGTCCAGGATGACTTACTTAGAACATAGAACAGTACAGCACAGTACAGGCCTTTCAGCCCACAATGTTGTGCCGACCCTCAAACCCTGCCTCCCATATAACCCCCTACCTTAAATTCCTCCATATACCTGTCTAGTAGTCTCTTAAACTTCACTAGTGTATCTGCCTCCACCACTGACTCAGGCAGTGCATTCCACGCACCAACCACTCTCTGAGTGAAAAACCTTCCTCTAATATCCCCTTGAACTTCCCTCCCCTTACCCTAAAGCCATGTCCTCTTGTACTGAGCAGTGGTGCCCTGGGGAAGAGGTACTGGCTGTCCACTCTGTCTATTCCTCTTAATATCTTGTACACCTCTATCATGTCTCCTCTCATCCTCCTTCTCTCCAAAGAGTAAAGCCCTAGCTCCCTTAATCTCTGATCATAATCCATATTCTCTAAACCAGGCAGCATCCTGGTAAATCTCCTCTGTACCCTTTCCAATGCTTCCACATCCTTCCTATACTGAGGCGACCAGAACTGGACACAGTACTCCAAATGTGGCCTAACTAGAGTTTTATAGAGCTGCATCATTACATCGCGTCTCTTAAACTCTATCCCTCGACTTATAAAAGCTAACACCCCATAAGCTTTCTTAACTACCCTATCTACCTGTGAGGCAACTTTCAGGGATCTGTGGACATGTATCCCCAGATCCCTCTGCTCCTCCACACTACCAAGCATCCTGCCATTTACTTTATACATTGCCTTGGAGTTTGTCCTTCCAAAGTGTACCACCTCACACTTCTCCAGGTTGAACTCCATCTGTCACTTCTCAGCTCACTTCTGCATCCTATCAATGTCTCTCTGAAATCTTTGACAATCCTCTACACTATCTACAACACCACCAACCTTTGTGTCATCTGCAAACTTGCCAACCCACCCTTCTAACCCCACATCCAGGTCATTAATAAAAATCACGAAAAGTAGAGGTCCCAGAACAGATCCTTGTGGGACACCACTAGTCACAACCCTCCAATCTGAATGTACTCCCTCCACCACGACCCTCTGCCTTCTGCAGGCAAGCCAATTCTGAATCCACCTGGCCAAACTTCCCTGGATCCCATGCCTTCTGACTTTCTGAATAAGCCTACTTCCACCTAAATTTTGTGGGATTCTGAAGTGGCTGGGGAGACCAATGTCCACACAACTGATTCTTCCACAAATGAGGCGGCGGAGCTAGTGCAGCAGGTGCGTTGGTAGAATTGCTCCTTCTGCTGCTTACATGGGTCTTCTCCTGATGCATGGCTTCAAGGTTCAATAGAATCACCAATGTTCCTTCTCCAGTTTAAGTAGTGATAGGCCAGATATTCCCAGAAGTTGGAGTGAATGTTGCATTTCGGTGTGTGGTGGATTAGCATACTGCATCCTTGGTTCTTTTTTTCTCTGCTGGTCTAATATTATAGTGCTCAGAAGAAATTGTCTGATTTGGATAGCTCCTCATGTCTCATCTGTGGAAGAATCAGTAGCTTCCCTAGCCACTTCAGAATCCCACAACATTTAGGTGGAAGTAAGTCACCCTAGATCCCATGGAATAGCTCAAGGAAGAGAAGATGCTGCTTCTCTTTGTGCATGACCTCCATTCATCTCTGTCATGGTGACTAAAATGCTGGAGGAAACCAGCAGGTCAGACAGCATCTGTGGAAAGGAATAAAGAGTCAGCATTTCAGGTTGAGACCTTTCATCAGTCCTCCTGAGTTCATTCAGCATTTTGTGTGTGTTACTCCGAACATCCAGCATCTGCAGACTCTCTTGTGTCATAGTGGCCAGACACGATCAATGCCTCCCTGAATGGACCTGCTCCCTTCAGAGTGATCATTGAAAGGGATACCTTGGAATCAGAATATTTTTATCACCGAGTTCCTGGGAGCTTTGTCGAAACTCATTCTCTGTTGACTGAGAAATTGCATGTCATGGCAGAGTTTGCTCTGGGAGTTTGGCACGCTGTTGGATATAAAAGTGATATGGTCTGCCCAACATAGCTAAGTGAGAGTATGTATCTAGGGCCTTTATACTGGGGATGCTGACCTGGAACAGGATCCTGATATCAGTTTAATTGTGAATTTGTAGAACCATCAATTTCCTAGGTGTTAAGAAGCCTACTTGTCCTTGTTTCTAAATCATATAGAAAGTGAGGAATTAATGTTGTCTGGTAGATCATAGGCTTTGTTCAAGTGTCTGTCTTTTCTGAAACCCAGCTCCCAAAAATGGGATCTCTTAAGAAGAGCATCCATTTCAAATCATTCATCCTGTCAATCATCAGCTATAGAACCAGTTGCAGAATCCCACATGACTGGATCCTACAGATAGTTTATGACCTTATAAACTATCTCAGCACCCCGTGAATTTAAGGAGAGGAAAGTCTTCTCAAAAAAATGAGAAGAATTGTGTTGGTGCAAAATACTAAGTTAATAAAAAATTGATCTTGCCTATTGTAAGACCGTAAGACATAGGAGTAGGATTAGGCCATTCAGCCCATCGTGTCTGCTCCAACACTCCATCTTGGCTGTTCCCAGATCCCACTAAACCCATACACCTACCTTCTAGTCATAACCTTTGATGCCCTGACCAATCAAGAAAATATTAACTTTTCTTTAAATATACCCATGGACTTGGCCTCCACAGCTGTCTGTAGCAGAGCATTCCAGTGATTCACTACTCTCTGGCTAAAAACAAAATCCTCCTTACCTCTGTTCTAAAAGGTTGTGCCTCAGTTTTGAGGCTGTGCCCTCTAGTTCTGATCACCCCCACCATAGGAAACATCCCTCCACATCCACTGAATCTAGTCCTTTCAACATTCTATAGGTTTCAATGAGATCACCCCACATTTTTCTAAATTCCAATGAGTACAGGCCCAAGGCTGCCAAATACTCTTCATATGTTAACCCCTTCATACCAGGAATCATCCCCATGAACCTCCTCTGGACTTTCTCCAATGATAACATATCCTTTCTGAGATATGGAGCCTAAAACTGTTGACAATACTCCAAGTGCATCTTGACTAGTGTCTTATAAAAGCTCAGCATTATCTCTTTGCTTTTATATCCTATTCCCCTTAAAATGAATGTCAACATTGCATTTGCCTGCTTTACCACAGAGTCAACTTGTAAGTTAACCTTCTGAGAGTCTTGCAGGAGGACTCTTGTTCCTTTGCACCTCTGACATTCGAATTTTCTCCCCATTTAGATAATAGTCTGCACTTTTGTTCCTTTTACCAAAATGCATAATAATAATAACAATAAGTACTTTATTGATTGTGAGTGGAAAATAATTTTGTTAGAGCAGCAACATTTAAAAACACTTATCAATAATAATAAATACAATAATAGTAATAATAACTAATAGTAAAGTACAAATAATAATATACACAATAATAATTTACCAATATGTAATAATGTGCAATGCTGTGCAATAATACTTTATGAAATCATAAAGCAGAGACTATTGTACTATGATGTGTGTTCTCCTGTCACACAGAGATGAACTGTTGTAAATACTTATTGCAATTGGTTGGAAAGATTTTCTGTAACAATCCTTGCGACGGTGGAGCTGAATGAGTCTGTTCATAAAGGTGCTCCGCTGCTTATTCAGTAGGTCATGGAGAGGATGTTCCTGATTGTTCATAATGGATAACAGCTTGTTTAGTGACCTTCTCTCCACCAATAACTCAAAAGAATCTGGGTGGTAGCTAAGGGTGGATCCAGCCTTTTTGAAGAGTTTATTATACATTTCCCAACACTATATTCCATCTGCCACTTTTTTGCCCATTCTCCCAATTTCTTTAAGTCCTGCTGCAATCGCATTGCTTCTTCAGTACTACCTACCCCTCCACCTATCTTCATATCATCTGCAAATTTTGCCACAAAGCCAATAATTCCATTACCCAAATCATTGACAAATAATGTGAAAAGTAGCGATCCCATACTAACCCCTCAGGAAAACCACTGGTCACTTGCAACTAACCAGAAAAAGCCTCTTTTATTCCCACTCACTGCCTCCTGCTGGTCAGCCATTTCTATCCATGCCAGTATACTTCCTGTAATGCCTTGGGATTTTATCTTGTTAAGCAGCCTCATGTGTGGCACCTTATGAAATGCCTTCTGAGAATCCAAGTAATTGACATCCACTGCCTCTCCTTTGTTCACCCTGCTTGTTGTTTCCTCGAAGAACTCTAACGGATTTGTCAGGCAAGATTTCCCTTCACAGAAACCATGCTGACTTTGACTTATTTTATCATTAGTCTCTAAGTACCCCGAAACCTCTTCATTAATAACGAATTCCAACACTTTCCCAACCATTGAGGTTCGGCTAACTGGCCTATAATTTCCTTTCTTTTGCTTTCCTCCCTTCTTAAAGAGTGGAGTGACATTTGCAATTTTCTAGTCCTCCGTGACCATGCCAGAATAAAGTGATTCTTGAAGGATCATGATCAATGCATCTGCTATCTCTTCAGCAACCTCTTTCAGGACTCTGGGATGTAGTCCATCTGGTCCCAGTGACTGATCCACCTTAAGTCCTTTAAGTTTGCCCAGCACTTGTTCCGTTGTAATAGTAATGGCGTTCACTCCTGATCCCTGACACTTGTGGACCTCTGGCACACTGCTAGTATCTTCCACAATGAAGACTGATGCAAAGTACTTATTTAGTTCATCTGCTATTTCTTTTTCTCCCAATACTACCTCGCCAGCATCATTTTCCAGTAGTCCAATATCAACTCTCACTTCCATTTTACTCTTTATATAACTGAAAAATCTTCAGTATCCTGCTTTATATTATTGACTAGTTTACCCCCATATTTCAGCTTTTCCTTTCTTATGGATGTTTAGTAGCCTTTTGTTGAATTTTATATCTTCCCAATCATCCAACTTCCCACTCACTTTTGCTACATTAGGTGCCCTTTCCTTGGCTTTTATGCAGCCCTTAACTTCCTTTGTCAGCCACTGTTGCCATTGAAAACTTCTTCTGTGGGACGTATCTATCCTCTGCCTTGTGAACTATTTCTAGAAACTTCAGTCACATCTACTCTGTTGTCATTCCTGCCAGAGCCCACACCCCCCCCCCCCCCATTCACCTGGGCAAGCTCCTCCCTCATGCCTCTGTAACTCACTTTATTATATTGCGATATTGATACACGTGACTTATGCTTCTCCCTCTCAATCATATCCTGATCACTGCCTCCTAAGGGTTCCTTTACATTAAGCTCCCTAATAAAATCTGGATTATTACACAACATCCACTCTAAGATAGCCTTTCCCCGAGGAGGCTCATGCACAAGCTGCTCTATAAAGCCATCTCGTAGGCATTCAACAACTTCCCTCTCTTGCGATCTGACACCAACTTAATTTTCCCAACACGTATTGAAGTCCCCCATTACAATTGTGACATTACCCTTCTTACATGCCATCCACTCTGACTTAACCACTCTGAAGATGACCACTCTGTTAGGCGTTACCTCTCCTTTATGGAGTCTGGGTTATCCAAGCTTTGCTCCAGACCTGCATGGGAATGTTTCTATTGTGTTCAAAAACATTTTAAGTGGAATTATAACAACACTCTAATCATATTAACCTGCTCTATGTCCGAAAATACTATATCTGATGTTTCCTTTAATTGGATTCTTCTTTATTGACAGACACATCTCTTAAATAACTAACAGTTTGAATGCTTTATGGAAATGACAAATGATTTGGCATAAACACAGTAAGATAATCAATAGCTGAAGTTTTGCATTTTTTTTGTTCTTGAGTGGAATGTTTCAAGCAGTGGTGGGGTTGAGAAACTGAGGAAAATGTCAATGATAAATCCAGCAAATCCCTACTGGATTTGTTCTTAATTTTACTGTCTTGTGGTTAGTAATTTTCACTCAGTCAGACAATTCTCAATTGGCTATCTTGAATGTACTAGTTCCTCCAGAACATATCAACAACCATTACAGGGTTAGTCCTTCCAATACTACATTCAAATTTGTAATCTAAATGTTACGAACACTTTTAATCCAATAAATAAATTTGTAAACATATTGTAGTACAGTACATTGTCTGTTTATTCCTCTCCATAGCTGCTGCCTGTCTAGCTGAGATCATATATCATTTTATGTGTTTTGTAGTAGTGACAGGTTTGATACAAGTGTTAAAATAGAATGCTTATTTTATTACATCCTGTAATTCTTCTTAATCAACTGTTGAGATAGAATCTAACTGATGAACTCTTGAACTCTTGATCGTCCGAATCTACTTGGTCATGTCTCTAGTTCTTCGTCTGTCTGCACTGCAGTTTCTCTAACTGTCACACTGTAGTATCTGGGAGTACAGTTAGACGAGAAGCTAGACTGGACTGCCAACACAGATGCCTTGTGCAGGAAGGCACAGAGTCGACTGTACTTCCTAAGAAGGTTGGCGTCATTCAATGTCTGTAGTGAGATGCTGAAGATGTTCTATAGGTCAGTTGTGGAGAGCGCCCGCTTCTTTGTGGTGGCGTGTTGGGGAGGAAGCATTAAGAAGAGGGACGCCTCACGTCTTAATAAGCTGGTAAGGAAGGCGGGCTCTGTCGTGGGCAAAGTACTGGAGAGTTTAACATCGGTAGCTGAGCGAAGGGCGCTGAGTAGGCTACGGTAAATTATGGATAACTCTGAACATCCTCTACATAGCACCATCCAGAGACAGAGAAGCAGTTTCAGCGACAGGTTACTATCGATGCAATGCTCCTCAGACAGGATGAAGAGGTCAATACTCCCCAATGCCATTAGGCTTTACAATTCTACCGCCAGGACTTAAGAACTTTTTAAAAGCTATTATTAATGCTTTTTGAGATAGTGATTTAGATGCATATCATATTTTTTTACTGAGTTAAGTATTGTATGTAATTAGTTTTGCTACAACAAGTGTATGGGACATTGGAAAAAAGTTGAATTTCCCCATGGGGATGAATAAAGTATCTATCTATCTATCTATCTATCTATCTATCTATTCTGTTCTCTTTGTAATATCTTCATGTCATTATGTCAAATGAAAGCTGTTCACTGTTTCCCATTATATTTGACAATAACAAATCAATACCTAATCATTCAGATTATATATGATAGAAGGAAGTGGGAAGGCCAGGGCCTGTTTTTGTACAGTACAATCAGTATTGACATTAAGTGTGAGCATCCCAACATCCAGTGCAGGATAAAAGGAAAGAAAGTAGGTGCCACACTATTTGCTCTGTCTGTTCCCCTCCTGTGTTGTTCGGTGTCCACCATGCTTGTTATTACCCAAGTGTATATACCAACCTCCTGTCACAAATATTGCTCACCTATTCCAAGTGAGAACCTATCTGTTTTAACTGATCACTGAGAAAGCTAACATTAATTGACCAGTGCAACCGGTCTATAATATTGAACAGTAATCGTTATATTGCTGAGCTTTCTGAATAGATACAACAAGAGAAGTGTGAAGATAACTGGAAAGTAATCAATAGGTCATGGACTCAGATGCCGCATATACGACAAGCAGGGCACTTCAAAACGGTAAAGGCAGATACATGCAAGGACAAATAACCCACCTTTAGAAAAAGATGGAGAATATAATTTTGAGCTCAGTGGAAACAAAGTAGGAAATACTTGAATATTAAGTTCATGGAAAAATAATTATCTGCCATATGAAAGTCAGAAA
Organism: Hemitrygon akajei; assembly: GCF_048418815.1. Taxonomy (NCBI): domain Eukaryota; kingdom Metazoa; phylum Chordata; class Chondrichthyes; order Myliobatiformes; family Dasyatidae; genus Hemitrygon; species Hemitrygon akajei. Next base: position 150,087,785 of record NC_133134.1, on the reverse strand, counting down.
TAGACACTAACAATCCTAGGATTCTAGTTATTGTTCCTGCTATATAAGCTGCAAAGTCAAAAGAATGGTGTCTGAAATAATATAACACACAATAAAAACCCTTATAGAATAATTAAAATGGGAATATTGAAATACTGTATTTCAATTATATTCAATGTATGCGTTACGATATTTCTGTTTACGGGTTCTCAGAAGGAAACATTCAGAGGCATGGAACAGAATTGTACACAGTAGGTTATACATAGCCAGTGCTTTCCCCTTTCATCAATCAAATTGGCAGTAGGTCAAAAGTTGCAACTGACACTCATTAACCCACCAGTTCAGAACTGGAATTTTGAATTAAACATTCAAACATGACAATGCCAATGTTTGTTAACTGATTTCAGTTAAACAAAACTCAATAGGCTCATAAAACTGTGTGATTATTTGGTCTGTTGTATGCAAAAATGAAGTACAATACTGTACATCCATTTGTATTAAGTATGATCCATCAATGAGAAACAGGCCTCCCTGCTTGTCCATGAAGGACATAATTAAGTAACATAAGTAACTGGGATACCAAACTGTCAGTAAATCACAAACACATGGGCTCCAAACATCATAATTCTTCTGACTGGTGTTTGATGAGAAGAGCTCATTTAGAATTTATTATCCAAAGTGAAAAGCATATTTACATTACAAAGACTGTAAATCACTTTGTATATACATACATCCGTAAAAAGAATACAGCACTTGATGAAAGGAAATTAATTCTAAGGCTTATTATGTACAGAAAGAGAGTGCAAACTAAGCTCGTCTAGGGATTCAGATAACCTTCAAGCACTGTTATTATTGCACCATGCAAATTAAATCTAATCTTTTGTAGCCAAGTGGAAGAGATTGGCCAAGAATGTGCAGGAAAATAGCAGTAAACTCACATTGCACACTGTTACTAATGCTATAAAAGTTCAGGCCTTTGTAGCAAGGAGGAGTGCACATGGTTTGACTTTAGTCATGTAAAAATAGGACTATAATATCAACTGTTTTGTGAGTGTCAAAAAATTGAAGGACTTGCTTTGTCAATACAACATAACCTTATTGCAGAGAGTTACTGCTGGTAGCACATGGCAGAAGAACTCTGATAATGCAATGATTTATGATTCTGATATGTACTCAATTTTAGAGGGGAGAGATGGAATAATTAAAAATACATGTCTCACTCCTGCAAATAGTCAATGGTTTTGAGATGCTTTTAATACTTTCAATAACAATTTCATTTAGTTCTTTTTTTATTCTGACTTTTTTTCTCTTGAAATCCATTCTTTCCTTCTTTCTGTTCAGTTCTCTGTCTAATATTCAGAAGAATAAGGGGTAACCTAATTGAAATCTATCAAATGGTGAAAGGCCTTTTATAGAGTGGATGTGGAGAGGATACTTCCTTTGATAGGAAAGACTAAGACCAGAGGACACAGCGTTAGAATAGAAGGATGTCTTTTTAGAATGGAGATAGAAACAGAGAAATCTACAGCACATTACAGGGCATTCGGCCTACAGTGTTGTGCTGACTGTGTAACCTACTCTAGAAGTTGCCTAGAATTTCCCTAACGCATAGCCCCTCTATTTTACTAAGCTCCATGTTCCTATCTAAGAGTCTCTTAAAAGACCCCATTGTATCCACCGCTACCACGTCGCTGGCAGTGCATTCCACGCACCACGAAGGAACCTGAGGAGGAATTTCTTTAGACAGAGAGTGGTGAATCTGTGGATTTCATTGCCACAGGCAGCTGTGGAGGCGAAGCCTTTATGTATATTTAAGACAGAAGTCGATAGGTTCTTGATGAGTCAGGGCATGAAGGGATGTAGGGAGAAGGTAGCAGACTGGGGCTGAGAGGAAAAATGGCAGGGCAGATTTGATGGGGCAAATGGCCTATTTTTGTTCCTATATCTTATGGTCCTTACGGTCTTATAATTTCATTCAAAGTCACCACTTTTCATTATCTGCTCTGTTTCTTTATTCATTAATATCTATACTTACTTCATATTTATTCATAATTATTACTAAGAGGAACTGTTCCTCATTGTTCACCAATCCTGATAAAAGACCTTTGACCCAAAGCATTTAGATAGATAGATAGATAGATAGATACTTTATTCATCCCCATGGGGAAATTCAACTTTTTTTCCAATGTCCCATACACTTGTTGTAGCAAAACTAATTACATACAATACTTAACTCAGTAAAGAATATGATATGCATCTAAATCACTATCTCAAAAAGCATTAATAATAGCTTTTAAAAAAAAGTTCTTAAGTTCTGGCGGTAGAATTGTAAAGCCTAATGGCATTGGGGAGTATTGACCTCTTCATCCTGTCTGAGGAGCATTGCATTGATAGTAACCTGTCGCTGAAACTGCTTCTCTGTCTCTGGATGGTGCTATGTAGAGGATGTTCAGAGTTATCCATAATTTACCGTAGCCTACTCAGCGCCCTTCGCTCAGCTACCGATGTTAAACTCTCCAGTACTTTGCCCACGACAGAGCCCGCCTTCCTTACCAGCTTATTAAGACGTGAGGCGTCCCTCTTCTTAATGCTTCCTCCCCAACACGCCACCACAAAGAAGAGGGCGCTCTCCACAACTGACCTATAGAACATCTTCAGCATCTCACTACAGACATTGAATGACGCCAACCTTCTTAGGAAGTACAGTCGACTCTGTGCCTTCCTGCACAAGGCATCTGTGTTGGCAGTCCAGTCTAGCTTCTCGTCTAACTGTACTCCCAGATACTTGTAGGTCTTAACCTGCTCCACACATTCTCCATTAATGATCACTGGCTCCATATGAGGCCTAGATCTCCTAAAGTCCACCACCATCTCCTTGGTCTTGGTGTTATTGAGACGCAGGTAGTTTGAGTTGCACCATATCACAAAGTCCTGTATCAGTTTCCTATACTCCTCCTCCTGTCCATTCCTGACACACCCCACTATGGCCGTGTCATCAGCAAACTTCTGCACATGGCAGGACTCCGAGTTATATTGGAAGTCTGATGTGTACAGGGTGAACAGGACCGGAGAGAGTACAGTTCCCTGCGGCGCCCCTGTGCTGCTGACCACCATGTCAGACCTACAGTCTCCCAACCGCACATACTGAGGCCTATCTGTCAAGTAGTCCACTATCCAATCCACCATGTGAGAGTCTACTCCCATCTCCGTTAGTTTGTGCCTTAAGATCTTGGGCTGGATGGTGTTAAAGGCACTAGAGAAGTCAAGGAATGTAATCCTCACAGCACAACTGGCCCCATCTAGGTGAGAGAGTGATTTGTGCAGCAAATACATGATAGCATCCTCCACTCCCACCTTCTCCTTGTACGCAAACTGAAGAGGATCCTGGGCGTGCCTGGTTTGTGGCCTCAGATTCTGTATTATCAGCTGCTCCATGGTCTTCATCACGTGCGACGTCAAGGCAACAGGTCTGAAGTCATTCAACTCCTTTTTGGCTATACTGCTTTAAGGATAGTCCATAGTTTACATGAAGCTTCCAGTTAGCTGCAGTATACGTGTCTGTGTGCACATGTCAATACATTCTGGATTCTGCATTTGTGCAATGATCTCCCAGTACCATCCTTGGATTCTGCACTGAAAATGTATGTTGTATTGTGTATATTTGCTTATCTTCATTTGACTGGAGATGAATGTTTTCAATTAATTTACATAAAGTACACTTTCTTTTAAAATAATATCTGGGCAAGAAGTCATTTATATCTGCAGTTGCTCAGTTTGTTTACAGTTTACAGTTCATGATGTTTACACTTACCGTTCTTTAGATGTGCTAAGTATGCCCGCAGAAAAGGAATCTCAGGGTTGTCTGTGGTGGCATGTATGTACTCTGATAATAAATTTTACTTTGTACTTCAAACTTTGAGTCATCAGTTGGATTACTGATTTTATTGAGAACAATGTGTAATTATGCGATAAGCCGTTCCATCAGCATTTCCTATTCCATCAACAGCAAGATGAGAGAGGGCTAAAATTACATGTAATGGCTTCAATTAGAGTATGCTGAAATTCATTATCTGCACTTTCATTTTCCATATACTGCTCAAGTCAGCTATTTCCACCATACTTTTCACTGCGGTGGTTTCATTTTTAAGAAATCCCTATCCATTTCTCTGAAGGCTTGCCCTGTGGGTGTTTGCTATTTGAATCTAGAGTCTCTTCTATAAACAAGACAACATCTGACATGGGTAATTAGGCGGCACAGCCAAGCATTGATTAGGGCACCACTGTGATGTAGCTAGTGGAGCATTCTACAGTCTCCCTGTGACTATGTGAGCTTCTTCTCGGTGTTTCTGTTTCTGCACACCTCCCTAAGACATGAGGGCTAGTGGGTAGATTGGTCACTAAAAATTGCCCCATATGTAGGCAAGTGTAGAATGTGGGGATTAAGAATTTGGATATAGTAAAAACAGAATTAGTGTTAGGATAATTGTAAGTGGGTGGTTGATGTCTGGAATCAACTCAATGGACCAAATGGCCTACTTCTTTGGTGTATCTCTCTGTGACATTATCTCCACAGGAGAAAGGCTAAAAACCTACTTTTGGCATTTAGTGACATGAATATTCCCAAGTTATTTTGCTCTCTCATTCATTTCCATCTATTTATACATCCACCAGGCAGACAGCTCAGTTTCAATAACCAGAACATCACCACCCTCTCATACTGGCACCATCTCTTGGTTTTCAATTTATGACAAACATTCTTGTTGTTCTCTTTACTCCTTCCCCTTCTCATCAACATTAAATGTGTTTGTTTCCTCACTTTTCTGAGTTCTAATGCTTGAAACATTTACTCTAGTTTCCTCTTCATTTATTTTTATGAAATCAGTCTATATACAGGAGATATATATAAATATATATATATATATATATAGTATCTATAAAAAGTATTTAACCCCCTTGGAAGTTTTCCTGTTTTATTGTGTTGCAACATTGAATCACACGGATTTAATTTGGCATTTTTTTTAACACTGATCAACAGAAAAATACTTTTTTGTGTCAAAGTAAAAACAGATCTCCACAAAGTGATCTAAATTATTTACAAATATAAAGCACAAAATGATTGATTGCATAAGTATTCACCCCCTCCAAGTCCGTATTTAGTAGACGCACCTTTCGCTGCAATTACAGCCTTGAGTCTGTGTGAGCATCACACAGCAGAACAAGTAAGCGGAACAAGTGCTACACCTGCCTTTACACCTCCCTCACCACCATTCAGGGCCCCAGATAGTCCTTCCAGGTGAGGCGACACTTCACCTGTGAGTTGGCTGGTGTGGTATACTGCGTCTGGTGCTCCCAGTGTGGCCTTTTATATATTGGTGAGACCTGAAGCAGACTGGGAGACCGTTTTGCTGAACACCTTCGCTCTGTCCGCCAGAGAAAGCAGGATCTCCCAGTGGCCATACATTTTAATTCCACGTCCCATTCCCATTCTGATATGTCTATCCATGGCCTCCTCTACTGTCAAGGTGAAGCCACACTCAGGTTGGAGGAACAACACCTTATATACCGACTGGGTAGCCTCCAACCTGACAGCATGAACATTGACTTCTCTAACTTCCGTTAATGCCCCTCCTCCCCTTCTTACCCCATCCCTGGTTTATTTAGTTTTCTCCCCCCTCCTTTTTTTCCTTTCTGCCCATCACTCTGCCTGTTCTCCATCTCCCTCTGGTGCTCCCCTCCCCCTTTCTTTCTCCCTAGGACTCCCGTCCCTAATTCCTTTCCCTTCTCCAGTTCTGTATCCCTTTTGCCAATCACCTTTCTGGCTCTCAGCTTCACCCCACCCCTTCCAATCTTCTCCTATCATTTTGCATTTTCCCTTCCCCCTCCTACTTTCAAATCTCTTACTATCTTTCCTTTCAGTTAGTCCTGACGAAGGGTTAGGCCTGAAACGTCGACAGCGCTTCTCCCTATAGATGCTGCCTGGCCTGCTGCGTTCCACCAGCATTTTGTGTGTGTTGCTTGATTCTGTGTGGATATGTCTCTACCAGCTTTGCACATCCGAAAACTGCAATTTTTCCCCATTTGTCTTTACAAAACTGCTCAAGATTGCACAGGGCTCGTGATTGAACTGAGTTGTGACACATTTTCCAGTTTGGGTGGCTGTAGCACTGCTTCAGTCTTCTCTTGTGACTTATGTAAGCCCTGCTTCTCAATGACATGTCCACAATATGATATTTCATTCTTGAAAAGCTCACATTTCCCTCTCTTTGTGCGCTGACCATACTCACTCAGCCTGGTAAGCACTTCACCAAGGTTCTGTAGCTGCTCTTCATCATTCATGCAAATCAGGATGATGTCATCAGGGTAGCAATTTGTTCCTGGGTTACCTTGGAGCAGTTGGTCCATTGACACCAAAGATGAGACGATTATACTGGAACAGTCCCTTGTGAGTGATGATTGTGAGGATTTCCTGCTTGACTCCACAATTTCCATTTGAAGATAGGCTTGTGACAAGATGCAAAAATGTCTTCTATTCACGGCAGTCGATACTGCTCAGTATACAGCACGGGGTTGATGTCCCTGCATATGCGAACAGCTCCAGCCTTCCCTATCTTGATCACCAAGACATTGGGCATGACCAAATCACGCCACTCAGATTTGGAGAGAATGTCAGATGCCTCCAAGCTCTGCAGTTCAGCATTCACTTTAGGACGTCGTGCGTAAGGCATTGGACGCGCATTATGGAATCTCCATGCACTGCTTCATCCAGTTGAATGTTGACCTTCATACCTTTGAGTTTACCAAGACATATTATGGTCCAACAGTTTCTGTTGTTCTAAAATATTATTTCAATAAATGCCAGAGTCACAATAGGGTGTATGTATCATATGATATTTGAAGTTATTTACCTGTAAGTTTCAATTAACATGATATTGTTTCTTCACATTGCATTTATAGTTGTTACTGCAGTCAAGAAACTTGTTTAAATGAAAAACTTTGACACCTAAAGAATAGCAAAACCAGTAGTTCAGTCAGCAAATTCAAATTATTATATGTTTGCTTTGTCAAATTAAACGGTCGATGTTTTGCAATGTAACAGGACGAGCATTCTTCCAAATTTTTTCAAGTGAACCAGAAAACTGTGCTCATGCTTTACAGCAACTGGAGATTTATTTATTTATTTTTATGTATTTAGAGATGGTGGTGTGGACAAGAATTATAAAGACCTCATATGATGCTACTGTAGCGGTGTGCTACACGCAGCGCTAAAATAACGACACGGAGTCGGTAAACTGCAGTCAAAGATAAAGTTTATTCCAACTTCACAGCCTTGCTTTAAAGCCTCTCTCCCCCACCGGATGCCTCGAGAGGCACGTACTGAAACCCCCTCAGGCTTTCTTCCTTTGTGCCTGCACGCTGGCTAATTGTCAGCCGGTTCGAGTGTGCTAGTAATTGGGTCGCCACATAACCCCCCCCCCCCCCAGAACCGGCGATACACCCCCCCAATGTCCACAGTCTGGGCCGGACCCTGCTTGGGAGGTCGGCCTCTGTGCCACGGTGCCGGAAACTCAACCGGTTGCGCCAAGTCCACATGGGCCGGTTTGAGTCGGTCCACCGTGAAAACCTCCTCTCTCCCCCCAACGTCCAGCACGAACGTGGACCTGTTGTTTCTGATCATCGTAAACGGCCCCTCGTAGGGCCGTTGCAGCAGTGGCCGATGCCCGCCCAGTCGTACAAACACAAACTTACAGTTCTGCAGGTCTTTGGGTACGCAGGTCGGGTGCTGCCCATGCTGCGAAGTGGGTATGGGGGCCAGGGCACCGAGCCTCTCGCGTAGTCTGCCCAGGACTGCTGTGGGTTCTTCCTCTCGCCCCCTTGGGGTTGGTATGAACTCCCCAGGAACGACCAGGGGTGCGCCGTACACCAACTCGGCCGACGAAGCGTGCAGATCGTCATTGGGCGCCGTGTGGATGCCGAGTAGGACCCAGGGAAGCTCGTCCGCCCAGTTAGCTCCTCGCAGGTGGGCCATGAGAGCCGACTTCAGGTGACGGTGGAAACGCTCCACCAGTCCATTCGACTGTGGGTGGTAGGCAGTGGTGTGGTGCAGCTGAGTCCCCAACAGGCTGGCCATCGCTGACCACAGGCTGGAGGTGAACTGGGCACCTCTGTCGGAGGTAATGTGGGCCGGTACACCAAAGCAGGACACCCAGGTGGCGATCAGTGCCCGGGCGCAAGATTCAGAGGTGGTGTCGGTGAGCGGGACCGCCTCTGGCCATCTTGCGAACCGGTCCACGATAGTCAGGAGGTGACGCGCTCCGTGTGACACTGGCAGGGGGCCCACGATATCCACATGAATGTGGTCAAAACGCCGGTGGGTGGGGTGGAACTGCTGCGGTGGAGCTTTGGTGTGCCGCTGCACCTTGGCTGTCTGGCCGTGCATGCACGTTCTGGCCCATTCACGGACCTGCTTGCAGAGTCCGTGCCAAACAAACCTGCTGGAGACCATCCGGACGGTAGTGTGGATGGAGGGGTGCGCCAAGTTATGAATAGAGTCGAAAACACGTCGTCGCCAAGGTGTCGGGACGACGGGACGGGGCTGGCCGGTGGCGACGTCACAGAGTAGGGTCCTCTCACCTGGGCCTACGGGGAGGTCCTGGAGCTGCAAACCGGAGACTGCGGTCCTGTAACTCGGGATCTCCTCATCTGCCTGCTGTGCCTCTGCCAGTGCCTCAAAGTCTACCCCTTGGGAAAGGGCGTGAATTTTAGGGCGAGAGAGCGCATCCGCCACGACATTGTCCTTACCCGAGACGTGCTGGACGTCCGTCATGTATTCAGAGATGTAGGACAAATGGCGCTGCTGGCGGGACGACCAGGGATCGGACACCTTTGTGAACGTAAAGGTAAGCAGTTTGTGGTCCGTGAACGCGGTGAAGGGCCTACCTTCTAAGAAGTACCTGAAATGCCGGATTGCCAGGTATAGCATCAACAGCTCCTGGTCGAAAGCACTGTATTTGAGCTCGGGTGGCCGCAGGTGTTTGCTGAAAAACGCCAGGGGTTGCCAGCGGCCCGCGATGAGCTGCTGCAGTACCCCACCGACTGCCGTATTAGATGTGACAACCTTGAGGGCGGTAGGGACGTCCATTCTGGGGTGCACTAGCATTGCGGCGTTTGCAAAGGCATCCTTCGTTTGAATGAAAGCGGCGGCGGACACCTCGTCCCAGGTAATATCCTTGCCCGGACCGGACAGCAGGGCGAACAGGGGGCACATAATCCGGGCAGCTGAAGAGAGGAAGCGGTGGTAGAAATTGACCATACCTATGAATTCCTGAAGGCCTTTGATCATGGTGGGTCGGGGGAAATGGCGGACCGCATCTACCTTAGCAGGCAGAGGGGTTGCCCTGTCTATGGTAATCCTGTGGCCCAGGAAGTCAATGGTGTTGAGCCCGAACTGGCATTTGGCCAGGTTGATTGTTAGACCGTAGTCACTCAGCCGGGCATAGAGTTGTCGGAGGTGGGACAGATGCTCCTGACGGCTGCTGCTGGCTATGAGGATGTCGTCCAAATAGATGAATGCGAAGTCCAGGTCGCGTCCCACCGTGTCCATCAACCGCTGGAACGTTTGTGCGGCATTCTTCAGGCCGAACGGCATGCGGAGGAACTCAAAAAGGCCAAACGGGGTGATGAGAGCCGTTTTGGGGACGTCGTCCGGATGCATCGGGATTTGATGGTATCCGCGGATGAGGTCTACCTTGGAGAAGATCCGTGCGCCGTGCAGATTTGCTGCAAAATCCTGAATGTGCGGCACAGGGTAGCGGTCCGGTGTTGTAGCCTCGTTCAGCCTGCGGTAGTTGCCGCACGGTCTCCAGCCCCCTATTGCTTTGGGCACCATGTGCAGGGGGGAGGCCCATGGGCTGTCGGACCGCCGGATGATCCCCAATTCCTCCATCCTCTTGAACTCCTCCTACGCCAGTCGGAGCTTGTCCGGGGGAAGCCGCCGAGCACGGGCGTGGAGGGGTGGTCCCTGGGTCGGGATGTGGTGCTGTACGCCGTGTCGGGGCATGGCTGCCGCGAACTGCGGTGCCAGAACCGATGGGAAATCCGCCAGGACCCTGGTGAAGTCGTTGTCGGACAGCGTGATGGAGCCGAGGTGAGGGGCTGGCAACTGGGCTGCACCCAGGGAGAACGTCTGAAAGGTCTCGGCGTGAACCAGTCTCTTCCTGGGCAGGTCGACCAGTAGGCTGTGAGCCCGCAAGAAATCCGCACCCAGAAGCGGTTGGGCTACGGCGGCCAGTGTGAAGTCCCATGTGAACTGGCTGGAGCCGAACCGTAGCTGCACCGGACGGGTGCCATAGGTCCTTACCGTGCTGCCATTCGCGGCCCACAGGGGGGGACCCGGCGCCCTGCTGTGGGTGTCGTAACTCGTCGGAGGTAAGACGCTGATCTCGGCACCGGTGTTGACCAAAAAGTGGCGTCCCGACCTGCTGTCCCACACATACAGGAGGCTATCCCGATGGCCAGCTGCCATAGCCATCAGCGACGGCTGGCCCTGGTGTTTCCCGGGAACTGGCAGGGCGGGCGACAACGGCGGGCTTCTGCGCCCCACCGCTGGTGGTAGAAACACCATTGCTCGTTGGGCTCCACACCCTGGCCTCTGGGTTTAGCGGGCTCTGCAGCCGGGCCTGGACTGGTTTGCTGCTGGGAGCGTGGCCTGTTGATCAGTGAGATGGACGCCCCACTCCCCTTCTTGGCGTTCCACAGCAAGTCCGCCCGGGCTGCCACCTTCCTGGGGTCGCTGAAATCCGCGTCGGACAGCAGCAGGCATATGTCCTCGGGCAGCTGCTCCAGGAATGCCTGCTCAAACATGAGGCAGGGTGTGTGTCCGTCGGCCAGAGACAACATCTCATTCATTAAAGCTGATGGAGGCCTGTCTCCCAAGCCATCCAGGTGCAGTAAACGGGCAGCTCGCTCGCGGCGGGAGAGCCCGAAAGTCCTTATGAGCAGGGCTTTGAATTCCGTGTACTTGCCGTCTGCCGGGGGAGACTGTACGAACTCCGCGACCTGGGCCGTTGTGTCCTGGTCGAGGGAGCTCACCACGTAGTAGTAACGGGTGTCCTCTGAGGTTATCTGCCGAACGTGGAATTGGGCTTCTGCTTGCTGAAACCATAGGTGAGGTTGTTGCGTCCAGAAGCTTGGCAGTGTCAAGGAAACCGCATGAACAGATGCGGCGTCGTTCATCTCCGGTCCAAAAACGTTTGGACCGTCGGGGTCACCAATTGTAGTGGTGTGCTACACGCAGCGCTAAAATAACGACACAGAGTCGGTAAACTGCAGTCAAAGATAAAGTTTATTCCAACTTCACAGCCTTGCTTTAAAGCCTGTCTCCCCCACCGGATGCCTCGAGAGGCACGTACTGAAACCCCCTCAGGCTTTCTTCCTTTGTGCCTGCACGCTGGCTAATTGTCAGCCGGTTCGAGTGTGCTAGTAATTGGATCGCCACACTACTGCTTCATTTCAGCTTGACTATGAGCATATGATGAAGAAGAACCTTCTAAGAAATCAATGTCTGGGAATTCCCAGAAATTTTCAGTGTGATTACTTGTTGTGGGTGACTAAAACTGAGCCACATGGAAGCTATAACTGGAAAGTATAAGAGTCCCAGAAAACCTCCAGAAGAGAGAGTCCAGGAGAATCCTACGTAATCTTTCTCACGACACGATGTTTTCAACACAAAGATAACAATAAACAGTTAACTACAGTTTCAATTGCCATAATCATCTATTTAACTTTAATGTTTTGAACATAGTCAGGTAGATTGACTGACATGGAATGCATTGCCAGAGATGGTGTTAGAGGCAGTTGCATTAGGGGCATTTTAAAGCATCTCAGTCAAACATATGGGTGAAAGAAAACTAGAAGGCTACGCAGGAGGGAAATGTTCGATTGGTCTTGGAGTAGGTTAAGTGGTCAGCACAACATTGTGGGCCAAAGGGCCTGTACTGTGTGTTACTGTGACAAGGTAATCTATGAAAACCTCTCCTTGCCTTCTAAAGATGCAAAATTGTCTTCTATTCATGGCAGGGAAACAGTGTTCATGCTCAATTTGAAATCCTCGCTTATGCGAACTGCTCCAGCCTTCCTTTTCTTGACCACCAGGACAATGGGCATGGTGCAATCACTCCACTCAACCTTGGACAGAATGCCAGATACCTCCAAGCTCTGCAGTTCAGCGTCCACTTTAGGACGTAGTGCGTAAGGCAATGGACGCACTTTATGGAATCTTGGTGTTGCTGATTCATCCAGTTTAGTTTTGGCCTTCATGCCTTTGAGTTTACCAATGCCCTTCTCAAACAACTTCTCATCAGCATTAAGCAGCTGTGACAGTCTGTGCTTAGTGCTATCATTTGGGCTGCAGTTGCCTGTTGCTGACACATTGAGAGCTTCGATTGAGTGCCAGTCTAGTTGGATTTTTCTCAACAATTCACGCCCGACGAGTGCTGTCCCTCCACTTTTCAATACATAAAGCTCCAACTGCCGTGTTTGGCCTCCTTATGTCACATTCACTTTCAGTTTACTTTCAGGAGGCACTTTCTGACCAGTGTAGGTCTTTAGCATCATTGAGGTCTTTTCTAATGGCATCTTAGAAAAGAGTTTGTTGTAGTCAGACTCTGAAATTATAGACAAAGCTGACCCCCATATCCAGCTCCATTTTCTGTTTTATACCAGACACATCTATCAATTTTGTGTCCTTTCACTATGCATGCCTGTCCCGTAATGCATCAGAATGTCCATCTCAAATGTCATAGTATTCCCTACTAAAGCCATCAGCGTGTTATTTTCACTTTAACTTTGCTTACTGTGCTTCTTTCACTGTGCACTATGCAGTTACTCACGCGACCACTTGTTAGCATCCGTGACAGCCTTCTCCATACTGATTAACTCTTTCCTCTCGCTGTGTCCCCACAACTGATGGTGCAGTTGGTGATCTTTGCTGACTTTCAGGTTTGTACTCATAGCCAGTTTTTTGTATCTGTGCAACTACTTACGAATTAAAATAAAAGGGACGCATGCGAGAGTGGGTTTAACTGGTGTATTCATGGGAGAGAGAGAGAGAGCAGACCAATGTGCAGGCATAAAACAACAGATCAAGGTACATAGGTAAGTTATCAGTGCATTCGTAGTGCTGGGTGTGTTACTGTACTAAAAGAATTGGATCCAGACATCCAGGCATTACAGAACCTGTTTGAATATTCAGTACCTCTTCCTACAGGCTCTTGAGTACAAACTCCAGATACTCAAAATATCCCCGTTTTGTTATAGCATCGAAGAATGTTTTCATGAATATATAAGTAACCAAAAGGTTAAGTGGCAAAAAAGACCTGTTCTGAGCAATGCATTAAAGTTCAAAGTACATTTCTTATCAAAGTCTGTATATTGTACACAACCTTGAGATTCGTCTCCTTACAGGCAGCCATAGAATGAAGAAACCCAATAGAACCCATTTAAAAAATAGGCTGTCAAATACCCAATGTGCAAAACAAACTAAAATCATGCAAACAACCAAAACAAGCACACAATTGAAGTTCACGAAAGTGCGTCCACAACCAAGAAGCCAGTCATCACTGTAGCCAATCCAGGAGCCTGTTATTTCCAGGCCACAAGTAAACATCACGGAGAAGTGAGCTGTAACCAGCCTGTCCATTGCCCCTGGCCCCAACACCCTGATCTTTTCAATCTGGCCTGGCACTTAAATTGTTCAAACCTCGGGTCATTCCTCACTCTTGGACCTGGGCCCTGCCACTTCAATATGCTCTCAGTCCTGGGACCAGCCTCCTCTATTCGGCCTGTACCTGATCTTTCCAATTTGGCCCAGCTCTTAAATCGACCCCTCGACTTTGTCTTGCCTAGTCTCCACGTATGCTCTGGCAATGACGAAACAATGTCTCATTCTCTGCTCACGACCCAGGCAAGGGTGCACCTTTAACAACATATGTAGCTTCAATGGGAATGAATCAGAATGTCTTACATCCAGTGATTGGTTTCACTAGCCACAAAGTCTCAGTTAGATGTTGAGTTGTGAATAGGTCTTATTTCCAGAGGACTGGTTCTCATTTTAGTTAAACCATAACTGAGCTATCCATGATGTGTTAACTCCAGAATAATCCTTTACAGTAAGCAAGGCAGTAGAATGGTACGGAAAAACAACACACACAAAATGCTGGAGGAGCTCGGCAAGTCAAGAAGCATCTATGGAAATGAGTAAACAGTTGATGTTTCTTCAGGACTGAAAAGATGGGGGAAGACACCAGAATAAAAAGAATGGTACTGAAACGAGATATATCACGAATTCCTGATATGTTTGCTTCAGTTCTAAGGTACATCTATGGATATTTTCTTTGCTTGTTTACATAACTCCGCCACTTAAATTAAACCAAAACAGCTCAGGAAGTGGAAAGGCATCGCATCCTAAAGCTGGGCTGATAGGTTACGAGAGTTGAGGTGGCACTCAACTTGCAGGGGTTGACTGTGAGAATAATTATGCTGGCGGTGAATTCCTGTGGTGTTTATTTTACCAGCTAGATACCAACAGCATAGTGGTCTGAGGGGAAAGGCAGGAGCACGGAAGTGCTAGGAGGATCAGGCTTCTGAGCTGTGATGTGCACTCTGGATTTGGTGCTTCAGTCACCAGTTCTTGTGCTTGGCAGATATGAAAATTTGTAAGCCCTCTGATACTGCATTAGTCAAAGATTATATGGTGTCATAAAATGATTCCTCCCATTCTGTTCATCTGTACAAGTTCAAGTTTGATTGTCAATCAGCCATACACATGAATAGAAACAACAAAAACAGTGTTCCCTGTGAGGCTAAGATTAACACACAACACACAACACACAGCACATATGCAGTAATTATGATGCAGGAAACATACAGTTACAAAAAATAATATTAAAACAAAATATTGAAATAGCCCAAGACCCTGTGTGTCATGGCTGTAGATTGATAGTGCATGGATGTTGTTCTAATGCCACGTTTTTGCAAGATCAGCTTGCTGCAGTTCCTCATTTCGCCAGTGCAGATGCAGATGAAGGCAATCCAGGTTGTCTTTTACTGAGTGATCACTGGAGGGCAGCACTGAAGGGAGGGGCCACCTCCCATCCCCCCACAGAAGCCAGTGGCACAGAGCTAGCTCCAGCGTCTTCATCCTCGACGGCCTCAACATGAATGAGAGCCTCGTCCACGCCACAACAAAGGCCATGCAGCTCGTCCTGCTGTTGGTCCAGGGAGCTGGACTCGTAGAATTCTACATTACCAGTGTCCACCAGGGGCTTGCAATCACAACAAAAATGTCAAAGACTATCATCTGCATCAATTTCTGCGCCGCCTCTGATGCCTTCTTCCCCAGGTGGCTGAGGTAGGTTGCAACATGGTGCATGACAAGCCCAGATCTACCGCTACCCAGCAGCTCACAGATGGGGTAGACCTGCAGTACTCGATGTTCGTATTAACAAGCGGTGTTTTCAAATCATGAAAATGACATAAAGAATGAACATTCACACCTTTGTTTGGACCCAGAGAGGCCGCTGTGGCTGAGCACGGTGAACTGTGCAATTAGAGCTGTTCTTTCAAAAATACTACAGGACTGGGTGTTAGAAGTGGTTATAAATAATTATTGTGGAAAGCTATTATGTGATTGTACTTTTGGAAGGTTTGAATATAGTGGCAATCAGGATTGTCAAGCAGGAAGAAAAGAGCATGACATGCTTTTAATTCTTCTAACTTTGATCAGGCTATTTGAGATTTCACCTGCATTATGAAATGGTCCATATGCTTTTTTCAATTAACTGTTTGGACTAATTTTTATCAAACCCAACGCAGCCTCCTGTACTTTCACCAGGTGGACCTGCAGGGATCTTGGCAAGATTACCCACCATTACTTCATTCCTGGACTTAATTCATCCTTGTGTGACCATTTCTTTCTCTCTCTCTCCCTCTCTCTCTCTCTCTCTTTCTCCCTCCCCCCCCTCTCTCTCTCTAAAGGTATGAAACTTCATTTCTCAAGCTTTACTGTTTTTGCTGTTGCCTTCTGATTAATGATCATACTGATCAGTTGCCAGTTTTATGCTGGTGGTTATATGCCAGCAGACGCAACTGAATTCTATGGGAGATCTTGGTATCAAGTGGTAAGAGAAGTTTGGATAGATACAATGATGGCAGGGGTATGGAGGGCTATGGTCCAGGTGCAGGTTGATGGGAGTAGGCAGTTAAATGATTTGGCATGGACTAGATGGGCCAGAAGGCCTGTTTTTGTGTTGTATTATTCAATGACTCTATGATTCTATGTTGCTGTGAAGGTCAGTGTAGAAGCCAGGAAAAATTTCAGTGTAAGTTCTGTGTAAGTGTAATACAAGAAACTTAATTAGCATTTGTTTGACAGAGCATCAATCGGATAAACAGTTTAACCCAGACTGTACACACTAGCTTTCCAGAAATCATTACATAAAACTTATTTAATATGAAGCCACTTTGAAAATTAATAAACATACTTTTATTTCACTTAATTTCAAATTATAATGAATCCAAAAGCAAGTTCAAATGAAAATCTGGCACATATTACATTAATTTCAATGGGGAATCAGAAATTTGGAACAGAAAAAATAACTAATCTGCATGAACTGCTTTATGAACTTAAAGCAGTTATGAACTGCTTTTAAAGGCCACAAGGTTTCCTCTCTTAATTTTCAGAGTTATCACTACAATCAAGCTGGAAGATAGAAGAATCATTAACTAAAGATGATTGAGTGACTTTTCAGAATCAGAACTTCCTTCACTGGGATCACATCACTAGAAAGAGCTTTCTATTAATTGAGACTAAAGAGAGAACGGAATACCCAGATTTCTAAAATGCACATCACTGGCATGAATCACAAATTCTAATGCAACATTTTCAAATTCTACAGATGATATTACAAGCCAACAATTTAGAACCTTTCTGAAGCCTTTTCAGCAAATTACTGGTGTTGCTGGGTTAATTACTTCAATGTGATTGATATGGACAGAGGATGCTTTTAATCTGGCTTCTGTGGACTTGTCAATCACATCATTATTGACCATTGTCGACACACACAAAATGCTGAAGGAAAATGGGTCTGATGACATTTATGGAAATCAATAGACAGTCAACGTTTCGGGCTGAGACTCGGCTTCAGGACCGAGAAGGAAGCGGGAAGATGCTAGAATAAAAAGGTGGGGGTGGGGAAGGAGGTTAGATGGAAGGTAATAGGTGAAGTCAGGTGGCTGGGAAAGATAAGGGCTGCAGAGGAAGGAATCTGATAGGAGAGGAGCGTAGACCATAGGAGAAAGGGAAAGAGTAATAGGCAGGTGAGAGAAGGTCAATGGTTAGAGTGGAGAATAGAGGCAGGGGATGGGGGATTTATTTACCAGAAGGAGAAATCGATATTTGTGGATCAGTTTGGAGGCTACCTATGTTCCCTCTAATTTGTAATGACCAATGTGCACAAAAATCTTGTGCTGTGTAATTTTTTTCCCAGTGACAACAACATGTGGGCATTGAATAAGTTCTTCAATAAAAACGTTATAAATAAGCCAGTTCTAAAACCTGCAGACAAATCGTCGCAAACTCCACACTGTCAATACCGTCTGCATCAGAAACTGGAAAAGAAAATGTGATTGTGGACGATTGTGAAATATACTTAATATGCCAGTGAGGTAGGGGGTGACAACCATTTGCAAACAGCTTAAGTTCCTTTGTGTGCTAGTAGCAAAAGATGTGTGTGCGTGCACCGCGCACCTTAGAGGGAACATTGGAAGCTACCCAGAGGGAATATAAGGTGTTGCTCCTCCACCATGAGGGTGGTCTTGGCACAAGAGGAGGCCATGGACTGACACGTCGAATGGGAATGGGAATGGAATTAAAATGCTTGGCCACCACGTGGTGAATGGAGCGGAGGTGCTTTACGAAGAGGTCCCCCAATTTACACTGGGTCTCACCAACGTAGAGGAGGCCATTGATCATTAGGTGGAATGACCAAAGTCAAAGTGAGCAACAATTTATTGACTGGATGTTAGGATATGGTTAGGGGAAGTTAAAATAAAATACTCGCTTTTTCCATGACACATGATTTGACCTAGAACATAAGGCATTTTCAGCACCGCAATTTAAAAAAAAATTTCCATGGAACATTGTGTGCATCACACATATCCACAAAATAAACAAAATACTGTAATGAAAATGCTATGTACTTAGCTTATTATAGAGCTAAAACTGTAAGGAAGATTAAATGCTTAATTATTTATTTGGTTGTAATTCTGCTCACCATGTAAGTGGTGAAAGACTTTTTGGCTCAAAATATACAGATATTTTCTTTCAGGTAACATCAGCAAAAATGATAATGTGCCAAGTTGTAAAGATAAATGACATATTGCAGAATTACAACAAAATGTGGAATCACAGAACTTGGAATAGATTATGTTAAATTTTAGCACAGAATATGCTACTGCTGTTGTCAAAAAACATAAGCCAACCTCAAGACTTAACTTCTTAGAGGAAAATTGGCTGCAGCAAGTCAATAAACCTTTGTGGAAAGTGAATGTTTTTTTTGTCTTTTGTGTGTTTTGCTCTTTTCAGCTCTTCTGAAGATTTCCTTTCTGTATTCCAATTGTGCACAGTTTAACAAGAAGTTTGAGTTCCAAATCCATAGATGATTGCGGAGGGAATATACACATTAGCAACAAATACATCATAAGATACCCACCTTTGGGACCTAGCGGTTCTTATGGCCGCCAGCAGCAAGTAACGTGCCTAATTACCACCACATGGACTCAGTCATTATGCTCCATCCTCCAGCCTAGAATAGCTACAACTGGAAAGTCCTGGCCATGTTGAAGTAGGGATGCCAGGAGCAAAACAGAGAAACAAATTTAAAACCCTGATCTAATATTCACAATATTGTGCATGATTTCAGTTTCTCTTTAAATACTGCCCAGCCTTGTAAACATCCTCAAAGTTGTTCGTTCCCTCAGGTTCCAAAAAATGCAAATACGGTGGATACTGGTTAATTGGGACACATTAGGACCAGTACATTTTGGCCCAATTAAGTGGCTGCTCCAATTAGCTGAAATTACATGGAAATAGCTAAAAGGTATAAAGAAAGATGAACTACCATTTAACTGAGTAACAATTTACTGTATGCATTTAAATGAAATACAGAACAAATTAAAACACTACCAATACTTCTGCAGTAATATAAAACTGTTTATTTGTTCCTAATAGTTATCAACAGAGGAATTCATCCACATCACGTTCTTTCAACTGTAAATTAACAAAATCAACACAGACACCACAGTCAAGATGATTGGCGACACCTTCAAATTCTTCGTAGTTTCTAACTTGTTTACTCCTGGCCATTTCTGGCATCTCCAAGCCTGAATGCTTGAAACCATGTTGAACAAACGATTTCCTGAATTGTCTTACTGCTTATTTCTCGTCAACTACCAGTGACAAAAAATAAATGATTTTAATAAATAATTTCAATAAATAATTGATGCAACTGACACTATTCAAGGGAATGGAATTGAGGAAATGGTTAAGATTTCATTATATGAACACATGTTGGGAAGAATTAACAGTGAGGGAAAAGTGCAAGATGCGTGGGATCAATTTTGGTTGTATGTTAATTTAAACTTAAATTAGAAGTTTTTTTCTGTTTCTTAGTTTTATTTGTTTTTCTGTCATGGGATGGCTGTATAAATATGCTGTACTGTATCTGCTCTCAGATATGCTGTGCTGCTTTGTAAAATAAGAATAAATAATAATAAAAATTTGAAGTACAAGAAAAAATTATTGCTCTAAGTATAGTGTAGTGTCTAATGGCTATACAACTGCACATGACTGATGCTATTTAGAAACAGTTTGGCAACATTCTCCTGCCCCAATTAGGCAGCATATTGCTCCACATAAATGAAGTGAATCCCAGATATCTTCTTGATTTAATTTTTGTCCTTTAAGATTTGCCCGAAATAAATGGCTGTCCCTATTAAGTGATGGTCCAGTTAACCAGAATCCACTGTATTATATCCACCTAGGGGAAGCATTCAGATTTGAACCTGACTTTAGAGTCTAACCTTAGTTAAGTTATTGTTGCCTGTAACAGTTTACTTGACTGGGCTGTAGATGAAAATCTCAGATTATTTTATTTAAATTCGGAGATTCCTTAAAGTTGTTATAGCTGGGGGTGCTAATGAGGATAAGCTCCCACTACGTGTTATATGCTCCCAATGGCACGCACCTCAGACAAGTCCAGTTCCCAGCCTTCATGTGTGAATCAGCTATGAAGGCTGGCAGAACCATTTCTACAGACAGAGCAGGAGGATAAGACATGAAGGAATAGGACCAATCAAATGTGACAATGGGAAAATGTGTATGGAACCGGAGGAAATAGCAGAGTGGATACTTTACTTCAGTATTCACTATGGAAAAGGACCTTGGTGATTTTAGTGATGACTTGTAGTGGACTGAAAAGCTTGAGGATGTAGATATTAAGAAAGAGGATGCACTGGAGCTTTTGGAAAGCATCAAATTGGATAAATCGCCGGGGCCGAATGAGATATACCCCAGGCTACTGTAGGAGGCAAGGGAGGAGATTGCTGAGCCTTTGGCAATGATCTTTGAATCATCAATGGGGACAGGAGAGGTTCCGGAGGACTGGAGGGTTGCGGATGTTGTTCCCTTACTCAAGAAAGGGAGTAGGGATAGCCCAGGAAATTACACACCAGTGAGTCTTACTTCAGTGGTTGGTAAGTTGACGGAGAAGATCTTGAGAGGCAGGATTTATGAACATTTGGAGAGGTATAATATGATTAGGAATAGTCAGCATGGCTTCGTCAACGGCAGGTTGTGCCTTATGAGCCTGATTGAATTCTTTGAGGATGTGACTAAACACATTGATGAAGGAAGGGCAGTAGATGTAGTGAAAATGGACTTCAGCATGGCATTTAATGAGATACCCCATACAAAGCTTATTGAGAAAGTAATGAGGCATGGGATCCAAGGGGACATTGCCTTGTGGATCCAGAAGTAGCTTGCCCACAGAAGGCAGAGAGTGGTTGTAGATGGGTCATATTCTGCATGGAAGTCTGTGACCAGTGGAGTGCCTCAGGGATCTGTTCTGGGACCCTTACTCTTTGTGATTTTTATAAATGACCTGGATGAAGAAGTGGAGGGATGGGTTAGTAAGTTTGCTAATGACACAAAGGTTGAGGGTGTTGTGGATTGTGTGGAGGGCTGTCAGAGGTTACAGCGGGACACTGATAGGATGCAAAACTGGGCAGAGAAGTGGCAGATGGAGTTCAACCCAGATAAGTGTGAAGTGTGAATTTTGGTAGGTCAAAAATGATGGCAGAATATAGTACAGGTGTCCCCCGTTTTTCGAACTTCTGCTTTATGACACCTCGCTGTTACGAAAGACCTACATTAGTTATCTGTTTTTACTAACAGAAGGTGTTTTCACTGTTATGAAAAATGGCAGCACGCCATAAAAGGCAACTTGGGAAAAAGGCAACATGCAATAAAAGGCAGCACCCGAAAAAAGGCAGCTCGCACCCTGAGCAGCCAAGCTCCTCCCCCGGAACTTCATTCTAGCCGGCATTGCTTAAACACATGCCTGTAAGCATCTGTGCTTTATGTCGATTTATTTCGTGCATCTGTTAGCAAGATGAGTTCTAAGGTATTGGAAAAGCCTAAAAGAGCCTAAAAGGTTGTTACACTTAGAGTAAAACTAGACATAATTAAGCATTTCGATCGTGGTGAACGAAGTAAGGACAAAGTGAGTTTGGCTTGCGGAAGCTGACAAAGATGATGCTGAAGAAGTTTTGACATCCCATGACCAAGAACTGATAGATGAAGAGCTGATGCAATTGGAAGAGGAAAGGATAACAATCAAAACCGAATGGACCGAAAGTGAAGTCGTCCAGGAACTGAACATGAAGCAATTGCGTGAGATTTTCGCTGCGATTGACAACGCTGCAATGATTGCAGAAAAATATGACTTTAATTTTGAAAGGGTACGTAGGTTTAGGGCATATTTGCAGGATGGTTTGAGTGCTTACAAAGAACTGTATGATAGAAAAATGCACGAGGCTAAGCCGTTTTTCAAGCCTTCCACATCAGCCACAGCAGACGACGAAACTCAACCTTCGACATTGAGGCAGGCAGACATAGAAGAAGATGACCTGCTTGCTCTGATGGAAACAGACAACGACGAGATGACACCCCAGTCTCCTCCACCTCCCACCACCCCAACCTCCGACAACTCAGCCTAACATACCATCATCAGTGTTCTCGCTGTCTTCCTGATTCCAGTAAGTGATACTACACTGTACATACATTATTTCTACTTTATCTAGGCTGTGTATTTTTATGTGTTATTTGGTACGATTTGTTATTTGGTATGATTTGGCAGCTTCATAGCTTAAAGGTTACTGGAGAGAATGTTTCTGCTGAGAGTGCTTCGCTTGCGTGATATTTTCGCTATGGTGGACAGTGCTGCAATGATTGCAGAAAAGTATTTCCACTCTACATAGTCTGTATATTTATCATATCATTCCTGCTTTTACTATATGTTACTGTTATTTTAGGTTTTGTGTTATTTGGCATGATTTGGTAGGTTATTTTTTGGGTCTGCGAACGCTCACAAATTTTTCCCATATAAATAAATGGTAATTGCTTCTTCACTTTACGACATTCCAGCTTATGAACCGTTTAATAGGAACGCTCTACCTTCAGATGGTGGGGGAAACCTGTATTAATGGTAAAACTCTTGGCAGTGTGGAGGATCAGAGGGATCTTGGGGTCTGAGTCCATAGGACGCTCAAAGCAGCTGCGCAGGTTGACTCTGTGGTTAAGAAGGCATATGGTGTATTGGCCTTCATCAATCATGGAATTGAATTTGGGCACCGAGAGGTAATGTTGCAGCTATATAGGACCCCGGTCAGACCCCACTTGGACGACTGTGCGCAGTTCTGGTTGCCTTACTACAGGAAGGATGTGGAAACTATAGAAAGGGTGCAGAGGAGATCTACAAGGGTGTTGCCTGGATTGGGGAACATGCCTTTTGAGTGAACTCGGCCTTTTCTCCTTGGAGTGATGGTGGATGAGAGGTGACCTGATAGAGGTGTACAAGATGATGAGAGGCATTGATTGTGTGGATAGTCAGAGGCTTTTTCCCAGGGTTGAAATGGTTGCCACAAGAGGACACAGGTTTAAGGTGCTGGGGAGTGGGTACAGAGGAGATGTCAGGGGTAAGTTTTTTTACGCAAAGAGTGGTGAGTGCGTGGAATGGGCTGCTGGCAATAGTGGTGGAGGCGGATACAATAGGGTCTTTTAAGAGTCTTTTGGATAGGTACATTGTGCTTAGAAAAATAGAGGGCTATGGGTAAGCCTAGTAATTTCTAAGGTAGGGACATGTTTGGCATAACTTTGTGGGCTGAAGGGCCTGTATTGTGCTGTAGGTTTTCTATGTTTCTATGGCAGCAGAAGGGGTAAAGACGGGATTCTGGCACTTTAAAACCAGTTGCTTCAGGCAGATCAACTATGGCTGGCAGCTCATCTAGGGGAAGGAAACCTCTGATTTCTAGCCTCTGCTGCCTTGTGACTATGCTCACTCATGGGGAAGGCATTGGGAGTAAACGCCAAGGGAAAAATCTGGAACTGGCGTCACTAAGGCAGTCCTACGTTTAGTTCAATGCCGACTGGCATCTCCTGCAATACTGCTGATGCCAAACTGTATCAGACTCTGCCGTCCCTTTAGACCGTATGGCCATAAGACATAGGAGCAGAATTAGGCCATTCAGTCCATCGAATTTTCTCTGCTGTTCTATCATGGCTGATCCCAAATCACACTCAACCCCATACACCTGCCTTCTCGCCATATCCTTCGATGCCCTGACTGATCAGAAAACGATCAACTTCCACCTTAAGTATACCCATGGATTTGGCCTCCACCACAGCCTGTAGCAGAGCATTCCACAGATTTACTACTCTCTGGCTAAAAGTATTCCTCCTTATCTCTCTTATAAAAGGTCGCCCCTCAATTTTGAGGCTCTGCCCCCTTGTTCCAGATACACCCACCATAGGAAACATCCTCTCCGCATCTGCCTTACCTAGTCCTTTCAACATTCGGTAGGTTTTAATGAGATCCCCACACATTCTTCTAAGTTCCAGTGAGTACAGGCCCAAAGGTGCCAAACACTCCTCAAATGTTAACTCTTTCACTCCCGGTATCATCCTCGTGAACCTTCTCTTGACTCTCTCCAATGACAACACGTCCTTTCTGAGATATGGGGTGCTTTGTTATATCTCCCCTCTCGCTGTGAAATGGGGACACCTCTTTTTCCCTTATTAGGGAGAGAGAGAGAGCCTATTACTATCAGGAAGGAGGTACAGAAGCCTGAAGGCACACACTCAGTGATTCAGGAACAGCTTTTCCCCTCTGCCATCCGATTCCTAAATGGACATTGAATCCTTAGACACTACTTCACTTTTTTAAAATTATAGTATTTCTGTTTTGCACATTTTTTAATCTATTCAATATACGTAATTGATTTACTTGTTTATTTATTATTATTACTATTTTTTATTTTATTTTTTTCCGTGCTAGATTATGTATTGCATTGAACTGCTGCTGCTAAGTTAACAAATTTCACATCACATGCCAGTGATAGTAAACCTTATTTTACAAATGTTTGTAATTCTGACTCTGATCCTGGTATGTCGAATATCGGGTGAATGAGTATCCTATGGGATACTCCGTCTGTGTCTTTATTGATGCTTTGCTGCACGCTTGATTGCTCGGTGGGGGGTGCCAATGTTTTTTGCTAGTGGGTGGGGGATCGTTGCCTTGCTTTTGCTTAAGCATGGAAGGGGGGAGCCAGAGGGGGCTTTGGGGTTCTAACATTCACTGTTATTCATTCTTTGGGGCACTCCTCTGTTTTTGTGGAAGTTTCCGAAGAAGAAGAATTTCAGGATGTGTATTGTATACATTACTCTGACATTAAGTGTACCTATTGAGACCTATTGAAAACTGTTGACAATGGTCCAATTTCAGTCTGACAAGTATCTCCTTGATTTTATATTCTATTCCCCTTGAAATAAATGCCAACATTACCGTTGCCTTCTTTACCACAGACTCAACCTGTCAGTTAACCTTCTGGGAATTTTGTATGAGGACTCCTAAGTCCCCTTGCACCACTGATGTTTGTACCTTCTCCCCGTTTAGAAAATAGTCACAGTATTTTCCTTTTACCAAAATGCATTGTCATACATTTCCCAAATCTGCATTCCATCTGCCACTTTTTTGCCCATTCTTCCGATTGTCTAAGTCCTGCTGCAATCACATTGCTTCCTCAGCACCACCTACCCTTCACCTATCGTCATATCATCCACAAACTATGCCATAAAGACATCAATTCCATTATCTAAATCATTAACAAAAAATGTGAAAAATTTAGGTCCCAATACTGACCCCTGAGGAACACCACTAGTCGCTGGCAGCCAACCATCAATGACACCCTTTATTCTCACTCACCTCCTCCTGCCTGTCAGTTATTCCTCTATCCATGCCAGAATCGTTCCTTTATCATCATAGGATTTTATCTTGTTAATTAGCCTCATGTGTGGCACCTTATCAAACGCCTTCTGAAAATCCAAGTAAATGACATCCACTGCCTCTCCTTGACCACTCTGCTTGTTACTTCCTCAAAGAACTCTAACAGATTTGTCAGGCTAGATTTCCCTTTACAGAAACCATGCTGACTTTGACTTACTTTAGTCTCCAAGTATCCTGAAACCTCATCCTTAATTATGGACTCCAACACTTTCCCAACCACTGAGGTTAGGCTAACTGGTCTATATTTTCCTCACTCTTGCCTTCCTCCCTTCTTAGAGTGGAGTGAAATTTGCGATCTTCCAGTCCTCCGGGACCATGTCAGAATCAAGAGATTCTTGAAAGATCATGACCATTGTGTTTGTTGTCTCTTCAGCAACCTCTCTCAGGACTCTGGGATGTAGTCCATCCAGTCCAGGTGACTTATCCACCTTAAGATATTTGAGTTTGCCTAGCACATTTTCCTATGTAATAGCAATGGCACTCACTCCTGCTCCCTGACACTCACAGACCTCTGGCACACTGCTAGTGTCTTCCACAATGAAGACAGATGCAAAGTACCCATTAAGGTCGTCTGCCATTTCTTTGTCCCCCTTACTACCTCACCAGCATCATTTTCTAGTGGTCCAATATTAACTCTCAGCTACCTTATATGCCCTTTCCTTGGTTTTTATGCAATCCTTAACTTCCTTTGTCAGCCACAGTTGCCTTCCCCTGCCATTTGAGAATTCTTTCCTCTGTGGGATATATTTATCCTACACCTTGTGAATTATTCCCAGAAACTTCAGCCATCTCTGCTCTGCCATCATCCCCACTGGAATCCCCCTCCAATCCACCTGGGCAAGCTCCTCTCTCATGCCTCTGTAATTCCCTTTATTCCACTGCAATACTGATATGTGTGACTTATGCTGCCCCCTCTCAAATTGCAGTATGAATTCAATCATATTATGATAACAGCCTTCTAAGAGTTCCTTTACGTTAAGCTCCCGAATTAGATCTAGGTTATTACACAACACCTAATCTAAGATAACCTTTCCCGAGAAGGCTCATATGTAAGCTGCTCTATAAAGCCATCTCATAGGCATTCAACTAATTCCCTCTCTTGTGATCTGCCACCAACCATATTGCCCAATCCCCTTGCATATTAAAGTCCCCAATTACAATTGTGTCATTAGCCTTATTACATGCCTTTACCAGCTCTCTTTGCAATCTCAACCCCACATCTTGGCTACTATTTGGAGGCCTGTATATGATTGCCAAAATGTTTTTTTAACCCTTGCAGTTTCTTAGCTCCACTCACAAAGATTCGACATTCTCTGACCCTATGTTGCCTCTTTCTAAAGGTGTAATTCCATCTCTTATTCACAGAGCCATACCACAGCCTATGCCTTCCTGTATGTCCTTTCAGTACAAAATATATCCTTTGATGTTAAGCTCCCAACTATGTCCTTCTTTCAGCCATGACTCAGTGATAGCCACATCGTCATACTGATCAATCTCTAATGGCGCCACGAGTTCGTCCACCTTATTCCGAATGTCATGCATATTTAAACACAACTCCTTCAGTTCTGCAACCTTTGTCCTTTTGAATTTTGCCTCTGTGGTACAATTTAACTCTTTGCTCTGTCTGCATTTTTACCCAATCATTGGCTTGTCCTTCCTTACATTCATATTACATTCATGATCTACTTGTAAACCTGCTGGCTCATTCTCAGCTATATCACACTGATTCCCCTCCCTCTGCCGCTTTAGTTTAAACCGCTCTCAACAGCTCAGGTAAACTTGCCTGCAAGAATGTTGGATCCCCCCCCGGTCCCGGATTCAGGTGCAACCCATCCCCTTTGGTACATGTCACACCTGCCCCAGAAGAGGACCCAATTATCCAGAAACCTGAATCCCTGCCCCCCTGCTCCAATTATTCAGCCACTTATTTATCTGCCACCTCATTCTCTTCCCATTCTGACTGTCGCACGTCACAGGCAACATTCCTGAGATTATTACCCTTGAGATCTTGCTTCTCAGCTTCCTTCCTCAATCCCTGTATTCTGGTTAAAGGCCTTCCTCCCTTTTTCTACTTATGTCATTGGTACCAACCCATTGACTCTGGCTGCTCGCCCTCCATTGTGCATGCATTCAGAAACATCGCGGACTCTGGCACCTGGGAGGCAAACTATCATCTGTGTTTCCTTTTAGCATCTACAGAATCATCTATCTGTACCCTTGACTATAGAGTCCCGTATTACTGCAGCCATCTTCTTCAATTCCCTACCCTTCTGAGCCACAGGGCCAGACTCAGTACCAGAGGCATGGCCACTGTTGATTCTCCCAGGGAGGTCGCTCCCCGCCCCCAGGAGTACTCGAACAGGAGTATTTATTGTTGAGAGGGACAAACACAGGGGTTCTCTCCACTATTTGATGTTCTCCCTTCCCTCTCCTGCCACCCATTTGTCTGTCTCCTGTAGCCTTGGGGTGACTACCTCCCTGTAGCTCCTGTCTATCACTTTCCCTAACAAGCCAAAGGTCATCAGGCTGCAGCCCCAGTTCCCTAACACGGTCTCTCAGGAGCTGCATCCCGATGTATCCGGTGCAGATGTGGCCATTGGTGAGGCTGGGAGTCTCTTGCCAATCCCACATCTGACACCCAGAACAGAACACTGGCTCTGTAGACATACCCCCTATACTCTCAAGAAAAAGAGAAATAAGAATGAACCTGCCTACTATCCTTGCCCCTGCCTGTTCTTGCCAAAGCCCTATTGAGGCCAAAGCTTTACCACTCTGCCTCAGACTACTCAACGACAACTGCTCCCACAATGACAGTCTCTTTTATAGACTGTTTTTGCTGGACCTGCGCGGAACGGATGAGCGAATTTGAGTTCATCAGACGCATGGAGAGGGGGAGCTTGCTACATCGGCTACAGCTTCCTCTCCATATTGTACTGCCCAGGCTTGTGTATCTAGGCAGCTAGGACACAACTTCCATAGTCAACCCTGACTGATGAAGGCCTCAGAAAAACAGCGCAGAACGGGTCCTTCCAGCCCAACGAGTCACACTGCCCAGCAACCTGCCTAGCGTATTTAACACCAGCCTAATCATAGGACAACATATAGTGACCAATTAACTTATAATTTTGGACTGAGGAAGAAAAGTGGAGAAAACATGGATTTGGTGTGGAAGATATCAAAATCTTCACCACAATGCTCTGAATTAAAAGGATTCAAAATAATTCACAGAAAGTAGTGCAGCTTTGTGCTAACTGTTTCATCCTTAGACATTTCATTCTCAGACCATTGCTTTTGTTGCACCTGAACTTCTCAGTTGAGGGAATACAAAATTCTCTGCTCATCAACAGTGCAATCTTCAGTGTCGAACATACAGTGTAGAATTGTCAGTATTTTTTGTTTCCACAATTCCATTCCACTTCTGTTCAGCCTGAAATTAATGTTTCACAGACTGCCATCTTGCAAGCAGAGATCCTGGCACCAATCAGTAAAATAAACCATAATTAGGCAGAGTCCTGAATTCCAGCTACTTTGTCACGAAGTGAAATGAAGCCTATTAGTTTTCAGCTTGATCACAATGAAGTGAGACATGCCAAAATACCAGCAGAGTTGTTTAGTATTACTTTACCAAGAACTATGTCTGCAGTTCAAAAACAACCTGTATTCCTGTGTACTTGAGAAGTTGTCTAAAAAGCAGACACAATCAGGCTACAAAGGTAGAAAGTGGGGTCAATCATCTTATGATTAACTATGATCGACATACCCCAATTCTTTAATGGTCAATTTATTGACTATGAAAATTTCTGTCAAAAGCTAGTGTATGTTATGCAGAAATCTGTAATGGAAGACTTGTATAGCATTTCGGTCACACAGACAAGACAAAGGGGTGCTGATTTTTCCATCCAGCTCAGATCCAACATTAGTGCATCTTTAATAGTGCGGTCTTTCATTGATTCTATTATGATTATTGTTCTATTTTAGATTTATTGAGTATGGCCGCAAGAAAATGAAACTCAGGGTTGTATATAGTGACATATATGTACTTTGATAATAAATTTACTTTGAACTTTAACAAAAGGAAAAGATTTTGATGTAGAATCATGGGAATTGGAATGCTGTAAGTATCATTCTGTACCAATACTTATTACTTATTGATTTAGACATAAATAAACTTGTCATATGCATAGAAGGTATTTGCATGATACACATGTCATATTTCAGAATATTTAAGAAGATGGTGAGGCAATAATGCTTTGGGGAGCTGTCAGTTGGCAGATGTGTTGTGAAGCATTTGAAATTATAGTTAATTCACTGCAGTGAATTTTTTTCAATAGATGGCATCAGATACCACGTATGCACTAATCACATTAAGCTCTACCGCTCATCTCCACCTCTCTGGATTGTCAGACAACTTGTTCAGTACCGGATGAACAAAAAACCTTCACCCTAACTTTGTTACTTCCTCCAACACTATAAATCTCAAAGATACCTGTATTCTTTAATTTATGTTATCGATCACCACCAGTTTCTTTGTTGATGGTTGTCCTTTCAGCTGTCAAGCTCTTAAGCTGCAAACACGAGGAAATCTGCAGATGCTGGAAATTCAAGCAACACACACAAAATGCTGGTGGAACACAGCAGGCCAGGCAGCATCTATAGGGAGAAGCGCTGTTGACGTTTCGGGCCGAGACCTTTGGTCAGGACTAACTGAAAGGAAAGATAGTAAGAGATTTGAAAGTAGGAGGGGGAGGGGAAAATGCAAAATGATAGGAGAAGACCGGAGGGGGTGGGATGAAGCTGAGAGCCGGAAAGGTGCTCTGTATCCCTTTCGCCAATCACCTTTCTGGCTCTCAGCTTCATCCCACCCCCTCCGATCTTCTCCTATCATTTCGCATTTCCCCCTCCCCCCACTGCTTTCAAATCTCTTACTACCTTTCCTTTCAGTTAGTCCTGACAAAGGGTCTCGGCCCGAAACATCGACAGTGCTTCCCCCTATAGACGCTGCCTGGCCTGTTGCGATCCTCCCGTATTTTGTGTGTGAAGCTCTTCAGCTCCAAGGTTCTCAACTTGAAAAGTTCTCCCTCTTTTCCTATTGTTGTGTCTTTAGGAATCTCTTAAATTCTTTTTCTGGAACTCCTTTTACCACCTCAACAATGATTTTTTTCTATTTTCCATATTGCTTTGTGTCAGTAAATGCCAACTCTTGTTTGACAATGCCCCTGTGTCATTCATTCAGTTAATTTTGCAAAGTTAAAGGTGACAACTACATATAAATAGAAATAATTAACAAGAGAAAGTCTGCAGGTGCTGGAAATCCGAGTAACACACACACAATACTGGCAGAACTCAGCCAGTCAGGCAGCATCTATGGAAATGAATAAACAGTCAACATTTTGGGCTGAGACCCTTCGTCAGGACTGAGAAGGAAGGGAGGTGCCAGATTAAAATAAAGCAGGGGGGCGGTAGGGGGAGGAGGCTAAGTAAAGCCAGGTGGGTGTGAAAGGTCAAGGGCTGGAAAAGAGCAAATCCGATAGGAGAGGAGAGTGGACCATGGAAGAAATAGAAACAGTAATTTTTATTATTCATCTTGTTCAGATAGTAAACACCAAAGGAGAGAAACCACTTGGAAAAATTATTCAGGAAAGGAATAGGAAAGCAAATGAAAATTAAACAAACAGAAGAGATCATGCAGATGCTGGACACCCAGAGCAGCACATGGAATGTTGGAGGAACTCAACAGGTCAGGTGAAAATGAAATAACCACTTTTCCCATTTTTGTGACACTAATTTCCTTTCATGACCTTACCTCTTTTCGAAGTCGACTTTGGTCACCCACTAAGTGAACTAATATCCTAGTCGTAATAAAGAAAATCTGCCATCTTTGCATTCCAAAGAAAATTTCTCTACTTGGTAATTGAAAACAAGACTCCAGGTTCTATCCAGCAAAAAAGAGGTATAAAACAGCTCTTATAGTTTCTGGTTTGACAATTTTGCCTGAAGCAAAGCTTAGGAAAATAAAATGAAGAGGATTGCATTCACTAGGATTGCTGCTGGCCAGCAGTGTTGTTGAAGTCACAGAAATTTCAGCTTGAATAACATAGCTCACATGTCAGGCTTGGCTTAATGGTAACACTACGCTCTTTAAGTCGAAAGTCTGTGAGGCCACAGAATCCAGGCTGGGGCTTCAGTGTATTACCAAGGAAAGAGCACCACAGGAGATGATGCTTTTTAGATGTGCCCCTAAATCAGTCTGAGTTACCCTCTCAGATCAAAGTTCAAAGTTAATTTATTATCAAAGTACATATACTGTATATCACCATATACAACCCTGACATTCATTTTCTTGCTGGCATACAGGATAGAAGAATAACTATAACAGAATCAATGAAAAACCATACCAACTGGGTGTTCAGCCAATGTGCAGAAGACAACAAACTGTGAAAATACAAAAAGAAAGAAATAATAATAATAATAAATAAACAAATAAGCAATAAATATTGAGAACATGAGATGAAGAGTCCTTGAAAGTGAGTCCATAGGTTATGGATGTAGCAAGTGAAGTTGAGTGAAGCTATCACCTTTGGTTCAAGGGTCTGATAGTTGAGGGGAAATAAATATTCCTCAAGCTGGTGTTGTGAGTCCTGAGGCTCCTGAATCTTCTTCCTGATGGCAGGAGTGAGAAGACAGCATGACCTGGATGATGGATGCCGCTTTTCTGCAACAGGGCCTTGTGTGATGACCTCAGTGGTGCGGAGGGCTTTACCTGTTTGTAACACTGCTTCAGGTTTGAGCAGAGGACTTTTCTCAATGCTCTGGCTAATACTTCAAGAAAAATCAGCAAGAATTGGTAATTTACTTCTTTTTTTTACTGATTCTGCTGTTTTCTACAATATTTGGCTACAGTTTTCGTTACATTCCTGCAATGGCTGCACCTCAAAGGGAACTTTAGACTTAAATGACTATATGAGGTGGAGAAAGATACTTTACACATGCAAATTCTTTCTTCCTGCTTTATGGGCAGGAGGTAACGTGGTATTAGGACAAGAACTATTAGGATGGGAAACATCTTTCCCCTGGCTGTGAGACGACTGAACTCCATCACCCAGATCTCATCACTTATGAAGCACCAGTAGGGTAATACAGACAATTTTTTAACTTGTGTTGTAAATGCACCTTATGGAAAATGTCCGGAATCTTCTGAAATATATTTTATTCTTTGTTAATTTATTTGTGATAATATTACTTATCTGTCGTTGTGTGAGTTATGTGGACTGTGTTGTGGTCCTTGGTTCGGAGGAACGTTGTTTCATTTGGAAGAATGTGGTAGAATGACAATAAACTTGAACTTCAACTTGTTCTCTTTCATATAGAATCTGAAAATAAACTGGATTCTCAAACCACGATATCTTAAAAACTGACTTAGTTGGAAAACCTTCATAAAATCATCTGCAAAATCATATATTTGACATTATTATTTTCCTACCTAATGTTTTTATTCCTAGCATGTTTCAACTCAGAATTCACTTTTTCAACAGTTTTTGTTCCACAGTCCTTCAGAAATGGAAAATCAGATGTCATGGATTGGAAGCCATCCCATATGTGGTAGAAATTTTTAGAACATCAATACTTTGGATATAAATCAAACAAACATATATGGAATCAGTGGAGAACTGTAGAAGTCCATCAGCCAAAACAAAATACTTATGAGTTTCACAGACCATCAGAAGCTGATGAATTACATGGATAATCAATCACCTTTTCAGCAGCTACAGTACTATGCAAAGGTCTTAGGCACACACATATATATAGCTAGGGTGCCTAAGACTTTTGTACAGTACTGTATTTATCAATGTGGAGTGAGGAACAAGTTTTTAAATCTGGCGGGAACAAAGGGTGTTGGAAATGGTGAGGGTGGAATGTTATGGGAGGGGTGTGGGACAGGTGGCAGAGAAGAAATGCCAGAGGTAGCCCTTAGACACCAGGCAAGATCATTTGATTCAAAATAATTGGTTTATTGATCATCACAGAATGTCTCTCTGGTGCTTCCTGCTTCCTCCCCTCTCCCTTCCCTTTTTCCCAACCATGATTGCCTCTCCCTGCTCCTTTCCCACTCTCCATCCACAATAGAGACCCATATCAGAACCAGGTTTATCATCACTCGCATATGTCATGAAATTCGGTTTGTTTGTGGCAGTTCAATACATAAAATAACTACAGTACTGTGCAAAACTCTAGCTATATATACGTGCCTAAGATTTTTGCACAGTTCTGTATATTTAAGTGATTCATTTTATTTTAATTTTTTCTGTTGTCGGCATAGGAAGTCCTTTGGAACAACTGGATGACCACACACACACACACACACACACACACACACACACACACACACACACACACAGCAAATATATATTGTATTCATATTATGTATTAGACATAGAGAGACATAGGACAAGGGACGAGAAATTGAGAGGGGACCTTTATCACTCTAGACAAGGTGTGTAACTGGAATACACTATCGAAGAGAGTGTGGAAGCAGAGTTGCTGAAAGCATTTAGGAAGTGTCTAAACGAGTACTGAAATCACCTAGGTGCAGGACTTGTTTTGTTCTCTCTCTCTCTCCGCACATTCAGTGTTTGCCAGTCTGTGTTTTTTAATTGGTGTTTTTGGGTTTCTTGCTTTGTGGCTGACTGTAAAGAGATGATTCACTAGATTGTATCATGTATACATACTTGAATAATAAGTATACTTTGAACTTTGAGGCAATGGAAAAAAGCTCGGGCAGATTGGATAAAGATGGTTTGATGCCTACTATTCAGTGTGAAAGAAGTAGAGCAAGTGGCCTGTATTCATGGTGTCTAACT
This sequence comes from Hemitrygon akajei, assembly GCF_048418815.1. NCBI lineage: Eukaryota > Metazoa > Chordata > Chondrichthyes > Myliobatiformes > Dasyatidae > Hemitrygon > Hemitrygon akajei. Next base: position 150,053,272 of record NC_133134.1, on the reverse strand, counting down.
CTGACTCCGGTATTTTATGGCACATTTACAATCGGGTAAATACTATATGAAACAAGAATATATTTTGGGCGACACAGTAACATAGCAGTTAGTGTAGCACTGTTACAGCACCAGTGACCCAGGTTCAATTCCACAGCTGTGTGTCAGGAACTTGTATACTCTCCTTTTGACCGAGTGGGTCTCCTCCAGGTGCTCTGGTTTCCTCCCACAGTCCAAAGATATGTGAGTTAGTAGGGTAATTGGTCACATGGATGTAATCCAGCAGCATGGTCTTGTTGGGTCAGAAGGGCCTGTTACAGTCCTGTATTTCTAAATAAAATAAGATAAATATATATTAAGATCATACATTATATCAAAATTTGCAACTTTTTGATCCATTCTCCTGACAATTCTTTCCAATGATTTCCACTCACCTACTAATATTTTATTTCATGATTGCAGGAACAAATTTACAAAGCTGGCCTAGATAATAATGAATGTTTATTACAAAGGACAAATCCCCTCATTCCCTTCTTTAACTAAACATGGTGAAACAGCTTTTAGTTACCATGCTCCACATATCTGGAATGACCTTACAGAAGGATCTGAAGTCTGTCCCAACTTTAAATTCTTTTAAATTAAGGCTTAGAACTTTTGTTTTTGCTCTAGCTTTTAATTATAATCTCCTGCACTTTAACTTCTAGTTATCATATTGATTTTTTGTGTGATTTTATTCTCTTATATTTTGTCTGAAATTTGATGTTTGACTTTTATTTCTTGTTGTATGTAAGGCACTTTGAACTGCCTTGTGTTTGAAAAAGTGCTGTACAAATAAACTTGCTTGCCATAAGATAGCTTCAATAATTCTTGTGTCAAATCAAGTTCAAAATTAAGGCTGATGTTTAATCATAATCCCTACCATCAGCAAATACTGTGGTTATGTATAAAGAGAAGCCTATGGCATTCAAATTTCTTGTGAGTGCTGGATCTGTACCCATCTGAATTGGAGAATTTACTCATGCAACAATGTAGGAAATGGCCAAGGATATCCTGTTCCCAAAAAGTGGGGAATATATAATCAGATTAATTACCACAAGTCAATTTACTCTCAGTTGTCAGCATGGTGATGGAAATGGTGATTATTAATGTTATCAGCTGGAACCTGCTCTCTTATAGCCAGCTCATTTTTGTGAATAACTTAACTAGGCCACACAGAAGCTGTAACTGGGTGATATAGAAGCCATTATTTAACATGACAGATTTTTTGTAGATAGTCTGAAATCTTCTCCTCACACAATGTCTGATACCTTTTGAAAACAAAGATAACAATAAACAATTAACTGCACTTTTAATGGCTATAATCACGTAACATTATGAATATAGTCAGGAAACTGCAGAATTACTTATTTACAATAATAGCACATCCTAATTAACAGAACAGTTCGGGAACCGAACTGAAGAGACTGGGGAAGAGGCGGTTGGCTCACAAATAGAGAAAGGTTGTAGACAGTGCGAAAGGGAGGATAGGCAGGTGATAGAGAAGGGATGAGCTCAGACCGAAGGTTTGAGGTTGTCTATTTTAATGCAAGGAGTGCTGTGAACAAAGCAGATGAGCTTGGAGCGTGGATCAGTGCTTGGAGATATGATGTGGTGGTCATTACAGAGCCTTGGATGGCTCAGGGACAGGAATGGTTACTTCAAGTGCCGGGTTTTAAATGTTTCAGAAAGGACAGGGAGGGAGGCAAAAGAGGTGGGGGCGTGGCACTATTGATCAGAGAGAGTGTCACAGCTGCAGAAAAGGTGGACGCCATGGAGGGATTGTCTGCGGAGTTTCTGTGACTGGAGATTAGGAACAGGATGGGGTCAATAACTTTACTGGGTGTTTTTTATAGGCCGCCCAATAGTAACAGGGATATCGAGGAACAGATAGGGAGACAGATCCTGGAGAGGTGTAATAATAACAAAGTTGTCATGATGAGATATTTTATTTTCCTAAATATTGATTGGCATCTTCCTGGAGCAAGGGGTTTAAATGGGGTGGAGTTTGTTAGCTGTTTCAGGAAGGTTTCTTGACACAATATGTAGATAAGCCTACAAGAGGAGAGGCTGTACTTGATTTGGTATTGGGAAATGAACCTGGTCAGGTGTCAGATCTCTCGGTGGGCAAGCATTTTGGGGATAGTGATCATAATTCTATCTCCTTTACAATAGCATTGGAGAGAGATAGGAACAGACAAGTCAGAAAACCGTTTAATTGGAGTAAGGGGAATTCTGAGGCTATCAGACAGGAAATTGGAGGCTTGAATGGGAAACAAATATCCTCAGGGAAAAGTATGGAAGAAATGTGGCAAATATTCAGGGGATATTTGTATGGAGTTCTATATAGGTACGTTCCAATGAGACAGGGAAGTTATGGTAGGGTACAGAAACCGTGGTGTACAAAGGCTGTAATAAATCTAGTCAAGAAGAAAAGAAAAGCTTACAAAAGGTTCAGAGAGCTAGGTAATGTTAGAGATCTAGAAGATTATAAGGCTAATAGGAAGGAGCTTAAGAAGGAAATTAGGAGAGCTAGAAGGGGCCATGAGAAGGCCTTTGCGGGCAGGATTAAAGAAAACCCCAAGGCATTCTACAAGTATGTGGAGAGTAAGAGGATAAGAAGTAAAAGAATAGGACCTATCAAATGTGACAGTGGGAAAGTGTGTATGGAACCGGAGGAAATAGCAGAGGTACTTAATGAATACTTTACTTCAGTATTCACCATGGAAAAGGATCTTGGTGATTGTAGTGATGACTTACAGCAGACTGAAAAGCTTGAGATGTGCTGGAACTTTTGGAAAGCATCAAGTTGGATAAGTCGCCAGGACAGAATGAGATGTACCCCAGACTACTATAGGAGGTGAGGAAGGAGATTGCTCAGCCACTGGCGATGATCTTTGCATCATCAGTGGGGACGGGAGGGGTTCCAGAAGATTGGAGGGTTGCAAATGTTGTTCCTTTATTCAAGAAAGGGAGTAGAGATAGCCGAGGAAATTATAGACCAGTGAGTCTTACCTCAGTGGTTGGTAAGTTGATGGAGATGATCCTAAGTGGCAGGATTTATGAACATTTGGAGAGGTATAATATGATTAGGAATAGTCAGCATGGCTTTTTCAAGGGCAGGGCATGCCTTACGAGCCTGATTGAACTTTTTGAGGATGTGACTAAACACATTGATGAAGGAAGGGCAGTAGGTGTAGTGTATATGGATTTCAGCAAGACATTTGATAAGGTACCCCATGCAAGGCTTATTGAGAAAGTAAGGAGGCATGGGATCCAAGGGGATATTGCTTTGTGGATCCAGAACTGGTTTGCCCACAGAAGGAAAGTGTGGTTGTAGACGGGTCATATTCTGCATGGAGGTTGGTGACCAGTGGTGTGGTTCAGGGATCAGTTCTGGGACCCGTCATGATTTTTATAAATGACCTGGATGAGGAAGTGGAGGGATGGGTTAGTAAGTTTGCTGATGACACAAAGGTTGGGGGTGTTGTGGATAGTGTGGAGGGCTGTCAGACGTTACAGGGGGACATTGATAGGATGCAAAACTGGGCTGAGAAGTGGCAGATGGAGTTCAACCCAGATAAGTGTGAAGTGGTTCATTTTGGTAGGTCAAATAGATGGCAGAATATAGTATTAATGGTAAGACTCTTGGCAGTGTGGAGGATCAGTTGGATCTTGGGGTCCGAGTCCTTAGACGCTCAAAGCAGCTGTGCAGGTTGACTCTGGGGTTAAGAAGGCCTTCATCAATCGTGGAATTGAATTTAGGAGTCGAGAGGAAATGTTGCAGCTATATAGGACCCTGTTCAGACCCCACTTAGAGTACCGTGCTCAGTTCTGGTCACCTCACTACAGGAAGATGTGGAAGCCATAGAAAGGGTGCAGAGGAGATTTACAAGGATGTTGCCTGGATTGTGGAGCATGCCTTATGAGAGTAGGTTAAGTGAACTCGGTCTTTTCTCCTTGGAGCGAAGGAGGATGAGAGATGACCTGGTAGAGGTGTACAAGATGGTGAGAGGCATTGATCTTGTGGATAGTCAGAGGCTTTTTCCCAGGGCTGAAATGGTTTCCACAAGAGGACACAGGTTTAAGGTGCTGGGGAGTAGGAACAGAGGAGATGTCAGGGATAAGTTTTTTACACAGAGAGTGGTGAGTGTGTGGAATGGGCTGCCGGCAACAGTTGTGGAGGCGGATACAATGGGGTCTTTTAAGAAACTTTTAGATAAGTACATGGAGCTTAGAAAAATAGAGGGCTATAGGTAAGCCTAGTAATTTCTAAGGTAGGGACATGTTTGGCACAACTTTGTGTTGTGCTGTAGGTTTTCTATGTTTCTATGTAACCCCTTTGAATATACAACACACTTTTTGTCCCTCTTCCCTCCAGGAGAAGGTTCAGGAGCTTGAAGACTCGTACGGCCAGATTTGGGAACAGCTTCTTTCCAACTGTGATAAGACTGCTGAACGGATCCTGACCCGGATCTGGGCCGTACCTTCCAAATATCCAGATCTGTCTCTCGGTTTTTTTCTTGCACCACATTACTTTCCCTTTTCTATTTTTTATTTATGATTTATAATTTAAATTTTTATTATACTTACTATCAATTTGTACTCCAGGGAGCGCGAGGGGCAGAATCAAATATCGCTGTGATGATTGTACGCTCTAGTATCAATTGTTTGGCGACAATAAAGTAAAGTAATGATGGTTGGTGTAAAAGCTTCTCAACACAAACGCCAGACACCCAAAATACACTCAGTAGCCATTTTATTAGGCACCCACTGTACCTAATAAAGTGGCCAGTGAGTGTATGTTTGTGGTCTTCTGCTGCTGTAGCCCACCCACTTGAAGGTTCAACGTGTTGTGTGTTCAGTGATGCTCATTGCACACCACTGTCACCCTCCTGGCAGCTTAAACCGGTCTTGCCATTCTCCTCTGGATGACTCCATGACGACCCTTCTGTCATACGGTTAGAAATGGGGATGTTTGTTTTTAGAGAGATAAGACAGACAGACACTGACAGAGACCTCCTCTTGATACTCAATGGCATTACCATCATAAAATGCACCATAAACAACATGAGGTTACCATAAATGAGAAACACATGGACACCAACAGAGTTACTGTGGGCTACAGAAACAAGTCAAACGGTTGTAGCTCCAAAACATTAAAACTAATTGAAAGCAAAAAAATGGGAGCCAAGCAGAACTTGTCTTGTTTTTACTTTAAGCAAGACGCACACGTATGATACGGTGACGTCATGACATGTGCAATTCACATATTTATACATATAACCCAAAATGAATTATTTAAGTAAAGAAAGAATGTTTCCTCAAGCTATATATTAATCAATTTTATTAAATACACAACGGAGTGGGTATCCTGCAGTGCGCGATGCTCTAACGCACATCCACCACATACTGTAGAAAACATTAACCAGGAACGTGATACTGTAGAATCTTTAGGTATCTAAAGAGAGAAATCAGTAAGCATCTTCAAAATAATAAGGTTAATGGCAGTAAGCACAGGAAAAGTCTAAATGTAGTTTTGTAATCTCGAACTAGTGGAATTTCAGAGTGGTTTCTCAGCCTTGAGGATGCTGCATGGTATATTCACTAGTGAAGGGAGTGAAATACTTAGGTTTTCTTTTCATAATTTGTGCCAAAGACTTAATTTATTCATTACATGGACTAGAGATCATTTCATATTCAGTATTCACAATGTGAATTTCCAAGAGTGAAGACACAAAGTGGATACTTTTGCTGCTGAACTGAACAGTTTGCAAACTTTACCATTGTAAACATGTTAGCAATCATAGAATTTAGAGCCTTTCTCACAACACATGGGAGACATTGTAGTGAAGCGATTAGCACATCACCCTACAGGGTCTACAATCGCCGCTACATTTCCCACTGCTGTCTGCAAGGAGTTGGTGTTCTCCCTGTGACGGCGGGTTTCCTCTGGGTGCTCCCCTTCCTCTCACGTGCCAAAGGTTTACAAGCTAGTGTTGGTGAGTTGTGGACATGCTGTGTTGGGGTCAGAAACATAGCCACACTTGTGGGTTGCCCAGCACAATTCTCACTGATTTGATTTTACACAGAATGTTGCATTTCACTCTATGCTTTGATGTACACGTGACAAATAAAACTATACTTAAAAAAATTATGTACTTAAAGATCTTTGTGTGTTCAAAGCAGGGATTTAAACGCACACAGAATACATGCATACAATTTTATCTTGTATCAATGCCATAGATATCTATTATTTTATGCAGTAAAAATGCCCTAATCATTCTCACCAACAAAATAATTGTTTCCAAATGGGGAGACTTGGCTGCGGCTGGTAAAGTTAATATGATGTTATTTTCTGTGGAGATGAGGAAAGAATCTTGCACTGAATTAAATTAAATGGCAGCATAACTTTAGTTACTTGATCCTTGCACTCAACAGAAAACTTCCGGGCAACAAAGACTCCAGTAAACCATGCATAATAATTTTTGATGATTCTCACAGCTTGGACAATAATTGCACTGAAAAGGTTTTAGGTTGCTAAACTGGGTAAATGTGCAATTTCTTAGTGTGACATACAGTATGTGCTCTTAGCAAAGTGCTTAACTTTAATAAAGTCCCTTGCAAATTGAGACATATGAGATATAAGGAGCTCAAACAAAATTGGTGTGGTTTACAAACTTCTGCAAATTTCCATAAATATTGTTTTTGCCAGAGCGGTTAGTCAGGCCACACGAACCTCACAGGGATTACAGTTTTAAAGGCAGTAAAACTGTTAATCCAGCGTATTAAGTCTTTTTGTTGGTTCTGGACTATTGGTCCAGTACTTGGCCCATGGCCTGATATGCCTAAGAGATTCAGGTGCTTATCTAGGCACTTTTTAAAGACTGTCAGTAAGTCAGTTTATACCACTCCCTCAGGCTGTGTACTCCAGGTACTCACTACTCTCTGGGTGAAAACAGCCCCCTTAGATCTCCTATAAATCTCTTACCCTCTACCCTGAAACAATGTCCTCTAGATTAATGTATGGGCAAGAGTTTCCTGCAGTTTACTTCATCTATGTCCCTCAACCATGTCTCCTTTTAACCTCCTCTGCTCCAGGGAAAACACATCTAGCCTTTCCTGTCTCTCTTCATACCTGAACAGCTCTGTCCCAGGCAATACTGGTGTATCTCCTCTGTGTCCTTCCAGTGCCATCATGTCTTTCCTATGGAATGGAGGCCAGAGCCACGTGGGGAACGTCAGCTGTGGTCTGACCAGTGTTTTATAAAGCTAAAGCAAGTGTTGTTACATGTAACATTGGAAAGGAGGCTGACTTAAGTTCATCTCTAAGGATTTAATTTTGTCATTAAATTTCTGCACCAAAACACATTGTAGCACGACTCAGCTGTTCTGAGGTAAACCACAGCAAAAGGTTCATGAACCCAGCCATAACATCTTGTATTACCTGCATAGATCAAGTTAATCCTCTTGATACTGACACTGCCAGCAGTGTTCAATAAACACCTGGACCATTTTAGATTTTCGGAATGGTCATTGTTTCCTACTCTTTTTCACAACATGAGCAATTACAGAGAAGTATGACTATATATGGCAAAATTATAATTAGAAGCTACTATTCGACAAAAGCCTCCAAAGAAATTTCAGCCATCTCAAAGGTGAAACCCTGCCTCAGGAGAACTGGTGCATTTTGCACAGATTTGTTTATTACTGGACACCTGCTGTCCAGGCGTCCTGTGTCTTTCCCCCCAGGATATGTCTCCGAGTCTAATGATTTGAACTCAGCGTGTACCAATTTATCCACTCGGAAGCTAATTCAAGATGACAACGCTCTAAGTGCAAAACCATTGGCAGGTGTTCTACTGCTTGGTGCAGCCGATCCAAATGCACAGGGCTGTGCCAAATGTGCAGGCTTTGCTGGTGTAAAGCCAAGATGACAGAGATTTATCTGACACAGAAGCTCCATAAGTTGCAGAACATGTAAAGGACATTTGATCAGGTATGTGGACAGGAAAGACTTCGAGTGATATCCTCCAAACATGGGCAAATCTTGGTTAGTATGAATGAACTAGGCCATTTTGGCTGGCATGGATAAGTGGAGCTATAAGGCCTGTTTCTGTGCTGTGATTCTATGATTAACATGCCTGGGTTCAAAGATAAGTACCAGCGCGCTAAATCAGGCAATATAGGTACTTGATGTCCTTCATAAGCATTTTATCTCTGATTACAAAATGACTGGATACTGAGGAAGAGTTCCACATGTAAGGCTAAGTTCATACGTGATCCCCCACCCCAAGGTGACATGCATGCTATCAATGCCATCCTGCACTGTGAAGAATAGTAGTAGTAGTTTCATAGTTCCATTTCATATCAGAGAATGTATACAATATACAATCTGAAACTCTTACTCTCTGCAGACATCCACAAAACAGAAGAAAACCCTCCAAAGAATGAATGACTTAAAAAGAACCCCAAAGCTCCCTATCTCCTCCAACGCACAAGCCGCATCAACCCTCCCCCACCCCACCGCTTATTCTAGCACAAAGCATCACTACTCCCAGCACCCACCATGCAAGCAAAAGCAAAGCTTCCCCGAGAGAGACGCTATGGTCCACAGTCCATAAAAAACTAACTGTTCACTCCAACATTTTGACATCCCGCAGGCTCTTTTTCCCACTGACGAGGGAGAGACAGATATCACTCCTTCCACAGTGACAGGGGAGACAAAAGTCACTAATTCACTGTTACAGTCAGTCTGGAGAGTTGCTCTTTCATTTCAAGTTCCCCAACTTGAGAATCAGCAAATCAATTTCTGAATGCAGAGCCCTCCAATAGCCACTCTCACGGTCTTCAATGTTCCGGTTCCTGCTACGCTTCAGTACGCAACACCGGCGAGAAGTTTGCAGTCCTACCAATGCTCTTCTGGCAAGAGGTGAAGTGGAGTTGTGGTGGACTGTGTTTGAGCTGCCAGTTGAAGTGTACACATCAGTGCATTCCATACTTGCATGCACTGCAGGTGCTGGTGCTTTCTGTGGAATGAACTGACATGCAGTTTGAGACCTTAAGACCACAAGACAAGGAGCCGAGTTAGGCCATTCTGCCCATTGAGTTTGTTCTGCCACTTAGCACTTGACATGTCTGTTCATCAAGTTTACAATTTCTAGATGTAGTAGATATCTACAGAAGAGCTAGTGTGATTTGACCCATTATGTATCAGCAGATGATTATGTTCTGTGATACTATTCCATAATTAATCCATATTTCTCCCCTGCTAAGGGGTCATCACAGGAGCATTGTTACCCAAAATAATAATGGAAAATGCTTCAGCCAGAAACATTAACTGTGTTTTCAGATGCTGCTGACCTGGTGATTGTTTCCAGCAGTTTCTGTTTTTGTATTGGATTTATAGCAGCTACAATTTTCCGTCAGAATATAGCTGGTTCTCTACCATTTTAACAGGGCAGCTGTACTCTTGAGTAGTTACGTAATATATGATTAGATAGTAAAAGTAGGTGCAAATAATTGCAACAGTGACACACTTCACACAAATTAATTAATTAATTAAAGTCAAACACATATTCAACACTGTTCTTGCACATTTTAAAGTCTGGGCTCTTGAAAATAGCGTTCAGTTTGGGTAGGGGAAAAAGCTATGAGAATTCACACTCACCACTGGAATATGTTCTTTAACATTTCCAGCTTTCTTCTGGGGTAGCATTCAAGCATAATACAGTTGCAATTAAAACCAAAAGTTCAGAATGCATGAAGAATTGAAAATTCAGACACCTGATAATCTGCAATCAACCAACAAGTCAAACATAGAAAACAGAGAACAGTGGGGAGCATGCCTTATAGAATAGTTTGAGTGAACTCGGCCTTTTCTTCTTAGAGCGACGGAGGATGAGAGGTGACCTGATAGAGGTGTATAAGATGATGAGAGGCATTGATCGTGTGGATAGTCAGAGGCTTTTTCCCAGAGCTGAAATGGCTAACATGAGAGGGCACAGTTTTAAGGTGCTTGGAAGTAGGTACAGGAGAGATATCAGGGGTAAGTTTTTTATGCAGAGAGTGGTGAATGCGTGGAATGGGCTGCCAGTGATGGTGGTGAAGGTGGATACGATAGGGTATTTTAAGAGACTCCAAGACAGGTACATGGAGCTCAGAAAAATAGAGGGCTGTGGATAAGCCTAGGTAATTTCTAAGGTAAGGACATGTTCGGCACAGCTTTGTGGGCCGAAGGGCCTGTATTATGCTGTAAGTTTTCTATGTTTCTATGTTTCTAACATAGAACAGTACAGCACAGTACAGGCCCTTCAGCCCATGACACTGTGCTGACTTCTGAACCTACTGTAACAACAATCTAATTCCTTCCTCTTACATAGCCCTCCCTTTTTCTATCATCCATGTGCATATCTACGTGCTTCTTAAATATCCCTAATGTATCTGCTCCTACCACCACCACCACTGATAGTGTATTGCATGTGTCCACCAATATCTGTGTAAAAAAACTTTCCCCTGACATCCCCTCTATACTTTCCTTCAATCACCTTAAATCATGCCCCCTTGGATTAGTCATTTCCATCCTGGAAAAAGTTCTGGCTATGCACCCAATCACCCTCTTATCATCATGTATGTCTCTATCAAATTATGTCTCATGCTCCTTTGCTCCAAAGAGAAAAATACTATCTTGCTCAGCTATCATATGTCTATCAGCCTCTTAAATGCTGCTATTCAGATCGGCCTACACCAGTTCACATGGCAGCCCTGATGCACCATCAATAACTCACGATGAGACTTAGGAAGCGAGATATCGGCTTTTATTGACTGGAAGAATAAACAACACTACATCCTGGGGAAAATGAGGGAGAGCAGCAGCCCACAGTCGCCTTTATACAGGGGTCTGTGGGAGGAGCCACAGGAGCAGTCAGCAGGGGTCTGTGGGAGGAGCCACAGGAGCAGTCAGACAGGTATATCTAGTTCACCACAAGCCCATTCCAGGCACCTTCACACTTTGTGTAAAAAAACTCGCCCACTTTAAACTTTCTCTCTTTCACATCAAGTGCATGTACTCTGGTACTTGAAATTTCTAACCTGAAAAAAGAATTCTGAATGTGCACTCCTTCTCTACCTCTCAGAACTTTTTAAACTATCAGATCTCCCCTCAGCCTCTAACCCTCCAGAGAAAACAGCCCAAGTTTGTTGAACCTCTTCTTATGATTCATAAGTGCAGCCTAATCAAAGTTGCAGCACAAATTCTTCACTCTTATGCTTGTAGCGGTCAATTCTAACAAGCCAATTGTCACTGCTGGCAACCCGGATGTACTGTAATCTTTGTTTGACTTCAGTAATGATGTTCCAGAAGGTCAAAGAAGTGGTTTTAATCCTTTATTAGCAATTAGCAAAGCAAACAATGCTGAAGCAATGCAATTAAGCATAACTAAGTGTAACTACATGGTCAACAAAAGATATGACATCCATCGGCCCTCAGCTCCAAACCACCCAGAATAAAGCATGAAAATGTAACTTATTCCCTTTACTTTTACCACACACCCACTCACGTGACTAGTTACCACAACAGAGGAACAACACAGAATACAATGTTGATAGAAAACTGATGTATGGCTCCTACAATGCTCAATGTCTCAACCAATGAAAGGAAGCATGCAATGCTTTCTATACTACCCTATCGATCTGTGTAGCCACTTTCACTGCTTTGACCTCCCAAAGTGCACCACCTCACACTTATTCGGATAAAGCTGCAGCTGCCATTTCTCGGGCATATCAACAACTGATCTGTATTCTGCTATATCCCTGAACAGCCCTCTAATTTGTCTAAGCTCTACCAACCTTTGTGCCATCTGCAAACTCAGTAGCACACGCATCTACGCTTCCATCCAAGTCATTCATATATTTTCAAAAACAACAGAGGGCTTCGCGCTCCGAGAGAGAGGACAAGAGAGGAGGTACTTAGCACCTCTGTTGTCATTAAGTGGGCAGAGATACAGGTCAATGCCTTCCTGCTTTTCCAGTTCTGAAGCAGAGCTCCAGACACAAAATGATGAGCTTCCTTCTCTCTTTGTTTCTACTGTTTGAGCTGCTGAATACTTCCAGCATTTCCTATTCATTGTAGCATTCTTCTGTGTCTATGCTATAGGAGAGACGTGATTAAATTAGAGAGGATGCAAAGAAAGTTCATGGGAATGTCATCTGGTCAGAAGGGATAGCTTACCAATCACAATTTTTCCAATTTTTCCTCATAACTAAGGTTTTTCAGCCCTTGTATAAATCTCTCGTCCTCTCTCTCATGCAACCATATTGGGTTCAGGCATTCATTGCTGGTTCTGTATAGCTTAATGGGGATTTTTTTGATTTGGTCCCAGGTTGGTAATGGAAATTGAAGTCAAGTTAGTACACCCCACCCTATACCTCAGGTAGCAGGCTCCACTGTGCTAATGGTAATTGACCAGCATCCATCTGCTCACTGACCTATGACCTGACATGACAACTATCTTCACAAACATGAGGAAATCTGCAGATGCTGGAGATTCAAGCAACACACACAAAATGCTGGTGGAACGTAGCAGGCCAGGCAGCATCTATAGGAAGAAGCACTGTCGACGTATCAGGCTGAGACCCTTTGTCAGGACTAACTGAAAGAAAAGATAGTAAGAGATTTGAAAGTAGGAGGGGGAGGGGGAAATCCAAAATGATAAGAGAACGTAGGAGGGAGTGGGGTGAAGCTAAGAGCTGGTAAGGTGATTGGCAAAAGAGATACAGAGCTGGAGAAGGGAAAGGATCATGGGACGGGAGGCCCAGGGAGAAAGAAAGAGGGAGGGGAGCAGCAGAGGGAGATGGAGAACAGGCAAAGAGTGATGGGCAGAGAGAGGAAAAAAAAGGAGGGGGGAAATAAATAAATCAGTGATGGGGTAAGAAGGCAAGGAGGGGCATTAACGGAAGTTAGAGAAATCAATGTTCATGCCATGAGGTTGGAGGCTACCCAGACGGAATATAAGGTGTTGTTCCTCCAACCTGAGTGTGGCTTCATCTTGACAGTAGAGGAGGCCATGGATAGACATATCAGAATGAGAATGGGACATGGAATCAAAATGTGTGGCCACTGGGAGATCCTGCTTTCTCTGGCGGACCGAGCGTAGGTGTTCAGTGAAACAGTCTCCCAGTCTGTGTCGGGTCTCACCAATATATAAAAGGCCACACCGGGAGCACCGGATGCAGTATACCACACCAGCCGACTCACAGGTGAAGTGTCACCTCACAACTATCTTCAACAACTTTCCATAACAGCCAATATAGTATTCCCGGTTCCCTGACTAGCTAAATCCACTTCTTAATTGCTGATTATGTCCCCTCACAACTACAACTCTCCCAACAGGTCTCACCCTTTTCTCCAACCATCCCCCTCATTTATACTTGAAGGCAACTTGATCATCATCACCTCTCTCCCTACAAGTCCCGCAACTGGGTTTACCTGATTTCTTCAGTGATGGAATGAAGAAAACAAAGAAATTCATCGTGTGAGGGTGCCTCAGTAGCAAGAGACTTTGGACCAATCGCAGTGAATGACTAATGTGCCTTTGAAGGGGCTGATGAATTTCAAGATTGATGATCTCTACCGTGCAACAAAAATCGTTTGAAAATGTCTTTTAGTGCTCATTATTATAACACACAGATTTGCACCATGCTTTACCTGGAAGCTTTGCACTAAGCTGCGAGTAATGCTACAGTTCTGCACGCTTCCAACTTTGACTGTTATGGTTCACGGAGAAGAAATGTATCTGAAATAATTGGAAACAGGGCAAATTTTAGCCTTTAGTATAAGTTAATTTGGATAGCTATATTGGGTGCGAAAACAGATTTTAGCAATTAAATAGAGATTACAAGTCCAATATAGGAAATCAGTTTAAGCAACACTGAAGCGTGGATTATTTTTATATCAAAATAAACTTTGTTCCTCATAAAAAATTATTTATAAGAATGAACTATGCAATGTCTTTTCATTCTTACATTCATAGTTAAAGTGTTAAGTATTGTTCTATTACATTCTTTGAAGCTGTTGCCACTCATGAGGCCCCCTGGGATGATACACTACTAAACTAATTGAGGGGCTTCCTCACCCAACACGATTCCATCCTGTCCAGTAGCAGAAGAACCATTTGACAGCATTCCTTTGTGACAGGGATTCCCAGTCTGGGTCCACAGACTCTTCCGCTCACATAGGGGTCCACGGCATTAAAAAGATTGGGGACTCCTGCCCTAAGGATATCTTGATGTGCTCGCAGATCAATAAGGTTTGTGTAGACCAAAGGGCTTCACTGAGTTGATTATGTTCTAGTATTTGATGTCCACCTCTTGTGTGTGTCCCTGGGAATAGCCCTCTCTCACATAGCTGCTTGTGATAGACTGTGACACAAGTTCAGAATCAGAATCAGGTTTATTATCACCAGCATGTGCTGTAAAATTTGTTATCTTAGCAGCAGCTCAATGCAATACATAATATAGAAGAAGAAGAAAAATAATAATAAAATAATAATAATAATAATTAAATCAATTACAGTATACATGTGTTAAATAGATTAAAAATCATGCAAAAACAGAACTATATTAGAAAGTGAGGTAAGTGTTCACAGGTTCAATGTTCATTTAGGAATGGTACGGCAGAGGGGAGGAAGCTGTTCCTGAGTCGCTGATTGTGTGCCTTCAGGCTCCTGTATCTCCTACCTGATAGTAAGAGTGAGAAAAGGGCATGTCCTGGGTGCTGGAGCTCCTTAATAATGGATGCTTGCCTCTTTCTTCACACCCTCTTCGCAAACCCACAGTAAACCAGGAGACATTGAGGATGCACTACTCTAGCACAGTTTGAAGTAGGGATATAGAAACACTGAAACATGAATGAATGGTCTATTATAAGCTCAAATCTCATCATGTAATACAATGTAAGTATAATGCGTAGCCCTCCAAAAGGATCACAACCTTGTTGTGGTTTGGAGACTTGTGTGCCTCAATGACCTGGAGAACTAAATTGCCTGGAGTCAAGGCTTTATGCTTTAGTTTTTGGTAGGGTAACCATGCACACCAGGTCAAAGGGTAGAGGCCAGCCTAAGATTGGTCCACTAGTCCTCCAGGTTTAGGGGTTCAGCTCAGGGCTAACAACCCTGACTGGTAAAGCAAAATTTTCATGGAAACAGCAATGAAGAATCCTTCTAAATCTGAACGCGGCAGTATTCTCGAGACTCCACCTGGGACTTGCATGGCTGCCAGTAGTGAAAACCAAGAGGAAGCTATTGACATGATGAAGGAAGCCCTGAACACCACCAGAGATGGAGGACCTTCATTGCTGCCCTGAACACCCGAGGCTTAATGAGCAGTAACACACATAATGTGTGGACACTTCACTGAGCTTCCAAAATTATTACTGAGAAACAAAAAAAACTGCAGTTACTGAAAAACCAAAAAAAAAAGGACAGGCAGCTTCCATGGAGGTAGAAGCATAGTCAATGTTTCACTCTGCTTCCCTCTCCGCAGATGCTACCTACCTTGCTGAGTACGCCAAGCATTCTCTGTTGTTATTCCAAATGATAACTCTTCATCTTATTCTTTTGCACAGGAAAGGATATTGGAATTTAAAATATATTTTCTGTTTTAAACTTGCAACATTTGAGATTTGTGTTCTGTTTACCAAGTTAAAAAAAGATTTACATCTGAGAGCTGGGTCAGGAGGAGAAGGAAGATTATATCAAACGCATAATAATATTGTGAGATAGGGCAATAGCTAGAACTAGACTTGGATAGGCTGCTGGGAAATTGAATTTGAGTTAATTAAATTTAAAAAAAAACTTGGATCAGTAATGTAAAATTCTTTCACAGAAAACTGTCAGATTGCCTTAAAAAATTATCTTGTTCACCAACGTACATACTTTTGGAAAGGGTTGTATTGTGCTTATCTGATCCAGCTTTTGCATGACTCAATACCCACAGCAATGTGGGTTGGCCCTTAACCATCCTCTGAATTGGACAGGATAGTCAGTAAAGGGCTACTAGGAATATACACTTAGAGAACAAAGATTTAAAAACAGTGAAAACAACTTAAAGTAGAACAATAAAAAATAAACCAGGATTGAATAGTAATTAAACATGTTATCAGCGAGAAACCCCTGACAATTATCAATGGTTGAAAGATAGGGCAGAACGGTAGAGTATAGAGAGCCACGGTGGCATAGCAGTTAGGGTAACGCTATTACAGTGCTGGTGACCTGGGTTCAATTCCCACTGCTGCCTCTAAGGAGTTCTCCCCATGAGCAAGTGAGCTTCCTCTGAGTGCTCCAATTTCCTCCCATGTCCCAAAGATGTACCAGTTAATAGGTCAAATGGTCACATGGGTGTAATTGGGTGGCTGGATGGGCCTGTAACCATGCTGTATTTTAAAAAAATGTAAATTAAATTTGTTTGTAATCAACATGACACAGCCTACCCAAACCTAATTTAGATTATGCTTTATCTCACGCATTTAAAAGTTGATAGCATCTTCCTTTATCAGCTTGAACAGTTCAATATAAACACAATTCCTTCTTCATCCTTGCAAAAATAACTTAATTGTAGAAAACTTATGTATTAGTGGTCAGGTGTTAAGTATTCACACCTGTTGCTTGTAGTCAAAGCTCTTGACTTCATTCTTTATTGATAGAAATCACTGCTTCTGATGAATTGATTGGGATCTCACCTGATCTGTACATACCAGCTCTGCGGTGAAAAAGGCACAACGGTTCCTCTTTTACCTCAGATGATTGAAGAAGTTTGGTATGGAGCCCCAAATCTGAAAAACTTTTTATAGAGGCACAATTGTGAGCATCCTGACTGGCTGCATCACTGCCTGGTATGGGAACTGTACCTTCCTCAATCGCAGGACGCTGAACTTCCCACTATTCAGAACATTTACAAAGACAGGTGTGTAAAAAGGACCCAAAGTATCATTGGGGACCGAGTCACCCCAACCACAAACTATTCCAGCTGTTACCATCCGGGAAATGGGACCGCAGCAAAAAAGCCTGAACTAACAGGCTCCAGGACAGCTTCTTCCACCAGGCCATCGGTCTGATTAATTCATGCTGACACAATTGTATTTTTATGTTATATTGACTGTCCTGTTGCACATGCTATTTATTATAAATTACTGTAATTGCACATTGCACATTTAGACGGAGACATAACATAAAGAATTTTACTCCTAATGTATATGAAAGATATAAGTAATAAATTCATTTCAAAGGGTCATGAGCAGCAGCTGGACAGGAGCAGGAGGAGCAAAAGGATGCTCCTACTTGGCTCCTGTAGCCCCATCTCCCAGCAGAACAAACTTTGCCACATGGGCTAAAAGTGACTTCATCAACAGATAATTTTCCTAAGGTGTCTGCAAAATGAAGTTCACCATATCACCCCCATCAAGCAGCCATAATTTGCCCCATCACATTACAGCAGTAGCCAACCAGGGGAGCACTGACAGTGCACAAAATTTTCCCATAGTTTTCTGGGTGCACCAGCACTGAATATAGCACATCAACAATTCCCTGGCCCCTGGTCTTTCATGATTGCTGCAGAGCGAAGAGTTGGCAGCTGCACTGAACTGAGTCTGGCCCCACCAGAGACAGCAGAAGTCCCATTGTAACAGAGCATTTGTAGGTGTGAACTACCCTAGAACTTTTTCAACTGATTTCACAATTCTTTGTCTGCTTTAAGCACAATATACAATTCAGCTCATCAAAAAAGAGCTTAAATGATTATAAATAGTGAAATTCTGTCTCTGGACACACATGGAAATAAATGCAATGTTCCCAGTGTGTACTGGTTCATAAACAACTTAGTTTCATGCGATTTCAAATTATCTTTTCATTTTGTTGGAGGAAACATTAAAATGTACAGTCTGTGGAAGATGGCTGTCAACACTTTCAGTTTAAATAAGAATACATATAAATCTCAAAGTTCATAATTCTGTGAATAACTATAGTTTCACTATTATTACTAAAACTTCTAGGTGAATTAGAAGAAATTCCATTTTTATTACATTAAAGGGCCATGCTGCAAGTTGGTCTTTGCACTTATTTCCCTTTAGTTGCACTCATTTTTCTTCATTATGGTGACCTCATTACGTGAAAATTGCCAAATGCACTCTTATGTTGTTCTGGGTGTCTGTGCTAATGTGCTCTTAATGACTAAGCTGAATGGTCTCCCAAGATATTTGAGAGCAGCAAGTCCAACAGATCCTGACTTATTGACCACGCATTTTGTGTTGGACATCAATCAAATATGAATGAAATTGGATGTACTCAGACTGGATTTTGTACCTACTGAATATTGTTCAGGAGTTTTTTTGTTGTGGGGAAGTTGGGACTGAGTCTGGGGACGTTGCATGGGCTTGTATATTGTTGATTATAATATAATGTTTCCATAGAAATAACACATCCACTAACTCCCTTGTGATTTTAAGCAATATGCCACACATCTGACATAAATATAGACAGAAATGGAAACACAATTTTTTTTAGGAAAATCACATTTACTGATACAGAAGTATTGTGTTCAAAAATCTTATTGTAAACTTTGAAAATTGTTAACCCTTAAAATCTTATTTTCTCAGTTATCCTTTAAAGAAACAAGTTATTCAATGGTATTTGTTTCATAGAGGTTTATAAGTGACAATAAAAAACCTCTGTAAATATTCAAAGTAAATTACTCCTTTAAGATTGTAAATAAATGCATTTGAAAACATGCTCCTACAATAAGTAATAGAAGAATTTTGGCTTACTTGGATAAAATAGGATGCAAGGTAAAAATTATACTGCAGATTGATATCACCTCCTTGTTGTGGTTTGGAAGCTTATGTGCTTCAATGACCCGGAGAACTATGTTGGCTGGAGTCAGGCAGAGCTTTATGCTTTGTCTCTTGGTGGAATCACCCACGCCAAACAGGTCAAAGGTTAGAGGCTAGACTAAGAGTGGTCCACCAGTCCCCTAGGTTTGGGGGTTCAGCTCGCAGAGTTTACAAACCCCAACTGGTAAGGCAAAATTGTTATGGAAGCATCAATGAAGAATCTTTCTACATCCGAGTGGTCAAGCACAGACAGAGATGGAGGACCTTCACTACTGCCCAAACACTAGCAATGTAACAGGTAGTAAGCAAGTCAGCAACCATTGATATCAGGATGTACAATGTTAATACAACTGTCTACAACCTTTCTACATTTATTTTCATTAATAAATATATCTGTAATTATTAAAATAATGAATATATATGAACTTCAGCACAAAAAAGCAAATAATAGTAAAAGGAGTCATATTTAATTTGGTCCTAAAGTGTAAAATAATAATTTGTTCATTTGTTATGTTCTATATTGTATGACATGGGCAATCATAGTCTTTCCATGACCATCGTTGTTCTTGGCCAATTTTTCTACAGAAGTAGTTTACCATTGCCTTCCTCAGGGCTGTGTCTTTACAAGACTGGTAAGCCTAGCCATTATCAATACTCTTCCGAAATTATCTGCTTGGCATCAGTGGTCACATAACCTGGACTTGTGATATGCACCAGCAACTCATACCACCTACTCTCATGGCTTCATGTGACCTTTATTGGTGAAAAGATGGTTAAGCAGGTGTACACCTTTCCCTCCTAAGGGTGACCAGTAGGCTAGCAGAGGGAAGGAGTGCATTACACCTCTTTTGGTAGAGATGTATCACCACCTGGTCACCCAATAGGTCAATAGGTGATGAATTATATATCTAATTTTCTATTTACAACCATCATTCTAATCAGAAATACCTGGTTTTATCTGTCTAACAGGGTGTAGCTTTGGAGTTCCTGGGCTTCTACGTTAGTTATACTAGAGGGACTGGACAGATACTGGAGCTGTTGGAACTCAACAGGTCTGGAAGCATCTATAGAGGCAAAAAGACAATTGACATTTCCAGATGAGACACTTCATCAGGACTGGATGGTTTTTGATCTTGGTGATTATTGATCTTGGAAAAACTGAACTGCACCATTCATCTTTGTAGGTTGCCTTCTACTTGGTTTAAGGAAATGCATCCTGTTAACCTGCACCAGATTAATCTGGTGCAAATCCAGCAGAGGCTGGAAGAAGTGGCATCAGACCGAAACATATATACAAGGAAGTATTTGTTTAAAAATTAAATGTTTTACATTTTGTCTCCATTAAACAAATACAGTTTGAAAACAAAAGCATATTAAAGCAGTTTATGAATATTTATGAATATCCCCAAGCTTTCAATTCAGTTTCCTTACATCTAGTAAGCCTGGCTGGCCCTCAGAACAATTCTCAAGATGGAGCCTGTCGAGGTTCATTTAGAAAGGCAAGCCCTCTCCCAGACTTCAACAATGAGCCGGAAATTATCTCCTCAGCTACAAACAATAGTTGGCACCTTTGCCAACCCAGAAAACCCATAGCCTTTGTCAAAGTTGGAGATCAACCATAGACTCAGCCCAGCAGGCTTGCTCGCCACGGCGTCTGACTAGCTACTGAAAAATCGAACTTGGCAGGCAATTAAAGTTCCCTGACTTCATTATATCATCATCCCTGAGGCCAGGTCACTCTGTCAGAAACCTTGAAGTGGCTGGTCATGTTTGTACTGACAGTTCCTTGGGAAGACCAGATTGAGGAGGTGTTCCAGTGTAAGAAAGCCACACACCGGATGTTGGTGGAAGTTGGTAGAGCAGTGCGAGGGACAGGGGTAGAGTGCATGTTGTGAGGCTGCAGAGGTGGGCTGTTGATGTTTCTCTGGCTGTTCGCTGTGCAGAACGCACTCTCTCCTTAGAATTACAGGGGGCTGCAAAAAAGAGAGCCACCTGGACCATCACAGAGGCTGCTGAGCGAGCCTCTGGATGGCTATGGATCAAGAGGTGTGACCTGTTGACCAATGCTGCTGGCACACAAGCCAGGGTCTGATCAGCCCTGGCTACGGCGCCTGGGCAAGAGTGTCTGATGTTGAAAGACCAGAAACACCTGATAACATCACTGATGATGTGACCCAGCGGATCCTGGGGTGTATCTCAGCATCATAACCTCCTCCAACTCATGGTTAGAATGTGACTATTAGGGTCCAACAGTCTAACAAAATGAAGCAATTAAAGGAAATGAATGTTAGTTAAAAAAATTGGTTAAAAAATTGGTTAGAAAATTAGTGGGTCAAAATACCAGTGATAATCTTCATCCCAGAGCATTAAAAGAGTAGTCATGAAAATAGTAGATGCTTTTTGCTGTCACTTTCCAAACTTCCATAGAAATAAAATAAGGAACTGGGAAAATTCATAGTTAGTATCAGAATCAGGTTTAATATCACTGGCATATGTCGTGAAATTTCTTGACTTTGTGGCAGTAGTACAATACAGAATAATAGATTAAAAAATCTGTGAATTATAGTAAGTATATATATTAAATAATTAAATTAATAAGTAATGTAAAAATAGAAATTAAAAATGTAGTGAGCTGTCCATTCAGAAATTGAATGGCGGAGTTGAGTATGTGTCTTCAGGCTTCTGTACCTCCTTCCAAATGGTAGCAATGACCTGGGCAATGGGGTCCTTAATGATGGCCATCATGTTGATGAAGACGTCTATTATAAAAGATGTGACAATAGGACACTCAGAAAACATTAACAGGATTTGACTAAGTCAACATGAATTCAGTAAAGTAAAATTGAATTTAAAAAGCCTTCCAGAGTAGATTTGAGGATATAATTAATAGATCAATAACTGAGAATTAGTGGATATAGTGCATCTACATTTTCAGAAGGGGGTTGATGAAGAGCCACATAAGAAATTCATCTGCAAAATTAAGTTACGTAGGGTTGGGTTAATATACTGGGGTGGCTTGAGTAAGATGCTGGAAATCCAAGCAACACACACAGAATGTTGCAGGAACTCAGCAGGTCAAGCAACATTTATGGAAAAATGTACTGTGATGTTTTGGGCCAAGACCCTTTGGCAGGACTGAAGAGATAAAGAAAGATGAGGAGTAGATTTTAAAGGTGGGGGGAGGGGAATAAAAGTCTCTTTATCAGGATGGTAGGCAATGAGGGAATAAACGTAATATTTCCAAACCTGCCAGTGATACGTAAGTGAATGGGACTGAGTTGTGAGGAGGAGGCAAAGAAACTACAAGGTGATTTAGACACTGAATGAGTAGGTAGTGCAGCTAGTTGGACAAGAAAACAGAAAGATGGAGTATTATAAAATTGTGAGTGATTAATGTACAAAAGGACTCAGTTGTCCATATGTAGTAGTCAATGAAAGCAAACATTCAGGTAAAGCAAGCAGTACAGCCAACTGGTGTTAGTTTTCATTGCAAGGGCAATTTTACAGAGCTTTAGAGAGACCACATTTGGAGAATTATGAGGAGATCTTATGGAAACAAACAATATTCTGACAGGGTTGAATGATTAGGTGAGGGGACTATGTTTTTCCTGACTGTGTGTCTAGAACACACTAGTCATTATCGCAAGAAAGGGGACCCGCTGTAATTCTCCACCATAGAAGGTTGCAGAGAGCAATCCGATGAATATAGATAGATAGATAGATAGATAGATAGATACTTTATTCATCCCCATGGGGAAATTCAACATTTTTTCCAATGTCCCATACACTTGTTGTAGCAAAAACTCATTACATACAATACTTAACTCAGTAATAATATGATATGCATCTAAATCACTAACTCAAAAAGCATTAATAATAGCTTTAAAAAAAAAAGTTCTTAAGTCCTGGCAGTTGAATTGTAAAGCCTAATGGCATTGGGGAGTATTGACCTCTTCATCCTGTCTGAGGAGCATTGCATCGACAGTAACCTGTCGCTATGGCTAAAAACAGATCTCTTAAAAACAAAGGCATCAGGGAGAGCATTGGAATATGGTATTTAAAAACTGGATCAGTCATAATCATTATGGCAGAGCAGGCTTGAATGGTTAAATTTCTTATTTTTACTCCCATTTCTGATTTTTTTTCCATATTTTTAATCTTTCCTAGTCAATTGAAGCTCCTAGCTATGTTAGAAGCTATTATTTTATCATTTGACATCAATAGAGCTCTCCATCAATATGAATTTTATACTCCAGACTATGTTGACAATTACCACCTAAAATGAATTGGATTTATTCTCAGGAAAAGGGAAAATGCAGGGTACACCTGCGATCTTTTATTTTATTTAGAGATACAGCATGGAAAACACCTTCCCAGCCCTTCGAGCTGTGCTGCTAGCAATCCATCGATTCATCTCTAGCCTAATCAAGGAATAATTTACTACGGTCAATTAGCCTACTAACTGGTGTGTCTTTGGACTTTGGGAGGAAACCTGAACACCCAGAGGAAACCCACACACTCATGGGGAGGATATGCAAACTCTTTAAAAGAGGGTGCCTGGATTGAACTCCAAACTCCAATGCCCCGAGCTGTAATAGCATCATGCTAACCACCACGTTACCCTGGCAACAGCAGATTAATCCGACAACAAACATCCCAGAATAAGCTATTCCCTCTCATGGTTGCTTACTTTCTTTTACGTTATAGCCGCTGGCTGGTTGACAGAAAATCTGACCATTGGAAATCAAATTCTCACATGGACTGCCAAATAGGTACAAACACACAATGTTTCCATGAAATCAAACCTATTATTGTACATAATTATGAATGTTTGTTACTGAGTTTTCAAATTTCAAAATAATATAGATTAATTTATGGCATAAATTTTGTTCATGTTTGCATTCTACCCATCTCTCTTTAATGAACCCTCAGAGCATTGTGAAATTTGAACACCTCATCAAGATGAATTAATATAGGTGCTGAATACCTTTCGGAACTTTCTACTGTTCTTAGCAGCTAACAACTGTGGGTGTGTTTAACTTTCATTTTAAACATATTTTAGTATATTTTATATTAAATGGATGTCAGATATAATTTTTTTTACACAGGGTGGTGAGAAGAACATAGAACATAGAAATCTACAGCACATTACAGGCCCTTTAGCCCACAATGTTGTGCCAACCACATAACCTATTCTAGAAACTGCCTAGAATTTCCCTACCACATAACCCTCTATTTTTCTAAGCTCCATGTACCTGTCTAAGAGGATCTTAAAAGACCCTGTTGCATCCAATTCCACCACCTCCACCGGCAGTGCATTCCATGCACCCACCACTCTCTGTGTGAAAAACTTACCCCTGACATCCCCTCTGTACCTATTTCCAAGCACCTTAAAACTATACCCCCTTGTGCTAGCTATGTGGAACACTCTGTCCGGGATTGTGGTAGAGGCAGATATATTAGGGACATTTATGAAACTCTTAGATAGGCACATGGATGATAGAAAAAAATAGGATTATGTAGGAGGGAAGGGTTAGACTGATCTTAGATTAAAGTAAAACTTTTGTACAATATCATGGGCCGAAGGACCTGTGCTGGGCCGTAATGATCTCTGTTCTATGTTCATGTAAAAAATTGATTTGAAATCACAAACTGGCAGAAATGAGCTCCATTGTAGCAGTTAGCATGACGCTATTACAGCTGGGGGCTTTCCGGAGCTCAGAGTCCAATTCTGGAGCTGGCTGTTCTCTTCGTGAACCACATGGCTTTCCTCCGGGTCCTCCGTTTCCCTCCCACATTCCAACGCCGTAACCGTTTAGTAGGTTAATTGATCATTGCAAATTGTCGTGTGATCGGGCTAGTGTTAATATGTTGATTGCTGGGCCAGAAAGGCCTGTTCTGTGATGTATCTCTAAATACATAACAATAAAATACATAAATAAATTTCCCAGGGCAGTGATTCAAGATTATAAACCTGATGAAAATAGTGTATCATTAGTCATAGCACTGAAAGGCCAGGTTCAGTAGGAACAGAAAATTAACACATAGTAAAAACTGTGTAAAGAATAACAATGGATGTCACTCAACCTATCCTGCTTACAATTAATTGTGAAAATGATTATTTAACGAAAGTAAAAACAACAACACACACAAAATGCTGGTGGAACACAGCAGGCCAGGCAGCATCTATAGGGAGAAGCGCTGTCGACGTTTCGGGCCGAGACCCTTCGTCAGGATCATTTAACGAAAGTAGCCAGTTGAAATTGTACTATCCTAATTCCATGAGTATAACTTCAATCCTAACTCACACTGACATACAGTATAGTAACAAAATACTGATACAGCTGTTTCACACTTCAAGTGTGTTTATTCTACCCCTTTTCCACTGTCACTGCTCTCTCCTTAATGTAGAAGGAGATATTTCAATGTGCTAAGTACTGAGTGTAGTGCTGTGGAATATTTGAGTGACAGCTAACTGAATCATGCTGACAGGGAGTCCATTATAAAGATGAGACCAGCCTGTCATTGTTATGAGAACAAGAAATATGATGATTTCAGTGCTCATTACAACAGCTGCAGTGCATAACAGAAAAGAGGCAAGATCGTCATGTGCAATGGCAAGAGTACAGTATTTCCGGCAAGACAACAATAAAATGTTTGAAAAGTGAAATAGAAATTACAAGCAAGAGATTGATCATACTTCATAAAGGCTCATGATCATGGTGAAGCAGAAAGCTTAATGCAGGACAATACAGATTTCAAAGTTCAAAAGTTCAAAGTTCAAAAGAAAATTTCATTAGCAAAGTGTAGGGCAATGTAGTTGGGAGAAATATACATAATTCACAACCATTGATATTGGGTTGGGGCTGGTCTGACGGAATAACGTTACTATGTAAAGTTTTTGACCATGCTTTAAGTTTTGGAGTTCAATAAAATGTGTGATGTCTTTCATTAAGCATAAAACGCCTCACTTCATTTCATTTGCGAAACCCTACATTGGTAACCCCATTGCTCTAGGATGATTCTAGAGTTACTGAACACATCAGCCAGCACAGTCTCTTTGAAACTACTGAAGTTTTGGGAGCAAAATGCCGTCGCTTGGTTGTACGAACTGAGGCCAGTTCACTCTACAAGAAATCACTGCTAACAGGTACCATGTGGTATTCTACTCTGTGATAGCATCACTCAGCATTTCCATGGCTGTAAGAGTGGTGAGTCTGCTTGAACAGACACCTGAACATGAAAAATTCTGATTGCTAAAAACTCAACTCTTACAGACTTTTGAACTATTGGAGTCTGAGTGTGCCAAACAGTTGCTCTCCTTACCTGGTCTCAGTGATGCTAGGCCATCAGAGTTAATGGACCACTTGCTGTCTCTCCTGGGAAACCACCATCCTTGTTTTATTTTTAAAGTATGCTTCATGCAGCAAATGCCTGATCAAATTTGCTTAGCCCTTGCTAATGCACCCATGATGGACTGTAGAGAGATTGTTAAAAGGGCTGGTAGTCTACACTCAACTGGGCAGTGGTGCATCATTCCTCCTTTCTCCATCTCAGTAAGCCCAGTCAGCAAGGCTCCCAACATAGGGACTCCTACAGCTGAGAAAAAGACAACACCAGGCCTGTGTTTTGACCACGCTTGCTTTGGTACCAATGCTAGGAAATGCTGACCATCTTGCAGCTTTGACAGTCCCAGCGCATTGGGACACCAAAGGTCTGTGAACACTATAGGTTTCAGCTGCCAGGGTTGTCCGCTGTTCGTTACAGATACTCTTTCAAGATGACACTTCCTGGGTGACACGGGTGCTCAAGTGAGTGTGCTGCCAGCATCGCCTATTGATGAGAAGACAAAGAGCAACAAATCCTCGCTGGAGGCCGCCAACGCCAGCAGGGTCCAGACTTACGGGATACGAAGGGTGACGCTCTGCTTCAGTGGGCGACATTACACATGGAGCTTTGTCCTGGCTAAAGTGGCCAGACCTCTGCTCAGTGCAGATTTCTTGTGTGCCCATGTATTGTTAGTTGATCGTAAGAACTGTCATCTTGTGGATGTCAAGGACTTTGGGTCATTACCCTGCTCCCCCAATAAGTTCCCCACAAGGCCTCTGTCAAATGCATGCACCACCGCATGTAAGTTTCTTTGAATGCTGGGCGAATTACCAGACCTCACCAAGCCGACATTCTCCACTACAGTCACCAAGTGTGGGGTCGAGCACCACATTCCCACAACTGGCCCAACAGTCCGTGCCCGCATGCATAGACTGGATGCAGAAAAGCTGGCAACCGCGAAGGCTGAGGTAGAAGACACATGGACTACAGAGGCTTCGAACTGGATCCAACAACAATTTACTGGAGGAACTCAGCAGGAGGAGCAGCACCAGTGGTGGTGGGGTGGGGGAAGAAACTACCAGCACTTCAGGTTGAAAACCTCTATCAGGATAGAATGGAGATAATAAAGAGGAGAGAGACAGAAAGGTGTACACAGTGCCCCCACTTACCAGCCTCCTGCAGCTGCCTCTACCTTCGCCCTCGCTGCACCTGTTTCCATCCACCTGCTTTTTTTCAGACTGCTTGCACCTCTCACTCATCTGCCCCATCTCACAACTCCATTTCCTCTCCCCACCCTCATTTACTTGCCTTCAGCTGCCTGTCATTCCTCACCTCCCCTCAGTCTCTTGCCAGCAGCCCCTCCTTCACCTCAGATGGTTGAAAGAGTTTGGTGTGAGCCCCTAATTCTAAGAACTTTCTACAGGGGCACAATTGAGAGCACCCTGACTGGCTGCATCAATGCCTGGTATGGGAACTGTACTTCCCTCAATCACAGGACCCTGCAGAGAGTGGTGCTGACAGCCCAGCGCACCTGTAGATGTGAACTTCCCACTATTCAGGACATTTACAGAGACAGGTGTGTAAAAAGGCCCAAAGGATCATTGGGGACCCGAGTCACCCCAACCACAAGCTGTTCCAGCTGCTGTCATCTGGGAAATGGTACCGCAGCATAAAAGCCAGGACCAACAGGCTCTTCCATCAGGCCATCAGACTGCTTAATTTATGCTGACGCAACTGTATTTCTGTGTTATACTGACTATCCTGTTGTACATAATATTTATTATAAATTACTATAATTGCGCATTGTACATTTAGCTGGAGATATAACATAAAGATTTTTACTCCTCATATATAAGTAATAACATCAATTCAATTCAATTCCAACAATCACCATCAGCCACTGCCTCACCACTCCCCCTTTTCTCGCTCTGCCAACTATCTTCGCTCTCCATTCTTAGTCCTGATTCAGGGTCTTGACCCAACATATCAAAAGATCCATTCAATAGGCACATTTAATGTCAGAGCAATGTGTACAATATACATCCTGAAATTGTTTTTCTTTGCAAACATCCACAAAAACAGAGCAGTGCCCCAAAGAATGAATGACAGTTAAATGTTAGAACCCCAAAGCTCCCCCAGCTCCCCCCTCCCATACACAAGCAGCAGCAAAGCAATGACCCTCCCTCCCCCACCAGCAAGAAAGCATCAGCACCCCCCACCGAGCAATCAAGCGTGCAGCAAAGCATCAATAAAGACACAGACTTGCAGTTCCCCAAAGACTACTCACTCACTCAGTATTTGACATACCACAGGGTCTCTCTGTCTCTCTAATAAGGGAAAAAGAGGTGCCCCCATTTCACAGAGAGAGAAGAGACATAACAAAACAACTCGCTGATTTATGGTGTTAAAAGTTTGTTGCGTCGCTTTTTCCGAGCTCTGTGCCTAAAGAA
Organism: Hemitrygon akajei; assembly: GCF_048418815.1. Lineage (NCBI taxonomy): Eukaryota > Metazoa > Chordata > Chondrichthyes > Myliobatiformes > Dasyatidae > Hemitrygon > Hemitrygon akajei. The sequence continues at coordinate 150,024,598 of NC_133134.1, read as the reverse complement.
CAGCCAGCAGCCAGCTCGCTGCTTTCGATCTTCCATGTACTCCCACGACACATCAGGCGACAGCACCGGCCTTGAATCCGCCCGTCTCCAGATCCACGAAAATCCAGCACCGAAAGGCACGCTAGTCTTCCAGACCGCATCCTTGGCATATCAGAAAGCGGCCGGTCGTGAGGCCCTGAGAACGGGTCCCATTTCTGCAAAGAACCGAAGTCAGCGTATAACTCCAGGTCAGGGTCTTCAAAAGAACCTTGAAAGGGGAAAAAAAAGAGATATCAAAGATAGAAATAAAGCTGTTTCCAAAGACGCAAGCAAAGGAATCGCTGTTAGGCCGCCATCATTCCCCTAAGCTTCCAGCTCACTCTCCCTCACAGATACTTCTCATCCTGTAGTATACCATCAGCTGTTTGCTTATTGCTCAATACATAAGATGACATTATTCATCACTCAGCAAGCAGAATCATATCTCCGTTGTAGAACTATCCTAAAGGGCAACAACAGAACATAAGTCATAGGACTGTACAGTACAGCACAGGCCCCTCAGCCCACACTATTGTGCTGCCTTTTTAACTTACTCAAAGGTCAATCTAACTCTTCTCTCCCATGTAGCCTTCCATTTTCCCTTCAATCCATGTGCCTATCTAAGAGTTTCTTAAATATACTGATGCATTTGCTTCTACCACCAACCCTAGCAGTGTTCCATGCACTTACCATTTCTGTGTAAAACAACCTAGCTCTGACATGTCCCTTGTAATTTCTCCAATCAACTTGAAAGTATTTTATGCCCCCTTGTATTAGCCGTTGGCACCCTGGGAGTAAAACCCTGGTCATCCACTCTATATATGCCTCTTAACAATACAAACAGGATTTGAAATAGCACAGTGATGAGATGATATTTTATATTAATTTTTTCATTGTAATAAGAGAATAAATTAGAGAAAATGAGAAAATAAAAGGGTGCTCAAGAATTTAATTCATTGAAGTTACATTAAAGCATATGTTGACAAATTCTAAATTAATCTTACAAGAGCTAGAACTAGAGGTCTTGGGTTCAGGGTGAAAGGTGAAATGGTTAAGATGGAATTTCTTCGCTCAGAGTGGTGAGAGTGTGGAACAAACTGCCAGTAGAAATGGTAGATGTGCATTCAATTTCAATATCTAAGAGAAATTTGACTTGGTTTGGTACAAGGATGGGAGGGATACAAAGGGCTATGGTCTGAGTGCAGGTCAATGGGACTAGGCAGAATAATAGTTCAGCATGGAATAGATGGGCTGAAGGGCCTCTGTGCTTTGCTTTTAATGACTATGTTTCTAAGAACTATAACATTTTTTCCCATTTCCAATGGTCGTCATGTTTTTCAGGCAATGTAATCAGGACAGGATGAACAGAGGGCCAGGATTAATAACTATACGTGTTCTGGATCATTCCTGCAAGTTACCAAAAGGCCAGGCAAGCACAATGAAAAATAAGGCCTAAAACAAAATTGGGTCCTTTAACTTCTATTCTTTTCACAGAGCTTGTGAACAAGGGATGATGGAGCATGCACAGACCACCAAATCTTTCCCTCTGCTTCCTTGTTCCATTGTGCTCCAAACACCTAATGTTTTCATGGTGCTTATTATATAATTAGAATATTAAATTTGATAGATCCAGTTAAAGAGACTAAATCATTAATTTTCTTGCCTGCAGCTTTACAATTTCACTTGAGTATTGCCAGCATGATGAATTTCACACATGGTTGGTGTTAAGCTTGTGGTGTTGTTGCCTGTATGTGGTTGCTGTGATTACTGAAAGCAGCTCAGACTGTTCCACACATGTGGCTGTCTGCTGTAGGTAGCCGACAGAATGGAAATGGACAGTTAATGGCACCACTCTGATGTGCATATAAATATACGGCACATAAATGTACAGTAGCTAGCACGCCTAAGACTTTTGCATAGTACTATATTTGTCAATGTGGAGTGGAGACTGAGTTCGTAAATCTAGCAGGAGCAAAGGATGTTTGGAATGGCGAGGGTGGATCATTGTGGGAGGGGTGTGGGACAGAGGAGTGCCAGGTGTGGGGAATGCCATGGGTGCAGACACACCCAGCCCTGAGTCACCAGGCAAGGCCACTTGATTCCAAACAATTGGTTTATTGAGCATTACACAATGTCTCTCTGGTGCTTCTTCTCCCTTCCCTTTTTCCCAACCATGATTGCCTTCTCTCTGCCCGCTTCCCACTCTCAGTCCACAGTAGAGACCCATATCAGAATCAGGTTTATCATCACTCACATATGTCACAAAGTTAGTTTTTTTTGCATCGGTAAATAAAGTTACGACAGTGCTGTGCGAAAGTCTTAGGCACCTTGCTATATGTATGTGTGCCTAAGACTTTTGCACAGTTCAATATATACATATGAATCCACTCAGTGAGAAGCCTGTTATCAATTTCAACTCAATTATGACACTTGCCAAATCACGGTCAGTACAATATTTTTTTTTCTCTGACAGAACTTATGCCAAAGTTGCATTTGACTTCTTTGCGGTATTTGACTTCTTGGTTATACGGTTGTCAAGCATCAGTTGCCAATGAGACTTCTGACCATATCTTGTTATTTAGTACCTGCCATTTTTATAAGTTCCAGTTGTTGGGTTACATGCACATAAGAACACAGCAGCAGGAGTAGAACACTCAGTTCTTCACCACACCTCCCCCATTCAATATAATCATGGCTGATCTCTCCCAAGCTTAATCTTCTCTTCTGTACCAGTTCTCTGCAGCTCTAATTTCTCCAGTCCTTCAGCAGCTTATATGTTACCCTTTAATCTCCTGTGATGCCATGGTAATGTAGCGGTTAATACAATGCCATTACAGTTTGGGGTGTCAGAGTTCAGAGTTCAATTCCAGCGCAGTCTTTGAGGAATTTGTATGTTATCCCCATGACCGCATAGATTTCCACCAGGTGCTCTGGTTTCCTCCCACCGTTCAAAGTCGTCCCTGTTAGTCAGTGAGTTGGTCATTATAAACTGTCCTGTGATTAGGTTAGGGCTAAATAGAAACATAGAAAATAGCGCCATTCAGTATGATCATGGCTGATCATCCAACTCAGAACCCTGTAGCTGCTTTCTCTCCATACCCCCTGATCCCTTTAGCCACAAGGGCCATATCTAACTTCCTCTTAAATATAGCCAATGAACTGGCCTCAACTGTTTATTTAATAGGGGTTTGCTGGGCAGCGTGGCTCACTGGGTGGGAAGGGTCTGTTCCGCACTCTGTAACTATATAAAAATAAATATAATATTTAAATATTGTTAGAGACCTAGTCTCTACAATCTCTGGGTAGAGAATTCTGGAAATTTACTTTGAGAAGTCCCTATGGAGCTCAGTTTGAAATGTCTGTCCCCTTGTTTTGTAAACATGTCCCTTTCTTTATATTTCTTCTTTGAATGAAAATATCTCGATATGCACTCTGTTACCCCCTTTAGGATCTTATGTGCTACAGATATGTATCATGTTTCATAGCATTATCAGGTATCCATAAAACACAGAGCATTTTAAGTTATTGATAACTTCTAAGTAAGAAAAAGAGAATAAAAACTAACGGTAGGAGCCATGCATCAGTTCTCTATCTGCGTTGTATTCTGTGCTGCAAGGTTATTATCTTTATTATAATCACTAGTTACGTGAGTGGTAAAAGTGAAGGGAATAAGTTACGACTTCAGGCTTTGCTCATGGCAGTTTGTAGCTGGGACTGACAGATGTCATATCTTTTGTTGACCAATCAATTATGCTTGACTTACACTCGGGTACACTTACGTTTCAACACTTCAAGATTGTATGTTTAATAGTTGCTAATAAAGGATCGAACACATATCATCGACTCTTGGAACGACCATTATTGGAGATGAGGGTGTGTCGTACAAGTATAACAAACCCATGGGGGTCACCAGCAGCGGTAATTTGGTTTGATTCAAATTGACCACTAAAGAACTATATTGAATTTTTGAAGTAAAGGAATCATGAGCTAATGAATAAAAATGTGAAAAATTATTTGAATGTCATCAAATCATTCCCAGAAAAGATCCTAGCCATGTTTTCTGTACCTAAACATTAAAGGTTCAGTTGTCTCTTTCATTAGATTTAGCAAACTGTTTGTCTAGAAGGTGGTTATCTGAAACATTAAATTTGACAGAGGAAATGAAGGAAAATTGTCACTAATTCATCCTGGTCTTTTCAGTAATTTACACAGCTTTTACTCAGTTCCAATTCTGGCTATTTGTGCATCTCTGAATTCAGACATTATAGCTTTGGTCAGAATTAGATTCAGAATCAGGTTTAATATCACTGGCATAAGTTGTGAACTTTGTTAACTTTGTGGCAGCAGTATAATGAAATGCATGATAATATATAGGTTAATATATATTAAAAACTATGAATTACAGTAAGATATATATACACACTTATAAAAATTTAAAAAATAGTGAGATTGTGTTCATGGGTTCAATGTCCATTCAGAAATCAGGTGGCAGAGGGGCAGAAGTTGTTCTTGAATCACTGAGTGCGTGCCTTTCAGCTTCTGTACCTCCTTCCTGATGGGGCTTGTCCTGGTGGTGGGAGTCCTTAATGCTGGTCACCACCTTTTTGAGGCATTGCTCCTTGAAGCTGTTTTGAAGGTGGGCTGGTGGCCATGATGGAGCAGCCTAACTCCCTGCAGCTTACTTCGATCCTGTGCCATCGCTCCACCCCTATACCAGCCGGTGATGCAGCCAGTATGAAGGCTCTCCACGGTACATCTGTAGAAACTTGCATGTGCTTTAGATGTCATATCAAATCTCCTCAAACTCCTAATGAAACACAGCTGCTGTCATGACTTCTTTATTTCTGCATTGATATGTTGAGTCCTGGTTAGGTCCTCAGCAATATAACACCCAGGAACTTGAATATGTTCACTCTCTCTACTTCTGACCCCTCATTGAGGATTGGTATGGGTTCTCCTCACTTTCCCTTCCTAGGGTTCACAGTCCATTCCCTGGTCTTGCTGACCTTGAGTGTAGTCAAGTGTGAGCAGGTTGTGACACCGCTCAATATTCTGATCCATCTCTGTTCTGCACGCTTCCTCATCATCATCTGAGATATTACCAGCAACAGTGGTGACACTGGCAAATTTCTAGATGGGGCTTGAGCTGCACCTAGCCACACAGTCATAGGTGTAGAGAGAACAGAACAATGGGCTTAGCACCCATCCTTAAGGTGTGCCTGCATTGATTGTCAATAAGAAGGAGATGTTATCACCAATCTGCAGAAATGTTGCATTTCTTGTAAAGCAGAAACAAAAGAGATTCTGCAGATGCTGGAAATCTCAGGTTTGAGGAACAGCACCTCATATTCTATCTGGGTAGTGTTCATCGTGACAGCATGAAAGGAATTCTCTTTCTGGCCATTTCTTTCCCCTTTCCTTTCTCTCTTTTTCCATATCCTATTTTCGCTCACTTTTACTACCTTCTCTTCTCCTTACCTGCCCTTCACTTCCCTTTGGCACCCTTCCTTCTTGCATTTCTTTCATATAGTCAGACGTGCTCACAGTCAGTCATTACTATCAGTAGAGCCAGCGCAGTTAAAATTGGGGATGCACAATTATCTAGAATTGGAGCATTAGAAAAATCTTGAAGTCTGTGGAACAACAGGCTCCAGAACAGCTTCTTTCACCAGGCCATCAGAATGATTAATTCACGCTGATACAATTGTATTTCTATGTTATATTGACTGTCCTGTTGTACATACTATTTATTACAAATTATTATAAATTGCACATTGCACATTTAGATTAAGACATAATGTAAAGATTTTAACTCCTCATGCATGTGAAGGATGTAAGAAATAAAGTCAATTTAATTCAATTTCTGAGAAATTTACATAACCCTGATTCTAGATGTTCCACCACTGGCTAATGTGCTTTTACTATGCCAAGACCGAGAACACTTGAATTCCCTCTCCAGATCTCCCTGACTCTCTCTTCCTTTTCGAGACTCAGTCACACCATCGCATTATCCATTAAATCTGTATCAAATATTGTTTTGACCCCTGATCTGTATAAATATAAATCGTTGTTTCTCTGATGAAGTTTTAAGAAAATAGGAAGGATAAGAACACGGAACGGGGGGAAAGTCCAGATGTACCTCACTGCTTGCTCGGATGCCTGGAGTATTAATAACCGTCAGCCCTCTTTCCAGCACAGAGGATATTTCAATACTTGGACTCCTTAAATGAAAGATTAAAACATAATCCCTAGCAAAACAAGAGATAGATTAATGTTTCCTGTACTGCAGACCAACAGCTGCAGCAACCGTCTTCCTTAACACATTTCAGTGAATATATTTGTCTGTTTCTTTTGCCATTTAAATTAAAAAATGAGAACAAATAACCTTATATGAACAGATCCATTTAGTTTCTTGTTTCAAAAATAAAAAATAATACTTTTGGAGTTGTAGATAAATTTGTGTTTAGCCAAATTTTTAAATGGTGCAATGATGAAGATTTCAGGTTTCCATTTCAAATTGATTGCCATTTTTACCAAATAAAATGATGAAGTTGACTCCATGAGATATTTCTCCTATTGCCTATGCAGAATGAATATTACCTGGCATCATGCGGAACCACCTGAACATAGAACAGTACAGCACAGTGTGGGCCCTTCTGCCCATGCTGTTGTGCCAATCTATTTATTTCTTTTATTTATTTATTGAAATGCAGCGCAAAATAAGCCCAACCAGTCCCTGGAGCAGCACTGCCTAGCAACCCCCAGTTTAACCCTAGCCTAATCACAGAGCAATTTACAATGACCAATTAATCTACCAACTGATGTGTCTTTGAACTGTGGGAGGAAACTGGAGCACCTGGAGGAAACCCACATGGTCATGGGGAGAACGTACAAATTCCTTACATTCAGCCTTACGAGTTAGGTTGAACAAGTTAGGTCTTTATTCTTTGGAGCGTAGAAGGTTGAGGGGGGACTAGATAGAGCTATTTAAAATTATGAGGGGAGTAGATAGAGTTGATAGGGATAGGCTTTTTCCATTGAGAGTAGGGGAGATTCAAACAAGAGGACATGAGTTGAAAGTTAAGTGGCAGAAGTTTAGGGGTAACACGAGGGGGAATTTCTTTACTCAGAGAGTGGTAGCTGTGTGGAACGAGCTTCCAGTAGAAGTGGTAGAGGCAGGTTCGATTTTGTCATTTTAAAAAAACTTGGATAGGCATATGGACAGGAAAGGAATGAAGGGTTATGGGCTGAGTGCAGGTCGGTGGGACCAGGGAGAGTAAACGTTCAGCATGGACTAGAAGGGCTGAGATGGCCTGTTTCAGTGCTGTAATTGTTATATGGTTCTATGGTTACATTGGCCTATATTGTAAAGCTTTATGCTAACCAATATACTACCGTGCTACTCCACACCATGATCAATCTAACTCTTCATTCCTACTCTGCCAATAACCCTCCATTTTTCTTACATCTATATACCTATCTAAAAGTCTCTTGTTGCTGGGTGCTGTTGAGTCGCTGTTGACTCATCGTGACCCTATGGATAGTGTAGTTGTCCATAGGGTTTTGGATTCAAACTCAAGATCATCTGCCTTGCAGTCCAGTACACTACCAGCCAGTGCAAAAATCTCTTAAATGTCCTTAATTTATCAGCCTCTATCACTACCCTTAGCAAGGTAGTTCAAGGCACATACCACTCCCTCTGTAAAAAACCTACCTCTGATATTTCCACTAAACTTTCCTCCACAATAGAAATCCTCTGATATTTCCCATTGATGCACTAGGTAAAAGGCATTGGCTGTCCACTCTACCTATGCCTCTCATAATCTAATACACTTTTCTCAATTTTAACTTGATTCATTTTAAGTGACAGGAAGTTAGAGGGAGTTTACTAATACCATGCTGTTACATACTCTCAACAACTCCACCCCCATGATAATTATCAGCATTACTGTGTGCCCCGTCGCATGTCATGGGCGATCGCGGTCTTCCATCTGTCTTTATTGCCTATGCGGAAGACCCCCCTTCACACTTTTGTTCTTGTTCTTTTTGTTATCTATGACCATGATTGTTCTTGGCAATTTTTTTCCACAGAAAGTCGTTTCCCAAAATCTTCTTCTGGACAGTGTCTTTACCAGATAGGTGACCCCTGCAATTATCTATACTCTTCAGAGATTGCCTGCCTGGTCACATAACCAGGACTTATGATATGCACCAGCAGCTCATATGACCATCCACCACCTGCTCCCACAGCTTCATGTGACCGTTTCACCCTGAATGGGGGGGCTAAGCAGGTGCTACACCATCCCCAAGGGTGACTTGCAGGCTAACAGAGGGAAGGAGCTACAATAAGCATTCACTTTTTCTCATGACCAAAAATGTTTTATTCAAAGGAATATTGAAAGGATAGGTTTCCAGTTTATGAGACAAATTAACAGTATCCAAATGTAGTGGTACCAACCACCAAAAAGTTACAATTAAATTAAAATTTTGAATTTATTTATTCAATTAATTAATTTTCAAAGAACTACTTTAAGTAGAAAAGAATAGTCATAGAGTCATAGAAAAGTACAGAATAAAAATAGGCCCTTCATCCCATCTAGACCATGCTGAGCCATTTAAACTGCCTACTCCCATCAACCTGTACTGGGACCATAACCCTCCATATTCCTACCATCCAGGTACCTATCCAATCTTCTTTTAAACGTTGAAATCAAGCTTGCATGCACCAGTTGCATTGACAGCTCGTTCCATACCCTCACGACCCTCTGAAATGGTTTCCACTCATGTTCCCCTTAAACTTTTCACTTTTCACCTTTAACCCATGACTCATCATTGTAGTCCCACCCAACCTCAATGGAAATAGCCTGCTTGTACTTACCTTATCTATACCCCTCATAATTTTGTATATACCTCTATCAAAACTCCTCTCAATCTTCTGCGTTCCAGGAACAACCTTTCCATGTAACTCAGGTCCTCAAGATCCAGCAACATACTTGTAAATTTTCTCTGTACTGCTTCAGCCTTATTCACGTATTTCCTATAGGCAGGTGACCAAAGCTGCCCACAGTACTTCAAATTAGGCCTCACCAATGTCTTATACAACTTCAACAAAATACATACAACCTGAATCACATTTAAATTAAATTACTAATGGTAAGACAGTCATAATAGCCAACACTGAATCATAAAATTATATCATCGTATGTCCTTCATACATTTCACCAGCCAAAGATTCCTGTGCTTTTTCATGCTGGTTCATTTACTAAAAATTGTTAAATTCTACTTTGACTTTTGTTCAAATGAGAGGTGATGTAACCCTCCGTTCAGCAGTTGTTTAACTAAGGATGTCTTAATGACGAGATGCTGATCAGTCTGAAAGTAGTCACCAATTTCTAGCAACACAAAACTGGCATAATATTTCACTGTACAAAAACAACATCAGTCTAGAAAGTGAGTAGTAAAATGGAGAAAAAGCACATGATGAATATGAAGGCAGGTTTGTGATCATAAATGAGCCTTGGTTTTGTAGTATGAAGGAAATGAATGCACAGTATAAAACAAGGTAATGTTAAAAATTAAAAGTTGTACTCCAGGCAACAAATCACTGAGAACTGTTTAAACATCTACTGAATTAACTGAAAAAAAGCATTTGAAATCAAAAGAACATTTGACAGAAATGGTTGAATAGAGCCATTGTCAACATCTATAAAAGTTATCAGTTAGGCATTGTCTTTCATAAGAGCAATTAATTTAGTCCCATACATTAAATTAAACTGCTCATCTTTTATTGAGACAGAGGAGATGACCGTGATTCTAAATATTTACTTCCTTAAATTTGAACTGAAAAAATTTAAGTTAGAACTGAACTTGCAGCAACTTTTCCACATCAGTCCTGTAACACTTAAACCTGACATTTTAATATTGATATATACCCAGAAAAGAAAATATTCAAGAAAAAAATGGAAAATATATGTGGTCAGTAAAAATATGACACACAATTTAAAAATTCAAATTCAAGGATCCTGCCAAAGATCCAAAAACAAGTCATGAGTATTAGACCAATTGCAGGAACACATTGCAATGAGAAGGTTAAAAACAGATCTTGATACTTATAATGAAGCTGTCCATTCAGAATGTGCCAAGGACATCGAAGAGTCTCCAGGCCAGTCATCATAAGTCGAAGTCCTTGACGAGCAGAAGGGCGTGGGTCCTGCTACTGTAGTAATTATTTTGTACTCTGTTTTAGACTTGTTGTTTTGTTAATCCTTTGCATCAATTAGTAGAAGTGGGAAGGAAACAGACCCTTTGGCCCATCTAGTCCATACAAACCATTTAATCTGCCTACTTGCATCGACTGCACCTCCATACCCATATCTCTCCATATCCATAGAGTCACAGAAAAGTAAGGCACAGTCCTTCATGTGCTTTTCTATAACAATTTGTCTAAGCTATTTGGCTGTCATTTATATGGCTAGTTTTATAGCCCACATTTTCACCAAAATATATTCCCAAGAAAGAACAAACACACAAAATAGTAAACCTTTACTTCTCTCAGCAGATGTCCTGCTTCAGGCATTTTCTTTTTATTTGTAATGTAGTCATTGTATAGCCATGAATCTGTAAGCTTAGATTGGTTCCATATTTTACCATGATGTTTTAAAAATTAGGATTTTCTGTTAAAAATGACTAGAAAAAATTTGTATTGCGTAAAGAGGCCAAAGAGTTGTGAGACTGGTGTAAAGAGGTAACTAGTTCATTTTACAAAAAAGAATTGTTGCTTTACATTGTCTGACCTATAGGTAACCCTTGTCCCAAACCAATTTAGAATGCTCTTTAAATGTAATTTGAACTCGCTTAATAAAACACTCCATCAACACTGCCTTCTCAAGGCAACTGGGGATGAACAATTAATGTTCAATGCTCATCGGTCAATTTCATATAAATCAAAATAATTGCTTGCCTAGATAAATATTCTATTAGTAGGGGAAAATTGCAATGATCATATCACATTAGCCAAGATATCAAGAACTTCAGTGAAAATTTTTTGGATAATGGAAAATGCTGCCAATATGTTTCTAAATGCAAAGATGGTAAATTCTCCAAGACTGAAGCCATGATACATATTATTGATTAATGCAGAGTGTAAAAAGAAAAAAACTTGCTGGCTTAAAAAAAACTATTATGAAGAAATAGAAAATATTCTTGACACCGTCAAACTCAGTGAAAACCATCTAAATGTTTTGAAATGGTAAATGAGTTGCAATAAATGATTCTGCAAATTGACTAGTCAGCTATAAACATCATGACTGTTGGAAAAACATCCCACGGCATGCCGAGACTCTGCTGGAAAACAAACCATTTTTCCTTTGGCACTTCAGGGAGACTTGTAGACTCGATTCAGAGCATTGTAAATAAATATTATTGTGTCAACTGTGGCCTTAACAGTAATGCTATTTGTGCTAAGAAATGAAATTACATAATGTCATTCATTAACTTTGCTCCTAATGAGTTATTGACTGGACTAACATGAGGGAGGACTGGAAATTATGTATTGTTGTAACATGCAGATTATGAAGATGCTTTAGCAGATATGTTAACCTGGATAAACTTGGATCTGAACCACTGGCTGCATTTTCTCTCCATTCCTTCTCCCTCTCCAAAGATTTTCAATTTGATTTGCAATTACTATGAGTCTGATATTCCAGAGGCTTTGATCTCCTGGCCACACATTGAAGCAGAATGGCCTGTAAACAATATCTTGGCCTTGGGCAACTATGCTGAAGGCCTTATGATATTCACAGCTGCAAAAAGCCTTTTGAAATATTGCAATGACATTCTTGGGGTGTAAGTTGTTTCAAAGTAAAGTTATAATTTTATTTCACTTATTTAAATCCACCTGAATAGCTTTTGCATTTCTAGTCATCAGAGATGTGTACAACTTTTCAAAAGACTTAGGTCACTTCATCTCTCTTTATGTAACGGAGATTTTATCCCAGGAGACCCTCTGGTGAATCTTTGCCACACACCCACTTTAGCAAGTATATCCTTCTTGAAGAAAGAAAGCTAAAATTGCACACAATTCTATAGGTGTGGTCTCACTCGGGATTGATATAATTGGAGTGAGATTTCTTGCACTCAAATCCTCTTGCAATGTGTTTGTCATTTCAGATGTTTTGCATGCTTGCTTGCATTCCCTTACATTCAAGGACAATCCAAATCTCTTTGGACCTCATCATTTCCCAGTTTCTCACATTACTGTTTAGTTTCATGTCATTAGCAATAATTGAAATATTATATTTTGCCTTTCAGTCAAACTTTTGACATAAATCATCCAGTTTGTCCCAAGCTCTGATACACAGGGAATCTGACTAATCAGAGTCTGGCAACACAAGAAAAACATGAATAATCCTATACTTTGTTTTCTACACTCACGAGCCTCTTTACTAGGAACCTCCTGTACATAATAAAGCGGTCATTGAGTGTATGTCTGATCTTCTGCTGCTGTTGCCCATCCACTTCAAGTTTCAACATGTTGTACATTCAGAGATGCTTTTCTACATATCGCTGTTGTAACATGTAACTGTCGCCTTCCTGTCAGCTTGAACTAGTCTGCCCATTCTCCTCTGACCTCTCTCATTAACAAGGCATCTTCACCCCCAGAACTGCCACTCACTGGATAGTTTTTGTTTCTCACACCATTCCTATTCCCTCTAAACTCCAGAGACTGTTGTGTTTGAAAATCCCATGTGATCAGGAGTTTCTGAGATACCCAAACCACCCTGCCTGGCACCAACAATCATTCCATGGTCAAAGTCACTTAGATCACATTTCTTCCCCATTCTGATATTTGGTCTGAACAGCAACTGAACCTCTTGAGCATGTTTCCACGTGGTTATGTATTGGGCTGCTGCCATATGATTGGCTGATAGATATTTGCATTAACGAGCAGGTGTACAGGTGTACCTGACTGTACTTCTTAACTCCTTCTCAATCCATACAATCAGGTTATTCACAATTCCATGATCTCAAACTTTGCTGACTAACTCTTGCTTCAGAACTTATCAAAAATCTTCAAAAATACCAAATATGCCAATCTTCCAGGTGCCAATCAGCTACTTTACCAGCTACATCCATTAAGAACTGCAGTAGATTAGTCAAACTTAACTTCTCTCTCATAAATCTATGTTGACATTGCTTAATAATATTATTTTCAATCTTGCTATCAGATATTTTATTACAGATTCCTGCATTTTCCCACTTAGTGATCTCTGAATTACATATTGTTAGTTCTTTTGTCTTCTGAAGCCTTAGATCCTACGCCACCAGATTCAGGAACAGTTATTAGCCTGCACCCATCAAGTTCCTGAACTGACATGGATAACTTCATTCACCAGTACACTAAATAGATTCGAAAACCTGCAGACCCACTTGCAAGGAATCTTTATTTGTTTATTTTATTGTGATCCATCACAGAGTAGGCCCTTTGAGCCAGGTCACCCTGAAAACCACGATTTAGCCCTAGCCTAATCACAGGACAATTTACAATGACCAATTAACCTACCAATCGGTACATCTTTGGAATGTGGGAGGAGATTGAAACACCCAGAGGAAACCCATTTTCCTGGGGAAACTTCATGGGGAGAATGTACAAATCCCTTACGGAATTGAACCCAGGTCGTTGGTACTGTAAATTGTTGTGCTGCCCTTACAACTCATGCTCTCAGTATTATTTTTATTTACACAGTTTGTCTTCTTTTGCCATTGCTGTTTATCAGTCTTTATCTGTTTGAGTCGTTTTTCACAAATTTCTATTATATTCGTTTTTCCTGTAAATGCCTGCAAGAAAATGAATCTCAAGGTAGCATATACTGTATGTACTTCGATTATAAATTTAATTTGAACTTTGAACTTGAAATCTTCCTTAGATGTTGGGAACATATTTTCCCACCTCAAATCTATAGAAACCATTTTTGATTCTATCAGATATTATTCTAATATCACGTTGAAATAGTGTTGGTAGGTGAATGAATTAAGGATAGTTTATGAAAGCCACTTCTAATCAGTTCACATTTGCATGCTCTTGGTAATAAGAATCTCTGGAAGTGGACTGGAGTCACTAACTATGGATTCTTTCCTCATTCTAGCATGCCTATTTGTCAATCTCTTGCTGCTCTCACTTTGGGTTGCCTAACTGAAGGTGAATTGCTAATTACAGCAAGCCTGTGACTGACCACACTGGCAAAGGAAGGCTACGCCATTTGAACATTCAAAAGTCTGTCAGCTTATGAGTGGATTGGACCTTGAGCAAGGGATCGGTATAATTGGCCAAGCTACAGTCTCTTACAGTAAGTGAAATAGAAAATATAATGTTGGCAGTAGAATTAGCTGCCTGCTAGCCAAGTCATTCTTCTTGCTCCCCATGATGGACAGGATTGGCGGCAGGAGTATATGTTGCTTGGCCAAGTCACTGTAGTTTGACAACCTATGAGACTGAGTCAGGAGTACCAGCAGTAAGAATATCTGCTCATTGTTAAAGCCACTTTTCTGTCCAATTAAACGTTATGAAACGTTCTCCATTTAATCCTACTTCCGTGCCGTATGATTTTTTAGCCGGGCTTGGGCTCGACCCTGAGTGCCATAAGCAAAATTTTAAAACAAGTTTGAAGATTCAGTTAAAAAAGAACACAGCAATAAATAATTGCCAACAGTAAATCCATTTGCTGGCTCTTTGATGCCTTGATGATCCTGCAGTGAGTGAAAAGAATGAAATATATGTAGAAGTTTAAGTGGGGTTGGCTGAGGTTATGTTATTCATCATGCAGTTAATGATGCAATCCCTTTCAAAGTCTTTTGCAAATGAACAAGATCAACTATGCAATCACCGCAAACAATGCAAAGGCAAGCGGAGCCGAGGCCCAGCCACCAAAACCAAGAGCGAGGACGACCCGAGGTTTGATCAATCTAAGATCAGGATGATTTGGAAAGGTCAGGTACAGGCCAAAGTGTGGCGGTGGGATCCAGGCCCAGAGCGATTTGAAGCGATAGGGCGGGGGTCGTAGAACAAGGAACGACCCAATGTTTGACGATTTAAATGCCAGGCCAGATTGAAAGGACAGGGTGTCGGGACCAAAGGCAAGGGTTGGGCTTGTTCTGATCGCTGCTCTTCCATGTTTACTCGGCTCTGCATTGAACTGAGGTTGTGGCCTGCTCCGTCTGCTCCAGGCTTCAGGTCTGTGGACTCACTTTTGTTCAGCAAACACGAGGAAATCTGCAGATGCTGGAAATTCAAACAACACACACAAAATGCTGGTGGAACACACCAGGCCAGGCAGCATCTATAAGGAGAAGCACTGTCGACGTTTTGGGCCAAGACCCTTCGTCAGGACTAACTGAAAAGAAAGATACTAAGAGATTTGGAAGTAGTGGGGGGAGGGGGAAATGAAATGAAACGAAATGAAGTTCACTTTTGTTCAGAATGCTATTTGCCTACTTTTATTGTTTGCATGATTTGTTCTTTTTTCTCTCTGCACATTGGGTATTTGATGGTCTTTTTTGGGGGCTCTTTTTAAGTTTCTTAGTTTTGTGGCTGCCTGTCAGGAGACAAATTTCAAGTTTGTACAATACAGGCATACTTTGATAAATAATGTGCTTTGAACTTTGATATAAGCCAGATGCCCCTGATAACAAACTTAAGTCAGAATTCTATAGTTAAATATCATAATGTACAAAAGAGGACACAAAACTTTTCTTGATCAGCCAAGCAAATCTGCCAACCTCTGTGTGAAATTAAGCTTGACTATAATAGTTTTTGTGAGACAGTTAAACTTCGGAGACATGAGCAAGCCTACGCCCGTCAATGTACGAGTTTTTCCAAATGATCACACGAACGTTGTTGGCTGGATAAGATACTGGACATCCAACAGTACACAAGAAACATGATATCCAAAAGCAATCCACTAAGCTGTCACTGGATCATTCCCTGTCTATAGTTGAGCAAATGACAGAGTGTGCTGTTATGTTTGGAAACTTGAAAACATTAAACTAATTGAAATGAAGACACAGGGGTCTGAAATATGAGTCTAACTACAGGTTTACTTTAAGCGGAGTGCTCATGTATCGCGTGATGACGTTTGCAACTAATGCATTTTACATACAACCCATAATTTTGCACTTAGAACCTGTGACCTCTGCTCCAAAGGAGGGCGAGGGCTTGGGTGCATATACATACTGTTGCTCTCAGTCACCTGAATTGGGAATATATCCCTGATCCCTTATTGCTGCTGGGTTTCACTCCAAGAACTCCCTATTCAATAGTAAAATAGGAAAACCTACAACAAAAATAAACCGGCAGTTCAGGTAGGGAGCTTGTTACCATCTTCTCCATACCAAGTAATGACAGGCAGAAAATCAGACCATCTTCAGGAATGTCCATGTCCTGTAAATAAAGAAAAGACTTCATTCACTTACTGACTCTCTCCTTCTGACACCAAATCGCAGGGAACTAGATTTGTATTCCTTCTATAATCAGCAATCTAGGGACTGAAACTGGAGGCTTTAGTGCCAAACTTCAAGTTCAAAGTTCAAAGTACACATGTGTCACCATATACTGTACTACCCTGAGATTAATCTTCTTGCAGGCATTCATAGTAAATACAAAGAAACACAATAGAATCAATGAGAAACAGCACACAACAAAGACGGACAAACAATGTGCAAAAGACAACAAACTGTTCAAATACGGAATAAAACAGTAATAGTTATAAATAAATAAGCAATAAATATTGAGAACATGAGATGTAGAATCCTTAAAACTGAGTCCATAGATTGTGAAATCAGCTGAGTGGTTGAGTGAATAAAGTCATCACCTGTGGTCCAAGAGCCTGATGGTTGTGTGGTAATAACTGATAGTGTGGGACTTGAGATTCCTGTACCTTTTTTCTGATGGCAGCAACGAGAAGAGAGCATGGCTCGGATGGAGGCGTCCTTGATGATAGATGCCGCTTTCCTGCAATAGTGCTCCTTTTAAATTTGATGGACTGGGCTGTACTTTTTGGAAGCTTTTTGGAGGCTTTTCTATTCAATGGCATTGGAGTTCCCGTACTTAGTTTTGATGCAGCCAGTCAGTATATCTACACCACACATCAACAGAAGTTTGTCGAAGTTTTAGATGACATGCTGAATCTTTGCAAACATACAAGAAAGATAGTCAATAATCTTTGTAATGGCACTTACATGCCAGACCCAGGAAGATCCTGTGAAATGATCCTGTCACGGAATTTAATGTTGCTGATGCACTCCAGCTCTGATCCCCTGATGAGAACTGGATCACTAACCTCTGGTTTTCTTCTCCAGCGTTTTGGATTTGCTGACATTAAGTGAGAGGTTGTTGTTGTGGCACCATTTAGCCAAATCTTCAATCTCACCCCACCTCCCCCATCCATATGGTGATTTGTCACCACCATTGATTCGACCAACCACAGTGGTGTCACTGTCTGATGTGATATGATGTTTAAGCACTAGCCTAAACATTAGGTTAAGTACAAACATAAAATGGAAACCAAATATCCGCAATACCAAAAGTTAATATCTGAATTCTGTTACACAAGGTTTATTTTGTGATCTTTCCAGTTACATCATAGACAGTGTAATACCATTAGCATTTGGAGTCTAGTTAATTGAGGTCATATCAAAACTGAGATCTTAATTCATACAAAATGCTGGAGGAGCTCAGCAAGTCAGGCAGCATCTATGGAAAGGAATGAGCAGATGATGGTCCAGGCCAAAGTTTTGGGTCTTTCCCCCTTCCTTTCCAGTCCTGGCGAAGGGTCTTGGCCCAAAGAATCCCTTTCTTCTTCATTTCCATAGGTGCTGCCTGACCTGCTGAATTCCTCCAGCGTTTTGCATGTGTTGCTCTGGATTTCCAGCATCTGCAGAATCTCATTTCATAATGTTATGCATTGTTATATTGCATCATTTATTTCACATCTTGATAAACCCAAAACCATTTTTGAATGGATGAACAATCTGCAAGATAATTGGCAATGACTTATGCCAAAAAGTAATGTAGAAAAAGGCAGAAAGTTGAGGCAATTTTTCTGAGATAGTCACTCATGATTTAAATTTAATAAACCAATGCTAAGTCAATAAACATTTCTGATGTTCTGAATAAGAATACTTTGTCCATTGTTGTTTTTATAGCAATATTCCAATTCTTAAATCTGCTGATTAATCAAGCATTTTTAATACAGCTATACATATTCTTGGCAATACTTTTGCATTCAATGCACTCAAATAATTTTTCACTTTCTACAGCATCATTTACATTAATTAACATATTTTAATGACAGAAAGCAGAATATTATTAAATGTTCTCCTATTGTATCACTATCAGTTGACTGCTAAAATCTCTTCTAAGGATCTCAACAATGTGACATTTAAATATAAAATCATGTTGGAAGAACTGCTCTCCACTGAAAATACTGGAATTTATTTTAAAATGTTAAGCGTAACCTGGATTTAATCAACATCTTCTACAATCCCATAGATCAACATAAATTCATTCTCCAGAAGTAATGAGTATCATGGTGTTGATTTTGAACTCCATCTCTTCTGGATTTTTGGCTGATAGTTCTTTCCCTCTCTAATTTTTGCAAAGAAAAATGTAGAAATGAAAATAAAGTGATCTTCCTGTTTGAAATGCATTGATGTATACTAAAGTTATAGAAAAGAAAAACAAATCTCAAATTACAGAAGCAAATCTCATATTGAAAATTGCATAAAATCAAACAGAAATTTTAATGCAATAATTGGACATGAACTCCTGGAAAAGCAAACTCTTCGTGTAATGAATAGTTCAGATTCACAGTATGGTTAGTGCTAATTTAGAGGACTTTTGATGCATTGAAACTAACTTTACAATAATATTTTGATATGGCAACCATTATCCCATGACAAATGCATTCTATTACAGCACAAATGTGGAGTATTGGGAAGTGTTAATAAAACACAGAAGACCTAAAACAGGCTGAACACATTATTGAATAGTTTTACCATATATGGCTTTGGTTATTTCCAAAGAGAAGCCTAACATTGTACTTGATTAGAATGCTTTAAGTTAAAATGGAAGTAATTACAGGAAGTCAATTTTGGGGACATAAACCCCAGCATGTAACTTTATAGGCACTTAAAATATTAAAAGAGATATATTTTTTTAAAAATAATGACCTTCGCACCTATCAATAGACTTTAAAATATTAGATATCCCACTGTGTAAAGAGAATTGGGACAGTAGGGAGTATTCTGTATACAACTTCCTCTTCCTTCATCCCACTTCAGTTGAAACTCTTGTTCATGTTTTCATACATGATTTTCCCATGATATAATTTTCCCAACAGCACCTTCAGCATCCAGAGCAAAGTTAATATGCACTTGCCTCCCAGATCACTTTATATACTACTTCCTACTATCTGTTCACCTGTCACCAATCATCTTCAGAATTAGAACTGCTCTATGGTTGTCTTCCACTCTTTTACTCCTAAGGTATACTTAACGTGCTTATGAAAGTTGGATGATACTATATGTCAACACCAAGGCCAATTCTTCCATCAGCAACAGTCTTTTCTCATCACGTTACTCTTCAGAACTCCCACAGCCATATGTTACAAATTCCTTGTTCTCATTCAACATCAACACCTACATCTTGGAATAAGAATTATCTTCCCACATGAAGCACCTTAATTTTATTTTCTCACATTAAACATGGTATATAACTCATATCTTCAAATGTACAAGCCTAACTTCCCTGATACTTATACTGTAAAACTAAAGATCAAACAGTCCTGGTCAATTAACTAGATCTAACATTAAGCCATAGGTCCATAAAATCATAAGACATAGAAACTGAATTAAGCCATTCTTCCCATTGAGTCTTCTCTGCCATTACATCATGCCTGATTTATTATCCCTCTCATTTTTCTACCTTTTTCCCCATTAGCTTTGAAACCCTTACTAATCAAGAACCTTTCAAGCTCTGATTTAAATATACCCAAACACTTGGTCTCCACAGCCATCTGTGTCAATGAATTCAACATATTCACCACCTTCTGGCGTAAGAAATTCCCCCTCATCTCAGTTCAAAAGAGACATACATCTATTCTGAGGCAGTGCCTCTAGTCCTAGACTTCCCCACAATAGGAAACATCATATTCACCCTATCTAGGCCTTTCAATATTCAATAGGATTCAATGAGATCCCCCTCATTCTCTAAACTCCAGCAAGTACAGGTCCAGAGCCTTGATACTCTCCTCATACATTACCACTTTCATTCCTGGGATCATCCTCGTGAACTTCATCTAGACCCTCTCCATGTCAACACATTCTTTCTGAGTACGGTCCGACCAAAGCATTATAAAGCCTCAGCATTGCACCCTTGCCTTTATATTCTAGTCCTCAGAATACTGCATTAAATTATTCCAAACATTCCTCTGCTTATTTACTATATGGCTGCTAATGCCTATTTTAAATATCAGAGACAGATGCCATTGAGATTACATGCCAAACATTGAAAATACTAATAAAATGAGAGAAAAATGGCTCACAAAGGTTACTAAATTAATGCCATGAATAAACAATGCATGCTCTTTGATATACAATGGAAGAAGAAACAAATTTGCACCTGAGCATTAATTACTAATATTACTTTGTCTCTGCATTAATTCAATTTTGCTATCCTCTAAAGAACACAATAGAAATAAAATACACCTATAGTAGAAAAAGTGACAAACTATTGACAGGTTGGTGTTGGTAAGTCACAATAAAATACTGCACACAACTAGTATTGAACAAATATATATTTTGTTCATGCAGTTTACTGGGTCATGCAAAATCCAGCTGAACTTCAGGGAAGCTGAAAACAAAAGCACTTCTCAAAAGCGTGCAGCTCTGTTTGTTACCAAGTTGAAAATCAAACTGCTGGGGAACTCAGCAGCTCAAGGAGCAACAGTGTCAAGCCTAACGCAAGGTCCTGACCTGAAGCATTGACCACAGATGCTGAGTTCATCCAGCATTTTGTTTTGCTCCAGATTTTGGCATCTGAAGTCTCTCATTATTAAGCCTGTATTCTCATTATTGTCACTGCTTGGCTGAGGTGTTAAACTACCACCAGCTGTTATAGCCACTTTTAGTAAAAATAAGAATAGAATGTAATATGAGCCATTCTTGACCGCTCCTATGGGCCCCATGACGATTACTCTGTCTATGTACATTGACGAGCTGCCTGGTTTAGACTTCCTTTGCCATCTGACAAACTAACTTTTTCAAGAGCAACTTTCAGTATAGTTATTATATAAATGAACATGTTTGCCCAGAATCTGCAATGAGAAACAAAATAGAACTATCAGCACTCAAAGTCCTGATAGTGCAAATCTATCAGCAACTTCTGAGCATCTCGGTAGCTGTAAGGATCCCTAGCAAACTCAAGTGCAGGAATCACAGAGACTTCAGTAACTCAAACGAAACAAAAGACTTATTACAGAAGTTAACCAGCAAAAGTAACAAGAACTCAGGCGAACTATACAGAATCCTGAAGAACAGAAATCACTCACAATACACAGAAGGACTCGGTCTGAGTTTCACCAGACAAGGATCTACAACAATTGAGCAAAGGAGGGTTGTCATGCCTCCCTGAAATACACCCTAGAGTTTAGCATGGATATCTGAGTGCTGCTATCTGCAGTTTTGTTCTCCTGCACAAGGATCATTGTTTGACACTCTCCTCCGGCTGGTATGTGCTGGGTATGGATCTGGGTTTCAGATCCAACTAGTTAGCCAGTAAACCACCAAATGCAGATAATCCCTGCTTATAATCAAACACTGCAGCTACCATTTAAGGTTAATCAGCACCTTCCACTATCACTAAACACCACAATTGAAATGCAACCTGGACAGTGATCTCCTCCAAGTTCAAGCAGAAGATAAATATTAATTTAGGTTCTGAGTTTTTACATTATTTTCATATCTCCAAAATGTGAACTATTTTGCTTCATAAATGCCCCCTTTAATTTTGCATTTTGGATTTTACAGAAACCAAAAAAGAAACTTTAGGAACAATGGGGCTTTAAAATGCAACCTAAATTCAAAGCAGAGAAGAGTTGGATGTCCACCACCATGAATGTTTGTTCCAGGTCTGCAGATCTGGGTGTGCAATGTGTCCTGTTGTGGTCTCTCAGGACTTTTGCGTCAGATGTTCTGGATTTCCAGCATCTGCAGAATCTGTTGTGTGAAATATCTTGTGCTTTTTCCCAAGGCTTGGTCGATATTTAGATCATAGTTCCTGCCTAAGTCAGTGTAAGTCAAAAATGTCACCCACTTGTAAATAGACTTTGCTTCCTTTAAGGTTCAAAAAGAGAATATAAACTTAGGATCTCCTGTGAAAATGTAGAAAATAATATCTTGAAGCAGTAATCTCTAAGGATGAACAGTGGACTACAAAAGTCAACCTCTGTATGTCCAACCTTATTGCAATCCTGAAAACAGTAAGCGGGAAATGAAGACCAGGCTGCAGAGCTCTATAAATTTAAAAATATTTTCCTTACATTGATTTTAGTTCACTTACTTTTACAAATTGATTCAACTCAAAATAATTTTGCATTCAAATCAGGGCCAAAGTCATTTTCATCGAACTTTTCAACTTCTATGTATAGAAACCAAAACACTTGCCTATAAATGTCGACATTCATGCACAATCTGAAAATGCTTTCTCACCAAAATAATTAGTGTGCACTACTGGTAGGAAGCCTTGCCTCCTAACCATGAATATGAGGAAATTGCAGCTAGGTAATTACCTGATATGTGTGGTCCACAGGTAAGCCTCTCAGCAGTAATGTACAAATGTAGAGCTAACCCTGCAGCATCTTAAAAAAAAATGTTTACATTATTCAGCAAGCTAACATTATTGGTCATTACTATAAAGCAATATCAAATTTGTCCTTCAAAATTAAGCTATAGAATCAAATTTCCCAAATCACCAATGAATTATTCCCACAAACTCCAGGACAATTTAGTGTTGTGACTACAAATGCTGCCAAACAGAGAGACTACGATGGAGCACTGACCTATAAGTGAAAACTAAAATCTGTTCATAGAAAGAAATATATAATGTGGAGATCAATTTATATCATGTTTATGGAGGCACTCTTAACAAATTCCAAAGAAGCTGACAATTTTTTCATAATTTTCTCAATGTATTTACTTCAGCTTCACGTTGTGTTGGTAGGTGCCATGTGATAGTTTGGGTTTTCAATAGGACATGCCTGAAAGAATAGGAGAAAACTGTCAAGATAGCAGCAAAAACAAAATGTTTAGATTCTCATCCTTAAGTTCTAATCAATCCATGGCCTTTCCCTCTTCCCTGCCATATACCCCTTTGAGATTTCTACCTTCCTCCAAACATAGGTCTTTGTTCCTAATATTCTTCTTCACTCCACCACTGGAGTTTCCTCATTCTTTTCTGATAGCCTTTTACTCTCTCAAATTCAAGCTAGATTATTGTCCTATATAGCAGACTGCAAGGAAATTCTTTGCTCATGTGAAACTCAGAGTAAATTGTAAACATATTAGATAAAAAGATATGACAATGAAGACAGCCACAAGCACAAAGCAACAGAGTGATACAAAGACAATAGTGGGATCCGCAGTAATGTGATAAGAATGCTCAGGTAACAATGATGGAATAACCTATTAGAATAGAACTATGAGCCCAAGAACATGACAGCTCCGCTGAGGAGGGTAATGGAAGCGGATAATTAGCTCAGAGGTCCAATAGCAACAGGGAAGAATCTGTTCTGGACATTCATCCTTTCAAGCTCCTGGATATACTCCCAGAAGTTAGAAGAGAGAAAATTTAACAACTAAGGTTGGTCTGCCTCACATTCCCTCCCACCCAACAAACCACTGTCTTTTGTTATTTAATTTGACTTGCTAGATTATATTTTGTATGACATGTGACTGCTGCCACATCCTCTTCAGAAGATTTAGGATCTCAGTAAGTGAGCAGAGCAACCATGTATCTGGCAAATCAAGGTGAAATGTATAAATACAAGATATGAAAGCAATTTTGAGTCTGTGGATGAAATCTATGTCAATAAGGATAAGGAATAAAAGCAGACCTGAAGAGTTAACGAGAATGAGAATAAATGGACACAGAAAAAGATAATTAATTTTTGATAAATATCCATCAGTTTGATGGCTAAAATATGATTCCACACTTGCAATTATGCCTGAAAGGTTGACTGACAGCGATACAATGGTATTCAATTTAACTTGTTGAAATGGTAAGCCAGTCCTGATGAAGGGTCTTGGTGCGAAGCATCAACACTTTATTTCTTTCCATAGATGCTGCTTGATCTGCTGAGTCCCACTGGTATTTTGTGAGTGTTACTCTGGATTCACAGCATCTGCAGAATCTCTTATGTTGCTCCAAGCGTCAAGAGCAATCTTCACTTCCACTCTAATCAGGACTCAAAAAAGTATGAGCCGATTATGATTCAGCAGCAAGTTACAGGTTGCTGAGTTGGCTTTCATGTTTGGTTTCGAGTGAAGTACGGAGCACAGATCTTGGGGAAATACAGTATATGACCTAAGACTTTTGCACAGTACTCTATTTATTAACATGGAACAGAGAGCAAGTTTATAAATCTGGCAGGAGCAAAGGATGTTGGGAATGACAGGGGGCTGGAGCACCAGGGCCGGGGGTTGGCACAAATGCAGACACTTTCCCCTGAGACAACAGACAAGATTATTTGATTCCAAACATTTGGTTTATTTATCATTATAGCATGTCTCTCTGGTGCTTTCTATTCCTTCTCCTCTCCCTTCCCCTTTTCTCAACCATGATTCCCCTCTCCCTGTCCCCTTCCCACTCTCAGTCCACAACAGACACCCATATCAGGTTTATCATCACTTACATAGGTCATGAAATTTGCTTTTTTGTGGCAGCAGTACAGTGCAATACATAAAATTATTACAGCACGCTGCAAAAGTCTTAGTTAGGCACCCTAGCTATGTACATGTATGCCCAAGGCCTGTGCACAGTAGTGAATAATTTATATCTATTGTTTACAACATTCTAGTTTCCTGTAAACTCAGATTGCTCTAGTTCAATTTGAACATACTGTATTTATTTGTAAGAGGATATGTAGAAAGGTAGTGTTTTGCTTTATGTTTTGAATCCGAATCAGTGATAAACACATTCCTTTAGTTTCATCTTCGAAATGTTGAGGTGAGTGAAGTTATCCAGTCTGGTTCAGGAGCTTGTTGGTTGAAGGTTGATAACTGGCCCTGAAAATGGTAGTGTGGGACCTAAGGCTCTGTAACTTCCTTCCCAACAACAGCAGTGGGAACAGAACGTGGCTGGCATTGTGGACGTCCTTGATGATGGATGCTGCTTTCTTTTGGCAGCTCTCATTGTATGATGTTAATTACCAGCCCCTTTAAAAGTACTAATTAACTGATTGTAAATGAAGACATTGGTTGTATTTCTTGATGTAAGCACATATGTAATCACTACTACAAGTGAAGCTCCTTTTTATCTGCAGCATTAAAAGGAAATTTCTACGCATTCTTTCATGTTTCAGCTTAAGTCTCATTTACTGAGGGGAAAGGGCATTGTTTTACATCATTGCACCATCAGAATCATTATCCTGATTCATAATTTTAAACTCTAAACCACTTTCTATTCCCAGCTATATGAGAAAGTGACTTTTGTTTCCCACAACCAATGAGCCATTCCCCTACCATCTTTCTCCAGCTCATTTCAACCAGTAGGGATCAAATTAACATATTTGCCAATCAAAATAAAGAATGGAATGTTTCTTCCCTCTTTAAATTGAGTACTTAATAAGATATTTTCCAGTTATTAACAAAAAAGGGAAATACTACTGTCAAATCTAATCTATTTATTAGTATCTTTGGCAATTAAGGACAGAGTGCTGAACTAATTCTGGTCGGTTTTATATGTGTTCTTGTTTAGTGCAAAAATTGCCAATAAAAACAAAGATGGGAATGTTTTTCTCATTATTAGTGTTTCTTCTCTGAAATTAAATTGCAAAATGTCATCTCCTTTTTTGGAAATATGTGTCTTCCTTTTTCTTGGTGAAATACTGCCCACGTGGAGTTGCATCTCGAGTGGCCAGTCCTGCTATAATTCTAGCTGTGATGCCAGCCATTGGATTATCAGGAATGATTCACTTCACATCTACCACTTCAGCTTTCAGTCTTTTGCTTAACTTCATAGAAAGTGACAGACTTGTTATCACCTAACTGTATGTTGGATTTTGCAGTATCTTTCATGGGCAAGTCAACTGATCAAAAAGAGAGTACAGAGGATCTTGGAACTAGCCAAACATCTCAGCCTCAATCCATTGAGTTCCCTAGAGAGCCAAGCTGCTCAGAAACATCTGGTTTGCAGATGTGCCTCCCCCTAATCCAGTGATGGAAGCATTCATAACAAACACGAGAGGTAATAATTATTTTTATTAATTACGGTATTGTCTAACTATTTGCACCACAAGAAGCTTTGCCAATTCAGCGCATCAAATTTAAATAAATAATTGTTTCCCCAGACCAGTCAGTCAATAGCTTATGTTTTGGTGGTATTGCCAACAATTCTGCATTGAATGGCTGACACTTATTCACTCAAATGGGAGGAAGTTCAGAACCTCCATGACTATGTGGCCAAAAGCTGAAATCCTCAACTTACCAACAGATAGCTAATTCCATGCACACAAACTGCTGGAGGAACTCACAAGCCAGGCAGCACCTATGGAAGGGAATAAAGAGTCAACGTTTTGGACTGAGAACCTCCATCAGGACCTGCTGTAATGTTACTCTGAATTTCCTGCAACTATTTTATTCATTTATTTATTTAAATCTTACATCCATCCCACAATGTGAGGGAGTAAAAGTCTTTGCATAATGACTCCATGCAATGTACAAAGATTTGAATTTATGTCTAATTGCTTGGAGAAAGAAGCTGTCCTGTAGCCTGTTGGTCCTGGCTTTAATGCTGAGGTACTGTTTGCCAGACGGAAGCAGCTGAAGCAATTAATGGTTGGGGTGACCGGTGTCCCCGATGATCTTCCAGGCCTTCTTTCTGCACCTGCTGCTATAAATGTCCTTTGTGGAGGGAAGTTCACGTCCACAGATGCAGTAGGCTGTCTGTACCACTCTCTGCAGTGCCCAGTGATCAAGGTTGGTGCAGTTCCCGTATCAGGCGGTGATACAGCCAATCAGGATGCTCTCAATGATACCCCTGTAGAAGGTCTTGAAGATTTGGGGGCCCATACCAAACTTCTTTAGTTGCCTGAGGTGAGAGAGATGCTGTTGTGCTACTTTGCCACAAAGCCAGTGTGTACAGTCCAGGTGAGATCATCGGTGATGTGTATACTGAGGAACAAAAATGGAGGGTTATGGGGAAGTGTGGGTTTAGTACATTTTTTTAAAAGAATTATATGGGTTGGCACAACATGGAGGGCTGAAGGGCCAGTACTGTGCTGTAGTGTTCTATGGTTAACATGAAACTACTCCCCCTCTCAACTGCAGACCCATTGATATTGACTGGGACAAGCTTGTCTCTGTTTCTTCTGTAATCCACAATCAGCTCTGTTGTTTTTTGGACATTGAGGGAGAAGTTGTTATCCTGGCACCACTGTGTCAGTGTGCCAACTTCTCCTCTGTAGGGTGTCTCATTGCCACCCTAAATAAGGCCTATCAAAGTCGTGTCATCTGGCAAATTTGATCAGCAGATTGTGTGGCAGTACAGTCATGGGTGTAAAGGGAGTAGAGGAGGGGACTCAGAACACAACCCTGGGGCGCAGCTGTGTTGCGGGTCAGAGGGGCAGAGTTGAGTGAGCCCACCCTTATCACCAGTCAGCAATCCGATAGGAAGTCTAGGATCCAGTTGCACAAGGTGGGGAGCAGGCCGAGGTCTCTGAGCTTCCTGTCAAGTCTGGAGGGAATTATGGTGTTGAATGCTGAACTGTAGTCCAGAAGCAGCATTCTAACACATGCATCCCTCGTCTCCAGGTGAGTGAGGATGGAGTGCAGTGCTGCGGCTGTGGCATCATTGGTAGACTGGTTCCATCGGTAGGTGAACTGTAGGCGGCCCAGTGTGGGCGGAACATGCTGCAAATGTAGTCTCTAACCAGCCTCTCAAAGCATTTGCTTATAATTGAGGTGAGTGTGACAGGGCGTCAATCCTTCAAGCATGCTACCTTGGTTTTCTTAGGTACAGGGACAATGATGGACGATTCAAAACAGGAGGGCATTACACACTGGGAGAGGGAGAGATTAAAAATGTCCGTAAACACATCAGCCAGCTGTTCAGCACACATCTTGAGGATTTCCCCTGGGATGCCATCTGGCCCTGCTGCCTTGCAGCTGTTGACCCGTTAGAATGTTCTATGTACCTCAGCCTCGGAGATGACCAAGGTGCAGGTCTCATCAGTGGCTCTCCTCGGGGTTCAGTCCTATCAGCCTCTTGCAGAGTCTCTTGTGTTTAATCCATACCTTATATTACTCTTCATTGCTGAATGGTTTATAGATTCTAGTGATGGAGTAACAACTCACTGAAGCAAGGGAATAAACAGAGCCCCTCACTGATCTTCAACTCTGTGCCAGATAGGAGGAGGGACACAGCTCATTTGGATTTAGACTTGATTTATGATTCCTTCTGTTTGGCAGGATATTTTTGACGAAGACTTCCCACTACTTAATGCTATTTCAACTTCTGGCTTCTGCTTGAAAGTTTTGCCTTTTTCAAAAATGGTTAATCAGTTCCCATTAATTGCAGTTACCAATATTGCTTAACTAGATGCCAAGCTGTAAACAGTCAATTTTACCTTTGTATCTGTGACTATCTATGAATTACTTCTGAGCTCAAAGTAAAGTGGCTGTTTTTTTCATTGCTAAACATGAGTGACTGGGCATTCCCACAATAATACACTGTTTAAAGCGGAGGTTGATAGGTTCTTGATTGATCAGGGCATGAAGTATATGGGAAAAAGACAGGAGATTGGAGCTGAGAGGAAAAATTGATCAACCATGATGAAATGGTGGACCAGACTTGATGGGCCAAATAGCCCAATTCTGCTCCTTTATCTTATGGTCTTACAATCAACTAAAGAAGAATGTGCACAGTATTCTTAAAAGAAGGATGTACTAAATGAACATCAAAATTAAATTATAAATTAAGACTACATTAACAAATCTGGTTAATGATTTCTCTATTTTGGGCAATAACTTCCCCATGATGGACTTAGTGGGATGCTTGACAGTTTTCATCAGCTATGCCTTGTCTTTGATATTAGACCCGATGTTTTTGAAGATCTTGTCATGTAGTTTCAAAGTTACAAGCCAGCAGGGCTGGCCTTTAGCTTCTGATGAGTTACCATGAAACACAGTAAATACAAGAAGTGGGCCCAGGTTAAAATCTAGGCCAATAACCTAGACATCTCCTATAAAATGAGAATGGACAGATGTTCTACTTTTAACTGGTTCTTTAGAAAACTATTAAGTTTAACTTGACTCAATAAACTGCTTTGCCAAGGTTAAATTACTACCAATCTTGAAGCACTTTAGTTTGGATAATAATACCTCTAAATGTTTTGAAAACTTGTAGTAATAATTTCAGGTGTTACAACAAAATGACAATAGCTAACTAAATGCATTATCCATGTAATCTCAGAAGGGAAAACCATAAATAAGATTGAAGCTAAGTTCATCACATGTGAATTCACGATTTTTACAAAACTTAATGACATACCTGCACAAAGCTGATCTGCAGAGCCATATCTCTTGTATAATTTCTAGTTTTAGTTCCATAGTTTCTGGCTCAGTTGCTTCCTCTTCTTGCAATAGGCCCTTTGGCCCATCTAGTCTGTGCTGAACTATTAATCAACCTAGCCCATTGACCTGCACCCAGCCCATACCCCTCCATACCCCTCCTATCCATGTACCTTTCCAAACTTCTCTTAAGTGTTGAAATCAGCCCCGCATTCACTATTTCCACTGGCAGCTCACTCCACACTCCCACCACCCTCTGCGTGAAGAAGTCCCCCTCCCCATGCTTCCTTTAAACATTTCACTTTCACTTTTAACCCATGACCTCTAGTTCCTATATCTTCCCTGGTAAGTTAAGAATAAGAGTATTATCTTTGTAAGGTGGTACTAGCTGAAGCTTTCTGATAAAGTGATCAAGGCTTATTTCTAATAACTATTTCTAATAGACTCCTGATGAAGGGTTTCGGCCCGAAATGCTGTCACTACCTCCTCCCATAGATGCTGTCTGGCCTGCTGAGTTCTGCCAGCATTTTGTGTTTTTAAGGCTTATTTCTAATAGTGATTGACCATTTAGTTTTTCAGGGCTAGCCTAACAGAAAAAGAATTCTCATACCTCAGATTGTCTTGTTTATGTGATTATAAAAGAGCAGCCACTCCAGTTCTCACAGCTCTAATGTAAGTTTTGCAGTGCGAAAATTTCCATTATAATAGCAACACACACAACATGCTGGAGGAACTCAGCGGATCAGGCAGAATTTAGGGAAGTTAATGAACAGTTAATATTTTGAGCTGAGATCCTGCTTCAGGACTTCTAGGGCCAAAATGTTGACTGTTTATTTATTTCCATGGATGCTGCCTGACCTGCTGAGTTCCTCCAGCATTTTGTGTGTGTTGCTTTGGATTTCCTGCATCTGCAGAATTTCTTGCGTTTAAGATTTGCTTTGTCTTTATAATAATTGTTTTACAAATGTGTTTAAACAGCTTTGATTTTGTAATCACAGATGCACATCTAGGACAATCAAAATCAGAATCAGGTTTAATACCACTGGAATGTGTCATGAAATTTGTTGTTGTACAGCAGCACTACATAACTGTACATAATAATAAAAACTGTGAATTACAGTAAGAAGTATATACTATATATTAAAATGTGAATTAAATGAGTAGTGCAAAAAAGTAGTGGGGTAGTGTTCCTCGGTTAACTGGCCATTCATAAATCTGAAATCAACAATGCCTCCAAAGCCAAATCATGTGTCTGTAAAACTGAGCTAAAATTTAAAACTAGACTTAATGTGCCTGTTAACAAGCATATAGGACCTTTTAAAGTGGATTCCTAGCTTCTATATTGACAATAATTTGTTTAACTGACATCTAGATCCAGAACAGAATTTCCTTTCAGGTTTTTTTTTCATCCACGGTCTTTGATACTTCTTTCACCAAGGAAGTCTTTGATACAGAATTGATCACATTTCACTCTTACTGAGTTTTATTTGCTCAAAGGATTGATGGTGAGGGGGGAAGGAAAGAAGTTAGATAACTGAGCACTTAACCAGACATAAATCTACATCCAGCACAGTGTACACTTAGAGTGCAGCAGCATGATAGAAGAAAGGGGACAAGCAAAAGGCCTCAAGAGTCAAAGAATGGTTTCACTTAAGGGCAAGGCAACAAACCGATAAATGACCTAGAGTAGGCAAATACACAATAGGATTATAAGAAAAGGCACTTTAGAGGTCAAGAGTGTCATTCATCATCGAAAACAGCCTTGACATATGTCCTGCAGATAAAAGTGATAGATAACTCTGAGCAATCAGTGTAAGCTGAGTTCATTGTCTATAGTCTTCCTGGATGACTCATAAGGGAACAAAATGATAACATTTCATAGGATGTTGATAGATCTGATTGCATCTATAATCACTCAGAGCAGAACACACCTCTCAGCAGGGTTTCATCCTCCATATCCATTTCCGACGCAGTATGAAATCATTTCAATTGTAGCCTCTATAAAATATGCCTGTTAAGGTCCCTGCCAACTTTCCCACAGACTTCCATAATACTGAGCACTTTTCCTAAAGACAGAAAGAATAAAGATGAAAGCCAAAATCTGCAAGATAAAATCAGCCAGATACCTATTGTAATGTTGGCCAAAAAGAAAAGAGTTATAAAAGCAGGAATTTGTTTGAAGGAATAAATGACAACTATATCCTTGTTTATTCAGCAAGAAAAATGGATTCAACATTTTCCATCAAAACAGATTTGGTTTAAAAATCACAACTGAAATACTTTCCTCTGACCCACGAGATGGCATTAAATTTTTAGACTATAATCCCAGTTGTAAGAAAGAATTTAGTCTTCAAATTTTCCTTGCCAAATACTATACACCCTTTGTAAAGTTCCAGTACATCCACTATTTAATTTACACTGGGTGTATGGTTAGCAGAAGAAAGTGTTTGCACAGAAATAATTAACAGCATCTCAAAAAGTTAATAATTTTATAGTTGAGAAGAACATCAAGGGATATTTAGATTGAGATTCAAATGCCACTGTTCATTCTGAAGTCAAATTGTGGTTTCAGATAAAACCTTTCCTCTTTGCCAGAGACTTAGATACATATTACCATTAAATCATAAGTGATTAGATTAATAAACCACCCACCAGCATGTGAGCAGCCAAGCATTAGACATATACTCAAGCAAGCATCATTATGTATTGAAATATAATACTCAGCCACAGAAAGAAAAGGTCATATTACACTGTTAATTACTGCTAGACTCATACACCAAATTATGGAAAGGCAGATATTTTCATAAGATGAAAGCAATTTTATCATGAAGTAAAAACAAAGAAAAACAAACAAATGCAGATGCAGTAAATCTGAAATAAAAGCAGGAAGCACTGGAATCATGCAGTAGGCCAGATGACATCTGTGCAAAGCGAAACATATTTAATGTTTCAGGTTCGAAGATCATTTAACTGAGGTCTGAAATTTGGATCTGATGTATCCAGACCTGCCAAAGTAAAGTTCTAATTCCTTCCCTGTTGAGTAACTTAATGTTAAAACCTGAGGCTTCATAGAGTTTCAACTATCTGAACTTTCATGAGCCTAAGTAAAAATAGAGAATATTGGAAATACTTAGATCAAGTAAATCCAAGTAACAACTGGAGAGAGACAGAGTTTCAGATTGGTGACCTTTCACTTGCTCTGCTTCTCCAAGAAAAAGACAAACACTCCTTTAAACATATCATAGTTAATGAAATGTCAACATCTGATGTAAAGTCATCAACCTGAAATGCCAACTCTGTTCTCACTCCACAGATGCTGCTTGACCTACTAAGTATACCCAGTATTTTTTTGTGTGTTTATATTTCAGAATTCCAGCTGCAGTTTTTTGATCTTCAAGAATCTGGTTACCAGGGATGGAAATATAACCTAATGACTATTAGTTAATATTTCTCCTTCTGCTACATCATTAACAGAGATCTAGTCATCATCTAATTGCTGTATCCAGACAAATATTGCAGAAGTACTAATTTCCATGTTTCTAGGCACAGCTCCAATGCCATATTCAAGTTTGCTGACAGCACCACTGTTGTAGGCTGAATTGAAGAGGGTAACCAGAATCAGCACATAGGAAGGAGATTGAAAATCTGGCTGAGTGGTGCCGCAACAACAATCTCTTACTCAACATCAGCAAGACCAAACAGCTGATTATTGACTTCAAGAGAAAGAAACCAGAGGTTCATGAGTCCGTTCTCATCAGAGGATCAGAGGTAGAGAGGTCTAGCGACTTTAAATTTGTCATTTCAGAGGTCCTGTCCTGGGCCCAGCACGTAAGTGCAATTATGAAGAAAGCACGGCAGCACCTCTACTTCCTTAGGCGTCTGCGAAGATTTGGCATGACATCTAAAACTTCATTAAACTTCTATAGATGTATGGTGGAGAGTATGGTGACAGGCAACATTGCCCTTGAATGGAAAATCCAACAAAAAGTAATGGATATAGCCCAGTCCATCATAAGTAAAGACTTCCGCACCACTGAGCACATCTACAGGAAGTGTTGTCGCAGGAAAGCAGCATCATCGTCAGGGACCTCCCCCACCCAGACCATGCTCTCTTCCTGTTGCTGCCATCAGCAAGAAGGTACAAGAGCCTCATGACTCACACCACCAGGGTCAGAAAGAGTTATTACCCCTCAGCTATCAGGCTCTTGAATCAAAGGGGATAACTTGACTTGCCCCATCATTGAAATGCTCCAGCAATTTATGGACTCACTTTCAAGGACTCTTCATCTCATGTTCTTGATACTTATTGCTTACAGTGCCGATAAGAAGTATTCACACCCCCCCCCCCCCCGGAAGTTTTCATGTTTTATTGTTTTACAACATTGTATCACAGTGGACGTAATTTGGCTTTTTTGACATTTATTAACAGAAAAAGACTCTTTCATGTCAAAGTGAAAACAGATCTCTACAAAGTGATCTAAATTAATTACAAATATAAAACACAAAATAAGTGATTGAAAAGGTGTTCACTCCCTTTAATGTGACACACCAAATCATCGCTGGTGTGGCTAATTTGTTTGAGAAGTCGCATAATTAGATAAATGGAGATGACCTGTGTGCAGTCAAGGTGCTTCAATTGATTGTAGTAAAAATACACCTGTATCTGGAAGGTCCAAATGCTGGTGAGTCAGTATCCCATCAAAAATTTCACCATGAAGACATCACACACAAAATGCTGGAGGAACTTGGCACTCCAGGCAGCATCTAGAAAAATAGTATAGTTTTTTTTCAGGCTGAGACCTTTTATCAGGACTGGAGAAAAAAAGATGAGGAGTCGGAGTTAGAAGGTGGCAGGAGGGGAGGAAGAAACACAGGATGATAGGTGAAACTGGGAGGGGAAAAAGGTGGAGGAAAGAGCTGGGGAGTTGATTGGTGAGAGAGATACAGGGCTGGAGAAGGGGGAATCTGATGGGAGAGGACAGAAGGCCATGGAAGAAAGAAAAGGGGGAGCAGCACCAGAGGGAAGTGATGGGCAGGCAAGGAGATAAGGTGAGGAAAACAGAAGGGGGAAGAGGTTAGAGGACATTACCAGAAGTTCAAGAAACTGATGTTCATGCCCTCAGGTGGGTCGCATAAGGCTATATGGTGTTGCTCCTCCAACCTGACTGTAGCTTCATCAAAATAGTAGAGGAGGCCATGGACTGACATGTTGGATAGAGAATGGGAAGAGGAATTAAAACAGGTGATCACAGGGTGATCCTGCTTTATATGGCAGATGGAGCATAAGTGGTTGTGAGATTCCAACGTGTTCACTGTTGAGAGAATGGTGGCAGGCCAGCTATGTAGCCCTAATTAATGGATAGACCAGGCCCTCATGCCACGGGATAGCCTGTTACACCGTCCCAGGGAGAAGGCACAGGAGGCGGTGTCACCTGTTACAACCACCCAGGGGAAAAGGCTCTAGAGGCATGGCAGGCACATAGGCATCCATGTTGGGCTGCTTCTTCTAGTGGTGCTGCCCTCCAGTGTTCGCTCCATGGAAGACAATCTGGATTACTTTCATCTGCGGCTGACCCTGTGCAAGATGAGGAACTGCTTGGGGCTTGTACCTGCAGAATGTGACTTCAGTTCTAATTTCCCATCCACCATCAATCTTCAGGCAAGGCCACTCAGGGACTTGTGCTAATATTATTTTTGTGACTGTATGTACTATTGTAACTATATGTGTTGTTTTCTGTGTGTGACTGTATATACTGTGTTTTGCACCTTGGTCCCAGAGGAACGCTGTTTTGTTTAGCTGTATACATGTGTATGGTTGAATGACAATTAAACTTGAGCTTGTAGAACGATTTGATCTGTATGTAAGTCAAGCTTTTCACTACAGTATATCTCTGAACATGTGAGAATAATAAACCAATTTCAATTCTAACTTGTCAGGTGAGTATTAGCATAGTTCTTCAGCATTCTGCAGGGAAAGTCTCACATCTGCTTTAAACTCACACCCTCTCACCTTAAATGCATGACCTCTAGTCTTAGGTATTTCAACCCTGGGAAAAAGGTAATGACTGTCTAACAATGCTTCTCAAAATCTTATAAATTTCTTTCAGATCTTTCCTCAGCCTCTGTTGCTCCAGAGAAAACAAATTAAGGTTGTCCAACCATTCGCTATAGCACACGCCCTCTACTCCAGGCAGCATCCTGGTAAACCTCTGCTATATCCTCTCCAGAGCCTCCACATTCTTGATGTAATGGAATGATCAGAACTGAATGTCATATCCAGATGCAGCCTAACCAGAATTTTACAAAACTGCAACATATCTTCCAGACTCTTGGACTTAATGCCTCAACTGATAATAACAAGCATGCTATACTCCCCAATAAATATGTGCTTCAAGGAACTATGGACCCCAAGATCACTATACCCTGTCCAGAGACCTTCTATCAATACCTGAAATATGTTCATGGCATAAGTTCAAAATTACATGTTATGCCTTGGTTAAGATTTCCACTGCTATGTTGTGAGATAGTTTATATTAGCAGTTTTCTGTAAAAGTGGTGTGCCACGCTGGAAAGTGTGTTTTGGCTTCCGCTAAGATAAGGACTCATGTTGTCCAGTTTAGGAATCTGAGTCTGCCAACCAAGGTTGTGGGATGTGAGAGAAGGTTCCGGAGAGCTGCGGGGATGAGTTTTCTGAAGGACAGTAATCTGGTTTAGGGTCTTATGGCGGGAACTGCAGAGCGGGACAGAAGGGAAGGTGCCGCAGAATGCTGTTGAAAAGAGAGTCCCCGTTACAAGAAGAGCTTTTCTGCAGGTGAATGTCTCCAAGGAGGAAGAGCAACACTCCTGAGAGAGTTTGCTCGAGATGGTCTGCGATAAGAGTTGAAAGTATGGCTGGCATTCTCACGCAGATCGGTTGTCTAGTGCGGGAGTAAGAGATACAACCCTGAATCCTCCAATATGAGCTCTAATATTTATGTGCACATTGGACAGGTTTAACTGTAATGGACACTATTTTTTTTTTCTTTTTCCTATTAACTGTTTGATAAGGCTAAAATTAGTAAATACACTCTCTTTATAATTTTATGCAGTGTACAATCTGTTATTTCGTGACGGACAGCGGCGACACGCGGCGCATGTGGAAGGGCATTCATGACATCACCAATTACAAGACAACATCACCTGACTGTGCAGGTGATGCCTCCCTCCCAGATGCGCAGAATAACTTCTACGCCCAGTTTGAGGCGGAAAATGATGTGGCGGCGAGGAAGTCCACCCCTCCTACGAATGACCAGGTGCTGTGTCTCACCGTGGCCGATGTGAGAAGAACCCTGTGCAGGGTCAACCCACAGAAGGCTGCTGGACCAGACAACATCCCTGGTAGAGTGCTCAGAGGATGTGCAGACCAGCTAGCAGATGTTCTCACTGACATCTTCAACATCTCCCTGAGCCGCACCACCATTCCAACGTCCTTCAAGGCCGCCACCACCGTCCCCGTGCCGAAGAAGTCTTCAGTGTCCTGCCTAAATGACTACCGTCCCGTTGCACTTACATCCATCATCATGAAGTGTTTCGAGAGGCTCGTTATGAGGCATATCAAGGCCCTGCTGCCCCCCTCACTGGACCCCCTGCAGTTTGCGTACTGTCCCAACCACTCAACAGATGACGCCATTGCCACCACCCTCCACCTGGCCCTAACCCACCTGCACAAAATAGA
Organism: Hemitrygon akajei; assembly: GCF_048418815.1. NCBI lineage: Eukaryota > Metazoa > Chordata > Chondrichthyes > Myliobatiformes > Dasyatidae > Hemitrygon > Hemitrygon akajei. The sequence goes on along the minus strand of NC_133134.1, from coordinate 149,987,028 downwards.
CACGTACGTTCGGATGCTGTTCATAGACTTTAGTTCAGCATTCAACACAATCATCCCTCAGAAACTGATTGGAAAGCTGAGCCTACTGGGCCTGAACACCTCCCTCTGCAACTGGATCCTAGACTTCCTGACTGGGAGACCTCAGTCAGTCCGGATTGGGAGCAGCATCTCCAACACCATCACACTGAGCAGGGGGGCCCCAGGGCTGTGTGCTCAGTCCACTGCTGTTCACTCTGCTGACCCATGACTGTGCTGCAACACACAGCTCGAACCATGTCATCAAGTTCGCCGATGACACAACCGTGGTGGGTCTCATCAGCAAGAATGACGAGTCAGCTTACAGAGAGGAGGTGCGGCGGCTAACGGACTGGTGCAGAGCCAACAACCTGTCTCTTAATGTGAACAAAACAAAAGAGATGGTTGTTGACTTCAGGAGGGCACGGAGCGACCACTCCCCGCTGAACATCAATGGCTCCTCGGTAGAGATCGTAAAGAGCACCAAATTTCTTGGTGTTCACCTGATGGAGAATCTCACCTGATCCCTCAACACCAGCCCCATAGCAAAGAAAGCCCAGCAGCGTCTCTACTTTTTGCGAAGGCTGAGGAAAGTCTATCTCCCACCCCCCATCCTCATCACATTCTACAGGGGTTGTATTGAGAGCATCCTGAGCAGCTGCATCACTGCCTGGTTCAGAAATTGCACCATCTCGGATCACAAGACCCTGCAGCGGATAGTGAGGTCAGCTGAGAAGATCATCGGGGTCTCTCTTCCTGCCATCACGGACATTTACACTACGCGCTGCATCCGCAAAGGAAACAGAATTATGAAGGACCCCATGCACCCCTCATACAATCTCTTCTCCCTCCTGCCGTCTGGGAAAAGGCTCCGAAGCATTCGGGCTCTCATGACCAGACTATGTAACGGTTTCTTCCCCCAAGCTAACAGACTCCTCAATACCTGAAGCCTGGACTGACATTTTGCCCTACTGTCCTGTTTATTATTTATTGTAATGTCTGCACTGTTTTTGTGCACTTTATGCAGTCCAGTGTAGGTCTGTAGTCTAGTGTAGCTTTCTCTGTGTTTTTTTTATTACGTAGTTCCATCTAGTTTTTTGTACTGTGTCATGTAACACCATGGTCCTGAAAAACATTGTCTCATTTTTACTATGTACTGTACCAGCAGTTATGGTCGAAATGACAATAAAAGTTGACTTGACTTGAACGACAATTGTGTATGGACAGTATTTACACAGCATTTGCTCAAATCAAGGTTTCTTTAATTGGAAAATCTCGATGTTCCTGTCTGGTTGAACTCCAAATCACACTGACTAGTCATATATTGTTTATGAAAGATGGCCTCCTCACCGCTGAGTCACGTGGCTGTTAGCTGAGTTCACTATCGAGCCAAGTTTGCATACGAGCCCCAGTGAGAAGGTTACATATACTTAATTATAGTTGCTGCCTTGCCTAACATTTTCTTATTTTCTCCTCAAAGCATGTGAAGGCCTAAGGTACTAAAAGCCAATATCCGTACAGGAGAATTTAAAGAAAATATCTGAATCACTACTAAGCACTTTCAATAATTTTTAAATAAGTATTTCTCTTTGCAAATTTATAAAGTTAAGAATTAACAAAACAAAAGTATGAAACACTGTAAATTCACAGATATATGTAGATAAACTTGTGGCTAAGAGAAAACTTTACCCTATAGTTACTGTTAACAGATCAATACCTTTTCACCAATTTGATGCAAAGTCATTGAAGTGAAACTCTGTCTCCCTCTTTATGGATGCTGTCTAACCTGCTGAGTATTGCTAGCATTTTCTGTTTTTTACTGTATTTTAGACTTTAAATATCTACTGCATAATACTTTTGCGTTCTGTAGAGTAGATACCCCTGTAATGTAGTAAATGATTGCTTTGCATTGCACTTAAAAGCAAAAGGTAACTGCTTTTAATTCTGTACCTTTTCGTGAATGTTTGCATACAAGTGTTCAAACGTTGTTGCAAGCAGCGGCGAATGATCCTTCAAATTATTCCAATTTATCTACAGTTGTTGCATAGTTTTTCTGTGAGACAACAATTTGAATGTAGTCCCTAGTACTTAGTTATCATCACGTTTAAATGACTTCAATAGAACACAGTATGCTACAGCAAAATAATATTCCACTGACCTTATCCAAATGTTAATTGAGCAAGTCAGTGCAATAAATCATGATTTCTGTTACCCTAAGGCCCATTTAAAACATGTTAAACAATTTTTCTGAGCAAATGCATGGTAATTCATATCTGTATTTCCTAAAGCATAATGTGATCCATTTCCTGTACTGGCTGCAGCTTATTTGGTCCTGCATCTCAGGAGACATGGCTTTGACAGCAGTCTCTGGAAAGCAGATGAAGGACTGATACTAGCTATTATTAAAGGTTATGAGTGAACTGAGTTCAGATGCTTCCAGACTTCTCTCCAATAAAGATTGAGTTGAGAGCACAAGACCATTTCAAATCTAGAAGTAAAACCTGTCTCGTGGGATTGACGAAGTGAATGGTGGTAAGATATTACATGCCAGAGAGCTATTGTGGTCTATCAGCTCCAGTAAAATGAAAGGTTTGTAATACTATAGCTCTTAAGGGTGGGTAGCTCATAAAAAGTAACAAATGAAGAGGGGAAGGTTGTTCTGGGCCAGTTTCCCAGTGATTGAATCATACAGCATGAAAACGGGCCTGTCAAACCTCCAAATGTTCCTCATGCAACCCACTTCCTAAAACGTTGTTCCTTTGCTTAGTCAGCATTGAATAGGTGGGCTTCAAGCCGCCATTGACAGCTCACACATTGCCCACGTTATACAAATGTACTGTGCGTTTTTAATGGGGGAACGCATTCTGATTGTGCAGGGGCAATACCTTGTGGAACTAATCATTCTGAAGTTTCCATCATGCCAAAGCAGGATGCAGAAGACCTAGTGGCCTCACAGGGTGTGCAAAGGTAACGCTGCTGACTCAGACCATGCATAATGAATTCAACACAACTGCCAAAACTTCTCACCCAAACCTCCACAAAAACTGATTTTACCACATTTCACTCTGTTTTCTTCTGTTCTTCTACCACATGTTTTCACACAGTTTTTCCACCACCCCAGATCCACACTATTGCAGTGTGACATGTATAATCTTACTAGACAGTGTTACAGCTAGGTGCTAGCTCTCTGTTCCAGTGAGGGTGGTTCAGTCCTGACCTCTGATGCAGTCAATGTACATTGTGTGCACGATCACGATGAAATGTGAGTTTCTAGGTTAAATGATCATGGCAAATTGCACTAATGTGTATTTGAGTGAATCCAGGGGAATGTTTATAGAAATGAGGGGAGAATGAAATGGGTCATTGTAGGATTAGCGTAAGGATGCTTAAGGGTGGATACAGATTTGGTGGGCTATAGGGCCCCCTCTTCCCTCTAAGCTGTGTGGGTGCACAGCCGTGCAGTCACTTCAATGCTCACACACACATAGCCTTTGTCACCACACAGCTGGGATAAAGACAAAGAAGCTGGTTGTGGATTACAGGAGGAATGGAGACTGCCTAGCCCCTGTAGACGTCAATGAACCTGGGACTGAGAGCGTGAACAGCTTTAAGTTCCTCGGCATAAACATCACCGAGGGTCTCATGTGGTCTGTACATACCGGCTGTGTGGTGAAGAAGGCACAGCAGCACCTCTTTCACCTCAGACAGTTGAAGAAGATTGGTACACCCCCCTCCCCCCCAAATTCTAAGAACTTTCTACAGGGGCACTATTGAGAGCATCCTGACTGGCTGCATCACTGCCTGGTATGGGAACTGTGCTTCTCTCAATCGCAGGACTCAGAAGAGAGTGGTGTGGACAGCCCAGCGCATCTGTAGATGTGAACTTCCTACTATTCAGGACATTTATAAAGACAGGTGTGTAAAAATGACCCGAAGGATCACTGGGAACCCGAGTCACCCTAACCACGAACTGTTCGAGCTGCTACCATCCGGGAAACGGTACAGCAGCATAAAAGCCAGGACCAACAGACTCTGTGACATCTTCTTCCACCAGGCCATCAGACTGCTTAATTCATGCCAAAGCAACTGTATTTCTATGTTATATTGACTATCCTGTTGTACATAATATTTATAATAAATTACTATAATTGCACATTTGAATGGAGATGTAACATAAAGATTTTTACTCTTCGTGTATATCAAGCATATAAGAAATAAAGTCAATTCAATTTAATTCAGGTGGGAAAAAGTTTACGAAATGTAAAAGATTTTCTCTGTGGAACTGTATTTCATTATACCCTTCAATTAATAAATAAAATCAAAAGTATGCTATTTTTCATTTTTTATGCTGAATATTCATAATATGCATATTACAAAAAACATTTAAAGGTGCTGCACATTTTTCAGGCTGTGTAAAGATTTCCTTCTCAGAGCAATGGTTGGTCTAAGCAGCTGTAAAAAAAAAAGCTGGAAATTGGTAGGGCATGTTTCTATACAGTTTATCAAAGTTATCAGCAGCCACTGAACGCGAGTCCCTCAGAAGCAAAATCCTTTGAATAAGATGGGAAGAAAAAAATTTCAAACACTCAGTAATGAGCAAATTGGAGAAATTAGTGTCTTTTTCCAAAATCATTCCAAAACTAACCTGTACTCTCAATACCACAAAGTAAAGCTGCTTTCACCAGTCACTCATCTACTTAACTGGCCATCACTCCGGTGGCCAAGGCCCTATGTAGATACAGTAATAGAATTCGACCTCATGGAAACAGGTCCATACTGATCACCATGCCCAGCTAAGCCTTTCCCATTTGCCTGCATTTGACCCATGTCCTTCTAAACCAGGGATTCCCAGCCTGGGGCCCACAGACCTCTTGCTATTGGTCCAAGGCATAAAAAAGATTGGGAACTTCTGTTCTAAACCATTCTTAACCATGTACCTATCAAAATGTCTTTTAAATACTGTGTTTTAATGCTCTCCAGAAAATCCTCTGCAGATCATCCATATATACCAGCAACCTCTGTGACAAACTTGCCCCTCAGATCACTTTTTAATTATTCCCCTTTACCCTTAAAACTATGGCCTCTTGCTTTAGACTTACTTATGCAGGGGTAAAGCTGGTATACAGAATCTACTCAATCTATGCCCTCTCATTATTTTATAAAACTCTACAACATTTTCTCTTAGACTCCTTTGCTCCAGGGAAAACAGCCCTGGCCTAACCAGACTCTTCTTATAATTCAAGCCTCAGAAATCTATTCTGCACTTCCATTCCCTTAATCACATCTTTGTGATTAAACTAATGGTGCGGGAACCAGAAATGTACACACTCTGTGGTCACTTTATTAGGTGCCGGAGTGGAATCTGGTCTGGTCTTCTGCTGCTGCAGCCCATCCACTTCAAGGGTGGATGTGTTGTGCATTCAGAGATGTTCTTCTGCACACCATTGTTGTAGTGCATGGTTATGTGAGTTTCCATTCCCTTCCTGTCAGCTTGAACTGGTCTGGCCATTCTCCTCTGATCTCAGTCATTAACAAGGCATTTTCCACCCACGGAATAGCTGCTCACTGGATGTTTCTTTCTGTTTTTCAGACCATATTTTGTAAACTCTAGACACTGTTGTGCATGAAAATCCCTAGAGATCAGCAGTCCTGTCCAAACTACCCTGCCTGCTGCCAACAATCATTCCGTAGTCAAAGTCACTTAGATCACATTTCTTCCCCTTTCTGACTGCAACTCTTGACCATGTTTGCTTGATTTTACACATTGAGTTGCTGTCACATCATTGGCTGATAAGATAATTGCATTAATAAGGTGTACAGGTGTACCTAATAAAGTATCTACTGACTGTCCACTACTTCAAGTATGGTCTCACAACTATCTTGTACAGCTATAACCTGATTTCTCGACTCCTTTTTCAATGCCCTTGCCGCCATGTGACTTGCCCCACTCTATGATGAACTGAGACTGAGCCTGTGGGCCTACTCTGGCCCTGGGACTCAGGCCTGGTGACTCAATCTGGTTCAGAGTGCTGTTGCTTGCCTTATTGTTTTGGATGATTTGTATCTTTTTCTCTTTCGCTGCACATTGTGTCTTTTTATTTAATTGGATTCTTTTGGGTTCTTGCTTCGTGTCTGCCTGTTAGGAGATGAATCTCAAATTTGTATAATTTATACATACTTTGATGATAAATGCACTTTGAACTTTGAAGGCAAGCACAACATACGTCTTCTAGTGTCTGTCTACCTCTGTTGCTACTTTGACAGAAATGTTTAGTTTTACTCGTGGTCTCTCTGTTCAATAACATTCCCCAGACCCTGCAATTCAGGGTGTGTGTTCTGCTTCAGTTTAGCTTCCCAAAATGCATCATTTGTCAATGACCTGAGTTGAATTCCATTTGCCACTCAACTCTTGCAGTTGTTTTAAATCTAGATGTAATCTTAAATATCTTTCTTCTCTGTCCACTATACAACCAGTTTTGGTGTCATCTGCAAAATTGCAGGTGAGAAAGAGGACAGGCCAAGAGAAGAATTATAGCAATCGGTTTGAACAGGGCTATTTTATGTAATGCAGTGTAGACAATACAGGAGATACATAGATCATTGGTAAGTAAAGGCACATGACTAAGTTATGTCAGGGAACAGTTCGCCAGGAGATCAGGAATTCCAGGAATTCATCCAAATTTAGTTGAAAAGGACACAGTAAATGATCTTGAGGGCTCAATGTTTGATGACTAATTCCAAGAACATCTCTAAATGCATGGAATTATTTTTCAGTGAATATCTGCAAAAAATTTTGAATTATGCAGAAACAGAAAGTTATCTTGAGAAAGTACTATCTACTGGAATGTTTCCATTACAGCAGAAGAGATCTGCTCTACAGAGTGGTAGGGAAAGAGAGGTGAGATGAGTTGCCAAATAAGGGGAGAGCAGCAACACAGTAGACTCTGGTGACAACCTTATTAGCAATCTGTCTTTAAGTCAGAACCTATAGAAAAGACAGTGAACAGTCTTTAAGTAGCTGTCATGAATTTTCTGAATTGGCTCCTTTTCGATACAGCGGTGGCATGGAATTCTTCATATTGCCCCAGTAAGCCCTTATTTAAGACAGAAAATTCATATCCAGAGCTCTTAATCCTGATCCAATTAATTCTTGTGGAAAATATGGAACATAGAACATAGCACTTAAGTATGTAACTGCACAATACAAGGCCTTCAACCGATGATGTTGTGCTGAACTTTTAACCTACCCTTCTCTTCCACATAGCCTTCCATTTTTTTTAATCATCCATGTGCCTATCTAAGAGTCCCTAATGTATCTGCCTGGCCGAGCATTCCACACACCCACAATTCTCTGTGTACCTCTGACATTCTCCAATCATCTTAAAATTATATACCCTCCTAGTAGGCATTTCCACCCTGGGAAAAGGTCTCTGGGTGTCCATTTAGTCTGTGCCCCTTATCATCTTGCACACCTCTATCATGTCATCTCTCATCTTTCTTTGCTCCAGCGAAAAAAATCCTAGCTCACTATCTTCATAAGACATGCCTTCTGGTCCAGGCAGCATCCTGGTAAATCTCTTCTGCACCCTCTCTAAAGCTTCCACATCCTTCCTATAATGAGGCACCTGGAAATTAACATAATATTCCAAATGCAGTCTTATTTACTGCTTGTTATGCTGCTGGTGTTTAGGGCAACAATAAAGATCCTCCATCTTTGCCTGTATAGAACGATGCTTCACTGACCAGTCAGGGTTGTTATCCCTCAGCCGAACCCCTGAACCTGGAGGACCAGTGGACCACTCTTAATCTGACCTCTATCTTTTGACTTGTTTGGCATGGGTGACCCTACCAAGAACCAAAACAATAATGCCCTGACTCCAGCCAACACGGTGTTCCACATCATGGAGGTATGCAGCCTCCAAACCACACAAGGTTGCGGTCCGCTTGGAGGTGATATCAAAGGTGCAGTATAATTTTTCCCTTGCCAACTCCTGTACTCAATGCATGGATAACCCTTCCAAAAGCCAAAGCATAAGGCCCCGATTCTGGCCAACATACAGTAGCTATCTGGGACATTGAGGCATGCAAGTCTCCAAACCCTATGACAAGGTTGTGATCCTCTTGGAAGAATTGTGAGCTAACCATTATTTTATAGAGCTTCAATATTACCTCAGGGTTACATGATACATCAATAGAGCTAAATATCAGGGTTATTTGGATAAATTAGCACTTCTCTCCCGAAGAGTGAAAAAAATTACAGAAATAGAAGAAACAATTATCCTAGTTAGGACTGGCCTTGGGGAGTACTTTTTGCAGTCATTTCAAGGGCAGGGAAGGAAACCAACAAGATTGCTAAATGACACCAAGATATCTGAATGCAGCTGGATTTTTTTAAGCCTTCAAAAAATCTGCACCTGGTTCTCACATTCCAAGCAAATTTTCAAGAGAAAGTTCAGGGCCCACCTTAAATCAGTGCATACGATGACACAATGAACATCTGCATTGCTGAACAGATTATATTGGTGCACATGTCAAGACAGAAGTTGGCTTAAAAAATGAAATCTGGCATGGACTAAAATGGGTTACTGATACACTATCATCCAAGACCGATCTTAATCAATATTGATTTTACATTTTTAACAAGCAGGAATTGTACACAATTTGTATAGGTTTACAGATCTCACTGAAAGCCTTTCTTCTATGTTGTACAAGCATATTGTTGAGAAATTTAACCCTGGTTTGTAGCATTAAACACGATAATTTGCTGTATCTTTGTCCTCTTAACTGGAAATTCGGGGCTGTTCAGACTCTGCATTTAATTTTTGCTTGCCTAATTGCCTTGTTCCTGTGTAAAGTGCCTATTCGTCTAATCTGTGATGAAACAGCAGGTGAAATGCATTCTTTCGTTATTCAGATTTTTTGTGTCTTTGTCTGCGTCTCAATGGTCCTCTGTTTTCTCTTCAGTGTTGTTTGTAATTTTAGACATTAAAGGAATTGTCAGTTTAAAAACTGGAGTTATTCTACTGTTACAAGGTACACTGGCAAGCAAGCTCTGAGAAAAAAGGAAGCTTTGTTTGCTGTGTTGGAGCAAAGAAAAGGCACAAGCTAATTGTTCACCTTCAGTCAATCATAAGATTCTTTTCTGCTAAAACATAAACAATCCGAGGATAAATGAACCTCTTTCAAATGTATACAACCACTGCTATTTCCCATTATGAAAAACTGCCATGTTGTCCCCAGATTCTACTGACCACTAGTGGTAATCATCGAGAATCTCAGAACACTTGCCCTGATGAAGAGTCTCAGCCTGAAGTGTCGACTGTTTATTCCTCTTCATAGATACTGCCTGACCTGCTGAGTTCCTCCTGCACTTTGTACATGCTCCTCCAGATTTCCAGCATTTGCTGCATCTTGTGGTTATGATATGGTAGTCACACTTGACCCACCATTCATCAAAATCAAAATCAGGTTTAATATCACCGGCATTTGTCGTGAAATTAGTTAACTTTGCAGCAGCAGTACAATGCAATACATAATAATAGAGAAAAAAAACAGTGAATTACAGAGTAACTATATATTTTTTAAATAGTTAAATTAAATAGATGATGCAAAGCATGGAAATAAAAAAAGTAGTGAGCTAGTGTTCATGGGTTACACGAGGAGTTAATACTCAAACACATGCTGATATCAACAAAACAAATAATCACACAATATGCCTATTTACTGAAACAGAGTACGTCCTGTAGACAATTATCTTTTTTCTTCCCAGTACAGATACAGTACAGTACAGATATTTTATTTTGTTATTTTATTTTATTGAGACACAGCGCAATATAGGCCCTTCCGACCCTTTGAGCCACGTTGCCCAGCAACCCCCGATTTAACCCTAGCGTAATAACAGGACAATTTACAATGACCAATTAACCAACCAACCAGTACATCTTTGGAATGTGGAAGGAAAATGGAGCTCCTGGAGGAAATCCATGCAGTCATGGGGAGAACGTACAAACTCCTTGCAGACTGCGGTGGGAATTAAACCAAGGTTGCTTGTACTCTAAAGCTTCACGCAAACCACTACACTATTGTGCTGCCCCATTCACAGTAAAATGGACAAACTGCACTATCCAGTTGTACTTACTACTTGTGTAAATATTCACAGGTTCACTTACAGCCTTATAAACTATATTTAACATATTAGGAGTATAAGCAAATGCTACTTTAAGCATGGTTACCTGTTCTTAATTCCTTTAACATTTCTTTCTCTCATAAACCTACAGTACTGTATTTGTCAATGTGGAGCGGAGAACAAGTTGGTAAATCTGGCAGGAGCAAAGAATGTTGGGAATCATGAGGGTGGAGCCCCACAGAAGGGGTATGGGACAGTTGGCAGAGAAGGAGTGCCAGGGAGGTGGTGTGGCACAGATGCAGATATAGCCAGCCCTGAGACACCAGGCAAGGAAATATCATTACAAGCAATTGGTTTATTGATCATTACAGAATGTCTCACTGGTTCTTCCCACTCCCTCTCCTTCTCCTCTCCCTTCTCCTTTTCCCAACCATTATTCCCCTCTTCCTGCCCCCTTTCCACTCTCTGTCCACAAAAGAGATCCATATTAGAATCAGATTTATCATTACTCACATAGATCATGACATTTTTTTTGCAGCAGTATAATGCAATACGTAAAATTAAGACAGTACTGTGTAAAAGTCTAGGGCACCTTAGCTTCGGTATATATTTGTGCGTAAGACTTTTTGCACATTACTGTACCCTCCCCATGTTACATCCTGTTGCACTCCCCATGTCTAACGTGTATGCCATTGACAATCGTGACAAAGAAGAAAGACAACATCTATCACAGTTTTGATTCTTGAGCTCCATTCACCCTTTGCAATGCTGAAAATCAAAGGTATAAAAAGGTTCAAAGGTTCATTTTATTATCAAAGAATGTATGCAGAATACATCTCTGAGATTTGTCTTCTCCAGATAGCCATAGAATACACAAAAACCATGAGATTTATTGAAAGATAAGATATTAATCCTTCCCCTCCCTGCACGAAAAAAAGTATAACTCACAAACCCCAAACACCCAACCCCTCCCTTGCACAAAACTAACAACTCACTCACCCGACATAGCAGGTAAAACATCAAACCCCTAACCCCCAAGCCCCTCCCAAAAAAGAACAGACAATAACATCAAACCCCCGACCTCTCTCACACCCAACACTCTAACAGATCGCTCACACAGCAAAACTCCAACAAGTACATCAGATCTCAAATCTGCAATCCCTCCCTAGTCCCCAAAAGGAGTAATATATCATCCATCGGCCAATCAGCAACAAGAAAGAAAACACAGAAGGAGACCAATATTAACTACAGTCCACACCAATCATCAATAATCACATATGCCTTGGAATTTTAAAAACAACCTCCATCTGCATTGACCAGAATCGCTCATATCACTTTAAATCAGAAACTGAATCAGATTTAATATCACTGACTTATGTCATTAAAGTTGTTGCTTTGCAGCAGCAGTTCAGCACAATATATAAACAATTACTAAAAGTTATAATGAAGATAATAGAAATAAACAGAGCATAAGAGGAATTGGGGGTCATTAACCGCGGATCCATGGACAGTTCAGTAATCTTATTGCAGAAGAAAGGCAGCTGTTCCTAAAACGTTGAGTGTGCACTTTCAGGCTCCTCTACCTGCTCACTCCTCAATGTGAAGAGGGATAATAAGTCTCCTTAATGAGGGATGCCACCTTCTTGAGGTTAGCTTTATTTGTCACATGTACAGTACTTCAAAACAGTGAAACACAGAGTGAAATGCACTGTTTGCATTAATGACCAACACGGTTCAAAGATGAGCTGGGGGGCAGCACACAAGTATTGTTATGCTTCTAGCTGCAATATAGAATTGCTTGTGCTGTAAAGCATTGTGCTAAGCACTACACTGTCCATTACAATATCCTACTGATGCTCATCTAAAGCAGAACTTCTGCAGATTTGAACTCATGACACCTAACCAGTGCTCTAACCCCTGAGCTATGGAGCCCACTGAACTCTCCAGATCTGAACAAGGCAACAAAATTCAACCTCTCTACATTTGTCTGTAGTCAGCAATATATTCCATAAGCATAATTAAAAGCATCAGAGAAAGCAATTCAAGAGCAATATATTACAGTCTCTGGAAGTATGAACTGAGCTAGAAATATACAAGCAAGTCAGCCAGCATCTACGGAGAAAGGAGCAGCTAACATTTCATATTGCATTGAAAGGAAAAGAAAAGCACTGTTGTTCCATTTAATTGGCAATTCAATTAATTGACAGAGATGCTGTCTCACTCCTCCAAAGATCCATGTATAATTCTGATCTCTGGGATTGTCTGTATAGAGCTTGTACATTCCCACTGTGGCTGCCAGTGCTCCGGTTTACTCTCAATCTCATTGGTTAATACATCTCTTAGACTTGCTCTGAATGCATAGGAGTGGTAGAATCTGGGGAGGGCTGATGCAAGTGTAAGGAGGATAAAGTGGAATTAAGTGTATGGTTAGTGCAAATGGATAATGGACAGAACAGTCTTAGGAGCCTGATTTTGCACTAGATGATTCTATAACTAACACACATAAAATGCCGGAGGTACTCAGCAGGTCAGGCGGCATCTCAAGAGGGAAATAAACAGTCTACCTTTCAGGCTGACACCTTCCATCAGGACTGGAAAGGAAGGGAACAGAAGCCAGAATCTCTGTTTATTTTCATCCATAAACACTGCCTGACCTACTGAGTTTCTCCAGCATTTTGTGTTGTTCAAGATTCCAATCTCATGTTCACAATTGTATGGCTTTTTGATTCTATTTTGGTCAATAATCCCTTCCCAATTTATTAACAATACACAGACACAAAGGCAAATTCTACTTGAAAGTGGAGGAGTCCGGTATGGAGGGACCATTGCCCAGGATTGGAGAAAGCTGCAAAGGGTTTCAAACTCACCCAGCAACATCACTGGCACTAACCTCTCCAGCACAGAGAACATCTTAAAAATGTGATGCCTCTAAAAGGCGGCATCCATCAGTGAGGACTCCCATCACCCAGGTCATGCTCTCTCCTCATTATTACCATCAGGGAGGAGCAAAAGTAAAAACAAAGTAAGAAATCCATAAAAGATGTAAAAAAATATTAATAAAAGCATGCAATTGATATCTACATAATTTCTGATAACTATGTTTGTACATGATTAACTAGGTCAGATCCTAATCTTTCTTTTGAATTTCTGGAAAACCCATCATTCAAACAGTCAGATTCTGCCAGTAACTTAAATTAGATCAGAAATTTGTTATGTTATGCTTGGGTTGAGCTGTTCTCCGATCTTGGCAATTTACATGCAAACACTTCGTCACCATGCGAGGAGACATGGTCAGTGTGCTGTTCATTGCGACGCACTGACGATGTCTCCTTGTATGGCGACGAAACGTTTGCAAGTAAATTGCCAAGATTGGAGAACAACTCAGTGCAATGATCAACCACCCAAGCTACACATTTTCTGAATTACTATGTTACCAATAATAGGGCAAAGCTAGAGACAACCTTCAAATTATTAGGTAACTTTGATCAAGTCATGCAGCATCTATAACATAAATATTATAGCTATCTATAACAATATAAATGTCAATTAACATTTGCAAGTAAACCCAAACAGTAAAATACTTTTCCAAAGTTTTCGGCTTTCCTTAATAGTTCCATGTTGATCATTGATCTGAATGCATTATCTACTTTGGAGTTCTTACCCCAAACTGCTGTATAACAGAACTCTGCAATTACAACCATGTAGGCTTCATTGTTTGTTTGTTTATTTATTTATTTATTGAGATACCATATGGAATAGGCTCTCCTGGCCCTTCGAGCCATGCCACCCAACAATCCACTGATTTAATCCTAGCCTAATCACAGGACAATTTATAATGAGCTATTAATGTATTTGGACTGGGAGGAAATGCAGGATGTCATGGGAGAATTACAAACTCCTTAGAGGCAGTGGCAGGAATTGAACCAGTCGCCTGCACTGTAAAATGCTGTGCTAACCACTAAACTATCATGCCGCCACTCAATTTACAATAACTGCTCAATAAATGTGCTGTTAATTTGCAACACAGTTATTGAGCATATCCATTGGATACTTATCAATACATGTGTACTGCTGTGATGCCATAAAAAAACAGGCAAATCTAAATGGAACCGGTGTAGATTTGGAATTAAATGACTCCTCTTCAATAATAAGTGGCAAGTAACACATATACCTCAAAAGTGCCAGACAAGCATCAGCTCCAACAGAATAGAGGCCACACAATTACCCAACTACCTTCAATATTGTTGAATTCCCTGCTGTCAGTATCTGGACTCACCGCTGTCCACAAACACAACAATTCTGCCATGTTAACAAGAGAGGGTCAAAGGTCAGGAATCCTGAAATGAGTAACTCCCACCTGACACGCTGACGCCTTTCTGCCACCTGCAAAGCACAAGTTGGAATTACTATTCAATATTCTTCACATGTCTGGTTGAGTGCAGCTTCAGACTACTCAAAGAGCTTGATATCATCCAGGACAAAGCAGCCTGTTAGACTGACATCCCATCTGCCTCAAGTTGTGCTCAGCACGTACCTGCAAAATGGACATAGGCTCCTCCAATGCCACTTCCTAAATCTGCATCTTCTAGTACCAAGAAGGACAAGGGCAGAAGGTCCATGGGAACAGCACTGTCTGCAGGTTCCTCTCCAAGTTCCACACTACCCAGAGTTGGTCCCTCATTTCTTCTGGATTTAAATCCTGGAACTCTCTACCCAATCACAATGTATGAGCATCGTCAGTATAAGGACCCCAGCAGTTCAAGAAGGTAACTCACTACCACCTTCTGAGGGGGAAGGTGGACAACAGATGTTGAGATTTCTATTGATGCTCAGATCTTGAAAAACAAATTCTCAAGTAAATGCACTGTATCCTTTTATCCCTCTTGCCACAAAACTTCACCATTGACAAATTGAGCAAAGTTCAGTCTCTTGTTTGTGAAGATGCTCTTCAGAGGTATTCAGAATTTCTCTTCCATCTCCCCAAACATAATTGTGTGTGTGCTTTTTTCCCCATTATGAACTCACTTACTCCTAGTTTACATCTGTGGCTCTTTTTCGTAACATACTAGACATTGACAAGATTTCTATTTTCAAACTGTTAACATTTCAATTCTCAAATAGTTATTACTGAGTTTGCACATATCTATTACTAGTAACAATTCTTTACTCATGGAGTTGCAACAGAGAGCCCTTGTTCAGTTTATGGTTTGATCCTGTGCAAGGTATTTGCCAGGGGATTGTGTTACTATACAGTTAAACTGTTTGCCCACATCCTTCCCTTATATACAGTTATTACTGGCAATTTATCACTGATCCATTTTCTTAAATACAAAGCTTCCATCAGCCTGCAAATTCATAAAATATATAAGATATTTTTTAAAGATTAGCTTTATTTGTCAATGTGCATCAAAACATGTAACGAAACATGGCATTTGTGTCAAATAAAATCATCAAGGACTGTGTTGATGATTTTATTTCCAGTGCCAACATAGCATGCCCACACTTTACTAATCCTAGCCTACATCTTTGGAATTTGGGACGAAACCCATGTGGTTATCGGGAGAATGTACAAACTCCTTACAGACAGTCATGGGAATCAAACCCTGATCTTCACAGCTAGCACTGTAAAATGATTGTGCTTTAAGCCCTCCATCCTTCTCACAGAGGCGTTAATCAGTAAACAATATAGTCGTTTTTCATCCCTTGCATGTGAAGTTTGTGGAGTGATTGGCGAGAAATGCGTGCAGAAGTTGTTAAATTCTGAAGTTCTAAACTCAAGCAATAGGCGAGATTTCAGACAGCGCAAAAACTAAACATTCTTTTCAAAGTTGGAAGCAATTTCTAAATTGAAAGTTTTAACACTACAAAGGTGTAGAGCTCAACATATCCTTCTATTAACTCATCAATACAATTGCACTGCTCATTTGCAATGACTTGGTATGATTGGTAAATCTGCAGACAACACCCAAATTGTTAGCATTATAGATAGCGAAGAAGAACACAGTGGGACATAACCGCTGTGCAAAGGTGTTGGGCATAAGTGCATACATAAATGTATGCCTAATACTTTTGCATAGTACTCTAGTAATTTTATATATTACACTGTACTGTTGCCACAAAAAAAAATCATGACCTATGTGAGTGATAATAAACCTGATTATGATACAGGTCTCTGTTTTGGACTAAGAGTGGGAAGGGGGTAGGGAGAAAGGAATCATGTTTGGGAAAGGGGAAGGGAGAGGGGAGGGAGTGGGAAACACCAGGGAGACATTCTGGAATCAACAATAAAACAATTGTTTGAAATCGAAAGGGCTTGCCTAGTGCCTCAGGGCTGAGTGTGTCTGCACCCACGCCACTCGCCTCGCAACTCCTTCTCTGTCCTACACCCTCAAAAATCCCAACAGCCTTTGCTCCCACCAGATTTACAATCTCTCTCCCTCTCCATGTTGATTAATACAGTACTATGGAAAAGTCTTAGGCACCCTAGCTATATCCACCAATGTGCCCAAGACTTTTGCACAGCATTCTATCATTTGGAAAACAGGGCAGAAAGGCGTCAGATGAAATTTAATTTAGACAAGTGTGTTACGTTTTGTAACTTCAAAACTTTAAACTGATTCAAAGGAAGACACAGGAGTCCAAAATATGACTCTAATTTTCTGTTTACTTTAAGTGAGGTGTGCACATATGTGGTGAACTACATATACCTGTCTGGACACGCCGCCCCCCCTGCTGACTGCCCCTGTGGCTCCTCCCACAGACCCCTGTATAAAGGTGATTGGAGGCACTGCTCCTCCCTCAGTCTCCAGGATGTTGTGTGATGGTCTCTTGCTGCTGATAGTGCTCTCCTCCAGCTAATAAAAGCCTATCTCTCGCCTCACATCTCCGAGAGTTATTGATGGTGCATCAACATATCATGTGGTAGTGCGTTTATGTAAGCAATTCACATATTCTTACATATAACCCATAATGAATTATTTAAGCAAACAAGAATGCTTCATCAGGAAATTTATATATACACATATATAGAAACAAGATTACTCAAATATTACTGAGGTATTAAATAACAACAATGTGAAACATTGCATTTTTGGATATCAGATTCTAGTAGGGAATAGAGAGTAAATTTCAGCCTTAGCAGCCTTGATGTACAGAGAGACCTCTGCCTGTGAAAGTTTTCCATAGGTGGATAGGACAGTGAAAAAGGTATTTGTTATACTTGTCTTCACAGGCCAGGACAATGAGTAAGAACAGGTATGTTACATTGCTGTTGAACAAGACATTGTTTGAAGAGCACCTAGAGTACAAACCAAACTACTAGAGGTACTCAGTGAGTCAGGCGACATCAGTAGACGCAAAAGGGTGATTGAGATTTTGTGTCAAAACCTTGCATCACAACTGAATATGTAGAGGGGAGGTAGCCAGTATAATGAGGTTAGAGGGAGGGCTTAGGTAAGGGTCCAGCAGGTGATAGGTGGAAGCAAGCGAGGAAGGGGTTTTGGGCAGATAGACCCAGGCGAAGTGGTGGGGTTGGGAGACGTGGCTGGGTGGGCAATAAGTCGAGAGAGATAAGGAGAGAAGAGAAGGTTAGATGGAGCAAGGTTTGGAGGGAGAGGGGAAGGAGGTGGGGCAGACTGGAAGGTGAAAAAAGGAGATACAAAAAGCTGCAGATGCTGCAATCTGATAATTAAGAAAGGTAAGAATGTGGAACTAGTTAAGGGAGGAAAGAGAGGGAGATGGAACCAAGTAGCCAGGAAACCTAAATAGGGAAACAAAACTGGGTAACCAGGGGTGGTGTGAGGAGTTAGAAAGGGTGGGGTGAGTGAACCTGGGTGGATCAGAAGGAGACAGAAAGGAGTGCATAAGGTGCAGGATATCTGGAACTGGAAAATACACTGTACACATCATTGTGTTATAGACTGTCCAGTTGGAATAGAAAGTGTTGTTCTTCATATTTTGAATATTGTGTTCAGTCCTGGTCATCAAACTATAGAAAAGATGATGAAGCAATAGGGTGAGTGCAGAAGAGATTCCTAAAATAGTGGGCTGGATTTATAAGGAGTGATTGGATAGGTTGGTTTTATTCTCATTTGGATTATAAGGGGCATAGATAGGATAGATAGTCATAATCTTTATCACAAAGCAGAGGAGCCTAGAAATGGAGGGCACTGGTGTAAGGTAAGAGGGAAGAAATTCAAAGGTGATCTGAGGGGTATGATTTTCACACAGAGGCTGGTGAATATCTGGAATTGGTTTCAAGACAAGGTGAGAAGAGACACGTACTATTATAAAGTTAAAAAGGCATGTGGACAGGTTTTTGGAGAGGAAATCTGCAAGGGATAATACGGGCAAATGGAACTATCATGGATAGGCATCATAATCATCATGGCTGAGGTGGGTTAAAAGGGCCTAATTCTGTGCTGAATGATTTTATAAAACCTTTAATCCCTTTTGATAGAGATCACTGCAATACCACCATTTCCAATTTATGCAACATCCCTGCTTTGGAAATCTATCTCTGATCTTCCATGTTCACTGGGATTAAACCCTGGAATTTCCTATCCAACAGCTGGACTACTTTAACCATATGCATTGCACCTAGTCTAATGTGGTTGCTCACCACCACCTTCTTAAGGACAATCTGATAGACAAATAAGAACTGGCTTTTCCAGTGACATCTATATCTTACGACTAAGCAAAAAAAGTCATAGAGTTAAGCAGTACAAAACCAGGCCCTTCAGCCCAATTCATCCATGCTAAGTCTCTTCCCCTTCATGGGTTATTATCTAATGATACATGGGTATCATTCATTTTAGAATGAAGCAATAGTACAATTAGTTTTGCAGTTAAAAGGTTAATGCCTTGTGTTAGATCACCTCTTTACAACATATGCTGTATTAATAAGTTCTTGGCCAATTAGTTTGTGAATAAAAATGCAAAACAGACCAGCAGTTGTCCAACAGTAGATCTTCCCAGTTAAGGACACATTGTTCTCTCTGCTTAACAAATAGAATTTGCTGCTCCTAATCAAAGCAGCATTAAACTGATTCTGTGTTCAAATCCTAAAGGATTCAATCACTCATGCAGATTTCAGATTGGCCCCAGGTGGACAGTTCTCTATCAAGTGTCCTCCTGTTGGAGAAGTAGAGTACTGTAGAGGAGCCTATCATCGAGAAATCCACTTTCCAATGGTAGAATCAGTACAGGCTCAGAGGTTTATGAAAGCTAAAGGGTAATAGTTCAGCCACTGAATACAGATATCTCATTCATATGATAGATCAAATTCAGGTCATGTTTATTCATCCAAAAAACTGGCTCCCTGTCACTGTTTGCATTGTATCCTGTGCTGAAGTGGAACCTTTTTCACAATATGTTAGAAATGAACCAGAGGGACAATACATTGTGAAGATAGAAGACAGCGATAAGAAACCAAAGTAAATTCAAATCTACCATTTTCTTATGAAATTATTCTGAGTTAGCTCAAACTGCCAGCATGTAAAATAATTTTTGTCTTAAAGTACATGCAACAGATATGGAATATTCACAATGTACATATTTTTCCCTGAATTGTGCAAATTAGAACAAAAAAATCAATAAACAGAATATTTTTTATTAAGGAGCACCTTTGCAAAATGTATACCTTGTCAAATATTTCCTTTTCAAATGATAAGTTTCTCCAGGCTTATAGAACATCAATTTCTGCTGCCTTTTAATGTTTCCCAGTGACAAACTTTTGTTTAATTTGATTAAATTGAAGATGCCTGTCATCATTAAAGCAAAATGTGAAATGAAGGTTGAAAATGATTCTTGCTTCTCTTGATAGAGAGGGTCGAAGTGAAGCAGCATCACTCTATTGCATAGAATCGTCGTTAGTACAATTGTCAGCTGTTGCTCAGTGGGAACACTTACTTCTCAATTAGAAGGTAACAGATTCATATTTCATCCCAGAGAATACAATACAAACGTTTTGGATGATGCCATATTATTGAAAGAACCATGTTTTCTAATAGATATACAAGAGACTAGAGATACTAAAATCAGGAGCAACAAATAATCTGCAGAGCTTTGTCCGAAAATATTGATACTCCTAATCCTCTGCTGATGCTGCTTGACACAATGAGATCTTGCAGCAGATTATTCATTGCACCCTTTAATCCAAAGACTTGTTATAGCTCTGGCTGCTTGGGTGAATGGAAATGATCCTCGGTATTATTTTTAATAAAAATAGACTGTGTTCCTAGTGCCCCAGCTAATATCTATTCCTTAGTCCATCTTGTGGCATCTTGCTGTGTAAAAATGTCTTGCTTGTTTGCTACACTACCAGAATAACTACACCTCCAGAGCAGTTCATTGGCTGTAAAATGCATTGGGCTGTCTCAATGCTGCAAGAGATATCACGTAACTACAAGATTACTGTAATCCTGGGAGGGGAGTGGACTACAAGAAGCATATTGGTATTGGTTTATTACTGTCACGTGCAACAAGATACAGTGAAAAACTAGTCTTGCGTACTGTTTATACAGATCAGATCATTAAACACTGCTTTGAGCTGGAATAAGGTAAAACAATAATAATGCAGAATGAAGTGTCATAGAATATGGCTGAGAATAAGAAGAGGAACCATGGTTGATTTAAAGGTTATCATTTCAGAATAAATCCAGAAACTAAATTTCTTTTACAAACTGCATTAAACTAATGGTATGTTGTTGCCCACCTGCAAAGAAAATGTTTCCGTCTTTTCATCAAAAGCTTTTGACTAATTGTGTTTTTTTCTTCTTCTGAAAATAAAGCACCTGAAGTCCTAATTTCAACAGCAGGTGAAGCATTCCAACCATCTCCCCCATGCACCAATCACAGAGGCACACATTCGTTCTCTCACTTCTCCCAAACATTCATTCCTCCTTTCATTGTTACCATACGGGTGATCCATCTCCAACCCATAACATCACTCCTCCTCAATTCACAGTAACACCTCATTTCTCTTCACTTTTTTAAACATCCCAAAGTCTTTCAGGGAAAGGTTACGAAACAAAAATTGACACTGAACCATTAAAGCAACATACAGCAATGTATTTGGAAAGAGTATGGAACAAAAGAAACCGGGCAGGTAAAGAAGAATGGCTACTAATGGAATGAGCCATGAAAATCAGATGTGTACAAATGAAGGAGAATGGAGATCTCGTACAATTGTTAGCCTGGTGGAAGCTTTATGAATAGGTAAGCTAAGGGGTGACAGATTGATTTAAAGCAAAAGCAGCAATTTTAAAATAAGATTCTATTTAAATGATAGCGCAGGCAGTAAGGACAGCAGTGATCAACGATTTGGTATGAGTTAGGATGAAAACTCTGGAAATATGTTTCATTGACGTGAACCTGTCGCACAGGTTTGCAGGAAGGAAGTTGCCTTTGCAAGTCTTCTTTTCTTTAAACTGCCTTCAGAATCTGCAAGGTTTTAAGTGGTTGCTGATTAATGAGGGATATTGGGCTGAGTGACTCAGAATGCAGGTTTGTTCACATTAGCCTTAATGGAATCAAGGATAAAGAAGAATTTTAGTGAAGTGCCAAGATCTCAGTGCATCCTGAATATCCTTGGTCACCAGAAGTTCTTCAGGAGTTGTTTATTCTGCAGCACTGTTTTTGCACTTTCCTTCCACCTCACAAGCAATCCCATTACTTTTCTTTGTCTTGCAGTTCTAGTCCTCTCCGGAATGTTACTTGATGACCAAAGTTACCTGTTGGGTGAGACTACAACTAAAGGTTATGGGTTAAGGGTGGAAGGTTAAAAGTTTAAGGGGAACATGAGGGGAAACTTCTTCATTCAAGAGGGCATGAGAGTGTGGAACGCGAAAATGGTGCATGCAAGTTTGATTTTAACATTTAAGAGAGGCTTGAATCGCAGGGGTATGGAGGGCTATGGTGCCGGTGTAGGTCGATGGCACTAGTTTAAATGGTTTGGCACAGACTAGATGTGAGTGAGGACCTGTTTCTGTGTTGTAGTTTTTTTACGAGTTTATGATTCCATGACACATCAAAAGGAAGGTGTAGAGAGAAAATATTGTAGGAAACCTCATACCTGGTGAGGAGTTTAAATTCTAATTTGCTATACTGATAATTATTTAACAATGTTCCTTATGGTGGTGTAGCTACTGTTACAGTTATAGAGTCAGAGAGTACTATTGGACAGAAGCAAGGCTTTTGGCCCATCCAGTCCATGTTGAACTGTTATTACTAACTATTGTCCCATCCACCTGCATATGGAACATACCCCTCCTTACCCCTCTCATCTATGTCCTTATCCAAATCTTGTTTAAAATTTGAATTTAAAATTTCTGCAAGTGGTTTGTCCCACACTCTCACCATCCTCAGAGCGAAGGAGTTCTTCTGAAAAATGTCACCATTTACTGCGAACCTATGACCTCTTATTTTAGTCTCAACCACCCTCAATGGGAAAGCATGTTTGCATTCATCCTGTTTATACCCTTCATAATTTTGGATGTCTCTATCAAATCTCCGCTTATTCTCAGAAGCTCCGGGAAATAAAGTTCGAATCTGTTCAACCTTTCCTTACAAGTCAGGTCTTCAAGTTCCGGCAACATCATTGTAAATTTTCTTGGTATTCTTTGAATACCTGATTAATATCTCTCCTGTAGGTTGGAGCACACAATGCTCCAGATTAGTACTGTGTGCACTAACCTATCGCATGGAATGATATATAATATTTTACCTGTTTTCTTCATGTTGGTGTTAAAATTAGGACCCAGCTGCCATGGTTTTCATTTCCACATCTGTTTCAGTCTTAATCTTTGAAAATAGTGAGGAAAAGGGTGTGTAAGGGGTGCACTGTCTGGACTAAGAAATGCAGCAAACTCCTTGTTCTGTTTTCCCTTGATACAATATATGGTGTTGAAATGAATAATCATTTCATGTTCCTATTACAGATTACAAAACTGAAAATTAAGTCAAGTCATCTCAACAAATTACTTCACCAATTCTATTGCCAAAAATTAAAGTATGTTTTTGAAATAGGGCCAACAAATCCATCAGTTTTTGATTATTTTTGGATGGTCAGACCATGAACCAAAAATTGGATCACATCCAAACTGGGCTTGTTTTAAGCTGCAGGACCAGAGCTGGTCTTTTTATTTACTAGCAGTGACTTGCAGTCTCTCAGAGCAGTTTGATGGCACCAAGAAGAATCAGTTTGCCAAACAATGAAGTAAAGGTGATAGCCAGAGAGTAAATGACTCTCCTACATATTCCAATTTCCACAGTGTTCGAAAGTAGTCTCTTCAGTGGTAGCTGGGTTATCAATAAAGTTCAGTTGAGTACCCTGCATGCTGGCATCCTGGTGTGCTCTGTACTATCCCTCAATAACAAATTCACCGATCTCCAAATGCAGTGAGAATACTAGAAGAGGATTGGCCTATTCCGCCCTAAATATTGCCTTCAATGCCCTCAACCTCTTAGATGACAGATCACTTATCTCAATTTATCCCCATTTAAAATCAAAGTAAATTTATTATCAAGGTTTGCATATGTCACCATATACAACCTTGAGATTCATTTTCTTGCAGGCATTTACAGGAAAATAAAGAAATACAATAGAATTAATTCAAAACTATACGTAAATAAAGACTGACAAATGACCAATGTGCAAAAGAAGACAAATGTATGAATATAAAATACTGGGAACATGAGTTGTAGAATCCTTGACAATGAGTCTGTAGGATGTGGAATCAGTTCAGAATTGTGGTGACTGAAGTTCTCCACACCTGTTCAGAAGCTTGATGGCTGTAGGGTAATAACTGTTCTAGAACCTAGTGGTGTAGGACCCAAGGCTCTTACATGATGATAATAGTGAGAAGAGAGAATGGCTTGGATGGCGAGGGTACTTAATTATGAATGATGATTTCTATATAGATCCATTGATTTTACAACTAACACCTTTTACTATTTTACTAAATAGTCTCAACTCCTATTTAGATCTGAACTGGAGATTTCCAACAAACTTCATGCGAAGGTATGTTTGTAGTATCATTAATAGCATTGCAGTTATGCTGATGAGCAGTATTCAGATCTAGACAATTAAACTCGAGATAGGCTAGAATCCCTCCACAGCAGATGGGGAAATTAAATTCATGGTGGTTAAACAAATTTGGAATAAACAGCTAGGACTCATAGTAATAAAAGAGAATTATTCTAAAAAGAACAATTTGTTCACCTGTGATCTTTATGGGTTCCATTGAAGCTCCCTTACTGATTATCAGCGCAGATGCTAAATACCACAGAATACAGATGTTAGTTTGGATATTCATTTTTTTATCAGCTGAACCCAGTAATCCATACTGACACAAGGTTTGGTTGGCATTAAGCAAAACAACTAAGTGTTCATTCTTAATACATGAATTTTGCTTGATTGTATGACCAGACAGGAAGTAGCACTACCAGGCAAGATTTTGGAGGGAGCAGTCTTGTTTTTTTTTAATTAATTAACTCCTTTAATAAAGTAAACAAAATAGATCTGAGCAATTTATTTAGAGAAAGCAACAAATGAAAAATGATTTTTCTTTCTCTATTTTTCAGCATTTAGCTCATGAGATCTTTCTGTTAGAAATTTCAAATAACATATTCAGCAAATGTAAATCAATTGCACGTTTGAAAGGCTGGGAAGATTGATTAACTTTCAAAAAATATAAACATATCTTAACCATTGTTGACAAAACCCTGAAACAGTTTTAATGAAGCAAAAAAAAGTTCATGACTCCCAGAGGAAGGATGAATGATCTAATGGATTCAAAGATAATTTCAGTTTCAGGTTCATTTATTCATCACGTGTACATTGAAACATACAGTGAAATGTGGTAACAACCAACACAACCTAAGGATGTACTGGTGTAGCCCACAAATTTTACCACACATTCTGATGCCAACAATGTTCAGCGGAACAACACAAGCTACACAAGTATCAACAACAATAACAACACAACATCAAAACATAATAAAAACAGCAAAACAAGTCCCTTTTTCACCTCTGCCCACCCACCCAGAGAAGCCTCCAAACCCAGGACAGGCCTCCAACCACCAGTCCTTTGTCCCACACTCTCAAACAACTCACAACCACTGGGCCTTGAACCTGCAATCCCTGCCTTGAACTCGCAGATCTCTGACCTCTGGACATGCCAACTTAGTGGCTTCAACCTTCAGGCCTCGACCGCTGGGTTCGACAGCTTCGGTCTTCGACCTCCAAGCTTTGACCTCCGGACTCACTGATTCCTGAACTTTGACCATCAGCTTTGACCAACAGACTACACCGACCTCTGGATATCGACCCCTGGACTCGCCAGTCAGAGGCCTTGACCTCTGGGCTTGCATGGGCCTCATCTCCAGAACCCACTGAACTGAGAGGATCAATGGCCCTTGTGCCCCCTGCTTGCTTGGACCACTGACCCCAGGACTTGCCTGTCCTTGTCCACAGGGCCCACTAACCTCAGTCATTGACTCTGGAGTTCATCGGTCTTTGACTACAGTGCATTCTGACTTTGATTCCAACCACTGGCTCTTGCCTTGATTCTTCATTTACTGCCCCTGACCTCTAACTCCCCCTCATCTCTGTTCTTTAACCTTAACCTGACCCCTGACCCCTGAAGCATCCCTATGAACCTAAGAAGCTAGTAAATCTGAGCCACATCCTCAATGGACATCACAACTCAGTGCCATCTTAACCAGAAACTGTTATTTAATTATAATAATGATAGATACAATAAGGCGTATTTAGAAAGTATCTTAACATAGCAAAGTATCTTAAAGTGCTTCATTGGAATTATATCCAAAAGAAACTAACACTGAGCAACATGATTAAGACAGATCACCAAAAACATGATTAAAGATCTTCAATTTCAAGGAGTGTCATAAAGCACGGAAGAGATATATAATGGAGGACATATCAAGCATGTGAATTATGGTTCTTGGCAGCACATTTGCCATCTTCTGAGCAGTTACATTTGAAAGGAAGAGAAGTCATAAATGTAACATCACCATGTTAATGAAATAGGATTACAGAGATAGAGGAAAACCAGGCTGTGAACGGATTTGAAAATAGTGACGAGGATTTGAAGGCTGAGAAACTATTTGGCTGGAGAGAAATGAAATGTTTCTTCTGACTAAAAAAAAGACAATAATATGAAATTGGAAATGATATATTGTTCATTTAAACCAGATTAAATTGCTATGGTGATGTAAATTCGTGTTAATTCATTGATTATAAAGATTATGCCGGAGAAGTATAAAAAGCATTTTAGGATGCACAAAGAGTTATTGGTACTAACTTTAAGATTTATCTCTGCCCTCTCAGATGCTTGGACAGAGACCAGGACTAACTACAGTAAATATCAGCAAAGATATCTTTACAATTCCTCCAAATTCATGAGGCATGATTTATATCCCTTCTGCTTTGTTAGGGAAGGATGTGTTGTTCTCATGCCTGAGACTGGTCTCAAGTGTGTGAACACTATTTCATTTATGGCCAGATATTACCAGATGGACAAAGGAAAAGATCCAAGGATATGCTCAAACCTTTCCTTGAAGAACTGCAACAACACTCCATGACTCCTGGGAATTCTGACCCATGACCATAAAATTGGAGAAGGAACATTCAGGATGATATTGTGAACCTCAACTTCATGCACTGAAGCACACAAGACCCTACTTAAAAGGCAAAGGGAACTTACCATCCTACAAACTACTTAACCACCATCCCCGTACAACACTCCTCCCCCTTTGTGAAAGAGTTCATATTCGAACATTGGCTTCATTAGTCCCCTCAAAGCTACAAAATTGGACTGGTACCGAATCATTCTCGATCCCATAGGGCTGCAGTTGCAGTATACAGTTTCATCCTAGTTTTTACACAGGACATGCATTTGGGAGAGTGGTAGGCTGGATTTGACAGCAGTTGTGGGGCTGCAGGTTTATAGTGCTAGGTGGGGCATTTCTACATGCTTTCTCTCTCCCCACTCTCCCCTCTCATGCCCAGGCTGCATCAAGCCTAGCAGAGCTGGGACCATTGAGCAGGGTTCATTCACTCTCTCAGTGAGTTTCTGGGGCCACTCTTCCCATGCATGCTTGCCCTCCCCCCACAGGAGATTTGTAATCCTCTACCACACTTGGTTTTATTTCTTCCTGATTTACGAGGAGTTCAGGTTTTGTAGTTTTGAGGAGCAGAAACCTCTCATAATCTGAGGACTCCCTGTAAAGAATAACAAAGAACTCATCGCTTACAGTTGCAAAGGCCAATATTGCCTTTTTGACAAAGGACGGCAAAACTATTTGCAAAGGTATAAAAGGGTGAGAGAACTCAAAACAAGCGGGTTTGAAATAGTAATTTTAGATGATTGCAGTTCAAAATTCATAACTTAATTTCATTTCATTCTTATTCCTAAAATTATGAACTTCAGTTTTCAAAATTCAAAAAAATAGGAATACCGATAAATTTAATTCCTAAAGGTACAAATCTGTATCTGAATCAGAATCAGAATCAAGTTTATTATCACTGGCAGGTGTTGTGAAATTTGTTAACTTAGCAGCAGTTCAATGCAATGTAAAATATAGAATAAAATAAATAAATAAATAACAGTATACGTATATTGAATGGATTTAAAATAGTCCAAAAACAGAAATAATATATTTTTTAAAAGTGAGGTAGTGTTCATGGGTTCAAAGTCCACTTAGGAACTGGATGGCAGAGGAGAAGAAGCTGTTTCTGAATCGCTGAGTGTGTGCCTCAGTTGTCGAACCCAGAGGTCGAGGCCCGAAGGTTGAAGCCACTGAGTTGGTAGGTACATCATACCTCATGGTAACAGTGAGAAAAGGGCATGCCCTGGATGCTGGAGGTCCTTAATAATGGACACTGCCTTTCTGGGACACCGCTCCTCTAAGATGTCCTGGGTTCTTTGTAGGCTAGTACCCAAGATGGAGCCGACTAAATTTATGACTCTCTGCAGTTTCTTTTGGTCCTGTGCAGTAAACACCAGCACCCCACCCCCCCATGCCAGACAGTGATGCAGCCTGTCGGAATGCTCTCCACAGTACATCAATAGAAGTTTTTGAGTGTTTTTGTTGACATAACAAATCTCTTCAAACTCCTAATGAAGTATCTGAGATTCTATCAACAATGGTTGTATCATCAGCAAATTTTGATGTTATTTGAGCTATGCCTAGCCACTTGCCTTGCCCGATGCCAGTCCCCTAGGCCTGAGACAATGTAGCAGTAGTAGCCACACACATGGGTATAGAGAGAGTAGAGCAGTGGGCTAAGCACACGCCCCTGAGGTGCACCACTGTTAATCATCAGCGAGGAGGAGATGTTATCACCAATACTCACAGATTGTGGTCTTCCAGTTAGGAAGTCGAGGATCCAATTGCAGAGGTCCAAAGACCCAGGTTCTGTAACTTCTCAATCAGAATTGTGGGAATGATGGTATTAAATGCTGAGCTATAGTTGATGAACAGCATCCTGACATAGGCATTTGTGTTGTCCAGGTGGTCTAAAGCTGTGTGAAGAGCCATTGAGATTGCATCTGCCATTGACCTTTTGTGATAATGGGGGAATTGCAGTGGGTCCAGGTCCTTGCTGAGGCAAGAGTTCAGTCTAGTCATGACCAGCCTCTCTAAGCACTCAATCACTGTAGATGTGAGCGTTACCGGGCGATTTTCATTAAGGCAGCTCGCATCATTCTTCTCAGGCACTGGTATAATTGTTGCCTTTTTGAAGCAAGTCAGAACTTCCGCCTGTAGCAGTGAGAGGTTGAAAATGTCCTTGAATACTCCTACAAGTTTTTAGAGCTTTACAAGCTATTCCATCGGATCCTTCCACCTTGCAAGGTTTCACCCTCTTTAAAGGCAGCCTAACATGGCGCTGTGAGACAGAGATCACAGGGTCATCAGGTGCAGCAGGGATCTTCACAGCTGTAGTTATATTCTCCATTTCAAAGGGGCATAGAGGGCGTTGAGTTCATCTGGTAGTGAAGCATCGTTGCCATTCATGCTATTGGGTTTCGCTTTGTATCTGATATTTATACATTTTTAGAAATGTGCTTATTTTATTTGCTTTAACCATTATGCTTAAAATAATTGTGCACAAAGGAATTTGCAAACATATTGCTTAAGATGTTTTGCAGTTAAAGTAATTTGGAGTTTCATTCATTCCAGCAATTCACTGGGAGGAGAGAATATTACAGAAACATTTGGACAAAAAGCAGCAGAGAATATGTAGGATTGTCCGTTCAGAAGCTCACCTTAGGCCATCTTCTTAACATTTTTGACATGGCGTCAATTGGAAAACACAAGGTTTCGTTTGAATTGGTAAAATATGAGGCTGAACATGGACATAATTCTGTTTACCTGGTGCTCTGTACCAGGGGGTTTGAATTTTGTATTGCTCCATAGAAAAATAATCTGGTTTGACCACTGTTAAGTGCTGTGATTTAGCAATGTTAACACATCTGACAAGAGCTGACAAAAATCAGTACAGCCCAGATGCCTTTGTTATATATTTTAAGGATCTATACCTTAGACTGCTAGTGCTCTGGGTGTTGGCTGTCAGCCCACTCATTCCTACCAGCACCTGGATTTAAAAAGATACTGTTGCAAGATATAGGTTTCACGTAATGTACATTTCCTCACAAAATATAGACAGCCCATGACAGCAGATGAAAAAAGGTTGTCTCACATGCATGGATTATGAAACTTGGGCAACATACTTGAAATTAACACTAATGACTTTAGATTTGCTGTTGGCACTTGGGATACTACTACGTAACAAGTCCTGGATGGTACTGAGGTAGATTTTGCTGAACAATTGAAAGGATCAAAGGCATAGATAATCTTCCATTAGACAAACTAAAAACTGAAGTCACATGCTTACTTTGAGTGAAATCACCACGTATATCATCCTGACCATATTTGCAGGCCAAACCACAATTAAGAATCTATTATTGTACGGCTTCCATTGCACCAACACAATGAAATTAAAACTACAACTAAACATAAACAACAAATAAAAAGGCAACTTGATTCTCTTCTCAAAACAGCAGCCACAGAACATCAAAAAACATGGGACCACCACTACCTGATAGTTGCTCTCCCAGCCACACACCACTCTGACATTGTGTTAAACTATGTATACCTGTCTGGACACGCCCCTCTGCTGACTGCTCCTGTGGCTCCTCCCACAGACCCCTGTGTAAAGGCGATTGGGGCACTGCTCCTCCCTCAGTCTCCGAGATGTCGTGCTCCCTTTCTGATGCTAATAAAAGCCTATCGTTCACTTCCAGTCTCCGAGAGTTATTGATGGTGCATCAGACATGGAACTTCCAACTCCGTTGTCAGATCAAAAACTTGGAACTCACAAGTTCACTAGAGCTAGTGGTAACAGAGGTGCTTAGCATGTCTTTCAAAGAAAAAAGTGAAACGATGATTAAAAAAAAGTGCTGAAGTTGTAGGCCTAACAAGGCAGGAGTAAAAGAAGCTTTGTGGTATAGTTAACCGGTGGAGAGAGTGGAGTTTACCAACTTTGGCTCAAGAGACTTTGGTGAGGAGGCACAGTTGAGTAGCAGGTAAAGCTTTTGTAGTAGTTGAATAAAAAGTCACCAAACAACAACTAATTAAATGAAGTAAGGAAGATGCTGGATCAGGTGATGTGCTGTAGCTTCATGATGTGGGAACTGGTGGATCCCATTGTGGTTCCTGGTGACCACATCTGCAGCGAGTGTTGGCTGCTCGAGGATCTCGGGCTCAAAGTCGATGACCTGGAATGTGAGCTTCAAACACTGCGGCACATCAGGGAGGGGGAGAGTTACCGGGGTTCTCTGTTTCAGGAGGGAGTCACACCCATTAGATTAGATGCCTCAAATTCGGTCTGTGGTCAGAACAAGAGGGTGTGACTGCGAGTGAGGTGGGTAGTGGGATCCAAGAGCCTCAGCCCTTGAGCCTGTCCAACAGGTCTGAGATTCTTGCTCCCTGTGTGGATGAGAGTGGGGGCTGTCGGAAGGATGAGCAACCTAACTGTGGTACTGCAGTTCAGGGAGCAATTCAAGAGAGGGGAGAGAAGAAAAATGTAGTGGTAGTTGGGGATGGTATAGTCAGGGAAATAGACAAAGTTCTCTGTCGCAGCGATAGAGCATCCCGAAGGCTGTTACCTGCCTGGTGCCGGGTTCAGGACATTTTATCTGACCTGCAGAGGAATTTGCAGTGGGAGGGGAAAGATCCAGTTGTTTGGTTCATATGGGTATCAATGACATAGGTAGAATGAGAAAAGATATTCTGCTGAGAGAATTTGAGCAGCTAGGGACTAAATTAAAAAGCAGAACCAAAAAGGTGGTAATCTCCAGATTACTACCTGAACTACGAGCAAATTGGCACAGGGTCAAGAAGATTAGAGAGTTAAGTGTGTGGCTCGAGGATTAGTGTGGGAGAAGCGGGTTTGAATTCATGGGAAACTGGCACCAGTTCTCTCGGAATGGGCTCCACCTGAACCGTGACAGGACCTGGATTCTGGCAAATCGCATAACTGGAGTTGTGGATAGGACTTTAAACTAAATAGTGGGGGGGTGGGGGTGGGGGTGTTCAACAGATTGGAGAAGTATGGATAAAGTAAAGAGAAAGGTGTGGATAAAGATAAAATAAAAGCAGAAGTTAAAAAAAGAGAATTGGAAAGGTGGAGTGCAGAAAAGTCAAGTGCATAAGAGACAAAGATTACTAAATTTTAAAGTCACAGTGAGTGTAAGGGCACTTTATCTGAATGCCCAGAGTATTCACAACAAAGTCAGTGAACTTGGGGCACAAATCAATACAAAGAGGTATGATTTAGTGGTCATTACTGAAATGTGGTTGCAGGGAGGAGAGGTTTGGGAATTAAATATCCAAGGATATCAGGTAATGTGGAAGGATAGGCAGAGAGGTAAGAGAGGTGGGGTAACATTCTTAATTAAGAAGGAGATCAGGGCAATAGTGAGAGATGAGATAAGATCTAAGGAGCAGAATGTTGAATCCATCTGGGTAGAGATTAAGAATAGTAAAGGGAAAAAAAAAATCACTGCTGGGAGTGGTCAACAGGCCACCGAATAGTAACATTACAGAGGCATGGGCAATAAACTGAGAAATATCTGAGGCATGTAAGAATGGAACAGCAGCTTTCATGGGGGACTTTAACTTGCACATAGATTGGGCGAGTTAAGTTGGTCAAGGCAGTCTTGAGGAGGACGTCATAGAATGCATCTGCGATGGCTTTCTTAAACAGCATGTTACTGAACCTACAGGAGAATGTGCTGGCTTAGATCTGGTCCTGTGCAATGAGCCAGGTAAAATTAGTGATCCTGTAGTTAGGGATCCTCTTGGAAAGAGTGATCACAGTATGACTGAGTTTCTCAGATAAATGGAGGATGCAGTAGTTTGATCTAAAACCAGTGCATTATGCCGAAACAAGGGAGACTACAGCGTGATAAGGGAGGAGATGGATAGGGTAGACTGGAAACACAGGCTATACGGTGGGATGGTTAAGGAGCAGGGGAAGTCTTTCAAAGAGATTCTTCATGGTGCTCAACAGAAGTATATTCCAATTAAAAGCAAGGACAGTAAAGGTGGGGAGAGCCAGCCATGGATAACTAAGGAAATAAAGGAAGGTATCAAACTAAAAGCTTGTGCATACAAAGTTGCCAAGAGCAGTGGGAAACCGGAGGATTGGAAAAACTTTAAAGTGGCAAAAAACCACTAAAGTGAGCAATAAAGAAAAGGAAGATAGATTATGAAAACAAACTAGCACAAAATATAAAAATGGATTGTAACTTTTTTTCTAATTATATAGAACAGACAAGGATGGCTAGAGTGAATGTAGGTCCCTTGGAGGATGAGATGGGGGAATTGATATTGGGTAATGAGGAAATGGCTGAGGCTTTGAGTGACTATTTTGTGTTGGTTTTCACAGTGGAGGACATGCTGAAGAGAGATGTTATGGATGTGATGGGAGGTGAGGACCACAGTACAAAAGCTATCACTAGAGAGGTAGTGCTGAGAAAAGTTGTGAGGCTAAAGATAGACAAGTCCCCTGATCCTGATGGAATGTATCCCAGGGTACTGAAAGAAATGGCAAAGGTTATAGTCGAGGCTTTAGTGATAATTTACCAAAATTCTCTGGACTCCGGGCTGATCCTGACAGATTGGAAGAAGCTGAATGTCACTCCACTGTTCAAAAAAGGATGTAGGCAAAAGGCAGGTGACTATAGGCCAGTTAGTTTAACATCTGTAGTTGGGAAAATGCTTGAAGTTATTATTAAAGAAGAAATAACAAGGCATCTGGAAAGAAATGGATCCATCAGGCAGATGCAGCATGGACTCAGCAAAGGCAGGTCCTGCTTGACAAACTTACTGGAGTTCTTTGAGGATATAATGAGCACAGTGAATTGAGGGGAACAGATGGACGTTATTTACTTGGATTCCCAGAAGACATTCGATAAGGTGCCACATAAATGACTTATCTATAAGATAAGGGTGCATAGAGTTGAGGGTAATGTATTAGCATGGACGGAGAATTGATTAACCAATAGAAAGCAGAGAGTTGTGATACATGGGTGTTTCTCTGGTTGGCAATCAGTGGTGAGCGGTGTGTCACAGGGGTCGGTGCTGGGCCCAGAACTGTTCACGATATACATTAATGATCTGGAAGAGGGGACCGAGTGTAGTGTATCTAAGTTTGCTGATGACACTAAATTGAGTGGAAAAGTAAATTGTACAGGGGATACGGAGAGGCTACAGAGAGATATGGATAGGTTAAATGAGTGTGCTAGGGTCTGTCAGATGGAGTACGATGTTGGCAAATGCGAGGTCATTCACCTTGGAAGGAAAAATGGATGTTCAGACTATTATTTAAATGGGGGAAGATTGCAGCATGCTGCTGTGCAGAGGGACTTAGGAGTGCTTGTGCATGAATCACAAAAGGTTGGTCTACAGGTGCAGCAGGCTATCAGGAAGGCAAATGGAATGTTGGTCTTCATTGCTAGACCGATTGAATTGAAGAACAGGGAGGTTATACTGCAACTGTACAGGGTACTATCGAGGTCGCACCTAGAGTACTGTGTGCAGTTCTGGTCTCCTTACTTGAGGGAGGATATACTGGCTTTGGAGGTGGTGCAGAGGAGATTCACCAGGTTGATTCCATAGGTGAAGGTGTTGGACTATGACAAACAAGAGAAAATCTGTAGATGCTGGAAATCCAAACAACACACACAAAATGCTGGAGGAACTTAGCAGGCCAGGCAGCATCTATGGAAAAGAGCACAGTCGACCTTTCAGCCTGAAATGTCGACTGTACTTTTTTCCATAGATGCTACCTGGCCTGCTGAGTTCCTCCAGCATTTTGTTTGGGTTAGACTTTGAGGAAAGATTGAGTTGCCCAGGACTGTATTCTCTGGAATTCAGAAGGATGAGAGGAGATCTTATGGAAACATAAAATTATGAAAGGGATAGATAAGATAGAGGCAGGAAAGTTTTTACCGCTGGTAGGTAAGACTAGAACAAGGGGACATAGCCTCAAGATTCAGGGTAGTAGATTTAGGATGGAGATGAGCAGGAATTGCTTTTCTCAGAGAGTGGTGAATCTGTGGAATTCTCTGCCCAATGAAGCAGTGAAGGCTACCTCAGTAAATATACTTAAGACAAGGTTGGATAGATGTTTGCATAATAGGGGAATTAAGGGTTATGGGGAAAAGGCAGGTAGGTGAAGATGAATGCATGGGCAGATCAGCCATGATCTTATTGAATGTCAGGGCAGGCTCAATGGGCCGGATGGCCTACTCCTGCTCCTATTTCTTATGTTCTTATGTTCCAAAAGATACAATTACTTTATTATAATGAGTACACACAATATGCTGTGTGCGTAGAGAAGGTGCATCAATGTGATCGCAAATCGATATACATGTAAACGCAATGCATAGAGCAGTGTGTGAATGATGCTTTTACAGCCATTCTAAAACTGTCCAGCCTGGCATACCTAGGCACACCTGGACAAGACAGAAAACTTTTCAGCTTACTTTGTGGGCAACATTTTAATTCACTTGAATTATGAGTTGAAGTAACAAATATAGGTGATTTCAAAAAATGGTGCAAGATAGGGAAATTGCATGGTGATTTTCAGAATCAGCAGACCAAAATCCATAAGATACACCAAAAAGTATTCAGGAAGCAAAATCTTTTTACCCAGTGTAATTAGTGAAGTTCCTGCAATTTGAGTGTTGTCTCTGCTGCATTTCATGTCTCTGCATTTGTCTGGAATTCCCGGTTAGCACATTAACACAATCCATATCACTATTTAGCACTTTAGGCATTTTTACTGCACATATCAGGTCCCAAGATGTTGCAGTCATTCAGACAGCAAGTGACTGCTCTGCTGTGGTAGTGCCCCACAACTTACATTGGGAAGTCTACATAACCCACCTGAACAAAGCTGAAACTTTGCACTTTATTGTTTACCCGCACCGCACTTTCTTAAGAGCTTTTACACTTCATTCTGTATTGTTACTGTAATAATAAACCAACCAAATCAAAACTTGTACAGAAACAACTTCTCTCCTGCTTTCAATGTAGGAGGATGGTTGCAGTTCATTTTGAAAACTAGAAGTTAATTTAATCTTCTATTAATTGTTTGAATAGCTTAGATGCTAATAATCATTTTTAAGTGCTGTAGATTATATTTTTAGATTCTTTTTCTGAAACATTAACATTTTTGCCAACGATTTTGGAAGACAGAGACGTTTTTATTATGGATTAGCTAATGGCTGAGTTGCATTCTGTGGGTATATGGCCAAGTTAATTCCAGCAAGATAACGGCACACTCAGAAGCTGCAGCCTCTCTGGTTCTAACCCCAAAGGTGTGGTTTTTTGTCCTTTATGTATTTTTCAGAATCACAAGATGGTTATCAAGGTCATCAAGTCCTGCAGGTCTACCCCACTAGTGAGTTGCTGGACAGTGGTGGAGCTTTTTTGTTGCAGCCTGCCTCAATCACCCAGGGAAGAAGGTGCCAGCGGCAGTCCATGGACGCAGTGTGCAATCCAACAGATGGGGTTGATTGGCTTGGACATTACTGTTGTGTTCGAAAGACTTCGTCGGACATTGGTAATGTTAAATACTTTGAGTCTGATTCACCGGTTCATTGGCAAGACTGACAGCGCAGGAGCTGAGGGGCCTCAGTTATAGTGTGGACCAGGCCTCTTTCATGCCTCGGGGTCGCCTGTTGTAGTCGCTGAGGAAGGGGACCCTGAAGTTGTCTGTGTGCTGCTGGATTCCTCCTGTTCATGCTTCCCTCCAGTGTTTGTTTGCTGTGTTGCATCCATCTATGGCTGCACTACACAATACGAGAAACTGCTGCAGGCTGTTCTTGCAGAAACATAGCTCCAGGCCAACATTTACGTACCACTAATCTACGGGCCATGAAACTCAGAGATTTGGGCTATGTTATTATTTTTTAATACAGTTCGAGGACCCCCTTTTTGGACTTTTGTTTTATTTGTTAACTGTGAGTAACTTGTAAATGTGCTATGTGCTGTGTGTGACCATGGCTCTGTGTTTTGTACCTTGGCCCGAAAGGAACACTGTTTTGTTTAAATGACTATTAAACTTGAAAAATAAAAGTTCTGCCATATGTAAGTGCATCAGAAATAGAGAGCCCCCAAAAGGAAATTAACAGATTTTGTGTAACTTAGCACTATGTCCTTATTTTCTTCATTATGACTGCATTTTTCAGTTAAATGGAATCACACAAAACAATTGTGTGATATGGTGCAATTTCTTGGCTTACATGCTGCAAGAATCTGAAATATAATCAAAAATTCAGGAAATTTGCAACCTTTGGGGAGTAAAGTTATATTAACTACCTCACAAATGCAGCCAAGAAATGGGGCTTTGGTGGGGTTTGGTGCTGGGCTGGAGGGTGGTTGGCTTGTAAGTAAAAGAGCAAGTAAAATTCAGAAGCAAGGTATACAGTTTCAACCATAATGGTACAGCTAATAGACTTTAAGAGGTTTGCTAAATAGCCTTAGAGAGCCTTCTTTATCTTTAAAAGCATTCTTCAACCAAAATTCCAGTTGTTAAGCAATATCCCATGGAGTCCAGAAGTTTCACCTTTTTCCCTTCTGTTTAGTTGCTTAGAATATCTTTTATTTTGTTAAGGACTATTTTAATGCATTTGTTATTTTATTAACTTGTCGTGTGTCTCAGAAATACCACATCATATTCCAACGTTCTGCATTTCTAAACACAGACACAGAAAATTCTTGGATTCGTGCATGGACCAATATTATAATTTTGCCGCAAATGCGAAAAAATATAAAACTCAAATGTCAATTAATTTTGGAATCAAAGAAATAAACAATGCTGAATATTTGAAGATCGTAGCCTAAGGTGTTTCATACAGAACGTAACAGAAATCAAGTAAGCATACTAGATTCAGTATGGAGTAAATTGTAAGATCCTGAAAACCTGGTCAATGGACTTAAGGTTTTCTTGTGATGGCAAGACCCTGTTGGATATTGGTAACATAGTACTCTGCAAGTCCAGTTCATTAGTTCATTGGCAAGGCAGATGGCTGGGGAACTGCATAGCTGCCCAGAGAAAGAGATGCCAGAGATGGTGTGGGAGAGAGCAGAGGCACGGCGGGTGCACCTAAGTACGTGTTGTGTTTGGGGCAGGTCCCTTCTGTCAGTGCTGCTCTGTAGTGTTCGTTCGGTGGAAGACAAGGCGGATTGTGTTCATGTGTAGCTGCACTAGTCATGATGAGGTACTGCTGCCTGCTTGTTCTTGCAGAAATGTGGCTCCAGGACAACATTCTATGCACCATCAATTTTCAGGCCATGCCACTCAGGGATTTGAGCCATATTATTCTTTTGTGACTGTATGTTTTTCTGCCTTCATTACTATATGTGCTATGTGTGATTGTTGATGCAGTGATTTGTACCTTCGCTCCGGAAGAACACTCTTTTGTTTGGCTGTATTCATGTACACAGTTGAATGACAATTAAAGTTGAACTTGAACTACATTTCTTTCCCAGTGTTTATATCTCAAATGGAGCTGAATTACACTGAGCATTGCAATTCATTCAAAATACTCCTATCTAGATAACATCCACTTTGTTTTCAGAAATGAGGGTCCAGTTCTGCCCATTTTTCATCATTCTTTGGGAATACTTTGCAGATACTGAGTGAGGAAAGAGTTAAAACTATTTCAGTCCAACAGTCTCATAGGCGCACTATCATCACTACAAATATCATGAACAGAATTGAGTGCCAAAGAGAGAATGAGTGGTTATAACAACATCTGCCAGTAAGAATTAAAACACTGAAGAGGTAACGAGAAGCAGTGAATATGAAATTCAATTTAGTGCCATGTATGTGTTATACTTTCATGAACATATTATGTTTAACAACTTGGTATCGTTTTTAAGATAATGATTTTTGGCAAGTTCCTTGAAATATAGTGTAGATTGAACTCAATTTCTTTGAATTTAATTTTTATTAGAGTATTTTATTGTGTGTTACAATTTCAATTTAGTCAAAACAGCGTCATCTTCCTTTTCATTTTATGAAGCTTCACTAATTTTTTTTTAAACTTTCTTTTGCCAGCTGTAAGCCTCTAGAGTGGAGAGCAACAACAGGCAAATGAATTCTAGTTTAGTTATTCATTGAAGGACAACCTAAAATATGACAGGCCTTGATTTCTGAGGCCAGATTTTAGTGAATAACCACTACTACCTCATGCTGATATTTCTGTCAAAGATACAACTTTAACAAATGGATATACTGACCTGGGAACTATTAATGGCGTCTAACTCATCGCACATCAAAACTGTCCTAATACTGTAAATATAGAACAACTTTTGCTAAAAAAGCATATAGGTTATTTCTAATTCTCTTTTAAGTGCCTGTAGATATACACGCCATTAGATATTTCCTAATATGGTTACAGGAGTAGAACTATTGGTCTTAGATTTAAGAGATAATCAGAACCATATATAAAATAAACCATACTTCAATTTATACCAAAAGTGGAAACAACATGTCCTGCATAACAGAACCATACTTAAATTACAGAAGAATAATAGTTTGCAACAAAAGCAGAAAACACAATGCAATTTAATTATGTTTAAAATTTTACACATTGCCCATCAATATTATGATGCATATTTAAATCAGTCTTTGCCTTTCATTGGCATAATAAAATGAAGAGAAATATATATAGATATATAACTTCACATCTCCAAATAAGGGCATGGAATGCATACAAAAGGAATTTATCATTTCTTACTTCTGCTGTTGTTATCAAGAGGTAAAGTTGCAATCATATGAAGAAGGTATAACACAAAGATATATTCGTGATCTCTATTTCAAATCTCCTTATCACTGTATGAACATTTTCTGATTCCTCTTAAAGAATTCAAATTGTACCTGAGACTGAACATAAATGAATCTGTCTTCAACTAAAGTGATAGCAGAACAGAATCATGGACTGCAAAAAGTTGAACTGTAATGACCAATAGGCATGATGTGTAACAAAGTCATGTGCCATACATGTATTGCTCCAGAATGCATATGGAACCTATTATGAGTATCAAATTCAAATGGAACCATTATTTGTTGTAAAAATAATGAAGAGGTCAATGATGGTTACTGATATTTATGCACAATTACAAAAGCAACTTCAGCTGGATGCAGAAGCCTGATTAAACACAGGAATCCATGTCAAAATGTCATATTTTGAATTACAATGGGTCTTTTCCCTCCATCTATTGATTTGGTCTTTTCTGACCTTCCTTTCCTCACCTGATTCCATCATAACCACCTGCTGCAATCTGCCCCCACACCCCCTCCTCATTGCTAATTTTAAGATCTTTCATTCTGATTGGTTCCTGATAATGCACTTAAAGAATATAAAGCAACGACATCCTAATGTGGGAACTCTGCCCAATTCTAACATGTCTGGCCCGTTCAGTTATGTAGACAGTAGGGACTCAGAAAGCACTTGAGGAGAGAAATTGTTAAAGAGGGCACAGGCGATTTGGACCAAAGAGATGAAGAAACATTTGACGTGGTAATTTATTCCTGTAACACTTCAATTTACATCTAATTTTAGTGCCAAGAATCTGCTTAAATTTATCCTGTGCTGAAAATATGATAAAGTAAAAATGTTATTTGAACGATGGAATGTTATTTCACAAAGTTGTGCTGTGGAGTCTGTTCGTGCATCTAAAAAGGTTAGTTATCAACCTGTATTTTATTAGCATCACATGCTTTAGTTATATGTGGCCCAAATTCAGTAACTGGTATTCAAGGCTCTTGTTTATCCCTTAGATTGGGAAGCAATTAGCTCCTCAAAACTTTCTTGATAATCAAGAGCCACAAAAACTACTTAACTGTAATTCTTGCCTCGCTCTGATGTATTTGTCTGGGACCAGTGTCTTTGTCAGTACTCATGAAACAGTTATTTTCTATTTATGTTACTGTTGCAGGATACAAGGGTATAATAAGGTCAATCATTTTTGCCTTACCGAGTTCCAAATGAAAGTGATGGTCCCACAACAATTTACTTACACTTTGGATTTAAGTTTTTTTTCCCCATCTCCCTTCAATCAATGTCAGGAATGAGTGGTGACCCAGCAGTTGGGCAGCCAGAAGACGCCTTCAGTTTACAAAAGGTCACTTGCTTGATCTGATCTGTAAATGGTTTACATTACTTCTGCACACTGAGGAGGAATAATCAGCCCCTCCTCAGTTGCCCAGCGGAATGTAACGATGCTCTGAATAAATTAAACTGTGCAATAACAACTACTTTTATTTCAAAGTTCAAAGTAAGTTTATTTATCAAAGTATATCTACGTCGTTTTGTTATTCTTCTCCACACCTTGTACCGCATCAGGCAGAAACCTTGCCATTTCTTTAGCATTTAGTCTTTTTTTTTTAACGAGGCCGAGCTGCTAACTTGATGCTCAACCTAGCATGGGTGGAAAGCGTGCAAGGAGCTGGCTGGATTTGAACCCAGGACCACTTGCCTCAAAGTACAGTGCTCATGGCTGTACACGCCCAGCCGGCTGGTGACATATACAGTATGTGTTTATTTATAACAAATATGTGAAACAAGGAAGTATTATTGACATGAAAGAGGAGATTGGTAGTTCGGGGTGACTGATTGTTAGGGTTGTTCGCTGAGCCTGGAGGTTGGGCTGCAAATGTTTCACCACCAGTTGAGGTGAAACCAACAGTGTGCAACTGAGTGTTGTCTCTGCCGAGTACTCAGTGTTTATATTGGTCTGACTCATTGTTCTGATTGTTTGACTGTAGCATCGGTTGCTAGTCTCTCTTGGTCCTGGCCAGCCAGATAGCTGAGTGATCTCTGCTGGCCTGTATCCCTGGTCTGTGAGCATTGGTTCCTTGGGGAGTGGTAGGGACACAAGTCTGACACTCATCTCAGTATTATGAAGACCAAGAACGACACGTTTGTCTGGAAAACTAAAACTTTCCTGGCAGAAGCACAAAATAAACAATCAAGAGAATTCTTACAGGCTTGGTTCTCAACAGAAGACTCTATTAACAAGCATATTGAGCTGGACACAATCTATGCTTCTGAGTGATCAGGGCCTAGTGGTGAGCCATGGACACCCAAGGAACCAATGCTCACAAACCAGGGATACAGGCCAGTGGCGATCACTCAGCTGTTTGCTGACTGGGACCCAGTCCACTAATGTTATCACCTTGACTGGTGACAAAATATTTGCTACCTAACTTCCAGGCTCAAACCCGACAAACAAAAGCCTTTGGCTGTTGAGTTCATTCTGTCCCTTGCTTTTCCTGCCATGTACTACTCAAATAAATGCAAACTAAGCATGAGTGGGATATAGAGCTTAATGTGGGGAAGTGATAAGTCATGTACTTCAGTAAAAGAAATCAAAAAGGAATTAGTATCTAAATGGGGAGAGACTGTAAGTGAGTAGAGTAGAGGAGTTAGGTGTTCTGGTGCATGAATCACAAAATGCTACCATGTAAGTCCAATAAATAGTTAAGTTCAAATTTCAAAGCTCTATTTATTATATAAGATTTACTTTTTTGCAGCAGTTCACAGTAATTGTGAAGAAGCACAACAGAATCAATAAAAACTATACACAAAGACAACCAATGTGCAAGAGACAACAAATTGTGGAAATTAAAACAAGAAAAAAAATCAAAATGGTAATAATAATAAATAACTACATGATAAGTATTGAGAACATGAGTTGCAGAGTCCTTGGTAGTGAGTCTATAGTTTGGGGAATCAGTTCAGTGTGAAGGTGAGTGAAGTTATCAACTCTGGTTCAAGAACCTGATGGCTGAGATGTACAAGCTGTTCCATATCCTGGTAGTGTGGGTGGTGAGGCTCCTGTATCTCCTTCCTGATGGCAGCAGCAAGAAGAGAGCATAGCCTTGACGGTGGGGGTCTTTGATAATGGATGCCGTTTTCCTGCAACAGCACTCTTTATAGATGTGTTGAATGGTGGGGAGGGATTTACCTGTGATGGTCTGGCTGTATCCATTACAGTACTTTTTATAAGCTTTTCCATTCAAGGGCATTATGTCTCCATACTTGGCTGGAATACAACCAGTCAGTATACTCTCCAAAGTGTCGTTAAGTAGGTGAACAACATTTTGGTCTTCATTGTGAAGGTGTTGGAGATTTAAAAATAGGAGATTTTGTTGCATTTGTGCAGGCATTGGTGAGACTTCACCTGAACTGCACCCCCCCCCCCATCTGGAAGCAATGCAGAGGACGTTCACCAGACAAATTGCTAATATCAGAGGGCTGTCTGACCAAGAAAGACTAAATAGCTTAGGCCTGAAAGTATGTAATTCTGCCTCTGACAATCACTCTTTTGACTCCAATGAAATGGATTTAGCCACATACAATATATAGATACATCAGAGTGCTGCGTTGAATGCACCAACCTAGGGATGAGGTTCGAAACAATAGCTCTTAACAAACAAAATAAGTTTGAAGAACTACTGAGGATTGCAAATAGTTTTTGTGTAACCATCTGTAAAAATAGGCAATCTGCAATTTGTTAAGTCTCTGAAAATAAGTTTTCTCTGGTCATTTCTCCAGCCTGGGTTCAACATTTAAGGGTTATTGATGACTTTTGTTTCCACAGCTGTTATATAATAGGAAGTGTGTATTTTGAAAACAACAGTAAAATTCATTATTTAAAATGGTAACTGCAAAATCCCTTAAGGATAAACACATTGAACAAGTTGGATCATTTCATGTGGCAAGGTTTCAGTACTGTGTTGTCAAAGCCAAGCCAGCTGGCTTGGCTCTGACCATAAAGACCAGGATTCCAAGAGGAAACAAGAGCACTTGATTCCAAGTTTAGGCTGGCATTCTTACCTGCATTTATCTTGCTAGTCTTTGGCCAAGGGCACTAGATGGAGCTCTGCCTAGCAGGGGAGAATTCATTAGGAGACAATGATAAAAATTGGCTCTACCCCACCTCCCAAAGTTCAAA
Organism: Hemitrygon akajei; assembly: GCF_048418815.1. Lineage (NCBI taxonomy): Eukaryota > Metazoa > Chordata > Chondrichthyes > Myliobatiformes > Dasyatidae > Hemitrygon > Hemitrygon akajei. The sequence goes on along the minus strand of NC_133134.1, from coordinate 149,943,320 downwards.
TTTCAAAGTTATTACCGTATAAAATGCTGGAGGACCTCCGCAGATCAGACAGCATCTATGGAAATGAATAAACAGCCGATGGTTTGGGCTGAGTCAGTCCTGAAGAAGGGTCTCAACCTGAAACATCGATTATTTATTCATTTCTATAGATGATGCCTGGCCTGCTGAGTTCTTCCAGCATTTTGTGTGTGTTGCTTTGGACCTCCAGCATCTGCAGAATTTCTCATGTTAATTACCATATACAACCTTGAGATTCATCTTCTTCAGACACTCAGAAAGATACACAATAGAATCAATGAAAAATCCACACGCAACAAAGATCGACAGACATCCAATGCGCAAAAGAGGAAAAACTGTGGAACTAGTAAAACAAAGTAAACAAATAATACACAGAACGTGAACTGCAGAGTCACCAAAGATGAGTCCACAGCTCCGGAGCTAGTTCGGTGCTGAGGCGAGTGAAGATGGTTCAAAAGCCCGATGGCTGCAGAGCAATAACTGTGGCAGGGTGGTACCTAAGACGACTGGATCTCCACCTGATGGTAGTAGCTAGAAGAGAGGGTGACAGGTCAAACACATGCAGATGGCACAACACACCGGCTTGTTGTTCCAAACAAAGATCACTTCCAAAAACAGGATTGTCAGAGTAGCCCAAGTGAGCAAGCAATGCTGTCTGATCTTGCCATCTGATGCTGATGTTTTCTTGCGATTCTTCATGAGGACTCTGTTTCCTCTGCCTCTATTGTGAATCTGTTTTATTCTTATCGCAACAGCCGGTCTTTTATCCATCCAAGACCTTGGCTCTGGAATTCCTACCCTAACCTTTTTTCCACCTCCATTTCTTCAATCAAAATGCGGCTTAAAACCCAGCATTTTGACCAAACTTTCAGTCACTTGTCCCAATGTCTACTTTCTCCTGATTCTGTTTGATACTCTTGGACACTCCAGGGTGTTATGCTCAAGTGCTTACATGAGCACAATTTTGTTGCCAATACTCTATCTATCTGACAGAATTGAAAACATTTTTATTAGGAGCTAACAATACACTCAGTGGCCACTTTATTAGGTATACCTGTACACCAGCTCGTTAATCAGTCAATTATGTGGCAGCAACTCAAAGCATAAAAGCATGCAGACATGGTCAAGAAGTTCAGTTGTTGTTCAGACCGAACATTAGAATGGGGAAGAAAAGTGATTTTGGTGATGGAGTGATTGTTGATGCCAGATAGGGTGGATTGAGTATCACAGAAAGTGCTGATCTGCTGGGATTTTCATGCACAACAGTCTCTAGAGTTTACGGAGAATGGTTTGAAAAACAAAAAGAAACATCAAGTTCTGTGGGCAAAAATGCTTTGTTAATGAGAGAGGTCAGAGGAGAATGGCCAGACTAGTTCAAACTGACAGGAAAGTGACAGTAACTGAAATAACCGTGCATTAGAACTGTGGTATGCAGAAGAGCATCTCTGAATGCACAACACACTAAACCTTGAAGTGGATGGCTTATAGCTGTAGAACACCACGAACATGTACTCAGTGGCTACTTTATTAGATACAGGCGATACATTAAAAGTGGCCACCAAGTTTATCTAATGGTTGTGTTGTAAGAGTGTGAAAAATTAAGCATCATATTATCCTGTGCCTCTGAGCCTGGCAATATTTAAAAGCATCTGCAAAACTATTACAAATAAGTAAAACTGGAAAAAATAAACTTCTAAAACATTCAATTTCATTACATGTAGAACATCTAGTTTCAAAATGCTAATTGCTCGCAGCTGTGCTCCTCTGTTGATATCGGTGAAGATGAACTCTCCCTACCAGATCAAACTGATCAAAATGATTCCCCAGTACAAGTGTCATGGAATTGTCGTAACCTTTTACTCCAGCACTCTTCTCCCCGAGGTGTTAAGTGGCAGTGCACGTTCAGTGAAAAATTGTGGGATTGTTGCTTTAAGTTTGTGTTTGAGCACACACATATACTCAGCCACGTAAAAAAAAATCCGCAAGGATTGTCTATTATACAAGAGTATAACCTGTTTTTAAAGGGACACTGTACTGATCAAGAGAATCAGCAAATCTTTTTTGTAGTAAAATATGCAATTGTAACACAAAAACTCTTTGACATGAACCATCAGAATATAATTAATGTTATACAGAAATCATCAACTGCAATAAATTAAATCAAAGTTGTTAATAACTATTTTTCATAAAAACAACTTCAGATTATGGAACTCTCCTGTAAATCTTGCTGCCTCATTCAGCTTCCAACTGAACTGACACATGAAATTATTATTACTGATAGGAATCCTTTGTTGAAATGAATTTATATTTAATCATCTTGATTCAGAAATGAAGTAGAAAAGTGATGTTAAAATTCTGTAACAATTTTTTTTACAATTGGCAGCCAGTCTAATAATAGAATAAATCATATTAGAGATGCCGTCTATCAGGGAAAAGTTCAATTTCCATTGTTAAGGATTAATTCCTGGGAAACAATTCATACTGTGAACTCTATACTTTCTATTATTATAGCTGATTAACTTTATTCTTCATCAACGTGGATTTCTCCAGCAATGGGTGCTGCCTGCTGAGAGAAAGTCCCATTAACCTACCTGCAATCAAAGGTTAAAACTGGGTGAAACTCATTAGCAGCAAGTGCTTCAGTGCTAAATTGCATTAAGTTCCTGAAAGGCTGACCTATGTCTTTTCATGGGGCATTTTGTGCATCATGGTAAGATCTGAATTCACTTTCATATTAAGTGGAGAGTGTTCTGAGCCAATGCCTGATAGGAATGTACAGACTTCCATTCCTATGTCATTGATGATAAATGCTCCAGGACTACATGGCCTGGAAATTGGTTCAGTGCCAGCCTGCAAACCCTGCATTAGCACTAGTAGTAAAGTGGACGCTTGTCGGGTGGCCTAAGGCAAATTGCCAATGAATCAACATTGGATTTTGGGACAACATCAAGGGGAATTCATTTGTCCCAAGTATTTTACTATAAAATTACTTTTCATAAACATAGACCAGTACAGAACAGGGGCAGGCTCTTCGGCCCACAAAGTTGTGCTGAGCCAATTACATTAGTAACTAATCTCCTCTGCCTACATTTTCCTCACACTCATGTGGGCCTATCCAAATGTCTCTTAAGAATCTCCAGTCTGGCTTCCTCTACCATCACCCTAGGCAGAACAAATCAGGTACCCACCACTCTCTGTGTAAAATACTTGCCCTTCACATCTCCTTTGAAATTACTCCCTCTCACCTTAAATGCCTGCCCTCTGGTTTTAGATATTTCTGCTTTGGGAAAAAAGATACTGTCTGTCATCTCCACCTAGGCCACTCACAATCTAACAAACCTCTACCCAGATCTCCCCTCAGCCTCTGTGTCTCCAGAGAATACAAACCAAGTTTGTCCAACCTCTTCTTGTACTTGAATGGCCTCTAATCCAGACAGCATCCTGGTAAACTTCTTCTGCACCTTCTACGGGAAAACCAATTTAATTTCTGACTCCAGAGATTAATTTATGAATATATTTTAACACATAGTGCTGCATCATCCTCAATGTAATGTATTGAAGCAAAGTATAATAGAATGCATTGTAATCAGTTAGCATGAGGGGTGACCGGGCAGCAGAGTGGAAGGGGGCAGTGGCTGAGACAAGCTGATTGGGAGAGTATTATGGTTGTCAGGATGAAAGGAAAGTAACTAGAACAAGGAAACAAGGGGCTGGGCTGGGGGGTCAGGCACAAACCTGGAAGAGGGGTCGTGGGAACCTTCAACAGTTTTCTGCATTGTTTTGTGTAGCACCTTCTGTGTAGCGACTACGCGCTCTTCTGTCCCTTGACACTCTTGATTTTCTGGCCTGCTGCTCAGATCTTCCACAGTGAAGCCTGATGCAAAATGTTTATGCAGTTCATCCCCATTTATGTTCCCCTTGACCACCTCTCCAGCGTCATTTCCCAGCGGCCCTCATTCACTAACTTCGGCACAGAAGAGTGTCCTTTCTGAGAGCAGACCAATATTCCAAATAAAATGTTGTAGAGATGTTAAGATCCTCACTTATATATGCAGAGATTGTATTTTGTTTGACTTTATGAAGGCCTGAGTGCAGACTGGATCACAGGAGCAAACCACTGAGGACCTGAATTCAACCACCTTTGACAGGTGGCCACGCTGGGTGCAGAACCATGGAGTCTCCTGACAAAGTTGTCAAAGCCTTGTAAGAGTATTCAAAAGTCTCTGAAATACAAGGGTGTTTAACAATCATTAACACTGCATCAGTAATAAGAAAAACAAGAGAATTAAACAAGATGCAGCGAATCTTAATTAAGATATAAACAATACAAATAAAAATAGGGAGCTGGGTTTAACTTTCTCCTGCTCTTCTCTGGGTCAGAAATTCCCTTTCAACTGAACTGGGATTCAAATTCCTTTCCACATCTGGAGAGATCTACAGCAACCCTGTTGGATAGGACAGTACATCGTATGAAGTCCCTCAGCTCATCTGGGACTCGCTCTACATCACCTAAGTATGTATTCTATTTACCTGCAAATAGATGAATGTCAGGCCAAGATTTTCATATATAAATACGTCTTGATTTAATTTTTCATTTAACATGTTTGGACATGGAACCAAGCACTGACAAACATATTTGTTGAACAGAAAACTGGTTTCATTTCTAAAGTTTGGCTATTTAAAAGAGAACTTTGTAACTCCTTCAAAGCCTAAATGAGGAGGGAAATAAGCCCCTTGACAAATGCATAACTTTGTCCCGTATTTGTTTGCTTGATGTTGCTAGGTTGGGTCAGGATTGAATTTCAGAAAATAAAATCTCAGTTATACATTTCTCAAAGATGCCCTTTGTTTGCAGATGGATAATAAATTAAATTCTGGTGACTCCATCTAACATTTGAGGGACAAAAAAAAATTGAATCAACAAAGCAAAGGAATTAAAACAATTATTTATTTCATTCAGATCCAAATTCCATCAGACAAAGAATAAGAGAAGAAGTTATTGTTAAAATAACATCTTCAGATATTTGGCTAAATGTCTTAGTTATTGCATTTTGACCATACAGTAGTCTATTCAAGAAAAATAGTATTGTATTTATTACTAAAATTGCATGAAAGAGAGCAAAGAAAGAAAAAAGATGCACATCAGCAGATTTGTGAAATTGTATGCTTCATGCTTTGTTTCCAAGCATTCCTTAATGAGATTTGAAAGGAGAGCTAGTGGCTGCATCAGTTCCCTGAATCGAAATGTTTCTGGTACCAAAGCTGTCAATGAGAGCGTTTCCAAAGAGCATTGTCTGAGTTATTGTTGTTCATATGTATTGAAGATTGAGTCCTGAAGTAAGAAAGAAGAGCACTGCCAAAGTGGAAAGCACACAGACATGTCAATCGTTCATCCAAAACATTCAAGTAACTTCTGTTATCAAAAAGTTATTTTTAATATATTTCAAAACAATTTTCTGTTAGAATTCACCATGAAATGTAATACATCCTCACTGAGAAGCTGGATAATTTGACCCAGGCTCTGTAAAAACTAACTCCTGGAGAGACTCAACAGTAATCTACTGTGCAAGATTGTGGTCTTTTTCCTACTTTGCTTTCTAAAGGAAGTGAATGATCTTTGCTCATGGTTTTCATCGTATAGTAGTTGGGATTGGACACTGCCTTATGTGAAAATCAACAGACATTTACTTGTCCTGGTTCTTGGGGACACAATTCATAAGAGCTCCAAATTGCAGTGATATTTTTGCTTTATAATACAGTAATGTTTCAAAAGTTTCAACAAAAGGTGAGACTGATAGGTGTTGCCTGTTTTTACAAAAATTCTATCCTGAAAAGGAAATTAGAAAATACTCTTTACTCTCAGGTTCTCAGATGTGTTGGAGCTGTGCGTCTGCGTAAGTTAATTCCTGAATATACCAGTTGTCGGGAAAAATAAGTGGAGAATGGAAGAAAAATTTAATTTATTCTTTGCTGGGTGTCTATAAGGTTGAAAGGTCAGTCAGATGTCACTAGGCATGTAAGAATGTCCATAGTACAGTCAAGTATATCACAGTAATTTTCAAATTCATTAGGATATAAGTTACCAACAAGTTTAGTTTAGTTTTCAAACCATTGTTTTATTTCCCTTTTTTTTGCAATTTGATTCTTCTATTAATTTTCATTTTCTACTTCATTATCTCTTCAATCAAATAATCAGCTAGGTGCATATTGTATCAAGTATCTCACTCAGTCATTTTAAGAGACCCGCAGTTCCTAAACACAGTTCTATTTCTTTCCTTGAGCAAAAAGATTCCTTCATGTGAAGCTAAACTAAACTAATCAAGGACTGAGCTCCTAGTCAAGGTTTGCCAGCAATGGATTTATGAGATAATTCATTCTCTGTTTATTCAGCTTAAGAAAGACTGAGGAATATTCATAATGAAGTGGACAATCATAAATGTTATGGTAGACATTTTTGTCTAACATTATTTTTAAAAAGAAGATAATGAGGAATTGCCATGGGATAAATTGTTCTGGATACCATACTGCTGTAGTTGATAAAACAGATGCTCAGCGTATTCTGTAAGTATTCAGAACAGATAAATTGTGATCCTATTTAGTGAACATGCATTGCTGGTTTGTTGAGAACTCTGCCCACTTGGGGCTCTATTCAGGCTAACACCTCCTCTGAACATTGCTCAGTGGAACATGCATTCATCAGTGGGTTAGATCAACAAATAGAACACTTCATCAGCTGCATACACGGTTACCGAGCATCACACACAAAATGCTGGAGGAACTCAGCATGCCAGGCAGCATCTATGGAGAAGAACAGACAGTCAACATTTCGAGTCGAGATCCTTCCTCAGGATCTTCAAAAGAAGATGAGAACTCAGAGCAAGAAGGTAGGGAAAGGGGAGGAAGAATTACAAGTGGCATGTGATAGGAGATACCACTGTGTACTTCCTCCTCCCTTTCTCCCACCTTCTTGCTCTGACTTCTCAACTTCTTTTCCAGTCTTGATGAAGGTTCTCAGCACAAAATGTCAACAGTTTACTCTTTTCCATAGATGCTGCCTGGCCTGTTGAGTTCCTCCAACATTTTGTGTGTGTTGCTTGGATTTCCACCATCTGCAGATTTTCTCGCCTTTGTTTACACAGTATGGTGTCTTCTGGGGTTATCACTTGGATTTTACCAGAGCTTGGTGCTCTCTAGGCTTCTTTCAATATGCAGGGAGTGGTGCGAAATGCTGGAGAGTTCTTTGTTAACTTCAATACTTACACCCAGACCAGCTGGTCCCATGCAAGTGCAATAGTGGAAATTCCCTTTCGAACACATTGCAACTTGTAGAACTCACAAAGCAGGACAAGCTGTGGAAAAAGGGAAGAGAAAAAAGGGAAAGGGTCCCTTAACAAGAGGCCATGAACAAATTCTCCCTTTCACATCTTTCTATATTTAATCATATTTGGTTTTTTTTTATTTGGGGAACCACATGGACTTCAGCAGATTTAGGGCGAGTCTTCTGTTTCCACCCTGCTCTGGAGAGGCAAAGTTTGAAACAATTCAGTTCCCACTCTCTGCACATTGCAGAATGTTTTCCATGTAATGGCTGCAAGCACCTGGCGTGGAAGCCATTTTAACTGCCACTAGCCACTTATCTTCCTGTTGAGCCACCAACACTTTGGTTAGGTCTCCAGGACTGCAAACTCATAAGAAGCAGGATGAAGTTAACATGGAGCCCACTTTGCAATCAGAGTGTCTTATGGGGTCACAAATTCATGAAGTCATACAGCACAGAATCAGGCGTTAGAATCCACCATCATGTGTCCAACCATAACAAGAGTTCCCAACCTTTTTTATGCCATGGACCCTTACCATTAACTGGACTCCAGGTTGGGAAACCCTGGGTCAGTATTATACCTTGGTGATTCAAGTGTTCATCTGGATGTTTCTTAAACCTTGTGAAAACCTTTGCCTCCAACTCCTTCCCAAATAGTCTAGCATCCTTGGAGTGAAAAATATTGTCCCTCAGATCCCACCTCTAAACATCTCACATCTTCCCTAAAACATGTGCCCTCTAGTTTTGCATATCACTGCTCCTCATAACTTTGTATAATCTCAATCAAGTTTCTGCTCATCCCCACCGCTACTGTCTCAGTCAGCCCACTCCACCTCAAGGAAAGCAAACCCAACCTACCCAGTCTCTCCTCACAAGTAATACGTTTTATTCCATTAATAACTTAGTGATCTCCTCTGTAAACCTTAACTGCAGTGACATCCTACTTATAGTGTGATAGAACTGCACACTGCTTTCCAGCTGGGGCCAAACCAATGTCTCATAAAGTTATGTCATCCTGATCCTTCTCACACATTCTATGCCTATACTAATCCTGCATCCATTATCACCTTTTCAACTTGTGCTTCTGCCATCATAAATCCGTGGAATGGTGCAACAAAGTTCCATTGTTCCTCAGTATTCCCTTGCACTCAAGCATTCATTGTAAAAAGTTAATTTCTCATTGCAAGTACTACGTCCAATCCTTGAAGCTATTAAGTTCATTTTTAGCAAACAATTTAACGTCTAAAGAAATAAGCAGTTATGGAGAGAAGGCAGGAGAATGGGATTGAGAGGCAAAATAAATCAGCCATGATCGAATTGCGGAGCAGATTCTGTGGGCTGAAAGGCCGAATTCTGCTCCTATGCCTTAAGGTTTTATGTATGCTTGTAATAAACTGTGCACACATCAGGTAAAAATATTAATATTCCATCTGGACAATTAGGTGATAGAAACCAAGAAACAATACTGTATTCTGTCAGAATTGAGCTCCCACTTTGGAAGTTGTCAACAAGTAGGTGAACATTGCATAAAAATAACATGGTTGTCAATTTCATTTGTAAGATCTTCCATGAATCACTTCAAGTGGGTAACATTTTAGAATGTAATAACTTACTTTGTTTACTTTGCATTATTAATATTCCATGCTTGATGGAAGTGTACAGAACACTCCTGCAACTTACTACAAAAATATATTTATTATTAAATAGAGTTCTGTCTTCAGTTATGAACAACCTGTCTTGAAATGACTGAAAATAACATCAAAACCATTTAATTACTTTAATTCCGTACTCCAGTCAAAAAAGCTGCCAATAATTGCAACTGTAAAAACAAAAAGTTTAATTTGAAGAATTTTTTTCAAATGGCTCAAACAATTGTCAGACATATTCTTTTTTAGTTAATTATGTGTAGTGATCAAGTTTATGGAGGTGTTTTCTACAAGTAATTATATATTATTTGTATATACATTTAGTTATATATTCATTTCATTCCTGCAAATATTTATATAAATTTGATTTGTTTATATGCATTTTCAAATGTTAGTGCTACTGCATTCCATTCTAGTTGAATTACCTGTGCAGTCTAGCTGAGGTATTCAAATTAAATATTTTTGGTGTTCTAAAGACACGGGGTGAGATGCCACTGATTTTTGTAGTGGGAACAGCATAAACTTTTACCTCTTCTCAGCTGCCTATCACCTTCCCCTCTTCCCCTTTCTCCTATGGTCCACTCTCCTCTCCTATCAGATTCCTTCTTCTCCAGCCCTTTTCCTTTCCCACCTACCTGGCTTCACCTATCACCTTCCCCCAACCTCTTTATTCTGGCGTTTTCCCCATTCCTTCTCAGCCCTGATGAAGGGTCTCGGACCAAAACATTGACTTTGTGTATTCACCTCTACAGATGCCGCCTGACCTGCTGAGCTCCTCTAGCATTTTGTGTGTGTCGTTCTGGGTTTCCAGCATCTGTAGAGTTTCTTATGAACGTGTATTTTTTTAAAATATCAGTCTAAGAATTGTTATCTAATTCTTCCAATTGGTAACAGAAGATTTTAAGTCACTTTAATATAAGAAATATCAATAGGATTTTGGAATTCTTAGGTGAGCTATAAATTTCTGGAATGTATTTCACTTCTAAAATAATCAGGGGGGCAAACAATGGTAGCAGTTACAAAATCGAGCTAGGGGTTTATTATAGCCACACATCCACCAGCAAAATTCATTGACAAGCTTTGGGAGAGTATTAAGTATCACCTCTGGCTTACATAGCACAGGTATTGCATTTCACCATACGTTCACAGAAAACACAGGGGCTGAGAAATCCTATAATTTAGTAGAGTTCCTGAGTTCGTTGTGATAGAGCTTTTTTTTAATGCGTATCAGAAACACTTTTACTGAAGGCGATTGTGTGAGTAACAGAACCTTCCATGCTGATCTAGGTCTACTGTGTGTATAACGATCTAGCAGACTGAGACTTCCACAAGACATTATGATGTTCACTGCTTAACAAGACATACCAGGGAGATCACTGCTGAAAATACTTTTGCAAGTGCTCGCACTGCAAGAAGTGTGTTCAGAAGCAGGCTTCCACAGCGGTTCAGCCAAAACAATGCGAGCGGTTGCAAAGATTCCTCATGCATGAAATTGCCAGAAAACACTGAGTTTTCACAATCTCTTACATGACATAACATTTGAAGCTTGAAGCACAAGATAAATTGCTCCCCGTTGTGGCCATTTTAAGAGTCTCTTCAGCTTAAACAGCTTGCTTTTAATTGGATTAGCAAGCACTTTTCAAACTAGTATGAGGTCTGATGAGTCCTGGGCTAGATGTCCTGCTTACTTAAGGAAGGTGAAGCGTATCCCATAGCCTCTTCTTTCCAGCTGTAGTGATCGCCGCAGGACCACCGATTGGCTTGCCATGCAGGAATCACTCGCATATGGCCCCTCTCACACTACCATACCCATAACAACACCTTCACATGGCGTCCTGTTCTTACTGAGTTTGCTATGTCATTGTGCGACCAAGTGTCCAGCGGTATAACTGGGTGCGCAGGCTGGGCTCTTCAGCCTTGGTTGGCAGCCACCTTAGGAGAAGGATAATTCTGATTCCAAAGCCAGGTAGATGGAACTTGCCAGGAAGTCTGCCTAGGAGAAGGAAAACTCCAATACTCAACCGAAAGCTTTGCGGTGGCCGTAGTCGTCGCAGCTCACTGCGTCATCATTGAATGTGCCCCGGCCTAAAGAGTAGAATCCGACCACGCACACCAATCCTCACTATAAACCTACACAGCACAGGCAGGTAGAAAAGTCCTACAGCGATGGAGCTCCCTCCTGATCTTAGCAAGCGAAAAATCAACCGTCATCTTTGGCGCAACATTGTGGGCCAAAGGGCCTGTAATGTGCTGTAGAATTCTATTTCTAAGTGTACAAATAAAGTAACTGAACCTTTTTTTAAGATTCTTTTGAGATATTTGTAGTTATTTCAAAATCTGATTTATCACAGTTGAGAACCAGGCAATTTAAAGGGGACCTATGTGCCAGAATCAATGCTGTGGAGTCCAATGCTGGAATCCACCCTATGGATTCCCTTTAAGATAACAATTTGTACTTTACTACCACCCATTCCCTTTGTAAGGGTCTCATTTCTGACTCTTCACCACCTAACAGCAATATCAGCAGCCAATTAGAAACCTGATCACTACCACAATCCCAAAAAGGCCTGATCTAGCTTTTAATAACCCAGTATAAAAGGCATTGTATGCTGTGGAAGAAGTGCTGATAAACAGAATTAATATAGACAGGTAATTGATTGTCAGCAGAGATGCGATGGGCCAAAGGATCTGCTTCTGTGTATACGATGCTAAGGTTTTATTACCCTCACTCACACCAGATTCTTCTTTCTCCTCCACATCCCTTTCCTCCCCACTAGAACCACCTCAATCACTACCGATGTTTACCCACAAACTTTGCAACCTCCATTATGATACAGGTAGCAGAGAGGAAACTTAATCACGCATTTTATTGTGTAAGGCCTAATCTGCCGTGCATCTTTGGCTTTAATATTACATTGGAAAGATTCAAAATTGCAATGAAAGCTTGTCATGATGTGCACTGGCAATATCAGAACCCAAGTGCAGAGGAAAGACAGACTGTGATGTAGAGTTGGCAATGAGAGTTTATTCATAATAATTCCAACAAAACATCAGTGGCTCAGCTAAACGACACTGCAAGAAGTAACATTCACAAAACTAGGACACCACAGTTAGCATTAATTAGCATTAATCAAGCAGCTGCTTAAATAATACAATTAACGTGGAATCCCTGAGCCTATCGAAATGCTCATATTGACTGTTCTGTTGTATAACTTACTGTATATACTATTTATTACAAATTACTATAATTTGCACATTGCACATTCAGAGGAGATGTGATGTAAAGATTTTTACTCCTCATGTATGTGAAGGGTGTAAGAAATAAAGTCAAATCAATAAACTTAACAAGCTTAAACAGAAAGCACCAGGATAAAACATTCCGATCAGGTCATTGTCAGATCAGGCATGATCTTATTAAATGATAGTTCTTCTGGGTCCCTTATTTAATAATAGAGCCTGCTCCTCCTCCTAATTCATTTGCATATAAATGTAAATGAAGCTTCAAATCCCATCACTGTAATTTCTTATAATCAATACTGATTTAACCTAAAACAGTGTAATCATTCTGCATGAAATACAAAAGCCAAAACTTATTTTTCTATGATTACTCATCAAATATACACTCTTTGGCCACTTAATTAAATACACCTGCACACCTGCTCATTGATGCAAATATCTAATCAGCCAATCCTGTGGCAGCAACTCAGTGCATAAAAGCATGCAGACATGGGCAAGAGGTTCTTTGTTTTTCAGTCCAAACATGAGAAAGAGAAAATCTGCAGATGCTAAAAATCCAAGCAACACAAGCAAATGCTGGAGGAAGTCAGCAGGCCAGGCCCTCCCTTCATCAGGCCCGAAACGTTGACAGTACACTTTTCCATAGATACTGCTTGGCCTGCTGAGTTCCTCCAGCATTTTGTGTGTGTTGATCAGAAAGGGGAAGAAATGTGGTCTAAATAACTTCGGCTTTGCAATGATTATTGATGCCAGACGGGTTAGTTTGAGTATCTCAGAAACTGCTAATCTCCTGAGACTTTTGCGTACAACAGTCTCTACTGTGCAAGAAACTAAAGAATTCCTGTGAGCAGCAGTTCTGTGGGTGAAAATGTTTGTTAGTGAGAAAGTTCAGAGAGAAGATAGTCAAATTGGTTCAAACTGACAGGAAGGGACATAAACTCAGATAACCATGTGTTATAAAAGTGGTATGCAGAAGAGCACACAACACGTCAAACCTTGAAGCAGCAGAAGACCACACCAGGTTCCACTCCTGTACCTAAAAACTGAGTGTACTTCACTATCTGCGGACTTCTTCAGATCATCCTGCTGGGCAGAAAAGTATGATATATATGAAAATTCTTCATTTGATTTGGTGTCTAGAAATTGGCATGCAAGCAAACTGATGTCCTCAGTATCTCCTGTTTCCTTTTCAATATTGATAGTGGCTGTGAAGCCAGGATTACTTTAAGCACTAGTTTTCCTGGCAAATTTATGTTCTGATGGTTTTACATTGGCAGCTTTATATTGTTACTAATTCAGAAACAGTTTGTTAAATAAAGTTAACCTTGTAAACTGAGAACTCATGAGAGATCCATTTCTGTTTCTCTGCAGCCATGAAACAAGCTCTGTAAAGGGAGGATTTTATTTGTCTTTTATTACACAATAGTGGCTGATATGCAATTAATTACTGCAACATATTTCAGCGAGAAGACAAGTTATGATGTAATTCAGCAGGACTGTAAACAAAAATAGGCTGGACTGTTCTCTTTACTATTTATCTTCTATTTATGAAAATAATTCACCTTGGATTAGCCACAATGCAAAAAGGTATAGACGTCTTTTAATAAAATTATTAACCAAGTCTCTGTTTTATATCTGCAGGTTGCAGTGATAAACTTCCAGCTTTCATCTTGATTTCAAATATCCACCATTTCTTTGTTTCTTTCCTATTATGAATAATCTGGGCATTGGAATGGAGGATGATGTACAGCTAATGACCCAGTTTCCCCAAGTCTTGGAGGTGGACAGAAAATGATCAGATTGTTGGAAATAACCTCCACAATAGTTCATGTGCTTCTATCTCAATGTCTTCAATGATGTTGATGGTCCCACAATTAAACTATTAAATTAAACTGTTAAACTATCCCACAATTTCCCTCAAGGAGTTCTCCAAGTATAACCACTTTCAAAGTGTTCCTTGAAATGGTTTATCTATTCCTAAGATGAAGATCCCACAAAGAGGAGTCACCTTTGTTAAATTACTGCAAGTTTATAAAACTTTCCCAGGACAATGATTTTCATTGGAGCTTTGCAAATGCATCCCTCTCTTCCTACATTTTAAAGAATGAGGCCTCATAAAAAAGATTGATTACAAATGTCAATGCCCACATTGATATAAAACGTATGCCTCTCCTTTATCCACTGTCAGACCATCTGTCCCATGTCCAGATACTGGATGATCACAAATTTTATGTTATCAAGTAATGTGGATCGATTGCGATTGAAGCTAAAACCATTGTTCCCCATCCTCATCCAAACTCCATTCCACAGTCTCAACTCCATCACTCTCACTAATAACTTTCTGAAATTACCACACTATTTACAACTTAGTGTCTATTTCTTTGTGTTTTAAGATTTGAGCCACATTTACACCTCATCTTGTTAATGACTCCATCCCTATCACAGTTTGCTGTTGAAATCCTTGTCCACACCTTTGTTACCACTGCTCTCATAATTCTTAGGCTACGTCCACACTACACCGGATAAATCCGTAACCGAAGATTTTTCTGTTTGTTTTTACCCTCCATCTGCACTGAAGCGGCATTTTCGTCCCCCGAAACCGGAACTCTTCAGAAACGCTCTCCAAAGTGTGTAATTTTGAAAATGCTGCTCGGGCAGATCAGTGTGGACAGGGTAACCGGAGAAATCTGAAAACACTGCAGAGGGCAGCGCGCCATTTCATTGTTTTCTTGAACACAACCTAACAATTTCAGAACAGACGGCAATGAGACTGAAACCAGAAGAGTTAGAAATGTACTCACCAAATACTTTGTCCCATAACTTACTGAATAAATAAGTATCCTCACTTTGCCCTGATTTCTGCCCTTGCTTTTATGAAGGTGGTTTACCTATATATGCAAGTACTTCTCTGACAATAGATGTGTAACAGGCTAATGTAACATTGTACGGAAATACAAGATAACACTGATGCAGACATGTTTTACACATTTAACAAGGTGCTTTGTTAATGCAACAGAGTTAGTCAGTTTTTCAATGTTCATCATCAGCCGGGTCATACAATCTGTGAACTCCCTGTCGGTTGCCTCCATACGCTCCAGTATTTGTTTTTTTTACTTTTACGTCCTCCTGCATGAGAGCCAACAGCTGCCCATTGTTTAAATTTTTCTAGTCTGTAACTGCACAAACGTGCACTTTCACGGCGAGATTCGACACCAAACATGTCACTTGTTTTCGGTAGATGTGTCCTGTGCATGTGCAGGTGGAGGAGATTTGCCAAAATCTCCATTTCAATGTGGACAGAGATATTTTTAAAAACGCATAGTGTGGATGCCTATCGTTTTTATGTGAAACCGGCGTTTTCAAAATTATCCAGTCTAGTGTGAATGTAGCCTTATTCACAGCTGGCTGGACTCTCTTGATCTGATCTCTGTGATTCAGAATCTGTCCACAAACAAGTCCCATTCTTCCGTCACTCCTCTGCAGACCTGGACTGGCTCCAGTGTACATGAAGGCCTCACCTTGATCCTCAATTTTTTTTTTCATGGTTTCATCTTTCCTCAGCTCTTTTGTCTTCTGCAGATAATGTACCCCTTCAGTTTATCTAGACTCCCTTGACTTTGTCCTTTTTGCATCGTCGTCGTTGTCGTGGCTATCCCTCGAGGTCAAGGATGATAGTCTTTGTTCTGTTTACACAGAACAAAGATGCCCGTGCATGTATTTGTTTAGCGTGTACTTGATGTTGCACTCCAAGAAGCACACGATACTTCACAAATCAAGCAACTGATTCCAATGGCATGGAAACCACAACGATTGCAGATAATGGATTTGTTCAGCCTTCATCCGCCTTCACAGCAGTTGAATTTGAAATAACTTCGTCTGCCTGTTCCACCGTTGAGGTCTCGGTTAGGTTGTTCTTTGTCAGGGACCTCACCCTCGACCTTACCGCCATGGGTGACCCCACCAGGAGCATAGTTCCAGATGGCATCGCTCTCGGGATCTCAGGACAACCCAACGACAAGGTGACAATCCACGGAGAAGCCTTTTTGCATATTCATTAATTCAATCACTTCACAGGCCTTAGGCCTAAAAATTCCATCCCAAACCTCGTTACTTCTCTTTTCTTCTAAATCCCAGCCAAACACAGTATAAATTCATGTGTCCGAATATCTCCCAATTTTCCCAATAGCATGTGCTTTTGCTTGATAAACTGAATG
Source organism: Hemitrygon akajei (assembly GCF_048418815.1). Taxonomy (NCBI): domain Eukaryota; kingdom Metazoa; phylum Chordata; class Chondrichthyes; order Myliobatiformes; family Dasyatidae; genus Hemitrygon; species Hemitrygon akajei. The sequence goes on along the minus strand of NC_133134.1, from coordinate 149,926,887 downwards.
CTCTCTTTTTGTTAGAGATGCTATAACAATCAAGGTTGTTACTGTTGTGCAAAGTCTTAAGAGACTCAAATTTTCACTGATATGCTATCTGTGGCCAACTAAAGTGAAGAACACAGCTTGACTTGTAGCAGTAGATGTTATTTTGTTTGTCAATGAATCTTCCAAGAAAACCCTGGAAACATTTAGCCTATTATTCAGAGAAGAGCACAATGCTCTACTCATTTATGCCTTGTTATTCTGATAGAAACTAGCCTGTTCTCAAAACATGCCACACCTGCAGTTTTGATGTGGCCCATATTACCAAGCTCTTCACCCTATGTCTCTCCCATTATGTCAGTAGTGCTGTCTCATCTTTCACCTGTAGCTCTCCATTTAAACTTCTATTTTCCGCCACCTGCATTTGTTCAGAATCAGCTTTATTATCTCTGACATATGTGGTGATATGCTCCCTACGTGACTCCCTTGTCCACTCGTACCCCCCCCCCCCCCCCATCCCTTCCCACCGATCTCCCTCCTGGCACTTATCCTTGTAAGCGGAACAAGTGCTACACCTGCCCTTACACTTCCTCCCTCACCACCATTCAGGGCCCCAGACAGTCCTTCCAGGTGAGGCGACACTTCACCTGTGAGTCGGCTGGTCTGGTATACTGCGTCCCGTGCTCCCGGTGTGGCCTTTTATATATTGGTGAGACCCGACGCAGACTGGGAGACTGTTTCGCTGAACACCTACGTTCGGTCCACCAGAAAAAGCAGGATCTCCCAGTGGCCACACATTTTAATTCTACATCCCATTCCCATTCTGATATGTCTATCCATGGCCTCCTCTACTGTCAAGATAAATCCACACTCAGGTTGGAGGAACAACACCTGAGATACTGGCTGGGTAGCCTCCAACCTGATGGCATGAACATTACAACATTGACTTCTCTAACTTCCATTAATGCCCCTCCTCCCCTTCTTACCCCATCCCTGACATATTTAGTTGTTTGGTTTTTTTTCTCTCTCTCTGCCCATCACTCTGCCTGTTCTCCATCTCCCTCTGGTGCTTCCCCCCCCCCCCGCCCCCTTCCCGTTTCTTTCTCCCTGGGCCTCCCGTCCCATGATCCTTTCCCTTCTCCAGCTCTGTATCACTTTCGCCAATCATCTTTCCAGCTCTTAACTTCATCCCACCCCCTCCGGTCTTCTCCTATCATTTTGCATTTCCCCCTCCCCCCACTACTTTCAAATTTCTTAGTATCTCTCCTTTCAGTTAGTCCTGACGAAGGGTCTCGGCCCGAAACGTCGACAGTGCTTCTCCTTATAGGTGCTGCCTGGCCTGCTGCGTTCCACCAGCATTTTGTGTGTGTTGCTTGAATTTCCAGCATCTGCAGATTTCCTGGTGTGGTGATATGTGTTGTTTTGTGGCAGCAGTGCAGTGCAAAACATAAAAAAACCAGTTACAATAAGTAAATAGATAGTGCAAAAGAGGAAATTTGATGACAAAGGGGAAGAAGAGGTTGTTCCTAAAATGTTAAGTATGGCTCTTTCTGCTTCTGTACAGTACTCCTGATGTAAAAATGCAGAGGGTATGAACTAGGTGGTGAGGATCCTTGGTGATGGATGCCACGTTCTTGAGGCACAGCCTTTAGAAGGTATCCTCTCGATGGTTGGGAGCCTTGTGCATGTGATGGAGCTGGCTGAGTCTACAGTCCCCTGCAGTCTCTTTAGATCCTATGCATTGGAGCTGGTGACGCAGCCAGATGCAGTGTTCTCCAGTGTTCATCCCAACTTTATGGTCACTCCTTTCATCAACCACTCTCTACATTACAACCTGTGGTGGTTTCAATCTTCCTCTCAGCTATCCAAATCTACAGCCTTCTTGTTACCCTTGTACACCACTTCACCTGCGAATCTGCTGGGCTCGTCTACTGTGTCTGGCCATCATGCTGGGACAACCTCTGCATTGGTGAGTCCCACCATAAACTGGGGCCTGTCTCGTCAAGCACCTCCACTCCATCCACCAAAAGCAGAATTACCTGGTGGCCAAGCATTTTAATTCCTGTTCTGAAATGTCGGTCCGTGACCTCCTCTTGTGCCAAAGCTGAGGCCACACTCAGGATGGGGGAGCAACACCTTGTATTCCATCTGGGTATCCTCCAACCTGAATATTGCTTTCTCCTGATAACTTCTTTTTTCCTTCCCCTTCCAGTCCCCACTCTGACCTTTCACTTCTTCTTACCTGGCTATCTCTGCTTCTTGGTCCTTCCTCTTTCCCTGCCTCCCTTGATCCAACTTCCTCTCCTATCAGACTCTGTCTTCAACAGCCCTTGGCCTTTCCCACCCATCTGCTTCACCTATCACCTTCCAGCTAGCCACTTACCCCTCCCCCACCGTTTTATTCTGGCATTCTTCTCCTTCCATTTCAGTCCTGAGGTAGGGACCTGGTCTGAAATGGCGACCATTTATTCATTTCAATAGATGCTGTCTGTCCTGCTGAGTTCCTCCAGCATTTTGTGTGTGTTCCTTTCCATGTGATTTTTCCTCATTATGTATGACGATGCTGCATTCCCTACCTTCTCCTGCACATCCTGTGCTGTGTTAGAGATAATGGGTGATTTCTCTTTCAGGCAGGCGATGACAGATCTGGGGGAATAGCTGGTACTTTACTGCAAATCTGCCTCACCACGGGAAGATGAGGGTTGAACTTACTGAAACATGTAAGATCCTTAGGGGCCATGGAAAGGTTGATGTCAAGATGTTTTCACTGGCAGAAGAACCTCAGACAAGGTGGCACGGTTACAAGATGAAAGAGCGGTCATTTAAAACTGAAGTGTGGAGGCTGGAACTCTGGGGGTATTTAAAGAAGAAACATAGATTTTTCAAAAGTTATGTAGAGTCATGAAGTCATATAAAGTACAACACAGAACCAGACCCTTCAGCCCATCTAGTTTGTGCTGAAACCATTTACTGCCTACTCCCTTGGACTTCAATGGGGACTATAACCCTCCATATCCCTACCATCCATGTACCTATCCAAACATCTCTTAAACATTGAAATCAAGCTTGCATGTACCTCTTGTGCCGACAGCTCATTCCACACGCTCACAGCCCTCTGAGTGAGGAAGCTTCCCTCATGTTCCCTTTAAACATTTCAGCTTTCACCCTAACCCATGACATCTGGTTGGAGCCCAACCTATTCTCAGTGGAAAAACCTTGCTTGCACTTACCCTATCTATACCCTTCAGAATTTTGTGTACCTCTATGTAATTGAAGGCTAAAGAGAATTGACACCGAAGAGGAGGTGAGGCCAGTGATGATCAACTATGTTTATAATGAATTGTGGACAGGCTTCAAGGGTGCAGTGCTTGAAGCCTATTCCTTCTCCTATTTCTTATGTTCTTATGACAGTCCCGTGAATGGTGGAGTGGCTTGCAGACAGACACTACAGCAGTTCTATACTCCACCATTTTAGCATCTAAGCCTGCACTCATGAGCACTTGTCCCATTGCTGACCTATGACCTGATGCCCTGTGGCTGGAATAAAGACAGCACTGAGGATTGATGCCGGGTGAATACCTCACTAATTAACTTTCAACTGCATTTCAAAGTTAGCAGAAAGCAGCACGAAGGAATTGTCGTGTTCTCTTCTGTTACTGCTGATCAATAACTATCAATGTAATAAATTCCTTCCATATGGTTACCTACCATTGGTCTCAATATGTCAAGTTAACTCCAGTGTATAAAATCTTTTGGAATTTTGTTCATTATAAAACAGTCTTGCAGAATCTGATTCCTTTCCAGTGCAAAGTTCTGTCAATAATCAGTGTTCATCATTCATCACCAGAAACAATTGAGAGTTTCTGAACTGTTACTTAAAACTAAATGTTCTATGTGGACAACATATTAAATAATTTGACTGAAGTGTTCCTGAAAGAACCTATTTAAGGCTTGGTTTTAAATTCACAGTGACCTCAGCAAATGGAAACACGAGTCATTACAATCTCCAGCATCAGTTTCTCTAAATCATTTTGAAACTTTCTATTGAACAGGCCAAGTTCAACTTTAAAATAACAAGAAGGATAATTTAATTGTTGGAAGCAAGCGCAACACCAGAAACTTAAAATGTTCAGCGCAAGATGTTGTCATATTGAAGCCTACCTTTTTCAATGATTTCACCAAGATGTTTTTTTTTGCCAAGTTGCAGATTTTGAAGTTAATTACTGGAATCATTTCAAATGTTATGTCATCTCCGCAGAGATCAATAATTGATGGATCTCAAACTGAACTTCAAGTGCTGAAATATATTATTGATACTCTGATCCGTACCTTCATGTTATATCGCTTCATTTTGAAGACTTCTTAACTGCTCCGCAGTCGTGAGCCCCTGATAGGAAGCGAAATTTGGCCATGACAGAAACCAGGGGCCAGATTGCCTGCCAACCTTCCGTATAAACCAGAAAGCAACTTAGGTTTATTGGCAAACAATTATTGAGAAAGTCTAGTGTACAATGAATAACAAAGGATCTTTATATAAAATGGTACTTGTGAACTTAACTAATTACTTGGATCATTGCTGATTATTTCAATGTCCCTATAATGGCTATTGCTGGTATTACTACATTATTGTAACCTAAAATGTTAAACAATCTCAAAATACTTATACTGCTAGGAATTTCTAGTTGATGTTGTTTTAAGCATTATTATATATAAGCATTAATACTAAAACACAAGGATAGTAAGTGTTTTGCCATTTCTAATACGGTGGGCAGTATTAGAGGCTTACTTGACTCTATAGCACCTGTGAAGCAGGTAGAGTGCAGTTGTATTGCTGGTCCTTAACCTTTTACATTTCAGATGTAAATTTGATTAAACATGCTTTGTTGTGATGGGAACAAATTTGCCAGAGAGACACCGAAGCTAGTGGATATAGATGTGTTTATTCAGCAAAAACTTGAGCAGCAGGCATCATACTTAAGACATTCTTGGAAGAGGCCTGCCTGACCCATTATAGCATGACATTTTTATGTGTTAAAGATCAAAGGTAGCAGCAGGACAATTCTATAGTTACAGGATCTACATATAATTTTCAGACACCTCTGTCTTCGCACCCACACTGCAAACACCCAAAATGAATGTTAATTCCCACTGACTGTGGGCTGCATTTTTGCATATGCAAGCTTCTGCAATCAAACGGAGTGTTTCTTTGTTCACAATCAACCCCAAAATGCAGCTCCAGGAAGACTATTGTTCGGAGCTGCACTTTAAATTCAGTCTACAATCCACGTTCAGGTCTGAAGAATGGCTGCTGTTAAAATTAGTATTTGCTATATACCCTAACTCCAGAATATGCTCAACATGCTCTATGCTCCAAATTTACATAAGATAGTGCAACATTTGCTGCTGCCACCTCATAGCTCCAAGGGCCGGGTTTAATGACGGCGTCGGGAGATGTGTGTGCAAAGGTTTAGCATTTGTTCCATGACCAAAGAGGTTTCATTCAGGGGCTTAAGTTCCACCACCCCTCCTTCACATCCGGAGATGTTATTCCTTACTCGCAGGGAGTGGAGAAAAGGATCAAAGGAAGCAAATGGGCATTCATGAGTGAGGATGAGTTGGAGGACAAAGGACAAGGGAGAGGGCAATGAGACTAATGGAGTTCCTCCCTGGACAAAATGGTTTCCTTCTGTGTCATTATCTGGCATCAGAATCAGATATTTATACTTCTGGTGCTGACTACAAAATCAATATGAGTACATGTATAACTAGACAGTACTGAGGCATTTTGAGGTGCCTATCCTAAGGATACTATAGCAATGCATGAACTCTACTATGGAGATTGTTCACAGTGGATTGGAACAAGGTATGTCCACACAGTAGGGGCTGGGTGTACAGACTCAGGACTCCCAGTGGATATGTTGGCACAGTTTTACCAAAGACATTATATTTTGGCCAGAGGATCACTGCTTCCAAATTTCCTGGCCCAGAGCATGGTCCCCAGGAATTGGCCCTGGCAGGACAGTGCACTGGGACATGGGGATAGAGACAGCTGTGTTTCTGGTCCATATCAACAGAACCCTTTGGCTCCAGCACTTCAGCAGCATCCAAGAAGCTCCAAAGCCCAAATATTGTTGAAGAAAAACTTCACAAACTTCAGGTCCTTGTGTCTCCAAGGCATTTTTTATGTCCCTTATACGTTATCCATCCTGCACAACTCAGTGGAAATCCAAACATTATATTGTGTTCCCCATTGTTTACACCAAACTGTCTAAACCCAAGCTAATGTTTCCCCAAGAATATTTGGTTTAAGCCCATCAGTAACTACTATTAAAATCTTGCAGTTTACCAAAATGTAAGAAGGCAAAAACTCTGTTAATTAGATTATAATGTACTTCTGCATTATCATTTGATTTGTAATGATAATGTATGGTTAAATAATATTATAGTTATGCCTATAGTTTTAAATAAACTATTTCAAGGAAAAGAACAATTATTCCAAAAGCTGACCCATCTAAGTACCTAACATTCTAAATAAAACCCAGTAGCTGTTCGAGTCTCACCTGACCTCGGTGGGAAAAGCCTGCTTGCATTTACCCTTTCGATACCACTCATAATTTTATATACCTCTATCAAATCTTCCCACACTCAAGGAAATAAAGTCCTAACTATTCAATCTTTCCTTATAACTCAACTCTTCAAGTCTCGGCAACATCTCATGTCAAAGAGTTACACTACATATTTCCAGAGTTCTGTCCTTCCCCATGCAGTCCCAACATTGCTTCCAGATAGGTATCAAGTTACCAAAAATTCTCTGGGAAACAGAAAACAAGATTCATAGGAAAAATGCTTTGATGCTGAGGTCACTTGATTTCATGAATTTCATGCGCTAGTGTGCCAATTCATGGACTAAACTGTGAGTTCTGCAATTCAATTTGTTTGCCAGTTGTGATAGTTAATTCCTAGCAATTATATATTTCCCAAGAAATGTTATCCTTGGACCCTAATTTCTTCACGAAAACAGATAAAAGAAAGCAATCCCTACGCACTTGTTAACTTTGTCCAACTAATTGCTCACGCAGGAATTTAAACCAAAACAAAAAGCAATTCAAAATATTAAATAGGTCAAAAAGGGAATTTGGCCGATGAATGAGAATGTACTTTGGACTGTGTGTAAGTAGAATAAACATAAAACAAAACAAACAAATCCCTCTTAAATATAGTAATTATATCTAGTTCAAATTCCTTCAGCAGCACATTGAAGATGTCAAACATTCTCTGTGGAAAATTGACTCCTCATTCCTACGATAAAACTTCTTCCTCTCATATTAAACATATGCCCTCTGATTTTGATTTTCCTTAGAAAAAAATATGTCTATCTACCATATCTATGCTACTCATGAGGTTAAATAAGGATAAGACAAGGGAACACACAACAGACCTCGTAGAGGGATAGATAGTTTAGTGAAAAAATGTGAGCAATTTCAAGTTCCTGGTGTCAGCATCTCTGAGGATCTATCCTGGGCCCAACATATCATTGCAGCTACAAAGAAGGCTTGATAACAGCTATACTGTATTTCATTAGGAGTTTGAGGAGATTTTGTACGTCAGCAACGACACTCGCTAATTTCTACAGATGTACCATGGAGAGCGTTCTAACTGGCTACAGGTGACTGATATGGGGGCGGGCTACTGTGCGGGTTCAAAATAAACTGCAGAGTTGTAATCTTAGTCAGCTCCATTTTAGGAAATTACGTTTGTAGTATTCAGGATATCTTCATGGAGCAATAGCTCAAAAAAGCAGCATCCATCATCCAGGTCATGCCTTGTTCTCATTGCTCCCATCAGGAAGGAGGTACAGGAACTTGAAGGCACACACTCAATGACATTAGGAACAGCTTCTTCCTCTCTGCCATCCAGTTTCTGAATGGATGTTGAACCCCTGAACACTGTCTCACTATTGTTAATTTTCTTTTATTTTTGTACTACTTACTTAATTTAACTATTTAATATATCTACTGACTGTAACTTACAGTTTTTTCTCTATTATTATGTATTGCATTGAACTGCTGCTGCAAAGACAGAAAATTTCATAACATATGCCGATGATATTTTACCTGTTTATGATTCTGATTCTAGATCAACATGGAAACAAAAGAACAGAAGGAGACAATCATTCTTCAATTTTAAACACAGAGTATATTGCAGATGCTGTGGTCAAATCAAGACGTACAAACAAGCTGGATGAACTCAGCAGGTCGGGCAGCATCCATTGACTGCTCCTTTCAACGGATGCTGACCGACCTGCTGAGTTCATCAAGCTTGTTTGTACGTCATTCTTGAATTTTGCCTGCTGTTTAAAGAGGTCACAGTTGTTCTGCACCTCAAGAAGTCATAAAGTGGCCACTAAGTATACGCTTGTGATCTTTTGCTCCTGTAGTCCATCCACTTCAAAATTTGATATGTTTTCCATTCAGAGAAGCTCTTCAGCACACCACAGCTGTAACACATGGTTATTTGAGTTACTGTTACTTTCTTGTCAGCTTGAACAAGTCAAGCTATTCTCTTCTGACCTCTCTCATTAACAAAGCATTTTTGCCCACAGAACTGCACTTACTGGATGTTTTATTTTTTGCACCATTCTCTCTAATCTTTATAGACTGTTTTGCGTAAAAATTCTGGGAGGTCAGCAGTCCCTGAGATACTGAAACCACCCCATCTGGCACGAAAAATCATTCTACAGTCAAAGTCACTTAGATCATATTTCTTCCCCATTCTGAACAACGAAGTATCTCTTACCATGTCTGCATGTTTTTTATGCATTGAGTTGCTGCCACATGATTGGCTGGTTAGATATTTGCATCAACAAGCAGGTGTACAGGTGTACATAATAAAGTGGCCACTGAGTATATTTCATGCATCTTTATGAAGTGTAGAATCCTTGTGGGTAGAGTTAAAAAAATGCAAGGACCCTGATGGGAGTTTTATTAAGGCCTCTGAACAGTAGCCATACGAGTTATGAAAGAGATAGAAAAGGCATATAAAAGGACAGTGTTATGATGGCCATGAGGAAATTTCAATATAGGACTATATGACCATAAGATATCGGAGCAGAACAGGCTAGACTGCTATGCTCCCATCAAATTTGCTCTTCCATTCAGTACAACTGATTGATTTTCCCTCTAAACTCCGTTCTCTTGCTTTCTCCCCATAACCTTTAATGTCTTTACTAAACCTGCTGAATATTGAAAGTCTAGATAATGGACCTGGAGAAATGTTTCCAATGATGCGAGAATCTAGGACCTGAGGCAAGAGCCTCAGAATAGGACATCCCTATAGTACAGAGATGTAGACGAATTTCTTTAGCCGGAGGGTGGTGAATCTGTGGAATTCATTATCACAGATAAATGTGTAAACTAAGTCATTGGTTACATTTAAAGTGGAGGTTGAAAGGTCCTCGGTTCGTAAGAGCACCAAAAGTTATGGAGGGAAGGCAGGAAAATGGGGTTGAGAGGGAAAATATATCAACCATGATTGAATGGCGAGCAGACTTGATGGGCTGAATGGCCTAATTCTGCTCCTATGCATTATAGTCTGATACGTGTTTTAATTTCATAAGTGTGTAATTTTACTCAAATTTTTCAATTTTAATTTTTTACATCTATTACCTAATTTTAATGATTGTAAGTTTTCTGTCATTCAATAAATCAATAAAAATACATATTTTCATTGAAATGTAATACATAAATCAGTAAATATTCAGTAGATAAAAATTTGTGTGGAAAACAGATGAAACTCAGTTCACAACTGATTCTGGGAAGCAGATCATACAAGTCTGGCAATACCTTAATCTTTAGTTTTAGAATGGAATTTGAAATAACGAACAAATAATTAATAGTGCCTGGTCTTCCTTATACGCTCTGGTAAAACAAGATACCATTTTGTAGTCCGTGTGAGGGGCACTGTAGGCCAGTGGTCAGCATAACACTGCGACAGAGCCAGCAACCGGAGTTCAATTCTTGTCACTGTCTGTAAGGAGTTTGTATGTTCTCCCCATGACTAAATGGATTCCTCCTGGTGTTCCAGTTTCCTCCTACATTCCAAAGGCATATGGGTTAGTAGGTTAATTGCTCATCTGGGTGTAATTGGGTGCTGTGGGCTCATTAGGCCAGAGGGTCAGTTACTGTGAAAGATTAAAGAAGACTCAGATCCAGAGCTTCTAAGACCACTGCCACTGCTTTTCTGTCCTCCCTCTCCCACTTTGCTCTCTGCTGAATATTTGGTTTGCCAATCCTTCTCCAAGTGTCACATTATTATTCCCAGGTGGGGAAATCTCAGGTTCTGACAATACAATAACTCCATCTTCACTGTGGTAGAAGCCTTCAACTACTTTCAATAGCTGAGGACCCTTAAAGTTTATTTTTGCTGGAGAGGGGGAGAATTTAATAACAAGGATCTTGAAGCAAGAATAACAATAAACCATATGCTGAGGCAGCCTTGCCATTTTGTGCATTGAACTTTTAAACTGGCTTGCATTTATATAGAGCTCTATCATACCTCTCCAAACATTCAAGAACACCTCCCAAATACAGTGAATTACTTTGAAGTGGGCTGACACTTACTTGGATAAACACAGCAGTCATTTTATACAAAGCATTGGACTCATCAACAATTACGAGATGAATGACACTGATGATGTTCACTGAAAACAAAGTCTTAGCCAGACCACCAGGAAGGGTGGCTATGCTTTTCTGAAAATTGCCTCAGGGTCCTAGAAATTCTTACACATTTGTAAGACACATTTACAGTGAATCATGTGCGGTTATCCCTATGACATAACAAACAATATCTTGCACATTTTACCTACTTCATAGTGTTGAATGAACAGAGGAATGCAACTACAACAGATATACAACGGATACCATACAAAGAGTCAGTGGAGGTGGTGCCGGTAATTAAGAGTCTTAATCAGGAAAGAGTCACACTTGTTAGGCTTGAACTGGGTTGGAAAAGAACACAATTTGCCTTTGGAAGGTGGATGTGACCTGAAATGCAGTTAGGTGGCATGGGAGAAGGATTGAATTGGATCAGGATACAGTGGTGGAGAGCATAAATGAGCTGAAGATAAATTGTAGTTCAGGCAGTATCTGTGGAGGCAAATCGACAGTCCGAGCCCCTATATCAAATAGTCTGACTCATAACATAAATGTGATCAACGTGTGAATATTTCCAAGCCCCAGACTTCGTATTCATGGACCTAGTGAGGTAGGTCCCCTTTAAATTGCAATGCACTAGTCTGACATCATTGGGAAGACCTGTTTCATGAGAGGCCCACAACCCAAAGCATTCTGGCAAAAGACACAAGAAGTATATGGTTACATTTTATTAGAATTTCTGGACTGGTATCTTTAAAGTTCTCTTAAACCGGAAATGGATGATAAGGTTGCTTACCAAAAGAACAATGATACCCAATGTCACACAGATTACGTCAAACTTTTAAGTGAACATTAGATCCACAATCTTTTGAGCCAGAGGCAAGTTTGCCAGCAAGCTGAGTAGTGAAAGCATAATGGTAACTTCATTATGTTTTTAGTGACAGAATAATAGCCTTTTAACCAGGACCAAATATCATTTCATGCACAGTAGATTTGCCTCCATAGTAAAACTGCTTTAATGGTTCCAAGCCTCAACTTTCAAAGTTCAAAATAAATGTATTGACAAGGTACATATATGTCACCATATACAATACTGACAACCACAGTAAATACAAGAAACACAATAGAATCAATGAAAGATCGCACCCACCAGGACGGACAACTACCAATGTGCAAATAAAAACTGTGCAAATACAGAAAGAAAGAAGAATAAATGAATAAATAAACAAACAAACAAACAAACAAGCAAGCAATAAGTATTGAGAACATAGTCAATAGACAATAGACAATAGACAGTAGGTGCAGGAGTAGACCATTCGGCCCTTCTAGCCAGCACCACCATTCACTGTGATCATGGCTGATCATACACAATCAGTACCCTGTTCCTGCCCTCTCCCCATATCCCTTGACCCCACTATCTATAAGACCTCTATCTAACTCTCTCTTGAATGCATCCAGGGACTTGGCCTCCACTGCCTTCTAGGGCAGAGCATTCCACATATTCACCACTCTCTGGGTGAAAAAGTTTTTCCACATCTCTGTTCTAAATGGCCTACCCCTTATTCTTAAACTGTGGCCTCTAGTTCTGGACTCACCCATCAGCGGGAACATGCTTCCTGCCTCCAGTGTGTCCAATCCCTTAATAATCTTATATGTTTCAATCAGATCCCCTCTCATCCTTCTAAATTCCTGTGTATACAAGCCCAGTCGCTCCAATCTTTCAACATATGACAGTCCCACCATTCCGGGAATTAACTTTGTGAACCTACGCTGCACTCCCTCAATAGCAAGAATGTCCTTCCTCAAATTTGGAGACCAAAACTGCACACAATACTCCAGGTGGGGTCTCACCAGAGCCCTGTACAGCTGCAGAAGGACCTCTTTACTCCTATACTCAATTCCTCTTGTTATAAAGGCCAGCATGCCATTAGCTTTCTTCACTGTCTGCTGTACCTGCATGCTTGCTTTCATTGACTGATGTACCTAGATCTCGTTGTACTTCCCCTTTTCCTAACTTGACTCCATTTAGATAGTAATCTGCCTTCCTGTTCTTGCCACCAAAGTGGATAACCTCACATTTATCCACATTAAACTGCATCTGCCATACATTTGCCCACTCACCCAACCTGTCCAAGACACCCTGCATTCTCATAACATCCTCCTGACATTTCACACTGCCACCCAGCTTTGTGTCATTAGCAAATTTGCTAATGTTACTTTTAATCCCTTCATCTAAATCAATAATGTATATCGTAAACAGCTGCGGTCCCAGCACCAAACCTTGCGGTACCCACTGGTCACAGCCTGCCATTCCGAAAGGGACCCGTTAATCGCTACTCTTTGTTTCCTGTCAGCCAGCCAATTTTCAATCCATGTCAGTACTCTGCCCCCAATACCATGTGCCCTAATTTTGCCCACTAATCTCCTATGTGGGACTTTATCAAAAGCTTTCTGGAAGTCCAGGTACACTACATCCACTGGCTCTCCCTTGTCCATTTTCATAGCTACATCCTCAAAAAACTCCAGAAGATTAGTCAAGCATGATTTTCCCTTCATAAATCCATGCTGACTCGGACTGATCCTTCTACTGCTATCCAAATGTGTTGTAATTTCCTCTTTTATAATTGACTCCAGCATCTTTCCCACCACTGACGTCAGGCTAACTGGTCTATAATTCCCTGTTTTCTCTTTCCCTCCTTTCTTGAAAAGTGGGACAACATTAGCCACCCTCCAATCAGCAGGAACTGTTCCTGAATCTATAGAACATTGGAAAATGATTACCAGTGCGTCCACGATTTCTAGAGCCACCTCTTTAAGTACCCTGGGATGCAGACCATCAGGTCCCGGGGACTTATCAGCCTTCAGACTCAACAGTCTATCCAACACCGTTTCTTGCCTAATATAAATTTCCTTCAGTTCATCCTTTACCCTAGTTCCTTTGGCCACTATTACATCTGGGAGATTGTTTGTGTCTTCCCTAGTGAAGACAGATCCAAAGTACCTGTTCAACCCATCTGCCATTTCCTTGTTCCCCATAATAAATTCACCCGTTTCTGTCCTCAATGGCCCAATTTTGGTCTTAACTATTTTTTTGCTATTCACATACTTAAAGAAGCTTTTACTATCCTCCTTTATATTCTTGGCTAGTTTACCTTTGTACCTCATTTTTTCTTGGTGTATTGCCTTTTTTGTTATCTTCTGTTGCTCTTTAAAAGCTTCCCAGTCCTCCGGTTTCCTGCTCATCTTTGCTATGTTATACTTCTTCTCTTTTATTTTTATACTGTCCTTTACTTCCCTTGTCAGCCAAGGCTGCCCCTTACTCCCCTTAGGATCTTTCTTCCTCTTTGGAATGAACTGATCCTGCACCTTCTGCATTATTCCCAGAAATACCTGCCGTTGTTGTTCCACTGTCTTCCCTGCTAGGGTATTGTTCCATTGAACCTTGGCCAGCTCCTCCCTCATAGCTCCATAGTTCCCTTTGTTCAACTGTAATACTGACACATCCGATTTGCCCTTCTCCTTCTCAAATTGTAGGTTAAAACATATCATATTATGGTCACTACCTCCTAATGGTTCCTTTACCTCGAAGTCCCTGATCAAATCTGGTTCATTGCACAACACTAAATCTAGAATTGCCTTCTCCCTGGTAGGCTCCAGTACAAGCTGTTCTAAGAATCCATCTTGGAGGCACTCCACAAACTCCCTTTCATGGGGTCCAGTACCATTCTGATTCTCCCAGTCTACCTGCATGTTGAAATCCCCCATGACAACTGTATCATTACCTTTGCGACATGCCAATTTTAACTCTTCATTCAACTTACACCCTACATCCAGACTGCTGTTTGGGGGGCCTGTAGATAACTCCCATTAGGGTCTTTCTACCCTTAGAATTTCTCAGTTCTATCCATACTGACTCTACATCCCCTGATTCTATGTCCCCCCTCGCAAGGGACTGAATATCATTCCTCACCAACAGAGCCACCCCACCCCCTCTTCCAGTCAGTCTGTCCTTTCGATAAGATGTATATCCTTGAGTATTCATTTCCCAGGCCCTGTCCGCTTGAAGGCATGTCTCAGTTATTCCCACAACATCGACTTGCCAATTTCCAACTGAGTCTCAAGCTCATCTACTTTATTCTTTATACTTCGTGCATTCATATATAATAATTTTAATTCGTTACTCCCCTCTCCTTTCATATCAATTCCTATTTCACTTGGCCATACTGTATGATCTCTTCTTGAGCTTTCTACTCCATTGATTCTGTTGTCCTTTTTAACTTTTCTTATTTTCACTTTCCCTTTAACTCCATCCTTATATTTCCAGTTCATCCCCTCCCCCCACTACTTAGTTTAAACACATCCATGATGCAGTGGCAAACCTGTCTGCCAGAATGCTGGTCCCCTGCCTATTAAGGTGCAACCCGTCCCTTTTGTACAATTCATCCCTACCCCAAAACAGATCCCAGTGGTCCAAGAATGTAAATCCTTGCTTCCTGCACCAGTTCCTCAGCCACACATTCAGATCCATTATCTCCCTGTTCCTGCCCTCTCCAGCACGAGGAACTGGAAGCAAACCAGAGATAACCACCCTGGAAGTCCTGCTTTTCAGCCTTCTTCTGAATTCTTTGGTCCCGTTGCAGAATGTCCTTCCTCTTCTTCCCGATGTCATTTGTGCCAACATGCACTACCACTTCCGGCTGTTCACCTTCACCCTTGAGGATTCCCTGCAATCGGTCCGTGATGTCCTGGATCCTTGCACCAGAGAGGCAACACACCATCCTTAAATCTCGCCTGTTGCCACAGAAACCCCTTTCCATACCTCTTACTATGGAGTCCCCTACTACCACGGCTCTTCCTGATGTCTGACTCCTCAGCTCTGCCTCTGCACCAATTTTCGGCTCGCAGACCTGTCCACCTCTCAGACTGGCAGTATCTTCTGTCCTGACAGCTTCCAAGAGGGTGAACCTGTTTACAAGAGGTACATCCCCTGGGGTCTCCTGTACTTCAAGCATCCTTTCCTTCCTCATCGTCACCCCCTTTCTCTCTTCCTGTATCCTCGGTGTAACAACCTCACTGTAGGTCCTGTCCAGAAAACTCTCGTTTTTGCGGATAAACCTGAGGTCATCCAGTTCTTTCTTCAGTGCTGCAACATGCTCCTTCAGAAGCTGAATCTGGACACACTTTCCACAGCTGTAGCAGCCGGGGGCACCATCAGTGTCCCTGACCTCCCACATCGTGCACGTAGCACACTGAATCAGCTTAGCGGTCATGTCTTCACCCTCTCCAATTGTGCCTGGCGTAGTCTCTTCCTTCAGCCTCCTCGCCGAAGACTCTCGAGCCAAAGACTAGCACTTTTCACACCAGGCACTTCCCTCAACCAGGCCGCTTCCAGTCCTTGAAAGTGAGTCCATGGTTTGTGTGAACAGTTGAGTGACGGGGCAAGTGAAGTTATCCGTCTGGTTCAAGAGGTTTGTATTTATAAAGAGCAATATCCTGTTAAAAGGTGTGTAGGCTTATATGATTAGAAAGCATTAAAGGGTGACTGCATGCCAGAAGGAGTACTTTTAATATATTTCTAAAAGGTTCCATTGACAGAGGTAATTCAAAGAGAATAATTATTACTGATACTTAAGTTTCCGATACTCGGTTTTTGCAAGAAAGTTCTTGTTATTATTTTCTGCTTTAGGATCTTTAAAGGGGTTGAGTTAATTAAAATAATCAAAGGGATGCTTTCAGCAGAGAAGCTACAAACATGGTATCCAGAAGATATTGTACATGTTTAATGATCACATTCCTCTTTGGGCCTTGATACATTGCTGAGATCTCTGCAACTCTAATTTTGGACTAAAATAATCCCAGCTTTTCGTTAGTCTATTATTAGTAAATGGGCTTTCTTTTGGATAGTTTGCGAGCTCTATAATTCATTCCAAATCTTCTCTCTACCTCTTTCATTGTTCCTTCAAAGATGCTCCTTCAAAGAACTGCTTCCGCAACCTATGGCTCACTCTCAAGTACTCTCCAATTCATGTTCTCTAAGTTATTTATACACTTATTTACTTATGATTATTAATATTTGTTGTTTTGTATTTGCACAGTTTGTCTTCTTTTGCACATTGATTGTAGTTTTTCACTGATTTTATTGTACTTCGGTCTACTGTAAATGCTTGCAAGAAAATTAATCTCAGAGTAATATATGGTGACAGATACATATTCTAATAATAAATTTATTTTGAACTTTGAAGTTGTTGCTATGGATAATCTACCCCACTCGCCAGAACATCTGTTAGAATAAAGCGAGATTGAACTACAGCTGCAAAATCAGGATTGTGCTTTTATATCAGGAGAAGCTCTCCATGTCTCAGGTTTAGTGTTAAAGAATTAAGTAACTTCCTCTCAACAAATCCCAGCAGCAATTAGCAGTAATGAGAGTAATTTTACATTTTACTATCCAGATGGTATTCTGGCAATATGGATCATTCATGTATAATTCACTTGTAGTAACCATCTACCGTCGAATCCCCTGGAAAACAATCCCTTGCTCAACTGGAGAGAAGACAGTTGGCTACAGGAAGGGGAAGAAGGGCAAACATACAACAAGCTACACTGGGGGATCGGCAGTGATGAGAATCAGCAACTTTAAATTCAGATGACATGTCCTAGGCACGACACGTAGATACAGTCAGAAGGAAAACACACAAGCATTTTTCGTGGGAGGTTAAGGAGGTCCAGTATGTCATTGAAAACGCAAACTTCTACAGAAGTTCCATTGAAAGTATCTGGACTGGTTGCATCATGGTCTGGTGTGGTAATTCAAATGTGTAGAAATGTGAGAAGCTGCAGAGAACAAAGATTTGTTTCATTTGTCACATGTACATCGAAACATTGAACCATACAGTGAAATGCATCGCTTGAGTGCTGGGGCAGCCCACAAGTGTCACCACACTTCCGGTGCTAAAATAGCATACCCACAGCTTATTGACCCTAACTCATACATCTTTGGAATGTGGGAGAAAACCAGAGCATCCGGAGGAAACCCACATGGTCACAGAAGAACATGCAAACTCCTTTAAGACAACAGCAGGAACTGAAACCTGATCATACAGCTGTTGCTGTTAAGTATTGCACTAACTGCTATGTTACTATGCCACTCTAGAGAAGTGGACTCTGCCCAATACATCATGGACACATCCCTGCCCACCATTGGTAGTATCTACAGGAGGCGCTGGCTTCCAACATCCATCATTAAAGATCCTCATCACTTTGGCCATGCCATCATTTTGCAGCTGCCATCAGGCAGCAGGTACAGAACAGAAGCCTGAAGTCCCACATCACCAGGTTCAAGAACAGCTACTTCCCTTCAACAACTCAGTTCTGAAACCAACCAGCAATACCTTACTCAAATTAATTTAGCAACACGACCAGCACTTCAACCACTTTACACTAAAATTGATATTTTTTTTGTTCTAATTGTGTTTTCTTGTAAAAAAATTTGTATAATTTATGTTTTTCTTGTGCATGCTATGCAGATAATACTGTGCCTCTGACATTACTGCAAGTATGTTTTTCATTGCATCTGTGCATATATTTTATCATATGATAATAAACTTGACTTTATTAAAAATAGTTATTTTCATTCCAGTGGCAGAGTTGAATAGAGTAAAACGGAAGGAAGGAATGTAGGAAAGGAAAGATTCTTATTTATATTCTATATTCTCTTTCCACTCCTTTGTACATTGTTCTAAGTTGTTTATAGTTAATGAAGAGGCTACGTCGTATGGTCTTATAGGATATGGGGAGAAGATAGATGTGTGGGGTTGAGTGGATCCGGGATCAGCCGTGATAGAAAGGCCGAGCAGACTCAATGGGCTGAATGGCTTAATTCTGCTCCTATATCCTTATGGTCTTATAGACATTTTTATTAGGTAGGAAATGCAGTGTTGATATGTGCATAATATACTCTTGTTAAACAACAGTATGATATTGATCAAGAAATCTGCTAAATGACCCAGACCAATATGGAAGGCATTGAGATGACTAAAGTCTGGGAAAAATAAAGTTGTATTGGCATTTGGAATGGCGGCTGAAAATGTAGGAAATAGATAACCTTGGAGGTGATCAGGATGTAGGACTGAGCAATGACTCAAAAGCATGTGAGAGCCAAAAACAGGAGGATTGTGCAAATCTGAAATAAAAACAGAAAACAGAGCACACTCAACAAGTCACGTAACCCCTGTGGAGGGTGAAATAGAGTTATGTTTCAGATTAAAGATAAAAAGGTTTTGAAATGCTTTAGCATGGATTGATTATGTCTGAATGAATCACTGAAGGGAATAGAGAATTAGCAGCAAGGGAGCAAAGTTTAATGCACAGATTTTAAAAGATGGCTTCAATTTTTCCATGAAAATTTAAAAAATTCCAAATGCAGACATTGGAACACTGAAATAAAAACAGGTCTGCCACAGATATTGCCTGCTCTATAGTTGAGGGTAAGTACGGTCAAATATAAAAGACTTACATCAGCCTTATAGGCAGAACAGATATCTCAGGTTCAAAGGTTCAAAGTAAATTTAATATCAACATAGCATGTTATCATATACTACCTTTAAGTCAATTTTCTTGCAAGCATTTACAGGGGAAAAAAAAGAAATACAATAGAATTTATGAAAATCTATGAAGAACAAGGACTGACAAACAACCTGTACAAAAGAAGACAATATGTGCAAATAAAAATATAACACTGAAAACCTGAGCTGTAAAGACTCCTTGAAAGTGGGTCTGTAAGTCATAGCGTCAGTTCAGAGTAGTGTAGATTAAAGTTATCCACGCCAATTCAGCAGCTGGGTGGTTGCAGGACATGTAAAAACACATGGGATGCTTGGAAGCCTAAATTGTGCCTGTTTTCCATGGATGTTGCCTGCAATGGAATGTTTCCATTATGAGAAAAAGAACTAGATAAGCTTATAGGGATGTATCTTATTCAGAGGAACATGGATAGGCTGGTATCAGTATTGAAATGCTGGGCTGAAGGCTCTATGATGAAAAATTGATGAGTTCAAGCAGAAATCAATGAGAAACTCTGGGCAAATGGACGGGAGCAGAAATCGAAACAGGAGTCAAATTATCAGAGCAAGACACACAAAATGATGGAGGAACACAGCAGGCCAGGCAGTATCTACAGGGAGAAGCACTGTCGACGTTTCAGGCCGAGACCCTTCGTCAGGATTCAAATTGTCAGAGCTAGTACTGAAAGTGGACAAATAACAAATAAGACTACACAACTAATTTTCTTTGCCAATAGAATATTATTGATCAATATTATGTTTTTATTCAAATCCCAATGAGGAATTTGTTATGTTTCTTTGGAAACCACTTCTGAAACCCTAGCCTTAATACAGATGCAGTTTCACAATTATGACCAGATTTACTTCTTGTCTTCATCAAGTCAGGAATTTACAGTTTTTTTATGTACAAATATTTTATAGTACTATCAGCACTGAGATGAATAACTTTGTTTCATGTTTCCCGTGAATCCAACAGTGCTCATATATTTGGCTATCTAAGATCCAGGTCATTTGTTGCATGACGAACAGATGCTTCAGTTAAAGATGCACAAAAGTGTAAGTTGCTGGCTTGGGAATTTGGTTGTATTTAACAATGTTTTAAGACAATTTGCAATGTTTTGTTCACAAGAATAAACCACTAAAGATGATTTCATTCTGAGTGCAACTTTCAGACTTCTTGTCTTTCATCTCTTGTTAGGCACATGTAGTAACATCAAAATTTTGATGGCAGGAGTTTCATACACTGCTGGCAGGCCTTATGCTGAAAATCAAGTTCTGATTAAATGTTGCTTAAAGGTGCCTGACTTTCAGCACCTTCCCCTGCTAATTCTTACTTCCTTGAAAGAATCAAAGGTGGGAATACACAAACAGCTGGAGGAATTGAGTAGGTCAGACAGCATCTATGGAGGGAAATGGATCGTGAAGCCCCTTCATCTGGTCTATAGTCTGTTTCCCTCAGTAGACACTGACTGACCTGCTGAGTTCATCCATCAGTCAGTGTTTCACTCCAGATTCCAGCATCTGCAGGCACTTGTGTCTCTAATATTTGTTGAGCCTTTAGCGTATCCTCAGGGTATGATAAATCTTTTCCAGGCAGTGAGGTACTGTTGAAGTGTTCTCATTGAATTGTATGCAGCCAGTTTGTGCACAGCTAGTATCCGTTAAACAATGTGATAATGGCCGAATGTGGCCAATGCACCAGTAACAATACCCCTGCCCTCTTCAAAATATTTCTGTTTATTTATTCACTTTTTCGAGCTCTGGGATTCAGCAGCAAGGCCAACAAATATTGTCCATTCCTAAATGTCCTCGGGAAGGTGATGGTGAGCCTATAACTGATTAGACACCAAGCAATTTAACAAATAAGCATGATGCCTTGATATATTTATGGCCATCTAGGAAGTTTAATGGGGCCTAGGTCTAACATTCCACCTGAAAGAGAGTAAACTGGTAGATGAGGATCCTGAGGAACTGCTAAGCCTCGACCATCTGATCAAGTCTCTGGAGTGGGAACTATACCCTGCAACCTCCTGACTCAGATGCCAAAGCGTTACTAGCGGATCCATGGCTAGCATAAACTGAGTTAATCTCGGCGCCAAAGTATGTTACTGCCACCTGCACATTTCTATAATTTCCATATCCTGGCAGATAATTCCTTCACGCCTCTGCCTTTCCCACCCACCTGACTTCAATTATTGCCATCTAGGTGCTTCCCCTCCCTCCACCTTTTCATTCTGGCATCTTCCTTTCTAGTCCCGAAGAAGGGTGTCAGCCTGAAACATTGAATGTTTAATAATTTCCATAGATGCTGCCCATGACCTGCTGAGTTCCTCCAACATTTTGTGTGTTGCCTCAGACGATCTTTGGCAAAAACAAAACACCTTAAGACTAAACATGCATTTCCAATGGGATGGATAAAGTAAAAGAAATAAATAGATAAAGCAGTATCATTTACATAGCTTCAAGATCTCTAGTACATGTCTTGATGTTGTGTTGCACAGCACCAGCAGAGGGACCTGCGGTACACTCACGACATTTGTATTGTGACTGACCAATAACAACATATTAGTGAAAATTCAAAAAGTTCAAAAGTCAAATGACTTTTTTTTCAAATTAGGTTGCAACATTTCCTATTAGATTTGGTTAGTTTCCTTAACCAAAGGTAATATACAATTATGCTGCAGGATTTTCTATGTTTACAATCCAATATCCAGTTTATCTGTCTGTATGTGGTTTGTATTGAACCGAGCTCTGATCTGGTATACACAGAATGATGGAAGGAAATTTCCTTAGGCACACTCACACAAAATGCTAGAGGAACTCAGAAGGCCAGGCAGCATCTATGGAAAAGAGTACAGTCGACAT
Source organism: Hemitrygon akajei (assembly GCF_048418815.1). Lineage (NCBI taxonomy): Eukaryota > Metazoa > Chordata > Chondrichthyes > Myliobatiformes > Dasyatidae > Hemitrygon > Hemitrygon akajei. The sequence continues at coordinate 149,904,833 of NC_133134.1, read as the reverse complement.
TTCGGCCAAGACCCTTCCAGGAAATTTACTTATCTATTTTTAAAGGTGAATGAAGTAGGTGGCAGAAAATGAAATATTTGCAAAGCCAAGGGAAACTATTTAAGTGGAACAAACTGGATAGCTTTTTCAAAAAGTCAGCACAGGCAAAAGAGAACATATTACCCCTACCTGTCCTAATGGGTGGGATTGAGGATAGCAGTTTTAGAGGGAGAAGCCATTTACCCTGACTCCACATGTAGTCCCCAGGTTCCCTGTGAACTCTTCATACTACAAACAGTCCATTAGTCAGAACTTTGGCCACAAATTGAGCTGTTAAATCCATTCCAGCAGTATCCCAAAAGAGTGTTAGAACATAGAACATAGAATAGTACAGCACATTGCCCATAACATTGTGCTGACCCTCAAACCCTGCCTCCCATATAACCCCCTACCTTAAATACCTCCATATACCTATCTAGTAGTCTCTTAAACTTCACTAGTGTGTCTGCCTCCACCACTGACTCAGGCAGTGCTTTCCATGCACCAACCACTCTCTGAGTGAAAAACCTTCCTCTAATATCCCCCTTGAACTTCTCTCCCCTTAACTTAAAGCCATGTCCTCTTGTACTGAGCAGTGTTGCCCTGGGGAAGAGGCGCTGGCTGTCCACTCTGTCTGTTCCTCTTAATATCTTGTACACCTCTATCATGTCTCCTCTCATCCTCCTTCTCTCCAAAGAGTAAAACCCTCGCTCCCTTAATCTCTGATCATAATCCATACACTCTAAACCAGGCAGCATCCTGGTAAATCTCCTCTGTACCCTTTCCAGTGCTTTCACATCCTTCCTATAGTGAGGCAACCAGAACTGGACACAGTACTCCAAGTGTGGCCTAACTAGAGTTTTACATAGCTGCATCATTACATCGCGTCTCTTAAACTCTATCCCTCGACTTATGAAAGCTAACACCCCATAAGCTTTCTTAACTACCCTATCTACCTGTGAGGCAACTTTCAGGGATCTGTGGACATGTACCCCCAGATCTCTCTGCTCCTCCACACTACCAAGTATCCTGCCATTTACTTTGTACTCTGTCTTGGAGTTTGTCCTTCCAAAGTGTACCACCTCACACTTCTCTGGGTTGAACTCCATCTGCTACTTCTCAGCCCACTTCTGCATCCTATCAATGTCTCTCTGCAATCTTTGATAATCCTCTACACTATCTACAACACCACCAACCTTTGTGTCGTCTGCAAACTTGCCAACCCACTCTTCTACCCCCATATCCAGGTCGTTAATAAAAATCACGAAAAGTAGAGGTCCCAGAACAGATCCTTGTGGGACACCGCTAGTCACAACCCTCCAATCTGAATGTACTCCCTCCACCATGACCCTCTGCCTTCTGCAGGCAAGCCAATTCTGAATCCTCCTGGCCAAACTTCCCTGGATCCCATGCCTTCTGACTTTCTGAATAAGCCTACCATGTGGAACCTTGTCAAATGCCTTACTAAAATCCATGTAGATCACATCCACTGCACTACCCTCATCTATATGCCTGGTCACCTCCTCAAAGAACTCTATCAGGCTTGTTAGGCACGATCTGCCCTTCACAAAGCCATGCTGACTGTCCCTGATCAGACCATGATTCTCTAAATGCTCATAGATCCTATCTCAAAGAATCTTTTCCAACAGCTTTCCCACCACAGAGGTAAGGCTCACTGGTCTATAATTACCTGGACTAGCCCTACTACCTGTTTTGAACAAGGGGACAACATTCACCTCCCTCCAATCCTCCGGTACCATTCCTGTGGACAACGAGGACATAAAGATCCTAGCCAGAGGCTCAGCAATCTCTTCCCTTGCCTCGTGGAGCAGCCTGGGGAATATTCCGTCAAGCCCCGGGGACTTATCCGTCCTAATGTATTTTAACAACTCCAACACCTCCTCTCCTCGTAGTCTTCTTACGGCTGTCCATAAGTTGGGCACTTATAAGCTGGGGATGATTTGTATTGTTGACTATGTTAACAACTTCACACCTGTACACTGCAATATGGAAGCACAGTACGCACTATGCGTCAGATGCTGTCAGAAATTACCATCTGCTCTGATAACCATACTCAGGCACCACACCCCCTCATGGCCTGTGGCTTTGTCCACCATTGTACCTCCTCATGCACATAAAACATCTTGGAGCTGCTTATAGGCCCTCTGGCTATCGGACCACAACCAGCTTCCGAATGTTGATTGTAACGCCCAGGAAAAGGTTTCACTGCTAACGTAATGGTCTTTCTGCAGGAGCCGTGTTCGGGTTATGGTTAGAGATAATGGGTGCTTTGGGATGTCAGTCATCCAATCAGGGGAGCGGGTTTTTGTGACACTGGAGTGAGCTGGGTCTTTTGTTCAGCAGAAGATGAAGAGAAAAGACACTGGAGAGAACCAGTTGTAGGATTCGACCCAGTACGGGACCGTGATTTGAAGGAGCAAAGTGCCGAGGCTACTGAGGATTGGTGAATATGACTTTTTGAAGAGTTGAGCTCCAACTTGTGCACATTTGACTGTTTTACTAGAATGGGTCCTTTATGTTCTTTAATCTTCCTTTTATTTACTAGCCCTTTAGTTAGCATTCATAAATACAATTCCTTTAATCATAAGCAGTGTGCTGTCTGCTATTTCTTGGCACCAAGTTGTAACAGGATAGCAAATTGCACAGCATCCGCATAAACCGGGGTTTGGGTGGGAGAGCTGTCTCAACCTCACAGATTTAGCGGGGTTGGAGTATGTATTCTCTGGACTTACACAGCTCAAGAAAACCTGGTGCTTTCATTATTTTTCCATATATTTATGCCTTTAATTAATGAATTCTTTAAATATATTTATTATTTTAAAATTATCCTCTTTGGCTCAAGAGTCTGATGATTGAGCAGTGGTAAGTGTTCCTGAACCTGCTGGTGTGAGTCTTGAGGCTTCCATACCTTCTTGCTGATGGCAGCAGTGAAAAGAGAGCACGTCCTGGGTGGTGGATCCCAGAACAGCACTTTTGAAAGCAAATCTCACGTGGAAGCTGGTGAATGTTCATTTTAGAATTTACCAGCATCTCATGATGAGATTTGAAAAATGAGGGCTGAGACTTTCATACGACAGACAGGCCACCTGTTCTTACCTCAAGCAGAGCTCTCAGTGTCAAATTCCTGCCAGGCCTCAGAGCCAAATCATGTATTTGGTAGTGTCTTGTGTATTTAAATAATATTACTTGAGAGTGGGGAGTGGAGTGATAGTGTGCATAAGTTCAAGTTCAAGTTTATTATCATACCCATGTTTATATCTAAATGAAACATCATTCTTCTGAGGACAAGTGCAAAACACCGTACACATAGTCACATAGAACACATACAATTATGATCCAGCACCTACAGTCACAAATTAATACAAACACAAATCCCTGCATGGCACGGACTGAAGATTGACAGGTTAACATAAAGTACAGGAGGTCGTTTATGTAAGACAGAATAATGTTACGGGTATAAAACAGTATAATGATAGTGTTACAACAACCCTCATTCACAAAGTATTGTCAGCAGGATAATGCACATCCGTAGTTTAAACAACTCTCAAAGCTGCCAGCTGTAATGTATATTTCTAGCTGTATGACCAGAAATATTCAAATATTCAAGAACTATTAAAATTAAGCAAGCAATTAAAGTAGCACTTACTAATTTGCAACATTTGAAAAATGTAATTAAATTGAAATGAAATTCAACAAGAACATACGACTAAAACCTAACTTCCTTTTCATTCGCACATTCTACTGGCTGTTATGCTACTGGCATCTAAGGGAGCAATGAAGGTCCTCCATATCTGTCAGTCTTTGGCCATTCAGATGTAGAAGGGTTCTTCGCTGATGTTTTTATAATAGTTTTACCAGTCAGGGATGTTGATCCTGAGCTGAACCCCCAAACCTGGAGGACAAATTTATTTGCATAATGCACACTCTGTTCCAATCAAGCATGAGTTCCTTTGGCTGATCCCCAGTAAACATGCGAACAAATGCAAACATGCACCAGGAGGTTTGGGAATTATGCAATTTTGCAGACATTTATGGATATCCTAAACTTGCTGTCACAATATGTCAGTCAGTGCTGGCAGGACTGCTAGGATTACCCCAGTGTATATCATGTAAAACTTGGTTGAAATGGACTACATCTTGCAGGGGCAACGACAGAGAAGCCATAGGTATACGTAGCCCTTACAAAGGAAGTTAATAGCAACATCTGGACTACTGTGAGGGCATAGTTAGAGCAAAAATGTTAATGTCATGAAGAGAGTGTTATTGTACCTCCACAACTTGAAATCTTCACAGCTTTTTGCAATGGAATCAAAATAAATCTCTTGGACCAAGGTGAATTTCAGGTTTTCACTATCATAGACCTGGTGTAAAATACCTTGAGAATCTAATCAGTTGTAGTATGAGGTCTGTGAGATTTTAATGTGTTACTAAAACCTCAGTTAATGCTGAACAACCCATCTGTGGGGCTGCATAGAGGCACAGTGGTCAGAACAACACTTTACAGTACCAGCAACCGGGTTCAATCCTGGCATTGTCTGTAAGGAGCTTGTCTGGTCTCCCTGTAACCGTGTGGGTTTGCTCTGGGTGCTCTGGTTTCCTCCCACAATCCAAAAACCTACTGGCTGGTAATTAATTAGTCATTGTAAATTGTTCTGTGATTAGGTGAGGATTAAATTGGGGGACTGCTTGAGGGTCGGAAGTGCCTATTCTGTGCTGTATTTCAAAAAATAAATTAACAAGCAAATGTGTCTATAAAATAAGTTAATTTTATATTGTAAAAAAAGTAAGTAAATAAAAATAGAATGAATTGAAAATTTGATTTTACAATAAACATAAATGTTAACATATTTATTTCAACTGTTTCAAATGTATACATAAATTATTTTAGCACTATTGTATACTAACTGAAAATTATTTAGTAATTTTTTTGGCCATTTAATATGCATAAGAATTTTTAGAGAAATTGGCTGTTCAGTTAGCTTGATGACAGCAAAAGGATCTTAATACATGAATTGCACTTGGTGAAGGACAAAGGGACTTTCTCACCACAGAGATCACTAGACCTGTACGGGAAAGCTCCTTTGAGGATTGCAGGAAAATTTCTTTGGTGAATCCACACTTGGAGCATCGCTCACTTCTAGTTGCCCAATCGTTGTGTTCTCCTTTTTCACGTGTTGCATGAAAATACAATGACTTCACTATGATTTTGCTTAAATTTATAGATTATGTACAAGATTCTTTGAGTTTATCATCAATTAGGCAAATGTACAGTTGCAGAATCATTGGAGATGAGGTATTCATTGTAACAATTAATAGAAAATCAAACTGGAATGCACTAATATATATTTCTGTTTGGATTCTTAGGTAAAGTTAAAGTTAAAGCTGTCCCAAGCCTTATAGGCTCATCAGGCCAGCGCATATGCCGGTTTCTGTGGCATGAAATGACTGAGAATATGAGACTCCCTCCCCTCCCCCCCCCCCCCCCGGATAGGATGCCAGTCTATCACAAAGTTAACCCCCAGCATTTTGCCGGTACCCATTTTCAGCTGGGTGGACTGGAGCAGTGTGTGGTTAAGTGCCTTGCTCAAGGACACAACACACTGCCTTGACTGGGGCTTGAACTCACACCTTCAGATCGCTAGTCCAATGCCTTAACCACTTGGCTACGCACCACACATATTTGGATTCTTAATCTCATCATAAAGAATTTGACCTAGGTTTTGTAGTTAGGAACAATGCAATACTCATAGAAGTAGAAAGGAAGTCATTAGGCTGGAAAGGGTGCAAAAGGGATTCACAAGAATGCTATTGGGATTAGAGGGCTTGAGTTATAAAAAGAGCCTTGATAGGCTGGGGTGTATCTCATTGGAAGATGGGGGATGACCTAATAGAGGTATAAAAATCATAAATGCGGTTGATGAGGATGATGGTCACAGTCTTCGCCCCGGAGTAGGTGAGTCTAAAGCTAGATGACATAAGTTTAAGGTGAGAGGGGAAAGATATAAAAAGAACTAGAAGGGAAAAATTTTCACTCAGCAGCTGGTGGATATATAGAACAAGCTGCCAGATGAAGCTTAAAGGAGGGTACAATTAATATGGATTGAAAATACATTCAGACAGGTGCATGGGTAGGAAAAGTCTTGACTCTAAACCTTCAGACTTCAGAGAGATATGGGCCAAACACAAGGAAATGGGACCAACTTGAATCATCATCTTGGGTAGATTGGACAACATGGGCTGAAGTGCCTGTTTCCATGGTGTATAACTATGAGTTCATGTTGCCATTAACAACAAATTCTTTGCCTTTGTTTTCTTGACGAGATAATAGGTATCAAAACAGAATATGTAATTTACTGCATCTTGTTATGACGTTCCATTTATTGTTGCAATGATTAAGTCATCTCCAATGTTTCTCCCATTGAAATTCATAATAAGTGCAACTAATCCTGTATATAATCTACAAATACAAGTAAAAGCACAACAAAGGTGCACTGTTTTTATTTATGTGACAGAATTAAAGAGAAGAAAAATCCTGTGTTGTGTGCAGCATTACAGATAAGGCAGCAGTGCTGTTCCACCCAATAGCTTGTTGTACTGCATTTGAAAGAGGCACCACGCTTCACTGCTTAATTCAGAACATCTCCTATTGGAAGCTGCCAACTGTCCATCGGAAATTTAATCAGAGCTAATAGTGACAGGCCCTGAAGTTTTGGTCTGTATTCAGGAACCTCATGTCAAGTGAAGCAATCTGTTACTGTGCCCCCGAGTCCCGGATGAGTGCCGCTGTCTGACAAATCCCCTAAGAGATCATCTGGTGTGCCGGTTAACAATGTTTGTGTCATCCCTCAAAACATCACCGCTCAGCTTCCTCACTGTACCACACGGGATTCCAGCCCAGATGGCTCCTTCAGTTGGCTGTGGGCAGCAGTCCAAAGGTATTCCAGGTGCTTTCTAGAGCCTCTTATAGGTCATCAGCATAGACACCAAATGAAAAAGAGCAACTTTTATCGGACAGTCAGCCGTCACAGAGGAGATATCACATGTACTTCTAGACACTTGAAACTCACAAAGTGTCCAAAAGGAATCAATACAAGGATGTTTAATTGAATACACAAATGCTCATGATTTATATTCGATTTTGTTTTGTTATAAATGATTCTCAGTATACCATCATCATTTAAATAGGTAATCATTCAGACAACACAGCATTTCTCAATAAGGAGACTGTGATAGAGAGCACTGAGTAAATATATTCCTTACACACACAAACATGGCCTTGCCATTTTGCTGTCGCTGTGCTGCGCTTCAATATCCTCCCCAGTATATTCTCATAGTGGGTCCTCAACCAAGCTGATCTGCTTGGGTTAGCTTTATGGTGCCTCTCTCACCATACACAGTGAAATCTTACATTCATTTAATAATGGAGATGAGTGAATGTATATATGTTGTTTGTGTACTGTATTTAAGGTACATACTTCTGTTTATTTTGCAATATGATTGTAACTACATTGTGGGGTTCATCATATTCTAATTCATCTGTAGTCTTAAGTTGACTTTGTGGGTAATTAAAGATGGTATGTCCTGGTGCCTAATAAACAGGAATCATTGCTCTCAGTAGGAGGGAGAGGTAGGGACTGACAGAAGCTCACACTGGACAAATAGAGTACAAAGATATTATTGTATTTTCTGATATTTTTTGTTTTGAAAATATTGGCAGTTTTTTTCACTATTTTCACTAGTTTTCATAAGTTTGATTTTTGACGCACTTAACACCCTTGTACTAAAGTGCTAAGCGACTCCAGCCATTTTTCATAACCCATGTATCTAACAGACATACTTGTGTGACATCAGCTGCCATTACTGCACAAACTATGATGCCTCTTATTGTAAGGTTGATAATGTCACGAATTCTTGAGGATGATCTTCTACACACTGAGGGATGCCTTTCTGAAACCTTGACTGGATCACTGAAAGTTTGTGATATAATTTTACCAAAGATGATGACTGGCTTCAGATTGTTTGAAGTCAGTAACCTTAAATTCCCTGGCATTATCATTGGTCTTGGGACCAATACGTAAGTCACATTATAAAGAAGGCCTCTGCTTTCTTAGAGATTTGTACACATTTGGCATGTCATTTAAAAGCTTGGCAAACTTCCATAGATGCACAGTGGAGAGTACCCTGACCGGTTGCATCATGGCCTGGTATGGAAACACCAATACACAAGAACAGAAAAAGCTTACAAAAGGTTGTGGATACAGCCCACACGTCACAGGAAAAGGCCTTCCCACCATAGCGGAACATCTTCAAAGAGCACTGCCATCACCAAGGACCCCCACCATCCAGGCCATGCTCTCTTTTCACTGCTGCCATTGGGAAGGTGGTACAGGAGCTTTGGGTCCCACTCCACCAGGTTCAGGAACAGTTATTACCATCAGGCTCCTGAACCAGCATGGATCACTTCACTCAGCTCAACACTGAATTTATTCTATAGCCTATGGACTCACTTTCAAGGTCTCTACAACACTTATTCTCAGTTCTATTTATCTATCTATCTATCTATCTATTTATTTATTTATTTATTTATTGTCTGTTTGCATGGTTTGTCATTTTTTTACACATTGATTGTCCTTCTTTGCTTGTGTGTAGTTTTTTTCTATTGATTCTGTTGTATTTCTTCGTTGAACTGTGAATAGTATATGGTGGCATATACATACCTTGATAATAAATTTAACAAATTTACTTTGAAGTTTGAGGTAAAGTCTGTTGGAAGATCCCGTTATCACATACACAATATACTGGAGAAACTCAGCAAATCAGGTAGCATCTGTGGAGGGGAATATTCCCTGTTTGAATGCTCAAGATTTCCAGTATATGAAGAATCTGAAGGAATTCAACAGGTTAGGCAGAATCTATGGAAATGAATAAGGGGGGGGGGGGGGGGGTGTGTGTGTGTGTGTGTGTGTGTGTGTGTGTGTGTGTGTGTGTGTGTGTGTGTGTGTGTGTGTGTGTGTGTGTGTGTGTGTGTGTGTGTGTGTGTGTGTGTGTGTGTGTGTGTGTGTGTGTGTGTGTGTGTGTGTGTGTGTGTGTCTAATAGCTAAGTTAAAAAAAAGTAGTGAGGTAGTGTTCAAGGGTTCAATGTCCATTTGGAAATCGGATGGCAGAGGGGAAGAAGCCGTTCCTGAATTGCCGAATGAGTACCTTCAGACTTCTGTCCTTCCTTCCTAATGGTAACAATGAGAAGATGGCATGTTCTGATGGGTGGGGGTCCTTAATGAAAGACACTGCCTTCCTAAGGCACCAGTCCTTGAAGATGTACTGGATATTACAGGGGCTAGTACCCATGATGGAGGTGACTCACTTTACAAGTTTCTGCAACTTACTTCGAGCTTGTGCAGTAGCACACCCCCCCCTCCCCACCAGACGGTGATGCAGCCAGTCAGAATGCTCTCCACGGTACATTTTGTACATCTGTTTTAACTGGAATAGAAAACTGGGGCTCATGTAGATATTGCTCATCAGAAAGACCTAGTTATGATATTGTGTCTCTGAAGACTATCTGGAATGGATACTTCGCACATGGAGATTTCTCTGCCCCTTCCTCAGAGGATCCTGACTCGCCCTGGGTAGTCTGTCACACCTATCCCAAAGCCTCTGACTGGAATCTTGCAGCTGCATTAGCACTGATCCACCCATTGAATGAGTGAATCCAGCCCAGAAGTACAGGTCTAATTTCACAATTGGTGCAATTTTCCCCAGACACGAAAGCTAACATAATTTACTCCAGATAAAATCGATTAAGGGTTGTGCAGCCTGAGAAAACAGTGCTACATGATCCAAATTCATGTGTGTCAATCAACACAAGCACTGTAGCTTTTATTAGTCAGTCATTGTGGAAAAACACAGAATATTGGCAGAATAACACAATTAGAAATAATACATACAATTAGGTCATTTTTTTGGTCAAAGGCACCAAAGCCATCTTATTCATCTCTGCACTTTCGGTTTCATTGGCATCAATGGGACCAAATATGTGGAGGTGAGACTAACCAGTGGTAGATACTTAGCATGAAGTTAAAACAGAATCAATCTTCCTCAGTGGAAAACTCCATTACCATCTATTCCTACCCCAGGGGTAATGATGGAATTTTATGCTTTACATGCTGCTATACAAATGATGGAAAATTGGAGTAATTTTCAGTCTTTCTCACTCTTACTTTAAATAGAAGTTGGAAAATGCTTTCAACAGGTTTTCGTCAGCAAAGCTGAACAAGCTGCCATAGGAATGTTGCTGACAAGTTGATATACCAAGTGAAAAACCAATTAGCTGCTTTCTCAGCTGGGCTTCCTTGGACTTCATCTTGTCTTGTGAAAATTCTGTGTTTTTGCGTGTTCAATACAATCACAGAGCAGCAGAGAAGAGCAGAGGTCGAATCATACGGCTGGGTTTACAATGGTTCTTTCGTAAGAAACTCAATTTGTTCCATTCCTTGGCTTTCTATCCAGTTGCACCTAACATTCTTTGCTACTTTTCCGTCTGGCTCTGCGATAAGAGACACAAATTAGGGAACTTAGGAACTCTGTCCAATGTACTTTCAGAAAGTCAAATCACTAAATTGCTTTCAGATTTTCTCACCCTATTTCTCTTTGCTTTGATTTTTTTAAACAATTTATTTGTTCTATCGTTGCTTTGCTCACATAATTTCCAGACAGTGTTCAATAATTTCTCATCTGAAGATCCTTAGGGTTGACTATTGGTACTAGAAAAGAATTCTGTCTTCAGTTCCCCTCACAGACCATTATACCGTGGCTGATGAATCCTGTTGTGTGTCTTGATGTCACTTATCCGGAACATGACAAACCAAAGTCTTGAGACTATGAGGACATATAAGGTTAGAAAAGAATGATGTAAATGAAATTAAATTTATTTCAAACAATAGATGTCCTAAGTCTACTCCTGGCTTAGCATTGTCTAAAAGCAAATTAATAATTGAAGTTTGATGTATAGTAATTTCATCTTAACTGAAATTGAGGATAAAAGCAAACTCTTCTGTATATTTCACTGCATTGTAGCATTGTACCTGCTGCAGCCATTTCTCCTTGAATGCAAAATAATTCATCTTGCTCTCTATAACCAAAAATACCGTATATAAAAATTTTAAAACTCATTGATAAATCAAAGGCTAGGCTGACATTGATTAATTTCTTAATGACTCTTTTTCAAAACTTGTCAGATGTTATCTGGAGACACAGGAATATTGCTTTTCTGCTGAAATATTTGCAATGTTTGAAATGATTCTAAAGTGTGCGCATGGAATTTATAATTTCATAATTAAATCAGTTCTCCAGTTGAAGAGAAGCAGGGGAATTGTTTAC